>NW_024062723.1:0-680927 GCF_006381635.1 Hibiscus syriacus | reverse complement strand
AATTATCTTTAAATAGATAAGACTTTATAATTATCATAGATTAATAAAAAAAATATTATTCTTAAAATATATTTTTTGAATATTTGGACAAAAATTAAAATATTATATTATACTTCAAAATGAAATTTAAATACTAAAATATTATATTTATTCTAAAATTATTACATAACTTAATTCAAAGATAACGTGCACGTTTACTCTATTGAAATATTCATAAATCATAAGCTTATTATATTTTTCAAAACTTAAAGAAAATATCTATATATTAATTTGTGAATAAATCAATGATTACCACATGTTAGCATCGAATTGTTCAAATATCAATCATTACTACTATTATTGGTTATAACAGATGATGACCGAAATATTTTGGAAGATTACAATTGAATTATAAATTTTCTGGAGGGGTTCAAGTATGATTTCATCATTGTATTTTAATAAATTTAAAATTTATAAAGGGATTAAACAATAATTTTACCATTTATGGGAGCCATGGTGGTCCCTGTCCGTCGCTGGTGCGCCCTTGCCGTATACGACAATGACAAAGTGTTTTGATAGTATTAGGGTAGGCACCACAGTAACAAAGTTAATCAATTTTAAGGGCCATTTATGAGATTATACCATAAACAACTTCTACTTCAATTGCATTGTAATTACATTTCTTTAGGTTTTTTAAATGTTATTAAAAAGCTAAGGGTAGTGGCAGGCAAGCTATAGTTTTAGGTCTAATTTGGTGGCTTATTAAACTTGATAATTAATATATATATATATAGGCATTTAATTTCATTTTTTTATTATATCAACGTTGAGATATTCTATAATTTCTATAAATTCTAATACAATTTGTAATATAATTATATTGAATTTGACATATTTTTGAGTTTATATAGCCTGTTGTTGTTTTCTTTGATCATATTTTAATTATTATAATAAATTATTATAATTATAGGTTTTTTATTAGAAAAACTCTTTTTATTAATTTACCACAAAAATAATCCTCATACAGAATATTTGAAAAAATGACCTCTAAATGACTCAGGTAAGAATACCTCTCTTTGTGTAGAACGTGAGGTCTGATCTCATTTTCTACGGAATGCGAGATCCATTAACGTGAAAGAATTTGGATGTGAGAAATGCATCAAACTCGCTTTTTACAGAACACGAAGTATTTTTACGTGGGTCATTTGAGGATCATTTTTCCAAATATTGCTGATTTAAAGTAATTTTCTAATAAAATAATAAAAAGAGTTATTGATTTAAAAACCTAATATATATATATATATATATATAATCAATCATTTATATTAAAGTATTGCACAGGTCCAATACTATAACATGGAGTGCATTTTGGTCCTTACTTTTATAATACATAAATAAATAAAACCGTTAGAGACTAATGATTAAAGAAATAAGAGCAGTGGGTTGGCGTGCATGCAAAGGAGAATCAATGAACGAAACAACGTGCTTTTCTGCATCTTATAGATTCCCTCCAACTTTTGTCTCTCTTCCTTTCCATTTATTCTACTCTTTAACACATTCAATATTCCTTTGAATTAAGTTATTCATATTTTTTTAAGGTAAAGTATACAAATAGTACCCGACTATATAGTGTTACTTTGAGTCTTTCAACTATAAAAAATTACAAAATGGTCATCTGGCTATTGATTATGTTCCAAATTTGTCATTTTCTGTTAAAAATTTGAAGACTGCTTGAGTTGGATGTTAATATGATGTATGAGATATGATAAAATTTGATCTTAGAATTTCAAGTGATTATAATATCTCAAACAATATATTAGCATCCAATTCTGACTATCATTAATTTTTTAACGAAAAATGATGAATTTAAAATATAATGAATAGTTGAGTGATCGTTTCGTAACTTTTAATTTTTAGAAGACTTACAAAAGTAATATCATATAGTCATTAGACTATTTGTGTACTTTACCCTTTTTTATTCAGCTCTAATAAAAAATATTAGTGACAATTTGGTAAGAAATAAAGAACCGAATTGATTGAATTGAAATGAGTAGTTTGTTTGGTTCAAATCGTTCATACGAACTTGATGGACGATGAAAAGAAGATCGAGGATTAGAATTTATACTGATTAAAATAATTTAAACTGAATTATAATTTTTATATAGAGGTAAAAAGGTAATTTCAAGGCTTATGTCTTTGAATTTTGTTAAAATGATATTCATAAAAAGAATATTTAATTGATAAATAATTTCCTTAAATTAAGTAAAATTAACACATTATATTCTTTTACAAATAATATTAACCAATGCAATAATGTCTATAGTTAATAGTTTAAAAAACCCTTTATTAACGATGTTCTATTGGTCTAATGAGATGAGACACTAGACTCTTTAAAAAAGATTAGGAGTTCGAATTTTGATGTTTCCGTATGAAAAAAACTGGGTTGGAAGGGTTGTCCTCATAATATATATCTGCAGAATCCGAACTGAATTAATCGACCAATAAATTAGATATTAACAGTTAATTAAAAAACCCTTTATTTATTTATTTTGGTCCACAATGGGAGTAACTTAAGGTTTTGTTAACCACTTGATTGAGTGGGTGTCATTAGAGGGAAGACCGTGAACATTTAAAAGACATCATTAAATTTCTTTGAATTCCAAAGGGTTTTTGGCCCATCCTATTCTATTCTAATCTAATGATACATTACTTCCATTCATTGTTCTTGAGTTACTAATTGTTTGGTATGAAATTGAATTAAAAGTACTATATTTTTCGTTCACACTTACCTTAATTTTTTTTATAGGGATTATGTTGAAATTTATCCCTTTTATTAATCTATTCTCATGGTTCATTTTATAACATTAAAATAAAGTAGAAACTTTATTATGGTTCATCTTGTTTTCCTATAAGTTAAAAATAAATCGTTCTATACTTATGTAACTCGTTTCTCATCAGTTAAGAATGCAAAGAATATTTAGATTATATATATTATAAAATAATTATACATTATCGATCATATTTATATTTTGTTTTTAAACTTAATTTACGTTAATTTGATAACATGATACATTTAGTTTATTCAAGATGGAAAGTTAAAATTTCAAAACTAATATCAGTATCAAATTTGTTCAATATTTAGTTCTAAGTATATATATATATATATGTGTGTACATATGCTCCACATATAACATAATACAAGTACATATAAAAGGCAAAATAATATAGAGTTGCGAAGCAATCTCAAACTGTTAAAAGTAAACAAAAACGACTGAATTATTTGGTTCAACAAGTGGGGTGGCTAGTGGTCAAATTTGGCCACCAAATTGATAAAAAAATAGATGGTAAAACTACACATTTAGTCATTGTACTTTAGGGTATTTACAAGATTAAGTCCTTAAGATTTAGCTATAAATACCCTAGCCCATTTAGCTTTAAAACCATCCCAAAGCATTCTAGCTTTCTTCTAAATACTAGAGAATTTAAAGAGTTTCTTGAGAGTTGTTTTCTCCTTTTTATAAAGAGAGAATTATCATTATTTTCTCCTTAGTAGATCGAGAGAGGTTATAATTCCTATTTTCTCATAATGAAATTCTTCTACCGTTGCCCGTGGTTTTTACCCTAAATTTTTAGGGGTTTTCCACGTAAATTTTGTGTCTCTTTTATTTCATTTTTATTTTCTCAAATTATCAGTTGCGATTTTATTCTATCCGATAGCCGTCTTCCGCAACAATTGGTATCAGAGCTAGATTAGAGTGTGTAATATATGTTTATTGTCTTTGTGGTTGCCACCAAAAGGTGGATCCTCCAACATAAGAAAATAAGAAGTTATTACCCATTATTTGAAGGTTCCAGAGAACTATTCACGATAGTGAAATAGTGGGAGCTATCCGTAGAAAAAGCTATGGCAACGAAATTTGATATTAAAAAATTAAATGGGAGAAATTTCTCATTGTGAAATTTGAAGATGAAGGCCATCCTAAGGAAAGACGGGTGTCTAGCGGCTATCAATGAAAGGCCGGTGGATTTCGCAGATGACATCAAATGGAACGAGATGGACGGGAATGCTATGGCAAACTTTCAACTAGCATTAGAAGATGAAGTATTGTCAAGCATCGAGGAGAAGAAGACAACTAAGGAGATATGAGATCAACTCACCAAATTGTACGAGGCCACATCGTTGCACAATAAAATTTTCCTTAAGAGGAAATTGTACACTCTCCGTATGCCAGAATCTAATTCAGTGACGGAGAACTTAAATACACTGAACACCTTATTTTCTCAGCTTACATCCTTAAGCTGTAAAATAAGAGAACAAGAACGTGCTGAACTTCTACTTCAAAGTCTACCGGATTCGTACGATCAACTCATCATCAACTTGACAAACAGTAATGTCACCAGTCTAGTCTTCGATGACGTTGCAGCTGTTGTTCTACAAGAAGAAAATCGGCGCAAGAACAAGGAAGACAGACAAGTAAATCTGCAACAAGCAGAAGCGTTGACAACGATGAGAGGGATATCAACAGAACGTGGCCAAAGCAGCAGTCACAAACATGGTAGATCAAAGTCGAGGAGCAAGAAGAATTTAAAGTGCTACAACTGTGGAAAGAAGGGTCACTTGAAGAAGGATTGTTGGAGTCTAAATAAAAACTCTAATCCAAAAGGCAATACCGCAAACACTTCAGATGATGGAGATGCTCTATGCTGTGAAGCGTCAACCACCGTGGAAGGCAGAAAAAGATTTGCATATATGGCTCATTGATTCGGGAGCGACATATCACATGACCTCAAGAAGAGAATGGTTCCATCATTATGAACCTGTCTCAGGAGGATCTGTGTATAGTTGCAATGATCATGCCTTAGAGATCGTTGGTGTGGGAACCATCAAATTAAAGATGTATGATGGAACAATTAAAGTTGTTCGAGATGTGCGGAACGTGAAAGGCCTGAAGAAAAATTTATTATCCTACGGATTGTTGGATAATAATGCTAGCAAGATTGAAACACGCAAATGAATCATAAAGGTGTTCCGTGGAGCGCTTGTGGTGCTGAAAGGTGAAAAGATAGTTGCAAACTTGTACATGCTGAAGGGAGAGACATTGGTAGAAGCAGAAGCCTCTGTTGCCTCATGTAGTTCAGATTCTGCAATGTTATGGCATAAGAAACTTGAACACATGTCATAACAAGGAATGAAAGTCCTTGTGGAGAAAAATCTACTTCCAGGCTTAACAAAGGTATCACTTACTTTGTGTGAGCATTGCATAACAAGTAAGCAGCACCGGTTGAAATTCAACACATCAAATTCTAGAGGCAAAAGTGTTCTAGAATTGGTTCACTATGACGTATGGCAAGCACCAGTAACATCCCTAGGTGGAGCAAAATACTTTGTCTCATTTATTGATGACTACTCCAGGAGATGTTGGGTGCACCCTATTAAGAAGAAGTCAGACGTGTTTTCAACTTTCAAAAACTTCAAAGCGTGGGTGGAACTTGATTCTGGAAATAAGATCAAGTGTTTCAGAACAGATAATGGAGGAGAATACACAAGCGAAGAATTTGATGACTTTTGTAGGAAAGAAGGCATCAAAAGACAGTTCACAGTGGCGAACACTCCTCAACAAAATAGAGTGGCAGAGCGGATGAATAGAACCTTGTTAGAAACAACAAGAGCAATGTTGAGGGATGCAGGCCTAAAAAAATCATTCTGGGCAGAAGCAGTCAATACCGCCTGTTATTTCGTGAATAGAGCTCCATCAATTGTAATAGAGCTGAAGACACCAATGGAGATGTGGACTGGTAAACCAGCTGATTATTCAAACCTCCATGTATTTGGAAGTATTGTGTACATGATGTACAACTTCCAAGAAATTTCAAAGTTGGATCCAAAATCCAGGAAATGCAAATTCTTGGGGTATGCTGATGGAGTAAAGGGGTATCGCTTGTGGGATCCCATTGCCCGCAAAGTGATCATCAGCAGAGATGTTATCTTTATAGAAGATAAACTACAAAGAAAAGAAGACGATGATAGCGCTGAAAAGTTAGAGACTACTCAGATACATGTGGAAAAAGAGTTTGAACAAAGAGATTCTTCTGAAGCAGAACCGACACATGATGAACAAGAACCAGAGAGTTCTGAAGCTCCAACAACTCGTCAATCAGATCGTGTGAGAAGACGTCCCAATTGGCACTCAGATTATGTTATAGAAGTTAATATTGTATACTGCCTTTTAACAGAGGACGGTGAGCCATCAACATACCATGAGGCAATAAACAACTCAGATGCTTCACTATGGATGATGGCGATGCAAGAGCAAATTGAAGCCCTTCATAAAAATAATACATGAGACCTTGTGCCACTACCACAAGGAAGGAAGCCAATTGGTAACAAATGGGTCTTCAAAATCAAGCGAAATGGTGATGATCAAGTTGAGAGGTATCGTGCAAGACTGGTGGTCAAAAGATATCCTCAAAAAGAAGGTATTGATTTCAATGAAATTTTTTCTCCTATGGTTCGACTAACAACAATTCGAGTAGTTTTTGCAATGTGTGCTACATTGGACTTACATCTAGAGCAGCTAGATGTTAAAACAACTTTTCTTCATGGAAATCTTGAAGAAGAGATTTACATGCTCCAGCCTGAAGGTTTTGAAGAAAAAGAAAAGAAGAACTTGGTTTGCAAGTTGAACAAATCTCTGTACGGTCTAAAGCATGCGCCAAGGTGTTGGTATAAGAGATTTAATTCCTTCATTATGTGCCTTGGATACAACAGACTTAATGCAGACCCTTGTGCTTATTTCAAGAGGTTTGGTGATAACAATTTTGTTATATTACTGTTGTATGTGGATGACATGTTGGTTGCAGGACCCAACAAGATCATATTGAAGAATTGAAGGCACAACTGGCTAGGGAATTTGAAATGAAGGACTTGGGATCAACAAACAAGATTCTAGGGATGCAAATTCACCGAGACAGAAGTAATAGGAAGATTTGGCTTTCACAAAAGAATTACTTGAAGAAGATCTTGTCACGATTCAACATGCACAACTGTAAGCCAATTTCTACCCCTCTTCCTATTAACTTCAAATTATCCTCCAGTATGAGTCCTAGCAGTGAAGAAGAGAGGATGAAGATGTCTCGAGTACCGTATGCATCAGCAGTAGGAAGTTTAATGTTCGCTATGATATGCACAAGACCAGACATTGCACAAGCAGTGGGAGTGGTTAGTCGGTACATAGCGAATCCAGGAAAAGAGCATTGGAATACAGTAAAGAGGATCCTGAGATACATCAAAGGGACCTCAAATATTGCATTATGTTACGGAGGATCAAACTTACTAATAAATGGGTATATAGATTCTGACTATGCAAGGGATTTGGATAAAAGCAAATCTACTACAAGATATGTGTTCAAAGTTGCTGGTGGAGCTGTAAGACGGGTTTCAAAATTGCAGTTAGTTGTGGCTACATCCACAACAGAGGCGTAATATGTAGCAGCTACACAAGCCAGTAAAGAAGCAATTTGGTTGAAGATGCTATTGGAGGAGCTTGGGCACAATCAAGAGTATGTCTATCTGTTTTGTGACAGTCAAAGTGCCTTGTATCTAGCAAGGAATCCAACATTTCATTCAAGGAAAAAGCACATACGGGTTCAGTACCATTTCATTCGTGAAAAGGTGGAAGAAGGAACGGTAGATATGCAAAAGATCCACACCAAAGACAACATAGCAGATTTCATGACAAAGGCGATCAATGTTAATAAATTTACCTGGTGTCGATCCTCCTGTGGCCTGTCAGAGACGTAAGCAACATGATGGTACAAGGTAGAAAGAATGGTGTGAAGATATGATTGTTCCAATCAAATCTTCAAGTGGGAGATTGTTAAAAGTAAACAAAACGGCTGAATTTTTTGGTTCAACAAGTGGGGCGGCTAGTGGTTAAATTTGGCCACCAAATTGATAAAAAAATAGATGGTAAAACTACACATTTAGTCATTGTACTTTAGGGTATTTACAAGATTAAGTCCTTAAGATTTAGCTATAAATACCCTAGCCTATTTAGCTTCAAAACCATCCCAAAGCATTCTAGCTTTCTTCCAAATACTAGAGAATTTAGAGAGTTTCTTGAGAGTTGTTTTCTCCTTTTTATCAAGAGAGAATTATCATTGTTTTCTCCTTGGTAGATCGAGAGAGGTTGTAATTCTTATTTTCTCATAATGAAATTCTTCTACCGTTGCCCGTGGTTTTTACCCTAAATTTTTAGGGATTTTTCACGTAAATTTTGTGTCTCTTTTATCTTCATTTTTATTTTCCTCAAATTATCAGTTGCGATTTTGCTCTATCCGATAGCCGTCTTCCGCAACACAAACAACATTTGATCTGCTGCTTATGGTAATAGAATCCATTGATGTAGTTGGCTCATCATTAGGCTCTCACCACCGTGAACCTCCGATGATGTGTCAAGAGGAAGTTGATGAAATGGCTTTGGAGGCATTTCAAGTAAGTCATCCTCATTTTCAAGCGTCCTTAATTAACACTTTACTCATCGATGCAGGCAGTAATTGTACACGCCAAAAAGGCTGTTATTATCATCTTCCTCACCATCACCTTGTAATCATCAGAAACATCTCCAAGCTCAGTGTCCTCGCCTTGATCCAATCGGTCATAAATCCAAGACGAAAAATAAATTTGACTGGTGTGCTTAGCAAATGCATTCGCATTCTTTATCCTTTCCACCATTTTCATTAGTAACTCCCGAAGTTATAAACATCGGCTTTGTATGAGATGCCTTCCAGGTTTTTGTATACCAATTCGGGGGCAATATATCCTATTGTTCCGCGTGCTGCTGTAAGAGAGACAAAAAGTATTCCAGGCAAGGTCCTCTGCATGATGAGTCCAGCTTTTTCTAAAGGAAAAAGACATAATGGAAAACATCAGTACTTTATGAGACCAACATGATGAACCCAGTAAATATCTTGCTAAAATAACTCCTCCTTTAAAAGAAAGGTAAAACCGAATGCATTGGTAAAATCGGATGAATATAAAGTTACCTATTATGTGCAAAATATAGCAGAACTAAAGCTAATTACCTGTTACTCCAACACGTAAAACACTAGTACCTGCAAGAATAATGCCATTAAAAAAGAAATTTATTTCAATATGAGGAAGCAAAAGTGTAAATCGATCAATAACGATGAAATCTGCTAATTACTCCAATTTTGATCACTATAAATTATTTTATAATAATTATTAAATTACATGACATTTTTATACATTATTAAAAATAAATCGTTTAATACTTATGTAACTCGTTTCTTACAGTTAAGAATGCAAAGAATATTTAGATTATATATGTTATAAAACAATTATACATTATCGATGTCATTTATATTTTGTTATTAAACTATTAACTTATGTTAATTTGATAACATGATACATTTAGTTTATTCAAGATGGAAAGTTAAAATTTCAAAGCTAATATCAGTATCAAATTTGTTCAATATTTAGTTATAAGTATATATCTGTGTTCATATGCTCCACATATAACATTATACAAGTACATATAAAATGCAAAATAATATAAAGATGCAAAGCGATGAAATGCTTCCGATCTCAAACCACATTTGATCTGCTGCTTATGGTAATATCATACTTTGATGTAGTTGGCTCATTAATATTGGGGCTCTCACCACCATGAACCTCCGATGATGTGTCAAGAGGAAGTTGATAAAATGGTTTTGGAGACATTTCAAGTAACTCATCCTCATTTTCAAGCATCCTCAACACTTTACTCATCGATGGACAATTTGTAGACAGTAATTGTACACACCAAAAGGCTATTATTATCATCTTCCTCTCCATTACTTTGTCATCATCAGAAGCATATCCAAGCTCCATGTCCTCACCTTGATTCAATCGGTCGTAAATCCAAGATGGAAAATAGATCTGACTGGTGTGATCAGCAAATGCATTCACATTCTTTCTCCTTCCCACCATTTCCATCAGTAACATCCCGACACTAAAAACATCGGCTTTGTATGAGATGCCTCCCAGGTTTCTGTATACCAATTCGGGAGCAATATATCTTTGTGTTCCGTGTGCCGCTGTGAGAGAGATGATGCTATCATCTACTGAATACAATTTAACAAGACCAAAATCTGAAACTTTTGGACTTGAAATTATTGTCAAGAAGAATATTGTGTGGCTTGATATTAAAATGCAGAATTTGCATGTCACACCCTCGATGCAAGTAGTCGATTCCTCGAGCCACACCAAACACAATCTCAAACATCTTTTTCCAGCCCAAAATGTTCTTATTTTCTTATGTGAATATGATTTTATCGAAAGATCCATTTAACACGAAGTCGTATACAAGAGTTTGCTTTGATCCCTCTGCACAGAATCCAAAAAGTTTTGCCACATTAGCATGATGAATCCTCCCAATAGAGGCAACTTCACCTTTTGATTTGCCAAGTAATTTTACGGCCACATGATGTCCACTATGAGGCTTTCCTTTGAACACGGAGCCGTAGCCCCCTTCACCTAATTTTTCTTTGAAACCTCTGGTCATTTTTCTGATTTCTTTAAAAGAATATCTGATCGGAACTAGATTGTTTTGTATTTGAAGGAACTCTTCGATCTTATCATCGACTGATAGATGTATCCTGCTCCATTTATAAGCAACAAGCACAAGCAAAAAAAGTATCCCAGGCAAAGTCAATAATATTAGGACAACCATGAAGAAAAACAAATTGGAACACATTAGTAGTTGTGAAATAAATCCAGTAACATGTTACCTACATTCTCAAAAAGTCTGTAAACCTAAAATCAGATTAGCTTTTTGTTTCTATTTCACAGTTTTTCTTATACATGCAAACGGAGTCCAAAAGCATACCTGTCCCTTCAACAACTTCAACAACGTGATCATAAGTTTCTGTAGAAATACAAGACAAGAGATATATGCATATCAATATTACTAAGGAACAGACGAGGTAAAGTATAAGTAAAAATAATGCAAATGAACTCTGTAAATCATACTTTTATACATTTCATGACTAGGTGGTTGGTCGAGCCCATGGAAAATGAAATGTTCAAAGCTCTTCCAATATCTTCCGAAGCCGAATTGCACATTATACAATCTGCAATATGAAGTATGAACACACCCAAATAAACAGAGTGACCCGTTTCATCCATAAACTCAATAAATGTTTTCATATTATAAACGATATCAACAATTAGCCGATACTAATTACAGTTTTAACATTAGATTAGATTTGATAAAAAACTTTATCAGCAATTATTTATGATGTTAAAATTCAAGCCTTCATCGATATTGATGTTTAGCTATACTTTCCACCGTTAATATATAGTTTATTTCACGACAAATTATTTTAAGAAATCTACAAGATAGACAATATCTGATTCACATGTAATCGACACAAAAAAACCTATTTAAGCGGTAAAAAGCAGTAAAGGGATACGCAATTGTTTTAAACAAAAAAGTCTCAAGTTGATGATGTATTCAAGCATACTAAGAGATCCTTCGAAGAAACTTACTCGTCTTGAAATGAAAGTTTGTTGCCCCTGCAAGACCCCTTGAAGTAGTACTCCCGCTTCCATTCAAGAAAAACACCTTCAGATAGCTTATTGTAGATACCCATCGTAGACATGGCTAAGATATTACGAACCCCAATTGGATTCCGGCCTTCCACAGTGCAGGATTGACTGAAATCAGATGGCATGGTATTTTGATCTAAAAAGTAGAAATAGGAAGAGGCATTGGTGGAGTTGATGCTACAACGAGAGGCTGAAATATAGATAGGTGACTCTATAGGTTCCGTGCAATTCACAACATACATAATTCTAGAATCAAGATTGTAATTATAATAATAATAATCAAAATAATGCAATTGACTCGATTTTCACAGAAAGAATAATAATAAAAGTACATGGAACTAAGAGGAAGGGAGTTGCAATCATCCATGTCGAGGCCCGCATCAACCACTCGCATCATGTAATTTTCATATAATATTATGTTAATATAGAATTTCCCCTCTCTCAAAACCAAAGTGGTGCGGTTAGTCTTGTCACACTCAAGTTCAAGGTTATGGTGACCACAGTGAGTAGGTTGGTTTTTCAATCGCAATGGGTAACTGATATTCAAGCTTCCACAAAAAACAGATCCACAATCCTGGTTTAGATGCCTGGCGAGGCAAGCACCAGGAAATACAAATACAACTAAAGCAAAAGCGGCCATTAGCTGACCCAACCATGGCAATGTAGCTTTTAATTGTGGCACGCTAAAAGTTTTGGGCAGGGAAGAAGAAGAAGAACAATGGGAACTGGGGGGGTTAACAACTAAGTATCTAACTAAATCCAGGCAAACTTATTAGAGAACTCGAGCCTGAGAAGAAGCATTAATGGGGACTGAAGACTTTGACTTTGCCCATGTTTGAGAGAAACCAACAGTCGGATCCTAAAGCCGCCGTACATAGCTACAGCTTACAGGGTCTGGCCTCTTTTACTTTTCGGGGAACCGAACGAGGCGCACGAGAGAAAAGGCAGTATGAACTGCACACCTTCCATTTGGACCATCTATTACTATTGGCAGACAAGCCCTCGTCATCTCAATCATCCCATGAAGACCCACAAAATTCTATTCGCTGTTAGTTCAAATACGTCACGTAATTTATACGTCGTAAGTCATATTCTAGCTAGGCCTCTAAACGAACTGAACGCACACGAACGGAGGTATGTTCATGTTCGTACATTTAATAAATAAACGAACACGAACATAAATGAACAAATTTTTTTTGTTCATGTTCGTTTATTAAGGAATATAACTTGTTCATGTTTGTTCATTTAATAAATAAACGAACATAAACGAACATGAACATAAACGAACACGAACATAAATGAACACGAACATAAACGTTAGAGACCCTACCTAGGGGTGTAAACGAGCCGGGTCGAGCTCGAGTATTGCTGAGCTCGACTCGAACTCGAAAACTTTCAAAGTCAGCTCGACTTGACTCGAAAACTCGCGAGCTGAAAATTATCAAGCTCGATTCGAACTCGAAATATAATATTGAAACTCGACTCGAACTCGAAAAGGCTCGAACTCAAAAAAAAAATTAAGAGCTCAATTAAAACTCGAGACTCGAGTTGATGGCGCAGTCACATAGGGTTCCGGCACAGTGGATGTTGACGGTGCTGGGTATGCAGCTTATGGATCGTTTAAAAAGAACTAAACCATGTTAATATTATTGGGTTTTCCAAATAAAATTGTGTTAATTATGGAGTTTGTCATCAGAATATCATATTAATTAATATTTTTAAGATACTTATAAATTGGTCACCAAAATTGATTTAAGAAGATTGGGTTAAATATAAATGAATGAACATAAACGAACATAACCGAACGTTCACGAACGTAAATGAACAAACGAGACCTATGTTCATGTTCGTTCATTTAATTAAACGAACACAAAATCTTGTTCATGCTCGTTCATTTAATAAATAAACGCACATAAACGAACTTCCCGCCACACGATTCATGAATGGTTCGCTGAACATTCAGTTCATTTACGGGACTAATTCTAGCCCAACAACTGCGTCACGTTAGACATGATTTTCATGAAAGATTTGTTGGATTAAGGATTTCCAAAAATGAGCCAGGGTGATGTTTCTTGGCAGAAGTGAGGAGGACCAAGGGGTCAGCACTTTTCCCAATTTAGTACCTCTATTTTTAGTCATCTTTCATTTAACCTCACTATTTTCATTCAATAGCTTTACGTATACGACGCAATCTATATTCCAGCTTAACATATATATCACTTTTGAGGTACAAGTATTTTAAAATAACCATAGCCGTCAACATTTTTGGAGCCTGAGCGAAAACTAAAAAATAAGTCATATATAATGAAAATATATTTTATTATTTTGAACAATTAATTTAATATTATGTTAATATATCATAGAAAAAATTTTAAATCATGAGCCCTCGGTTATAAAGATAGAAAGTATGGACTATTTTATAAAATTTAAAAATTAGGGGCCTCTAGTTATAAACCTCGATCGAAAACTAAAAATAAAACCCAATAGAACAAAAATATATAGGGATTATGTTGAGATTTATCCCTTTTGTTCAATACTTATGTAACACGTTTCCTACTAGTTAAAGTTAGTCGTTCAATACTTATGTAACTTGTATCTTACCGGTTAAGAATGCAAAGAATATTTAGATTATACATGTTTTAATATAATTATACGTTTTTAGTCTCCCTTATTTTTGTTATAAAACTAATAATTTATGTTAATTTGATAACATGACACATTTAGCTTATTCAAGAAAGAAAGTTAAATTTCAAAGCTAATATCAGTATCAAATTTGTTCAATATTTAGTTCTAAGTATATATCCGTGTACATATGCTCCACATATAACATCATACAAGTACATATAAAATGCAAAATAATATAAAGCTGCAAAGCAATCTCAAACCACATTTGATCTGCTGTTTATGGTAATAGAATCCATTGATGTAGTTGGCTCATCATTAGGGCTCTCACCACCGTGAACCTCCGATGATGTGTCAAGAGGAAGTTCATGAAATGGCTTTGGAGGCATTTCAAGTAACTCATCCTCATTTTCAAGCATCCTCAAGACTTTACTCATCGATGGACGATCAGCGGAATGTAATTGTATGCACCAAAAGGCTGTTATTAGCATCTTCCTAACCATTACTTTTTCATCATCAGAAGCATCTCCAAGCTCCATGTCCTCTCCTTGATCCAATCGGTCATAAATCCAAGACGGAAAATAGATTTGACTGGTGTGATCGGCAAATGCATTCACATTCTTTCTCCTTCCCACCGTTTCCATTAGTAACATCCCGAAACTATAAACATCGGCTTTGTATGAAATGCCTCCTAGGTTTTTGTATACCAATTCGGGAGCTATGTATCCTATTGTTCCCCGTGCTGAGGTGAGAGACACGACGCTCTCATCGACTGAATACAATTTAGCAAGACCAAAATCCGAAACTTTTGGATTGAAATTGTGGTCTAGAAGAATATTGTGTGGTTTGATATCAAAATGCAAAATTTGCATGTCACACCCTCGATGCAAGTAGTCGATTCCTCGAGCCACCCCAAGCGCAATCTCAAGCATCTTTTTCCAGCCCAGAGCGTTCTTATTTTCTTCCGTAAATATGATTTTATCCAAAGATCCATTTGGCATGAAGTCGTATACAAGTGCTTGCTTTGATCCCTCCACACAAAATCCAACGAGTTTTGCCACATTAGCATGATGGATTCTCCCAATAGAGGCAACTTCATTTATGAAATCTTGGCCATTACCCTTTGATTTGCCAAGCAATTTCACTGCCACATGATGTCCACTGCGAAGCTTTCCTTTAAACACGGAGCCGTAGCCCCCTTCACCTAATTTTTCTTTGAATTTTTTTGTCATTTTTCTGATTTGTTTAAAGGAGTATCTAATTGGTGAGAGATTGTGGTTTTGAAGGAATTCTTCAATCTTATCATCAGCTGATAAATGACTTCTTCTCCATTTGTAGGTAACAAGCACAACCAAACAAAGTATTCCAAGCAGGGTCCTCAGCGTGATGAGTCCAACTTTTTTTTAACGGAAAAAGACATAATGGAAAACATTAGTACTTTATGAGATCAACACAGTAAATGTCTTGCTTAGATAACTACTCCTTTAAAAGAAAGGTAAAATTGAATGCATTGGTAAAATCTGATCAATATAAAGTTACCCATTATGAGCAAAATATAGCAGAACTAAAGCTAATTTACCTGTTACTCCAACACATAAAACGCTAGCAACTGCAGATTGCAAGACATATAGCGAGCCGTATAACCTAGATCCCATTTAAATATTAGTGTAAATTGCTAAAAAAACCCCCAACAAAATAGACAATATCTGAGTGACATAATTGACACAACAATAATTAAAATGGATATAAATTTGGGTAAACTATACCGTTCACTATTTAACTCTGCTCTCTCTCCTATTTCATTCACTGTACTCAATTTTTTAATTTAATCATTAAATTTTCAAATTATTATTGTTTTGTCACTACAAATTACTTTATTATTATTATTTCATTGCATTTTTATATATTATTATATATAAAAATAATTTAAAAAGATTTAAAATAATCACTGCCTCTTCTCGTCACTGTTGACTACTTTCGACTTTTGGAATCGGTAGCCATCTATGACCATTGGCATTTCAATTTTCTCACTTTTGACCGGATTCAGAGCATGTTTCGATAAAGTAGATGTCGTATTCAGACTCGGGAGATCAAGTTGAAGTAACCAATGATATCTGGGACCGAAAGATCACCATTTACGGCCGTTGGTGGTGGTGTCCAACGACGAAAAGCAATAGACGGTTACCATATGGGTTTAATTTTATATTTTAAATTATTTTTATACTAAATAATAATAAAAAAGGCCACATCATACCAAATAATAATAATATAATTCAGTGACCAAAACAAAAATAATTCAAAAGTTCAGTGAGAAAATTAAAAAAATGAAAATATAGTGAGTGAAATAGTAGAAAGAATAAAGTTAAGTAGAAATGGTATAGTTTACCCTGTAATTTTAACATAAAAGAAAGAAGTGAGTCAAACTAAACAAAAAGCATAGGCAAATGCTTTAAGCAAAAAATGTAAAGTTAATGATGTATTACTAAAACACTGAGATTCTTTGGAGAAACTTACACGTCTTGAAATGAAACTTTGTGGCTGATGCAATTCTCCTTGAAGTAGTACTCCGTCATCCATGTAAGCAGAACTCCCTCAGATAGCTTGTTGTAGATATCCAGCGTAGACATGCCTGAGATATTATGAACCCAAATTGAAACCTCCACTTCCAAAGTGCAGGATTGACTGAAATTAGACAGCGGGGTTCTTCCGTCTAAAAAGTAGAAATAGGAAGAGACATTGGAGTTGATCCTACAACGAGATGCTGGAATATAGAGAGCTGACTCTATAGGTTTCGTGCAATTCACAACATACATAAGGCTAAGATTATAATCATAATAAAATTGAATAGGTTTTTCACAGTCAAGATAAGGACTATAATAATATACGGAAGAGAGAGGAAGGGAGTTGCAATCATCCATGTCGAGGCCCGCATCAACTACTCGCATCGTGTAATTTTCATAAAATATTTCTTCGACTGAGAATTTCCCCTCTCTCGCAACCACAGTGGTGCGGTTATTTTTGTCACACTCAACTTCATACCTACGGTGACCACAGTGAGGAGGTTGGGTTTTCAACCGGAATGGGTAACTGATATTCAAGCTTCCACAAAAAACAGACCCACAATCCTGATTTACATGCCTGGCGAGGCAAGCACCAGGAAATACAAATACAACTAAAGCAAAAGCAAAAGCGGCCATTAGCTGACCCAACCATGGCAGCTTTGCTTTTAATTGTGGCATTACAACAACAACAATTGAGGATTAACAATGGAGTTTTCCACTAAATCCAGCCAAACATATAGCAAGTCGGTGAGTTAGAAGACTTTGACTAAGAAGACTTGGACCAACTATCTTTTAATAAATAATCTCTTATAGTTACTTCATATTAATAAATAAAAATAAGGTTAACTATAGTTAACAGTTAGCAAATGAAGTGACGTGACGTGATATTTTGGTATAATCACAAATTTGGTCCTTATTATTTCTATATTATTTTAATTCAATCATATTTTAAAATAAATTTAATCCTCTAATCGAATGATACCATGTGTCATTTATTAAATATATTTTATTCTTATATTAACTTCAAAATATTTTAATATAAAATATATAATTTTAAATTAAAAATAAAATAAAATATATATAAATTAAGTTAATAATAAAACATATTCAATAAATTAGTATAAAAATATTTTTAAAAGTTAATATATATATAATATTATGAAAATGACACATGGCATCATTTGATTGGATGATTAAATTTATTTTAATAATTTAAAAGTAAGACTAAATTGAGAGAATATGTAAATAACATGGATTAAATGTGTGATTATAAATAATATTTAACGACAGTTAACTCGTGGTCACCACATCTTAATTAAATAAAAACAAAAGTGATTATATATTATGTTTTTTGAAATCAGTGAGGAAAAATTGACAAAATACAAAACTAAGTGATCAATCATGTAGTTTACCCAAGAAAATATTAAAACATATATGTTTATAAATCTAATTGGTCGAGTAATAAAAAACTTGATAAATTATGCTTTTACTACCTAAATGATCAATTTTGGTTCGTTTTAGTACCTAAGCTTTCTATTTTTTTCTCCAAAAACAATACCTAAAGTTTAGTTGCTTTTGTTTCATTTTAGTACCCGTCGTTAAAAACTTCAGTTTTTATTTCATTTTATTACCACACCATTAAAAACTTTAGTTTTTGTTTCGTTTTAGTACTCGTTCAAAATTAAACGTTAAGTTTTAAAAAATTAAAAGTTTAAATACTAAAACGGATTAAAATTGATAGTTTAGATACTGTACATGTAATTTACCGAAATTGCAGGAAATGGAAGAAGACTCGTTGGACTAGGAAATTTCGAGGTAGGGTGAAGTTAGAAGTGAGGAGGACCAAAGGGACAATACTTTTCTCAATATAATACTTTTCTAATTCTTTTTTTCTTCATTTAACGTCATTATTATCATTCAATAGCTTAACATATACGATACAAGCTACATTTAGCTTAACATATATATCATTTTAATGGTATAATTATTATTTTTTTGGTTAAGCTAAGATAATTACAAAATAATATTTATTCTAAATACTCTCAATCATTTCATAATGAATGTTCAATCACCTAATTACAGTCGTTGGTGTTCGAACCCGTGACTTCTAGAAACAATAACAATTCATTTAACCACTGAGATAAATTGATTCGTGCTAGATATACAATTATTTTTTAAATAACTTAAAAGGTTTTGGTTTAATAGTAAAATTCGAAGTTTTTAAAAACTAAGTATGGGTTTCGTCCTATATATATATATATAATATTTTTTAATATTTAAAAAGTATTAATTATAAATATTATAATGATAATATTATCGTAAAAAAATACTATTACATATAAAAGACAACTTAATATAAACCTACAATCAAAATAAATACATCAATTGGAAGTCGCTACTTCTATAATACAACAGTAACAATGATATCAATAGGATTAAAACTTAATCAAACACTATACTTTATTACTCCCTTAAAACACATATTTTCACTGATTCACGCAATTAGTTTTTGTGTTTTTTCCTTAAAACACTTGGACAATCGCTAGAGCTTCATTTTTTTATAGGTTTCCTAATTTTTTATTATATTTTTTATTTTTATAATTGAATCTTTTAAAATGTCTGAGACGGCTCTGTGAACATATATGTATTAATAATAATAAAAATTCATACTAGACGAACACAAATAAAATTTCAAGGTAAATGTCATCAATAAAATGAACAATTAACCTTAAGAAAATTAGATTTCAGGGTGAGTATGTAACCACTCTTTACATACATTTTAACTAATGTTTCTTTGTAGAAGAGACGAAGACATAAAAAAATATAAGAGTTTATGAGGAGAAGAAAGTAGTTTAGATTCTTTCTTTTAGTCGTGGTTAAGAGGCATTTATAGTGATTTTTTCTTATGGTGTTAGACATAGAATAATTACAATCACTTTAGATCATTAAGCTAAATAGATTTGATTATCAGATCTTAAATTTCGTTTAAATAGATCATGTGTACCTATCAAAATTCTTGTATGTAAACTATAGCCGCTTCAAAACTCAATCTATTTGAAATTTTCTTCGGGAAGTTATATCCAGAATTAAAGTCGGGGTAACTTACATGTTTAGTAACTAAACTATCAATTTTAATCCGTTTTAGTATTTAAACTTTTATTTTTTTTAAAAGCGTACATAAACTTACGTGTTTAGTATCTAAATTATCAGTTTTGACCACTTTAAAATATAAAATAAATATAGAAGGTGGTTGAACGCCACCATCGACTGTTGTAGATGGTGACATTTTTGTCCCAAATTTCACGGATCATTTCGCTTCGACATCTTGAGTTCGAATTTGACCTCTATTCTATCGGAACTTGCTTCGAAGTCCACGAATTGGAGATCAAAAGTGAGGAAGCCGAAATATTTCACTCGAGATTTATGGGTTTTGGGACATTTTTCGGTGAAACAATGATCGCTTGTAAATGTATATGCTAAGGCAAGCAAATCTGTGCAAGTGTACACATCGATGCAAGTAATATAGTACTGAGTGAGTATCGTCTCCACGAGGATTGGAGGGCTTTTAAAAGATTGCTACAACTAAGAATATGTGTCACTAATTAATCCTAAGTATCTAAGTCTAATTATATAAACAAGGAAAATATGCAGTGGCAAATGGTAAGAACATATCGAAAAAAAAGTATGGTCGAGGCAAGAAAAATTGTAAAGTGAAGTGAGCAGAAAAGTTTTGTCGATGAAAGAAAAATATGCAAATGTAAACAAATAAAAGTTGTCAAGGCTAAAGTTATTAAAACACTGTAAATAGACTGGCAACCTCACACAATCAGTCTTCTAACGGATCACTTAGGTTGATTCTGCTATGGTGAGAAGTTATTTTATGCTAAGAATGATTTGGTATGCTATGCTTAGGCTGCCCGACAGGGTTATTGAGTATTCTAAGACGGTTGCTATGACAATACTACTTACCGTGAGCTACAACCCTTGGTTTTTCAGACTATTGTTGTGGCAATACTCCTCAGCATGAACTATAGTCGTTGTCTATCATACTCAAGCGTTTATCCCTTTTAGTCGATTGAAACTCTCTCCTTATCTCTAAGGCAAACAGGTTAAAACATCACCATCCCGGATCTATTTCATTGCTCACGTAGATCTATCTTAATTCTCTCGAATCTAATAATCTATTTCTAGAAAAATGGCAATCTCTCGAAAGCTCTTACAAGGTCTAGAAATGTTTCGCCTAGGCACCACGCAATCTCTCGAAGCTCTTACAGTGTCAAGGCAAAAGGTTAAAACAGATAACAAAACAACACTTAACAAAATCATACTTAATCATTCATTAAAGGTAAAATAAAATATCATCAACACCAAATAAAACAGTTTATGGTGTGGTTTACATCATCCCAAAAATATTCATTAAGTACAAGCCATTAGAAAAATAAAACATGAAGAACAAAAGGAAGAAAAACTCCTAGAACAGAGATCTGTTGTGACATCAGACCACCACCATGACTGCTCTAGTGCACCAACCTCTTTCGAGGGCCTGGTCGCTGCCCCGACAAAGCCTGGCTATGGAGGGCACCAAGGATGGACGAGTGGGGAACGTTGAAAAAAAGGATGTATCGGACGTCTTTTTCCAAGCCTAGGGTATTTTCTCTGTATGATTCTGAACACCTTATGAAGAGTTATAATAGGATATTTATAGTGGGTATTTCTAGGGTTTGGTGCCATTGGAAATTCCCTAAATACCCTTGAAATTAAACCCTTTTTGTGAATAACATAGTAGTTTGTGGTGATATCAAATTCTTTGATGAAGGCATGATTGCACGTGAGGTAGATTGGACAGCTGGCCATGTGACGTCAACAATTTTGTCTCGTACTGCATCAGACTGGCAAGATAAAACTCGCCTTGGCAAGAAAATTTGTTCCTTACTGTCTTCGTTTTCTGTTCTACTGGCCCTAGCAAATTAATTTGTCTCGGCAAATAAATTATTCCTCAGTCATTTCCTGCATCATCACAACCAACAATGAGCCTTTCTCATCAAGAACATCAGTTTAATCAAATAAACTATCTCGGAAAAAATTATCCACCACATGAAAATATGTCCTAAATGCAACTATATGCAGCTAAAATGCTATGTCAATGACTTTTAGACAATCAATAACTTAAGTAAAAAGACCTAAAATATAGTCTTTTTACGGAGTTATCAAACAACCACTAGATTCGAACTTAAGAGGTCAAGGCGAACCGACCCATGAAATTTGAGACTAAAAAGGCCACCGTATATGGCAGCCGATGACGACTAACGGTGGCATCCGACCACCTTCTGTTTTTATTTTATATTTAAAATTATTTTATATTAAATAATAATAAAAAATCACATTATACGAAAATAATAATAAACTAATTTAAAGTGATTAAAACATGAGTAATTCAAAAGTTTATTGAATAAAATAAATAAAAAAAATAGAAGTATATTAAGTAAAATAGGAAAGAGGGTAAACTTGAATGAAAAAATGGATAAGAATCAGAAAATACAAGTAGAAATAAAGCAAAAGCGGGCCATCAGGTGACCAAACAATAGCGGTTTTGGCATGCTACAATAATGTCTGGTATGGAAGAAGAACAAGAACGGGGGAGTACTAACGATGAAGTTTGCAACGAAATTCAGCCTTATTGCGGACATGTTTAGTATCTTAATTATCATATTTTGTTTTAATCATTCAATTATTTTTTTCAAAATTATAATTCGATTCGACTTGATCTAACATAATATAAAATAAGAATTTAATTAAAAAACAATAGATAGAGAGGTATTATAACAATTATTTATAAATTTATTTGAATAAATTATATTATTACCCCTGGTCGGGGTTAAAATTTTTTCACAGTCCACCCGAACCTAATCCAATTTCACTCCTCAAAAATATCGACTTAACTTGATCCGAATTAGATTTTTAAAAAAAAAATCTCATCTCATCAAATTAAATCGAAGTCCGTCAATTTAGAATTAAATCGTTGTCCTACACTGTAACCTACTCCTCAGTCTAATGTATGCATAGGGTTAGAAGAGATTCAACCGTTAATGTTATAGATTTTTTATTTATTCATCAAGTGTTCAATGTGAAGTTTATTTAAGATTACCCTTCACAGAACTTATAAAATTAAATTAGATTTATTAATCAATATTTTTAAATTTATAAATATTTGTAAGAATACTATGATTAGTTTAGCAGCAAAAATACATTAAAAAATGTTGATATAGTTTTGAAGAACCTGCTTATTCATCCAGTTTCCAACACGTATCAAAATTAAGACCATAAGTATACGGTATACCCGGTACTCCAATACATAAGCTACAAGCCTTATCTATAAAAATACAAAAAAAACAAAACAAAAGATAAATCAATATTACAAAGGATTACCAACGGAGTTGATTCAAGTAATAAGCAGTTGGTTATTTTGTATTCAGAAAATTTTCGCTGGAAGACTCACCCACCAAAGTCAGGTGTGTGAGCTGGGTCAGTCCAGATTAATCAAGATGAAACCTTAGAACTAGACGGCAACAAAAAAAAATCATACAGTAATCAATTTCGACTGATGTGTTTTATTGTTGGGAGGAACAAATGAGTTTCGTAGACACTTGACGATTCAATTCTTTTGGTCAAGAAGGAGAGCCACAGTTAGAACAGGAGCGATAGTTGACCGGTGTTTCTTTGTTGGGGGAAATGAAGACATAAAGAAAAATATAAGGGTGAAAGAGGAGAAGAAAGCAGTCAGCGTCACTTCTCTTAATTGTGATTGATAGGTATTTATAGTGACATTAGTTAATGCTGTCAAACATAAGATAACTACGATTACTCGTAAGTCAGCATGTCAAATAAATTTTATTATCAGATCTTGAATTTCGATTAGATAAATTACGTGTACATATCAAAAGTCTTGTATATAAACTATATTGCCAGTTCAAAACTTAGAAACTATAACACTCCTGTTGAGGCCTGCATCAGCCACTTTCATTGAACCATTTTCATAAAAGATTTCCGGTACAGTGAATTTGCCTTCTTCCAAAACAACAGTGGTGCGGTTGTTTTGATCACACACTCAAGTTCATACCTATGGTCACTGTAGACACCCGTTTTTGTCCGGGTCTTTTATATTGATTTTTTTATTTTATTATTATTATTATTATTATTATTACTAATTACAATTTACGTCTTGCAGGCCAATCCTGAGGCCCAAACCTGAAGCCCAACCAGTTTACAAGTACCCAACCCTAATCAATTCCCGAAGCCCACCAAGAGGCCCAATCCCAGAGCCCAACTAGCTAAACCTAACACCCATCAGCCAAACCCTAAACTTGATTCACCATAAGGCTATCATCTAACAACCAACCGCCACAGCCGTTTGGCCTTCCATCTCCCAGCCGTGCTTGAGGTGTCGATGGTGAATCCCGAGCCGGTCGTCATCAGCAATCTGGTCACACAGTGAAGCAAATGTCATCAACTGTGTATCAAACTTACCCCAAATCTAAAAAACCCATTAAAATAACACCCAAAAATCCCGAAAAATCTGGACTTTATTCACCCAAATCAGAGAAATCAAATCCTATCTACCTAGATATCATCATCATCTCACCAGAAATCCACATGGAAGAAAACATAAAAGACCAAAGAAGAGAAAATAGGGGATTCGGTGATAACCAGAAAAAAAATAGAGAGAGTGCTAAAAAAAAACAAAGTGAGGGAGATCTTACCCTTGTAGAAAACCTCGTCGTTGTAGCCTAGCCAGAACAGAGAAGGCCGTATTGAAGGTAAACTTTCCCTTATTTTGGATCTAGGGTTTTCGAATAGGGGGTTTCGGTTTTTGCTTGGGGTAGGAGAAGGGTTAGTGTTCAAAGGAAGAGAGAAGGGTTGGTCATGGGTTGATTTCTCAAGCCATCGCCGCTGGCTGCGGCGGCCGTGGTTCCTCTGCTTTCTCTCCACGACGGAGACAAAGGCAGAGAAGGAGAGAACATTGAGAGCTTCTTCTGTTCTCTATTTTTAAGAGAGAGGGGAAGATGGGGAAAATGAGGGGAATGGGAAATTGAAAGCCCATTTTAGGCTTAAATTATATGATTGAAACGACGTCGCATAGGGAGGCCGAGCGCCTGGGATTTTTGGGGTTAATATCCCATTTAGTCCTCGCTCCTTTGTAAACTCTTACCCGTGTCCTGGACTTTAGGGGTTAATGTTATATTTGGTCCTTGTAGTTTGTAAACCTTCGGTTTTCTTTCATGAATGGAAGTTTAATGGCCTTTCACTTTGAGCTCCTATCTTGTTTAACGTTGCAATTTAGTCCTTGTCTGTTTTAATTTTTTTTATGGTATTATTTCAATTTGGTCATGCTATTTTAGTATATTTTTATTTAAGTAATGTATATTTCATGTATTTCATTCCAGTCCTTATTTATTATTATTATGGTGTTTTTGTTTAAATTATAATGGTGGCCTGATATTTTATATCTTTTCATTTTGATCCCTATTTGTTCATTATTGTATTTTGGGTAAATACTTTGTTTTGAGCTCATATTTGTAATTATTTCATTTTAGTCATTGTTTTAGTTCATTGTGTATTTTTCTGTGGTATTCGAATCTGGCCACCACATTTATAAATCTTTTATTTTAGTCCTTGTTTTACTTTTTGGTTTAATTATTATTCAGCCTTCATGTTTCTGTTTTAATTTCAATCTAGTTCTAAGTATTATTTATGGCTTATTCACATTTCTGATGTTTGTATTAGTTGTTGTTTATGATTTAGGCCCTGTTTATTTTGTAATTACTTTTTAGCCCTGTTAATTTCTGCTTTTACTAATTTAGTCCATTATGTTTATGTATTTCTATTTTAGTCCTATTAATGTATGTAATGTCATTTTTGTGGATACTTGACTTTGGTCCCAATGTTTGTAATAGTTTCATTTTAGTCCTTGATTTTATATGTTAGGTATTTTTGTTAATGTTCGAATTTATCCCTGACATTTGTGAATATTTTATTTTATTCATTTATGTATGATTTTATTGTATTTGTTATTCGGTTATTTGTATTATGTAAATATTTTATTTTATATTTCCAATTACATTTATTTTCATTTTATTTTTATCTATGTAAGAAATATTCGATTATATTTTCAAGAACACGTATGCGTAGAATGGGCGTGGAAAGTACCACTTGGTCGAAGTGGTACGATCCGATACGGCATTTTAACGACATAGGAACTTGCAACAAGTCGAGTATATTTTACTAATTAATTTATTAAAATGATGTAATGTGTGGTACCTTAAGTGACGCTCACTTTATTTTATGTGAATGTAAATTTTAAATTTCATTTTATATTCGATACACGTTTTTTAAATAAATGATGAGAGAATATTCTTTAAAAGATAAGAAATAGACGAGTTAACTTTCCCGACGGAGGATTGTTAATCTCGAGATTTCTTTTCAAATTAAAGAATTTTCTCTGATAAAATAATTCGAAGTAAATTAATTAAATCTCAATAAACGAATCATATTTTAGTTTTATATTCAATTTGTAATTTCCACCATTTACGACGATATATAAGTGACTAAGTACCGATTTTGGGCGTTGTGAGGGGTGTTTACCCTTCCCTATACGTAACCGACTCCCGAATCCGTTTAAATGAATCTTTGGTAACACAGACCGAATCTTGTCTTTAAAAAAAATGATTTTTCTTAAAATTGTTTTAAAATACGTTTTTAGGTATTCGACCTACCTAACCCAAAGGTCGATGGCGACTCTTTTCAATTTTATTCAAATCAATCCAAATTTCCCAATTTTTCCAAATTAAAGTCATAATTGTTTTTAAAAATAATATTTAATTGTTTTAAAAAAAATGGTTATAACAGCTTGGCGACTCCGCTGGGGACTACTAGAGAGTCAGGCTGTCGGTCGCTTATATATGGTCGTTATGGTGGAAATTATAAGTTCGAATCTTTAGTAAAACTATGATCTATGTATTGAATTTTTATTTATTATTTTATCTCTTTATTTTTATATACTAACATTTTAATTGTTTTCATTTTTTACAGATATTTCTTAGTTCTCGTTGAGTGTTATTTTTTTATTTTCCCTGTTTTTGAGTCAAAGGTTTGTTTGTTTCTCCTCACACACATTACTTTCATTAGCATAACATGAGCTCTAGACATGAGCTTCGATCCAAATTACTTAGGGTGATTGCTTTACTCTCGTAAGAATTTATTCTTCGTATGAGTTTTAGCAAATAATCCATGGGATACATACCTTATACCTTCGTAGGAATTTATTCCTCGTATGGGTATAAGGCAGTGAATCCCCTCGAATTGAACTCGGTCCGTTTGAAACCTGTAATGGGTGAGGATTAAGGGTTTGGTAGCCCAAGGGGACACCGACATCAAGGACAATTCGAGTTCCTTTTTCCTGATAAGAGCCGAAACCATGCATATAATGAACCATAGAACGGTCACACTAGGTAAAGTCATACTGAACCTCTGTCCGTCAATAGGTACCCAAAATAGGCGTACACAATGGAGAAACCTACTCTAACCTTTTTATTTTTATTTTATTTATTTATTTTTGAGTGTGTAGAATAGATTTATTCTTTTAAAACATGTGAAATAGAATTTAGGTGCAGTTAGAATTTAATTAAATAAATTTAGGAGGGTAGAAAGCATGTTTGGGTAGGCCCTTTTTTGAGGAATATTATTCGGGTAGATAATACATAAATGGAGTAGATTTATTTCCCGTTTTACATATCTTTTTATGTTAAATTTATACAATTGTTTTGACTAACTGTTTTGTTTGTTTGTTTTTTTCATACTGCATAGACATATCATTAGAAAAGGCGATTGATCTGTGAGTATCGATAAAGTGGAAAGACTTTCACGATGGAAAGGAGTTTCCTAAACAAAGAAGTGAATCCAGCAGATGTAAGGAACTGGTCCGAAGCCAAGCAGAAAGAGCAGGGAGATAGTCTATCAGGGAACTACATGTCGGATCTGTCTGATTATACACCAGCTTTTTTAAAACAGAATGAGCTTCAGGGATTGAAAATAATTTGGGAAAGTTGGAATCTTATTGAGAGGCAAGCTTTTCAGCAGACTTATGGAGATATATTTCATCTGATATACGTGAAGGTAGATCCGGTTCTCATACGAAGCATAATACAGTTTTGGAATCCGGCCTATAGTTGTTTCACATTCAACCGAGAGGACATGACTCCAACCCTCGAGGAATACCAATTTCTGTTGAATTTGCCAAGCGTTAAAGTGGACAAAGTTTACTCCCGATCGATAAAAGGGCCTTCTTTTAAGTCAAAGCTTGCAAAGATCTCGGGCACAAGCGACAAATGGGTAAATGATCGCTTGCAACGCAAGGGAGAAAGTGAGGGAGTGCCGTGGTCTCACTTACAAAAGATAGCTGAAGCACACGTAGATGAAAACGTGCGTAGAGATGTATTTGCTTTGGGTATATATGGTTTGGTAATCTTTCCAAAATGTTTGGGGCTGATCAAGCTAGCAGTAGTCGATTTGGTTGAGAAGTTAGGAAGAGAGGTGAATCCAGTCCATGCGATTCTTGCTGAAACTCTCCGATCTTTGAATATATGTAGAAGGTTAGGGGGAGGTCGTTTTATGGGCTGTGCTCAATTGCTTACTGTGTGGATCAGAAGCCATTTCTGGAAGGAGGAAAAAGTCAACTATAATCGTTTTTTGAAAGATTATTCTCCTGTTGCTGAGTACCTTACGAAGGAGTGGCCGGAAGTATCTCAGAAAGATCAATGGATTGATTTCTTCCGGAATCTACAGAGTCAAAACATAGCATGGCGAACACCGTGGCTGATGCATACGCAAATCTTGTTCAAGTGTGGAGATTTGGACTGGATTATATTACTGGGACTGTGGGGAGGAGTGGGATGCGCTCCTTTATTGGTATTGAGACAGTACGGTGCCCGACAGTTTGTTCCCGTGACTCATGGGTTGACTGGTGCTGAATTTGATTATAAGGAAGGCAATTATAGAAAGAAAATCAAAGATGTGATTGATTCTTGGAGGATGACTTTCAGGACTAAAGTGGTTGGAGCGGATGTTATCTTGACGCCCGATTATGAAGCCTGGAGAATCAAGAGGGTAAATGATAAGATATCTTTAACATCTGGAGAGGGATCAAGGTCGATAGAAGAACAAATCAGAAATATCCCTTCGAATTTGGAAATCCAAAGAATTGAGTTTGAAATGGAAAAGGCTAAAGATTCCAAGAAAATAGAAGAGATGGAGAGAGAAAACTTCATGTTGACTATCGAGGCTGAATTTCATGCCAGACAGTTTATAATGATGAGAGAACGGAAAGAGGAGGTGGAAGCCGATTTAGAAGACTTAAAAAAGGATTATCAAATGGTGCAGCAAGTGAGAAAGAAACTTGGATCCAGAGAATTAGCGGCTGCAAGACGGCGAATCAAAAGTTTGGAAATTGAGAACAAGTGTCAGATCAAGAAGATAGAAGCTGGAAAAGCAAAAGTATGCGAGCTAGAGGCCGATAAAAAGGAATTGATCAAGCAGTATAAAACTGAGGCTCGTAGAGCTCAAAAACTCCAGGAAGAAAAAGAAGTCAGCTTGAAAGAATTAGAAGAAGAAAAGAATCAAGTCCAGGGGTTAAAAACTGAGATGAATAGTATAATTGAGGACTTTGAGGACAAAGATCGAAGAATTTTAGAGCTCGAAGAAGAAAGAAAGCAAAAGAAAGAAGAGATGTGGTCTGAGAGACAGGGATGGAATCGAATCCTCGATAGAAAGCAGGCAGAGATTGGATCGTGGATGCAGAGATTCTCTACAAAAAGTCAGCAAGTAGATGAGCTCACGGGAGAAATGGGAGAATTACAGATGAGATTCGAACAGGAGATGAACCAATCTCGAGCTATGAATGATGAGCTCAAAAGTCATGTATCGAACCTTGAGCAATCCCTTCTGCAAGTGCAAGTTCCTCCCGCTTCAGTGGACCTAAGAGCTGCTCTCGAAGAAAACAAATCCTTCCAGAAGGAAATCAGAGAATTGAAAGGTGAACTCCAGAAATGTCAAATTCATATTACCAGTCTAGAAAAAGAAATCAAACGCATCAATAAGGGATGGGAAAATACATATGAGCATTATCGATACTTGGTAGAAGAACGCGAGCGCATGATGGAGGAAGCTATTGCTCAAATGGGTGAAGTGGCTCGGTACATGAACGAATTAGCCAGTAGAGCGGAGATCATCCAACTGCGCACAAATCCGGTTTCTGAATATACAAGGGAGATCATTGCCATTATGAATGAAATTGTAGAGCTGAGTCTGAGGGCTAGGCCTTATATGTAATAGAACTCCTTTGTAATGAGTGAAACTTTTTATCCAATGAAAGTATTTCCGAATGGTTACTGCTTGGGTCAACGCCTTTTATTTGCATTTCATACTTGCATCATTCATTATGCATAAGTAAATTCATCATTTATAATGCATCACCAATAAAATGTATCATTTATAGCACATTACCAATAATATGCATTCGAATTTAAAAGAACAATAAAATTAATTTCCGAAGGGTTATGTGACAGACGATTCTGGCAAGTAAAAACTCCAATCCTTATCACACGCGAGTAGAGCCATGGATGCCAAGCTTGATCTTCTGGCAAGTAAAAACTCCAATCCTTATCACACGCGAAGTAGAGCCATGGATGCCAAACTTGATCAATTAAAGAAAGAAATGCAAGAAGATTTACTAAGAATACAACAAGAATGGCAGGCAAAGATGGATCAGTCACAAAAGTCAATTATAGATCAAATCCTGCAAAGCCAGGCTAATATGATGAATGAGATGATGACCAAGATGTCTGGGTTACGTACTGAAACAGTTAAAGAACCAAGCACTGCCCCTGTTGAAGTTTCTAGGCAGGAGTCTACCCCGAGACTAGTTATCTCACCTGAAAAGCTAGTTGAGCATCCTGCAGGGTCTTCAGCGGTAAAGGTTCAAATGGCCATGACTAACCCTCAAAACAGTCCTTATGAGTATATTGATGTAGATCCTGAGGAAATGGAGAAACCTAAAACGGAAGTACCAGAGCATTTAAAGGACTGGTACAAAGGGTTTTTTAAAGAAATGGGAAAGCAGGGCTCTCAAGACGGAATGAATGCAGAGGAATTGAGTCTTGTGCCAGACTTAGTATTACCACCAAAGTTCAAAATGCCGGAATTTGAAAAGTATGATGGAAAAACTTGTCTTGTTGCTCACTTGACCATGTTTTGTCGAAGAATGACAGGATTTGTGAAGGATGATGGGCTATTAATTCACTGTTTCCAGGCCAGCTTGACGGGGTCAGCTGTCAGATGGTATAACCAATTAACCCGAGCTAAAATAGGGTCTTGGAAGGATTTGGCCAATGCGTTTAAAGAACAATATCAACACGTTACCGACATGATGCCTGATCGTGTTACTCTCCAAAATATGGAGATGAAGCATAATGAGACCTTCCGACAATACGCTCAGCGCTGGAGGGATATTGCTGCTCAAGTGCACCCACCACTTATTGAGAGAGAGTTTATAACCATGTTTATAGATACGTTAAAATCTCCTTATATTGATCATATGTTAGGAGTGGCAACTAAGAGCTTCTCTGATATCGTGATGTGCGGAGAGATGATCGAGAGAGCATTAAAGAAGGGGCAGATTGTCGGTAGCCAAACTCCTGCAAAGAAACCCTATGTGAAAAGGAAAGAAGGAGAGATGAATAATGTAAATTTCTCTGTGAGTAAGCCGAAGATGGGAAATTCTTCTTCATCCCAATGAGAGACTAAGCGCGAGCATAACAATGAAAGGATGACGTTCACTCCCATACCAATGACTTACAGTGAGCTCTTCCATGGATTAGTCCAAGCTCACGTAGTGTCACCAAAATTCATTGATCCAATTAAACCACCTTATCCAAAATGGTTCAACAAAAATGAGACATGCGAATATCATGCAAATCTTAGAGGACATAACATTGAAAAGTGTCTCGCTTTCAAAAGAGTGGTTGAAGATCTGATCAAGAGAAAGGTGGTGTCCTTTAATGATTCTGAAGCACCCTGTGTTGCTGCAAACCCGCTTCCAAATCATCAGAATCAGGGAGTGAACGCTATTGAGAAAAATCAAAAAATTAAAAGGAGAATTAAAGAAATAAGAACACCACTGAAGTGGATATATGCTCAAATAAAGGAGAGAGGGTTATTGAGCCCTAGAAATGAATGCTCAACGGAAAAGACAGAGAACTTTTGTGAATACCATGGTGAAAATGGTCATCAAATTCAGGACTGTCAAGAATTCAGGCAAATAGTCCAAGAATTAATGAACAAGCAGGAGTTGAAGTTCTATGAAGAAAGAATGAGTGAGAATGAAAGATATATCTGCGCTTCTGAAGAAAATTCAAGGGAAGATGAAAATAATTTAAAAAAGCCTGTCCTGGTCATATCGAAACCAAATTACGAGGCCAGCAGTGGAAGTATAACATCTAGGGTGGTGATCAAAACCCCTGCGCCTTTTGCCTACAAGAGTAACAAGAGTGTTCCCTGGGACTATACATGCCAAATTAATACTCCTGAGAGTAAGGAGGAAGAGGTTGCTGAAATTGGATTTTTCACCAGGAGTGGAAGATGCTATGCTCCTGGAAAGGCTGATAAAGCAAGAGATGTGGTTATTAAAGATCCTGATGATAAATTGAATGAGCCTGTTAAGATTGAGGAGGCTCAGGAATTTTTAAAGTTTCTGAAACACAGCGAGTATAACATTATGGAACAGCTTCATAAGACCCCAGCACGGATTTCAATGTTATCTCTACTGTTGCATTCGGAAGTACATCGAAATACTCTGATCAAAGTGCTGAATGAAACTTTTGTAGGGAAGGATATACTAGTGGAACGTGTGGACAGGATGGTAAACCATATTAATGCAGATAATTTCATTTATTTTTATGATGATGAAATACCTGAAGAAGGAAAAGGTAGGGGCAAGGCATTACACATTACGGCTCATTGCAAAGGAGTCATCGTCTCAGGGGTGTTAATTGATAACGGATCGGCCTTGAATGTTATGCCATTCGCCACTCTAAATAGACTTCCTGTGGATGTATCACAAATGAGGGTGTGTGGCAATGCTGTAAGGGCATTTGATGGGACAGAACGTAAAATAATGGGGAAGATGATTATCCCTCTCAGAATTGGCCCTACAACATTTGAAGTAGATTTTGTTGTCATGGATATCCATCCGAGTTATAGTTACTTGCTGGGGAGACCCTGGATTCACATGGCTGGGGCAGTTCCTTCCTCCCTTCACCAAAAGCTCCGATTCATTGTTGATGGGACTCTGGTGACCATCAAAGCGGAAGAAGACATCATTGCCTCTATCACTACAGATGCACCATATGTAGGGGTAGATGAAAATGCACTAGAGTCCTCTTTCCAGTCCTTGGAATTTGTTAATGCTACTTTTATCTCTGAAGACAAAAGAATTCCCATTCCTCATCTTTCAAAAAATACAAAGATGCAATTAAAGGAGACATTAGCTAGAGGAGCAAAGGTAGGGAAATGCTTGGGAAAGAAACTGCAAGGCATCACTGAAGGGCCGGCTCCAGTTCCTAAAAGGAATTACTTTGGTCTCGGATACAAACCAACGTACCATGATAAAGTCAAAGATGCACAAAAGCTTAAGGAAAGGAGGAAGGCAAGAGTAGAGGGAGAAGACCTTGTTTGGGGACCCATGGTCATTCCGCCTCTCTCCAAATCTTTTTTGTCTGGAGGATTTGTGATTGACACGCTGAAACAGTCATGGGATATTGAAGATACAGAATTTGTTGAAGATTTATTGGGAAGCCTGAGCATCAACGTTATCATAGATGATTCTACTGGAGAGTGCTCATTGGCATCAATCCGTCCGTGTCCTCCTGGCTATGTTTTGAACAATTACACTGTTGAAGAACTCCCTGTGTTCTATAAGCACTTTTCAAAGTAATGCATAATAACAAATCTGTTTCCTTTTGACCCAAATATAATAGGGCTTTTGTAAAAGGACAAATTGTTATTTGTCATTGCTTTAATGAAACAGTGTTCTTCTTTCATTCTAATCTTAGCAAGTATTTTATTCATCTCTTGAGTATTCTTTATTCTTTATTGATAATTATTTTCTTGATAAATATTAGATAAAATTTTTGTCCACAGCCAAATATACTCCTTTTTGATTCGCAGGTCTTCAGATATCAACTATTCGAGTAATGATACTTTTGAACCACAAATTGATTTTGAAAATGACATGTGTCTCGAAGAATCTGAGGGTTATAAAGATGAAGAGGAATGTGAGTTAAACTCTGAGCTTGTTAGAATGATGGAGCAAGAAGATAGACAAATATTGCCTCACAAAGAGACAACTGAAACAATAAATTTGGGAACAGAAGAGGATATAAAGGAAGTTAAAATTGGCACTTCACTCTCACCAAAAATAAGAGATGGTCTTATAAGCCTTCTTCGGGAATATAGGGATGTGTTTGCTTGGTCTTATCAAGATATGCCGGGGTTGGAGACTGACATTGTGATGCACAAGCTACCAATAAAGCCGGAATGCAAGCCTGTTCAGCAAAAACTTCGAAGAATGAGACCAGATATGCTATTAAAAATCAAGGAAGAAGTGAAGAAACAATTCGATGCTGGATTTTTACAAGTGGCCAAGTACCCTGAATGGGTAGCAAACATAGTGCCAGTTCCAAAGAAAGATGGCAAAGTTCGGATGTGTGTTGACTACCGGGATCTCAATCGAGCGAGCCCCAAAGATAATTTTCCACTCCCACATATCGATACTTTGGTTGACAATACGGCTGGTCATGCTCTTTTCTCTTTCATGGATGGTTTCTCAGGTTACAATCAAATTAAGATGGACCCAGAAGACATGGAAAAGACAACTTTTGTGACAATGTGGGGTACATTTTGTTACAAGGTGATGCCCTTCGGACTTAAGAACGCCGGGGCAACATATCAAAGAGCAATGGTTACGTTGTTCCACGATATGATGCACAAGGAGATAGAAGTGTACGTGGATGATATGATTGCTAAATCACAAACCGAAGAAGAACATGTAAAAGTCTTAAGGAAACTGTTTTTAAGATTAAGAAAATACCAGCTCAAGCTTAACCCAACCAAGTGCACATTTGGAGCTACTTCAGGGAAGTTATTGGGATTTGTAGTCAGTGAGAGTGGGATAGAAATAGATCCTAATAAAGTCAAAGCAATTTTGGAATTACCTCCCCCTAGAACGCAAAAAGAAGTACGAGGTTTTCTGGGGAGGTTAAATTATATTGCCAGATTCATCTCGCAGTTGACTGAGAAATGTGATCCAATATTCCGATTACTGAGAAAGCGAAACCCAGGAGAATGAGATGATAGTTGCCAAGAATGCTTCGATAGAATTAAGGGTTACTTAATTAATGTTCCTGTCTTGATGCCACCAATCCCAAACAAACCATTGATTTTATATTTGACTGTCTTTGAGAAGTCAATGGGATGTGTGTTGGCCCAACACGACGAAACTGGAAGAAGAGAACGAGCTATTTACTATCTCAGTAAGAAATTCACTGACTGTGAGACTCGATACCCCTCTATCGAAAAGCTGTGTTGTGCTTTAGTATGGACTACTAAGAGGCTGAGACAGTATTTGTTGTATCATACTACCTGGTTGATATCAAGACTGGATCCGTTAAAGTACCTGATGGAATCAACGGCTCTAACTGGAAGGATGGCGAGATGGCAAATGTTGTTGTCCGAATTTGATATAGTCTACATGAACCAGAAATCAGTTAAAGGGAGTGCTATTGCAGATTTCCTGGCAAGCAGAGCATTAGAAGACTATGAGCCAGTAAAATTTGATTTTCCGAATGAGGACTTGATGAGTATATTTGTTACTGAAGAAGATACTCCGAAAAATGAAGCATGGAAAATGAACTTCGATGGTGCTTCTAATGCTGTGGGACATGGAATTGGGGCAATACTAGTTTCACCTGAGGGAGATCATTATCCTTTTACTAGTAGGCTCGCATTTGAATGCACTAACAATATGGCAGAGTATGAAGCATGTATCTTGGGTATTCAAGCTGCAATTGAGCGCAAAGTTAAAAGCCTAGAAGTATTCAGCGATTCTGCTCTGGTTATTTATCAGCTTCGCGGGGAATGGATGACTCGAGACTCCAAGTTGATAGAATACAAGAACTTGGTGATGGAGTTGATCAAAGAGTTTGAAGAAATTTCTTTTGCTTATCTTCCTCGTGAAGAAAATCAAATGGCAGATGCCTTGGCTACGTTGGCAGCTATGTTTAAGGCCGATGATCAATCTCGAATGATGCCTATTCGGATGAGTATAAGAGAAATGCCAGCTCATTGTTGCAACATAGAGGAAGAAGAGGATGATAGTCTCCCATGGTATTATGATATTCTCCAGTATGTGAAGTATCGGGCTTACCCAGCGGAGGCAACTGAGAATGATAAACGGACCTTAAGAAGATTAGCAATGGGGTATGTCCTTGATGGAGATATATTGTATAAAAAAGGCAAGGATTAGGTGCTTTTGAGATGTGTGGATAGAATTGAGGCCAAGAAAATACTTGAGGAAGTCCATGAAGGAGTTTGTGGAACACATGCTAATGGATTCACAATGGTTAGAAAAATCATGAGGTTTGGGTACTATTGGTCCACTATGGAAGGAGATTGTATCAGATTTGCTCGAAGATGTCATAAATGCCAGATTCATGATAACCAAATACATGTTCCTCCTTCACCACTCCATGTAATGAACGCACCTTGGCCATTTTCAATGTGGGGCATCGATGTCATTGGGGCAATTTCACCGAAGGCCTCAAATGGACATCGTTTTATCTTAGTGGCTATAGACTACTTCACCAAATGGGTTGAAGCTGCCTCTTATGCTAATGTCACAAAAGGAGCAGTGTGCAGATTTCTAAAAAGAGAAATCATTTGTAGATATGGAACACCTGAAAGGATCATCACAGATAATGCATTGAATTTGAACAACGATTTAATGAAGGAAGTTTGCACAAAGTTAAAGATCAAACATCACAATTCGGCTCCTTATCGCCCAAAAATGAATGGGGCAGTAGAGGCAGCGAATAAAAACATCAAGAAGATCATCACAAAAGCAACTGAAACATATAGAGACTGGCATGAGAAATTACCTTTTGCGTTGCTTGCTTATCGCACGTCTGTTCGTACATCTACTGGGGCAACACCATTCTCTTTGGTATATGGGATGGAAGCAGTTTTACCTGTTGAGGTGGAAATACCTTCTTTGAGAGTATTGATGGAGTTGAAACTGGACGAGGCTGATTGGGTACAAAGTAGGTTTGATCAATTAAATTTGATTGAGGAGAAAAGGCTGAGAGCTATCTGCCATAGCCAAATGTACCAGAAAAGGATGATACGAGCATATGACAAGAAAGTCAGACCTTGAGAATTTTGTGAAGGCGATATGGTGCTAAAAAAGATCTTACCTATGCAAAAAGACTTTCGAGGGAAGTGGATGCCGAACTGGGAAGGTCCCTATGTTGTAAAAAAGGCATTCTCAGGAGGAGCTTTGATGTTAACAGAAATGGATGGAGAATATTTGCCTAATCCCGTGAATTCCGATTCGGTCAAACGATATTACACTTAAAAAAAATTAAATAAAGGAGGGTTCAAGATGAAAACCCAAAATGGGCGTCTTGAAACCAAAGGAGGATTCGAGTTGAAAATCCGTAATGGACGGCTCGAATAGCCAGAAGTTGAAATGGCGGATTCCCTCGGAAGCCTGACAGTTCAGGGAAAGACTCTCATGCTCACACATCTTTTGTACGATCTGAATCTTCGAAACACATGTCAACTTTCAAGAAAGATTTGGGGTAAAGAAGCAAAAGGATTCAGCATTTGATATTCACTATATTTGTCCTTTGATCTTCCTTTGTACTTACTTGTTTCTTGTCCCCAAAAGATTATAATTTCTCATTGTCTCTTTTCCATGAAACTTGTCAAATTTGATTCATTGTCCTTGTATATATTCACCAAATTATTGATTATTATGCCTTACTCTGAAAAGTGTCAGAGTATGGGGATTTTGAAACAGGTGTTCGCCAGAGAACACATACAAAGGCACGCTCCCATCAATCATTAAACAAATCATTGAGAAAAAAGAGGGTTTAAATCAAAGAAATCAGTTTCAACATAATCATACTTTTCCCAAGCAAAGAAGTCACAATTTAAAGGCATGCAACAAGGAGAGGCCATTCTGAATGAATTTTCTCTGAAAAATCAATCAATGACCAAAGAATCAAAGAGGCAAGATAAACTCTCTCGGGGTAGATCGGAGGGACCAAGTCAAAGAATATTTAATGAGAGGTCAAGAAAGTAACCAGGCATGGATAAACGCATAAATATCGCATGTTTCGATCAAAGAGTATGAGAGATTCTCAATGCCAGGAACAAACTGAGCATAACCCTTTAAACATGCATTTAGATCATTCTTAGAGCATATTGATAACATGAAATCATGGCATATGACCATTTTTACAGGATCTTCAAGACTTATTTCATTATTGAAGCAATGAATCAGTCAACATCAACTGACCAGATCTCCTCGACACGTAGGAGAGTGTCAACATTAGGATAACCAGCCGTCCTCATCACGTAGGAACCGAGTTATCACCCTTCCTAAAGATGGCCAGAGTTCTTCATCATGTACGAACCATGTCATCTACCCTTAGACGACCAGACCTCCTCATCACGTAGGAGCCGTGTCAACCTTAGATAATCAGCCGTCCTCATTACGTAGGAACCTAGTTATCACCCTTCTTAAAGATGACCAGAACTCTTCATCGCGTATGAGCCGTGTCATCCCTTGACCAGATTTCCTCATCACGTAGGAATCGTGTCTCCCTTAGACGACCAGACCTCTTCATCATGTATGAGCAGTGTCGTCCCCAACAACCAGCATTATCCAATTTCTATGGAAAAGGGGAGAACCAGACAAAAACGTGTTGTCTTGTCGTCTTTGCCCTATTCTTGTTAACACAAGTATGTGCAAAGAGGGGCAGCTGTAGACACCCGTTTTTGTCCGGGTCTTTTATATTGATTTTATTATTATTATTATTATTATTATTATTATTACTAATTACAATTTACGTCTTGCAGGCCAATCCTGAGGCCCAAACCTGAAGCCCAACCAGTTTACAAGTACCCAACCCTAATCAATTCCCGAAGCCCACCAAGAGGCCCAATCCCAGAGCCCAACTAGCTAAACCTAACACCCATCAGCCAAACCCTAAACTTGATTCACCATAAGGCTATCATCTAACAACCAATCGCCACAGCCGTTTGGCCTTCCATCTCCCAGCCGTGCTTGAGGTGTCGATGGTGAATCCCGAGCCGGTCGTCATCAGCAATCTGGTCACACAGTGAAGCAAATGTCATCAACAGTGTATCAAACTTACCCCAAATCTAAAAAAACCCATTAAAATAACACCCAAAAATCCCGAAAAATCTGGACTTTATCACCCAAATCAGAGAAATCAAATCCTATCTACCTAGATATCATCATCATCTCACCAGAAATCCATATGGAAGAAAACATAAAAGACCAAAGAAGAGAAAATAGGGGATTCGGTGATAACCAGAAAAAAATAGAGAGAGTGCTAAAAAAAACAAAGTGAGGGAGATCTTACCCTTGTAGAAAACCTCGTCGTTGTAGCCTAGCCAGAACAGAGAAGGCCGTATTGAAGGTAAACTTTCCCTTATTTTGGATCTAGGGTTTTCGAATAGGGGGTTTCGGTTTTTGCTTGGGGTAGGAGAAGGGTTAGTGTTCAAAGGAAGAGAGAAGGGTTGGTCATGGGTTGATTTCTCAAGCCATCGCCGCTGGCTGCGGCGGCCGTGGTTCCTGTGCTTTCTCTCCACGACGGAGACAAAGGCAGAGAAGGAGAGAACATTGAGAGCTTCTTCTGTTCTCTATTTTTAAGAGAGAGGGGAAGATGGGGAAAATGAGGGGAATGGGAAATTGAAAGCCCATTTTAGGCTTAAATTATATGATTGAAACGACGTCGCATAGGGAGGCCGAGCGCTTGGGATTTTTGGGGTTAATATCCCATTTAGTCCTCGCTCCTTTATAAACTCTTACCCGTGTCCTGGACTTTAGGGGTTAATGTTATATTTGGTCCTTGTAGTTTGTAAACCTTCGATTTTCTTTCATGAATGGAAGTTTAATGGCCTTTCACTTTGAGCTCCTATCTTGTTTAACTTTGCAATTTAGTCCTTGTCTGTTTTAATTTTTTTATGGTATTATTTCAATTTGGTCATGCTATTTTAGTATATTTTTATTTAAGTAATGTATATTTCATGTATTTCATTCCAGTCCTTATTTATTATTATTATGGTGTTTTTGTTTAAATTATAATGGTGGCCTGATATTTTATATCTTTTCATTTTGATCCCTATTTGTTCATTATTGTATTTTGGGTAAATACTTTGTTTTGAGCTCATATTTGTAATTATTTCATTTTAGTCACTGTTTTAGTTCATTGTGTATTTTTCTGTGGTATTCGAATCTGGCCACCACATTTATAAATCTTTTATTTTAGTCCTTGTTTTACTTTTTGGTTTAATTATTATTCAGCCTTCATGTTTCTGTTTTAATTTCAATCTAGTTCTAAGTAGTATTTATGGCTTATTCACATTTCTGATGTTTGTATTAGTTGTTGTTTATGATTTAGGCCCTGTTTATTTTGTAATTACTTTTTAGCCCTGTTAATTTATGCTTTTACTAATTTAGTCCATTATGTTTATGTATTTCTATTTTAGTCATATTAATGTATGTAATGTCATTTTTGTGGATACTTGACTTTGGTCCCAATGTTTGTAATAGTTTCATTTTAGTCCTTGATTTTATATGTTAGGTATTTTTGTTAATGTTCGAATTTATCCCTGACATTTGTGAATATTTTATTTTATTCATTTATGTATGATTTTATTGTATTTGTTATTCGGTTATTTGTATTATGTAAATATTTTATTTTATATTTCCAATTACATTTATTTTCATTTTATTTTTATCTATGTAAGAAATATTCGATTATATTTTCAAGAACACGTATGCGTAGAATGGGCGTGGAAAGTACCACTTGGTCGAAGTGGTACGATCCGATACGGCATTTTAACGACATAGGAACTTGCAACAAGTCGAGTATATTTTACTAATTAATTTATTAAAATGATGTAATGTGTGGTACCTTAAGTGACGCTCACTTTATTTTATGTGAATGTAAATTTTAAATTTTCATTTTATATTCGATACACGTTTTTTAAATAAATGATGAGAGAATATTCTTTAAAAGATAAGAAATAGACGAGTTAACTTTCCCGACGGAGGATTGTTAATCTCGAGATTTCTTTTCAAATTAAAGAATTTTCTCTGATAAAATAATTCGAAGTAAATTAATTAAATCTCAATAAACGAATCATATTTTAGTTTTATATTCAATTTGTAATTTCCACCATTTACGACGATATATAAGTGACTAAGTACCGATTTTGGGCGTTGTGAGGGGGTGTTTACCCTTCCCTATACGTAACCGACTCCCGAATCCGTTTAAATGAATCTTTGGTAACACAGACCGAATCTTGTCTTTAAAAAAAATGATTTTTCTTAAAATTGTTTTAAAAGACGTTTTTAGGTATTCGACCTACCTAACCCAAAGGTCGATGGCGGCTCTTTTCAATTTTATTCAAATCAATCCAAATTTTCCAATTTTTCCAAATTAAAGTCATAATTATTTTTAAAAATAATATTTTAATTGTTTTAAAAAAAAATGGTTATAACAGTCACCATATCGGCTAGGTTGAGTTTTTAATCTTAATGGATAACTGATATTCAAGCTTCCACAGAAAACAGACCCACAATCATGATTTCTATGCCTAGCGAGACAAGCACCAGGAAATACACATAATACAAAGACTAATAATAAATTTTAATTTAACCCTTATGATTAGCGAAAATATAATTTTTTTTACCCACAACATAATTTTCATATAATTTATTTGTTTATGACATGCATATTGATCTCCAACGATATGCTTATCTTTCGAAACAAAGTATATTAGGCATGTGCTTGATCTTGACTTAATTTCTAAAGTAAAATACGTTTTTTTATAAATGGGAGTAAATAATAAATATTATTTATTTAAAGACTCTTAGTGGCGTTTGGTTCGTTGGAATGTTTATGAGAGAATTTGAATCTGTGAAGGAATTGGAATCTGTCAGGAATTGGAATCTGAATCTGAAACCTGTTTGGTTGGCAGAAAATTGAATTGGAATTCAATTCCATATTATGTTTGGTTCGCAGACATATTAAATGAATTTGATTTCAGTAATGTAAAATGACAGAATTACCCTTCTTTTTTTGCTTTATTTTAATTTGTTTTATAACTTACATGTAGTAATTTATTATAAAAAATTAAAAAATATTAAATTTTTATTTTATTGATTGATTATTCATTTCAATAAATTATAAAAATCATGATAATAAACATCATAAGTTAAAATCATCGCAATTAGGGATGGTCATTGGTCGGGTTGGGTCGGGTTTTTGGTCCACCAGACCCGACCCGATAACAAGGGAACCTTCACCCGAGACCCGATCCAACTCGACCAAAATAAAATTTCACCTGACTCGACCCGAATATATGAATTAGAAACCCAACCCGACACGAAATAATAAAAAAAATATTTTTATTCAATAAAAATAGTGACTTAAAAAAACTTTAAAACCGACTCGAACCCTAAACCTGACCCAAACCCTAAACCCGACCCGAATATCACACTTAAAAAACCGACTCGACATGACCCGAACCGGATTTTTTAAAAAAAAAATCCGACCCGATCCCAAAATTTTTTAAAAAGATCCCGACCCGAATATCACACTTAAAAAAACCAGACCCAAACCCGCATTTAAAAAAAAATCTGACTCGATCCTGAATTTTTTTTAAAAAAAATCCGACCCGAATGCCAAAATATTGATGAGAGTAGTATGGTCAAATTTCACATTCTCTCCTCCAAATGATTTCAATTCCATCATGTTATGGATGAAATTTACTTTCCCTCATTTGATGGAATTTGATTTCAATTCTCCCTTTAAAAACTTGAACCAAACATGAGAAAGTGGTGTAATTGTGTGCTCAAACTCAGGATCTCAAAACATAAAAATAATTCCCTTAACCACCGAAATCATTTAATTCGTATCTAAAATAAAATGCGTAAATGGTACTTTCAAGGCTCATTTTATGGAGTCTTCAATTATAAAAACAATTATGGACAATCATTTAGTTTAAGAAATATTAATAAATTTGATAAATCATTTAAAATTAATGGCATATGACATGATAATTAATAAAATTAGTATCAAATTTTATATTTAATTTTAATTTGGTCCTAGTTCTCTTTCAACGTTCAATTTTCATTGTCCAAAGGTTTCCAGTATTTCTCTTTGTTCTAATTTAAGAATAATTTAAACTTTTAGTTTTATTTTCTCTTTAAAATTGACGTAAACGTTAGGTATGATTTTGAAAAAAAATAAAAGTTTATCTATTAAAATAGACCAAAACTAATAGTTTAAGTATTATATGTATAATTTACCCAAAATTTTGTTATGAACTTGCTGGAATTTGCAGGAAATATAAGAAGACTTGTTGGACTAGGAAATTCCCTCAGTTTCAAGGCAGGGTGAAGTCAGAAGAAGTGAGGAGGACCAAAGGGACAGTACTTTTCCCAATTTAATACCTCTAATTTTATTTATCTTCATTTAACGTCACTATTATCATTCAATAGCTTAACATATATGACACAAGCTACATTTAGCTTAACATACATATCACTTTAGAGGTACAATTATTTTAAAATAACTTAAAAGGCTTTGATTTAATAGTAAAATTCGAAGTTTTTAAAAACTAAAAAAATCTCAGTATAGATCTCGTCCTATATATATAAAATCATATTATAATGATAATATTATCGTAACAAAATACTATTACGTATAAAAGGTGACATAATATAAAGCTACAAAGGAATGGAATGTCCCTAACCTCAAACTACATTTGAACTGGTTATAGTAACAGAATCCATTTATTTTGGTTCACACTTACCTTAAATACCATTTTATATAGGGATTATGTTGAGATTTATCCCTTTTATTCATCTACGATTCATCTTATAACATTAAAATAAAGTAAAATAAAGTATATATCCGTGTAGATATGCTCCACATATAACATTATACAAGTACATATAAAATGCAAAATAATATAGAGCTGCAAAGAAATAAAATGCTTCCGATCTCAAACCACATTTGATCTGCTGCTTACGGTAATAGAATCCATTGACGTAGTTGACTCATCAATATTAGGGCTCTCACCACAGTGAAACTTCGATGATGTGTCAACAGGAGGTCGATGAAATGGTTTTGGAGGCATTTCAAGTAACTCATCCTCATTTTCAAGCATCCTCAAGACTTTACTCATCGATGGACGATCAGCGGGATGTAATTGTATGCACCAAAAGGCTGTTATTAGCATCTTCCTAACCATTACTTTTTCATCATCAGAAGCATCTCCAAGCTCCATGTCCTCTCCTTGATCCAATCGGTCATAAATCCAAGACGGAAAATAGATTTGACTGGTGTGATCGGCAAATGCATTCACATTCTTTCTCTTTCCCACCATCTCCATTAGTAACATCCCGAAACTATAAACATCGGCTTTGTATGAAATGCCTCCTAGGTTTTTGTATACCAATTCGGGAGCAATGTATCCTATTGTTCCCCGTGCTGCAGTGAGAGACACGATGCTCTCATCGACTGAATACAATTTAGCAAGACCAAAATCCGAAACTTTTGGATTAAAATTGTGGTCTAGAAGAATATTGTGTGGTTTGATATCAAAATGCAAAATTTGCATGTCACACCCTTGATGCAAGTAGTCGATTCCTCGAGCCACCCCAAGCACAATCTCAAGCATCTTTTTCCAGCCCAGAGCGTTCTTATTTTCTTCCGTAAATATGATTTTATCCAAAGATCCATTTGACATGAAGTCGTATACAAGAGCTTGCTTTGATCCCTCCACACAAAATCCAACGAGTTTTGCCACATTAGCATGATGGATTCTCCCCATAGAGGCAACTTCATTTATGAAATCTTGGCCATTACCCTTTGATTTGCCAAGCAATTTCACTGCCACATGATGTCCACTACGAAGTTTTCCTTTAAACACGGAGCCGTAGCCCCCTTCACCTAATTTTTCTTTGAAACCTCTAGTCATTTTTCTGATTTGTTTAAAAGAGTATCTAATTGGTGAAAGATTGTAGTTTTCAAGGAACTCTTCAATCTTATCATCAGCTGATAAATGCCTTCTTCTCCATTTGTAGATCACAAGCACGACCAAACAAAGTATTCCAGACGAAGTCCTCAGTATGATAGCTCCAGCTTTATATATATATATACACACACAAATTGGACAACATTAGTACTTTGTGTCTTGTGAGATCAACAAAACAACGTAAAAGAAATAGTTCATGCAATTAGCTTTGAAACAGTGTGTTTTTCCTATGCAGACCAGATAAAATTAAGAAAGATTTTTTTAACTTTAAAATCAAAATAAATACATATAAAGCATTTTTAACTTTTCTAAAATTGAGACCATAAGTATACCTGGTACTCCAATACATAAGCTGCAAGCCTTATCTGTAAAAATACAAAAAACAAAAGATATATCAATATTACTTAGGATTAAAAGGGCAAAATATCAGTTAAAACAAATAAAACCTGCAAATCATACAGTAATCAATTTCGCCTTCAACATAGTAGTAGTAAATGTAGCGGAAATACACTTGGAGGCCATATCGTACATGGTACAATCTGCAGTATATTAGGACCAATGAGTCAAACAAAAGACCATATTCAAAACAACAGAGCAATGATTCTTATTGTTTTATTTTTGATGAGGATATATGAGTTTTTGTAGGTAGTCGACGCTTTGGTTATTTTGATTTGGAAAAAAATTTATAGTTGGTGCACAGGTGAGGTTGACATGTCCAAAAATATTTTCTAACGTGGGCATATATGTATTAATAACTGAAAATTTTCATATAAGATGGACATAAATAAAATTTCAAGAGAGATACCGTCGATAAAATGAAGAATTAACCTAAAGAAATTTGAATTTCACGTGCCCACTCTGACGAACGTATACATCTGTCACTGAGAGATGTCAGTTGACCGATATTTTTTTTGTGGAGACATGAAGACATAAGAAAAATATAGGAGTGACAGAGGAGAGAAAGTAATAAGGATTTCTTTTTTCAATAGTGGTTGAGAAATATTTACAATAATTTTAATTGATAATATTATACATAAGATAATTACGACAATATATGTCAATAAGTTAAATAGATATAGTTTTTAGATCTTAAATTTCACTTATGTACCTATCAAAAGTTTTATGTATAAATTATAGCTGGTTCAAAATTCAAAAACTACGGTAATCATGTATCTAGAGCAGGAGACAGATTTGTTGGAGGCTTGGTAAGCAAAGAAATCTATCTGAAATTTTCTTGGGGGAGTGATCTCCGAAATTGAAGTTACAAATTTTATTAGGGTAAATTAAATTAGATATCATCAAATTTTAGGTGTTATATCGTTCATATCACTAAATTTTTAATTTTTTCAATTATGATATTAGATTTTGATTTTCCTTTTAACTAATACTATTGGACAGTTAAATCGTTAACAGCTAGATCAAAACAACACCGTTTTGGTGTTTTTATGCGCCGGCAGTCGTTAGCCACGTCGACAACCGTTAGTCACGTCATCATACTGTTAATAATTTAATGATTCAGTAGTATAATAGAAACGAAAATCAAAGTTCAGTGCTACACTTGACAAAATTAAAAATTTAATGATATGAATGATACAACCAGGTGTATAAACGATTCAGTGTATACTTGAAGAAACTTACACGTCTTGAAATGAAAGTCCACCGCTGCTGCTGAAATTGCACCATGAAAGCACAAAACCCTTGGATATATCCCTGTAGATACCCCGCGTTGTGACGGGCCGTTCCATAGGATCAGACACAAACGGAACGATAGCTTCCACAGTGCAAGATTGACTGAGATCTGATGCAGCCGTAGGATCAAGGAAGAAATAGTAATAGGAAGTAGCAAGTTCGGTGGCACAACGAGAGGCTTCAATATACCAAGATGATTTTATAGGTTCCGTGCAGTTTAAAACATATGCAAAGTAAAGCCCGTCTTGATTCCCATAATAACTATGATCTTCACAGGAGGGGTTGAAAAACCCAGAAAAATATAGGTACTGGGGATGCATTGAACTGAGAGGAAGGGAGTTACAATCATCCATGTTGAGGTTTGCATCAACCACTCTCATTGAACCATTTTCGTAAAAGATTTCCAGTACAGAGAATTCCCCTTCTTCCAAAACAACAGTGGCGCGGTTGTTTTTATCACACTCAAGTTCATACCTATGGTCACCACATCGGCGAGGTTGATCTTTTAATCGGAATGGATGACTGATATTCAAGCTTCCACAGAAAACGGACTCACATTCCTGATTTCGATGCCTAGCGAGGCAAGCACCGGGAAATACAAGTAGAAATAAAGCATAAGCGGCCACCAGGTGACCCAACAATGGCAGCTTTGACATGCTACAATAATGTTCTGTAGGGAAGAAGAACAACAATGGGGGATTAACGATGAAGTTTGTAACGAAATTCAGCCTTATTGGGAACAGAGAAGACTTTGACAAGTGCTTAGACCGGCCGGAAATAAGCGGGTCCAACAAGGCAGCATTTTTCCAAAATTTTTATCTTCCGATGGCCAAATTACACGTTTAATACATCAACTATCCTTTTTTGTTTTGTTTTAGTCATCCAACTATTTTTTTTCAAAATCATACTTGACGTTTTAGTTTTGATTTCATTTTGATCAACTGCCGTTATAAAATTAACGTTGATGTTGACATGTCATCACATAACAGTGTCATATCATCTTTGAAAAAAATAAAAAATGTAACATCAACAATTATGTTGATTTCTTTAACAGTGGAAACCAAAATAAAACCAAAACATAACGTAAGGTATAATTTAATAAAAATAGTCAGGTGACTAAAATAGAATGAAAGTGATAGTTAGAGTACTAAAAGTGTAGTTTAGCCTAAAATTTATGGCTCCACTTGATATCATTATCATTCGATTGCCTGACATATACCTTGTAAACTACGTTCGTTGGAAGTCAATAGAAGCCAATTCTTTAAAAAAAAAAATATTAAGTGGTCGAGAGGAGAGGAAACCTCTTCAATTTCAACCTTCTTTTCCATGGTTTGACTCCTTCAATAGCCCAACTAGGGATAGCAACGGCTCATGCTCCAACCTAAACAATATATATATCATCGACTCAAATTTGATTTGATCTGAAAAATATATATCTTTCATTTAACCCGGCTAAAAAATATGTATCCTATATCCGAATCCAATCTGAGTTTTTAGAATATAAATTCCATTCGATCCGACCTAATATAAAATAAGAGTTTAATTAAAAAACAATAGATATAGAGTATTATAACAATTATCTATAAATTTATTTGAAGAAATTATACTATTATACCATGTTGGATTGGAGCTTTTTCACCCTCCGTCCGAACTTGATTCGGCCTCACTTTCTAAAATATCCGACATAACCTGAACCTTAATTTTTTTAAAAAATCCAATCCCATCATATCAAGTAAAAATCCATCATTTCGAATTAAATTACTATCCCTAAGCTCAAATGCATACGTCCTAAGCTGCATCTCAGTCTAACATTTAAGATTTTTTTTGGATAATTTGATTTTATTACCCAAAGAACAGTAAACTGCTACCAAATACAATCAATGTTTAGATTTACAAAGATCATCATAAAAGGAAAATGGCAAAAGAAGATAGAATACTATGATTAGCGTATCTGATTAGTTTAGCAGCAAAAATGCATTAAAAAATGTTGATATAATTTTGAAGAACCTGCTTTAAAAACTCCAAGATGTTGATATAATTGTAAGAATACCATGTTTTTTTCATCATCAAAAACATCTCCAAGCTCCATGTCGTCACCTTGATCCAATCGGTCATAAATCCAAGATGGAAAATAGATTTTACTGGTGCAGTCAGCAAATGCATTCACATTCTTTCTCCTTCTCACCATTTCCATTAGTAACATCCCGCTATAAACATCGTCTTTGTATGAGATACCTCCCACCTTTTTGTTTACAAATTCAGGAGCAATATATCCTCTTGTTCCCCATGCTAACGTAGCCGGGAATCCCGGGATGGTGCAGTCCCAATTTTCCTGGCCGGCCGATGTGCCGTTTGACCGTTTGGCCCCCTGTGCGGCGCTGTTGATATGTTAGGGTTCCCAAACCCTAAACTCCCTTGGCTGATTCAGGCCCATATCTCTCAACCGAGACCCATTGGATTATTTGGACCTAACAAAAAACGAGTAAATAATAAATAAATAATAAAATGAAATACATATATATATATATATATATATATACTATATAATATATATATTTTAAAAAAAATTGTTTTAAATTTATATAACATATATTTCAAAAATATTTTTTAACTATATAATATATTTTAAAAAAGTTTTCAAAACTATATATTATATAATTTTTCAAAAATGTTTTTTAAAAACTATATATTATATAATTTTTTTAAAAATGTTTTTTAAAAGTATATATTATATAAGTTTTCAAAAATGTTTTTAAAAACTATATATTATATATATTTTCAAAATATTTTCAAAAACTATACAATATATAAATTTTCGAAAATCGTTTTGTGAAAATTATATATTATATTTTGTCAAAAACATTTTCACAAGCTATATTACTATATACATATATATATATATACATACATATAATAAAACAAAAATATATAATAAAAAATAACTCCGGGCGAAAATGAGTGTCTACATATACCTTTATAATTGAGCTCTTAATTTTTTCAATCTCACTTTCTACCTTTATAATTGAGCCCCTAATTTTTTAATCTCATTTTTTACCTTTATAATTGAGACCTCAATTTTTTCATTCCTATCTTTTACTTATATAATTTAGTTCCCTAATTTTTTCAGTCTCACTTTTTACTTTTAAAATTGAGGCCCCTAATATTTTAATCTCACTTTTTACCTTTAAAATTGAGGAACATAATTTTTTTAATCTCACTTTTTACTAATCCCTAATATTTTTAATCACACTTTTTACCTTAATAGTTTAAACCCCTATTTTAATCATTTTTCTATGATTTATTAATATAATATTAAATTATTTGTTCAAAATAATATACTTTCATTTTATAAAAGTCTATATTTTAATTTCGCTCAGGGGGCGAAAATGTCCGAGACGACTCTGTGAACATATATGTATTAATAATAAAAAAATCATACAAGACGAACACAAATAAAATTTTAGGGTGAATGTCATCAATAAAATGAACAATTAATCTAAAAAAATTAGATTTAAGGGTGGGTATGGAGAGGATATACATTTTTTACTAATGTTTCTTTGTAGAAGAGACGAAGACATAAAAAAAATATAAGTTTATGATAATTTTCTTTATTTTAGTCGTGGTTAAGTGGTATTTATAGTGATATTTTCTTATGGTGTTAAACATAGAATAATTACAGTCACTCTAGATCATTAGAGTAAATAGATTTGATTATCATATCTTAAATTTCTTTAAATAGATCAGGTGTACCTATCAAAATTCTTGTATATAAACTATAGCCGCTTCAAAAATCAATCTATTTGAATCTTCGGGAAGTTACATCCAGAATTAAAGTCGGGGTAACTTACATGTTTAGTAACTAAATTATCAACTTTAATCCGTTTTAGTATTTAAACTTTTATTTTTTTAAAAGCATATATAAACTTACGTGTTTAGTATCTAAACTATCAGTTTTGATCACTTTAAAATTTAAAATAAAAACAGAAGGTGGTTGGACGCCACCATCGACCGTTGTAGATGGTGACTTTTTGGTCCCAAATTTCAGGGATCGTTTCGCTTCGACATCCTGAGTTCGAATCCGACCTCCATTATGTCGGAACTTGCTTCGAAGTCCACGAATTAGAGATCAAAAGTGAGGAAGCCGAAATATTTCACTCGAGATTCATGGGTTTTGAGACATTTTTCGGTGAAAACAACCACTAGATTCGAACTTAAGAGGTCAAGACGAACCGACCCGTGAAATTTGAGACTAAAAAGGTCACTGTCTATGACGCCCGATGATAACCGACGGTGACATCCGACTATCTTCTGCTTTTATTTTATATTTAAAATCATTTTTATATAAAATAATAATAAAAACACATCATACGAAAATAATAATAAACAATTTAAAGTGATAAAAACATGAGTAAACGATGAAGTTTCTAACGAAATTCAGCCATATTGCGGACAGAGAAGACCTTGACGAGTGATGTGGCCTGTCGGAAGTAAGCGGGTCCAACGGGGCAGCAGTTTTCCAAAATTTATTATCTTCCACTAAAAATGGAAAAATTGCACGTTTAGTACCTTAATTATCATCTTTTATTTTGTTTTAGTCATTCAACTATTTTTTCAAAATCATACTTAACATTTAGTTTTGGTTTCATTTTGGCCATCGTTAAAAATTAACCTTGATATTGACATGTCACCATAAGATAATGTCATATCATCTTTGAAAAAAAGTGTCACATCAATAATTATGTTAATTTTTTTAACAACAAGAATCAAAATAAAATCATTAATTTTTTTAACAACAAGAATCAAAATAAAATCGAAACATAACATAAGGTATAATTCATTAAAAATAGTTAAATGACTAAAACAGAACAAAAGTGATATTTGGAGTACTAAAAGTGTAGTTTAGCCTAAAAAATATTATGGTCGATTCGATTGCCTAACATATGGTTTGTAAACTACGTTCGATGGAAGCCAATTCTTCTTTAAAAGACAAAAATATTTAAGTGGTTGAGATGAGAGAAGGAGACCTCTTCAATTCGATCCTTCTTTTCCATGGTTTGACTCATTCAATATCCCAATTAGAGATGATCAAGTTAGAAACTATAACACTCCTGTTGAGGCCTGCATCAACCACTTTCATTGAACCATTTTCATAAAAGAATTCCAGTACAGAGAATTTGCCTTCTTCCAAAACAACAGTGGTGCGGTTGTTTTGTCATACACCCAAGTTCATACCTATGGTCACCACATCGGCGAGGTTGATCTTTTAATCTTAATGGATAACTGAAATTCAAGCTTCCACAGAAAACAGACCCACAATCATGATTTCTATGCCTAGCGAGACAAGCACCAGGAAATACAAGTAGAAATAAAGCATAAACAATTGTAAAAATCCTATGATTAGCATATCTGATTGTTTAGCAGCAAAAATGCATGAAAAATGTTGATATAATTTTGAAGAACCTGCTTCAATGTTTATCCATCATCGAATCTCCTATAGAAAAAAAAATGTGTTTACTCTTTTTAGGGACTCTACAGAACACTATCAGTGAACCACACCGTATATATAATCCAGGTTTCATCCGGTTTCCTCAAGAACTTCACCGTCCAAAACCATCGTGTTCGAAGAAACATAACCATCATCCTTCATCAGTTCGGTCAGTCCACCCAGCGTTTGATAAATCTCAGGTGCGTATGGATTCAACGTGTCCCCCACAACGAACGGGGTAAATACTGACCCGACGTCCACCCAAGTACAACCGGGAGACTTCGTTACGCCCGAATTCCTCATCAGAGTCCTGACTTTCGCTAGTTCGTTCCAACAACCGGCAGCGGCATGCATGTTGGCGATCAACACAGTACCCTGAATTCTCGGGTCTAAGCTCCAAGAGTTTCTCGGCCGCCCATTCCCCTATATCTGTGTTTCCATGGATCCTACAGGCTCCCAAGAGAGTCGCCCACATGGCGGTGGTTGGCTTATATGGCATCCGTGTGATGGTTTCCTTTGCTTTATTCAACAATCCGGCTCTCCCGTAGAGGTCGACCATGCAAGAAAAGTGCTCCAAACGAGGAACTATACCGTACAAACTTTGCATCTTCTTAAACCAAAGTTGGCCTTCGAGTACCAGACCACAATGGCTGCAAGCCGATAGGACAGCCACCATCGTTACATGATCCGGTTTGATCTGGAGGTTAACCATCTCTTCAAATAGTTTCATAGCAGTGTGTCCCTCGTCCTGCATCCCGTATCCGGCAATCAAAGAAGTATAGGTAACTTCATCCCTCTTCTGAATCAAATCGAATACATGCTTAGCTGCAAGGAGTTTTCCCGACCTTGCATACATTGCGACAAGAGCATTCCACAACAACAAATAATCGTCGAAAACTTTGCGTCGGATAATGTAGCAGTGGAATTCTTTGCCATGTTGCAGATTTGCCACTCTAGCACAAAGAGGCAGAATGCTTGCAATCGTTACATAATTGGGTTCAACCCCAGAGAGCAACATCTCCTGGAACAGTAAAGATTCTTATTCGGACATATCCAATTGAGTGTAACCGGAAAGCATTGCGTTCCAAGTAATTGTACTCCGTTCTTCCTTTGACCAAAACAAAAGATCAGCATGCCTTAGGCCGTTGCACCTAGAATACATCGTAATCAATGCGTTTCTAACATTCTCAAACCTATCACAACTCCGAATCGCAGAACCATGAATCTTTTTCCCCAATTTCAAGGCTCCAATATGTGAACATGCCCCTAACCCGATGATCATTGCCACTGGATCCAAATGAAACCCATTACTTCTCATCTGAGAAAGCAACTTGTCGCGGCCGTCTTTCGGTTGGGCCCTGGAATTTGGCTTCGACTTGAATAATTGGGTTAGAGTCGCCACCGATCACTTTAAAACGATATTTAGGTAGATCATACACCATCTTACCTGATATGTGTTTTACCATAAACGTATCGGTTCGGGAGTCGGTTACGGTCAAGGAAGGATTAACACCATTGAACCATCCTTTCGGTACCAATTAATTTGTTGATTGTCTTTAATTGCAAAAATAAAAAAAAATTAAATAAAATTTAAATTACCCGATTCGAATTGCTTACATTTGATCGATTGTGATTACTACTGAAAAAGGTTCGAAAATGTTAATCAAGAAATAATAAATAAATGTTAAATAAATCAAAGAAAAACATAAAAATAAAATCAAAAGAAAAAGAAAAAAATCAAAAACCAAAAAAAACAAATCAAAAAAGAAAAAATGAGATAAAACAAAATATAAAATAAAATAACAAAATAATAATAAAAAAAATATTGAATGGATCAAAGGTTAGGAAAAAAAGTTAAAATAAAAACAATATGAAATAAAACAAATAATAATAATTTTAAAAACTAAAAAAATAAAAAAAAATTAAGGTATTGAAATATAAAAAACAAATATTTAAGGGACTAAAATAATAAAACCATAAATTTAAAGGTCTAAACAGATATTGACATTTTTTTTGAAATTGAAACTGAATTGAATTAAATGAAAATTAGGAAACCTCTAACTTATGATTATACGGTGACCAAATTGAAATAAATAAAATCATAAGTCCATATATACAAAGGAGGAACTCTTTAATGACCAGCATTTTATTTAATCCACAAATTCTATAAAACTAAAAAAAAACCCTTATTTCACGCGTGAATTCATTTGGATTTCAGCTGTTCTCTCCTCCTTCCCCTTTCTCTCATCTCCCATTTCATTCAAAAAACCCAAAATAAAAACCTTACAGAAACGTTACACTTGATGGCTTTTGTGATTCCTTCCACTGCGATGAAGCGCAGACGACCAGGACCAAGAGGTAAACTCCTCCCTCTCTCTTCGAAACCCCCTTTCGAAACTTCTCTTGTTTTTTTTCTTTTGGTTAGTACGTGTTGTTTTCCAAAGAACTCACCTCCTCTATTCTTCATTTTTGCAGGTATTTATAAGCTTAGCCGGAGGGGTTTGTTTCCACTAAATCCCGAGATCATCGGGATTTAGTTGTTGACGAGGGTTTGTTGGTTGTTGGCGAGGATTCCGGTGATGTGGAGGGAGGCGTGAGGCGAGAAGATTCTTCGGGTTGACCGTGAAACTCGGCTGGCGGTTGCTGGGCGAAAAGTAGTGTCTACACAACTCCAGTGAACGCTTAAAATTCCCGGTTCGCAAGCATCCTCCAGCTATAGTGTTCCAAGTTATAAAATTCATCTCGACACCTTCAGTGTGCATGCGATCAAAGAGCATAAATGCTTCTCCCCAGATGCCCCTGGAGGCATAGCAACTGATCATCGTGTTCCAAGAGACATCATCCCTCTCCACCATTTTGTCAAATAAATTACGAGCAACATCCAGTTGTCCAAATTTTCCATACATGGAAATCAAAGCATTATGCACATACAGGTTCCACTCATGACAACTAGCACTAATTGATCTATGAACCATCCTTCCAAAATCGACATCCAATTCTTCACCACAAGCCTTCAAAACGGACGGGTAGGTGAAACTATCGGGTATAATCCCCTTATTCACCATTACTTTATAGGCAGAAAGTGCCTCCTTATAAAGCTCGTTCTTGACAAAGGAAGATATAAGCAAATTCCAGGGTAATGGGTGCAAAAATTTACAATTCTCTGCAACAACCCGAGCATCATCCAAAAGATTAAATTTAGAGTAAAAGCTGGCAAGCTTGGGAACCAGAAGAGGGCGTTGTTCCAAACCCAGCGAGATGATTTGGGCATGAAGCTGTTTTCCTGGAGGAAGCAATTTAAGGTTGGTGCACGATAAAAGAAGAAAAGAGACGGGGCGTAAGATAACATCACAAGAAGCAGTAGAAGAGACGTGGAGCCGAATATGAGAATATGATTTAAATGCCTTCAGTATATGTCCTTGGGTTAAAAGTTCCTTGAAAGATGCAACAAGGTTCTCTATCATAGATGAAAAGTCAGGTGTGGAAGTATTCAACTCATTCTTTTCACAATCAGACGATTCAAACGGTTTGTCGGATTGAAACTCTATAGGCTTGACACTTTGTTTCCACTTTTTAGGAATGAACTTCTGGATTCGGGATAAAGACAGGCCTTGTAACACTAAACGAGACGATGAAGATGGCATACACTACATTCTAACAAAGATGCTTCATTTCACCTGAAAATGAGAAAATCAATGTAGCTGAACAGAGGCCTTAAATTTAAGCAAACTCATGTTCCATGATCGTATTTGACTAAATCAAACTGGTTTAGAATGACGACGATAACAACAGGTAAATGGTAAAACAAGTTCAACTTCCAAAATCTAATACTCATAATATCTATAATTATACTACTCTACTACGACCAAAAGCTTTTATCAAAAAGAAAAAAACTACGACCAAAAGCAATGTACCGTATAAGTTCCCAAACAAGTATAATTCGAACCAAAGAACCATCAAAAGAAGAAAAAAAAAACTGTACAGGCCACATATGCGTACCACCGCAGTATCAAACATCAAAAGAACCACTCAAACAACAATGAAAAACAACTAGAAATCAACTAACTAACAATGTTCAAAATTTTGTGCAGCTAAAAAGGAGATTAACTGAAGGATTAAGCTAACCTATCCTACTAAAGTTCAATTTTTTAGCACTAGAAATCATCTACCAAAAAAAAAGAAGAGAAAAGAAACCATTGTTAAACATTCAAAGAATTTATATTCTGGAAGAAGAAAAACAGAAAAAAGAAAAGAACTTGAAGAAATATTTAAACCCAGAGTTTGAAATCTAATTCCCAAATATTGTATCCGATTTTCAACTCGAAAAGCTCTTTAATGAAAAGAAAGGTTGGACTAACCAGAAGCGGCGGACGCCGGTGAAAGGCCGGCGTGGGAGAGGGGAAGAAGAAACTAGTAAGGAGAATCACTGTAAGAGAAATGTTCAAACGTGGTGGTTTTCGTGTAATGAAAATATGTGATTTTTAGCCCAAAAATATGCTATGGGCGGCTTCAACGGCTTTTTAGGCCCTCTACAGGATGTGGGTTAATTATTTATTTAGGAATCTACGGTGTTTGTTATAGTATATATCCGTGTACATATGCTCCACATATAACATTATACAAGTACATATAAAATGCAAAATAATATAGAGCTGCAAAGCAATCTCAAACCACATTTGATCTGCTGTTTATGGTAATAGAATCCATTGATGCAGTTGGCTCATCATTAGGGCTCTCACCACCGTGAACCTCCGATGATGTGTCAAGAGGAAGTTGATGAAATGGCTTTGGAGGCATTTCAAGTAACTCGTCCTCATTTTCAAGGATCCTCAATACTTTACTCATCGATGGACGATCAGCGGGATGTAATTGTATGCACCAAAAGGCTGTTATTAGCATCTTCCTAACCATTACTTTTTCATCATCAGAAGCATCTCCAAGCTCCATGTCCTCACCTTGATCCAATCGGTCATAAATCCAAGATGGAAAATAGATCTGGCTGGTGTGCTCAGCAAATGCATTCACATTCTTTCTCTTTCCCACCATTTCCATTAGTAACATCCCGAAACTATAAACATCGGCTTTGTATGAAATGCCTCCTAGGTTTTTGTATACCAATTCGGGAGCAATGTATCCTATTGTTCCCCGTGCTGCAGTGAGAGACACGATGCTCTCATCGACTGAATACAATTTAGCAAGACCAAAATCCGAAACTTTTGGATTAAAATTGTGGTCTAGAAGAATATTGTGTGGTTTGATATCAAAATGCAAAATTTGCATGTCACACCCTCGATGCAAGTAGTCGATTCCTCGAGCCACCCCAAGCACAATCTCAAACATCTTTTTCCAGCCCAGAGCGTTCTTATTTTCTTCCGTAAATATGATTTTATCCAAAGATCCATTTGACATGAAGTCGTATACAAGAGCTTGCTTTGATCCCTCCACACAAAATCCAACGAGTTTTGCCACATTAGCATGATGGATTCTCCCAATAGAGGCAACTTCATTTATGAAATCTTGGCCATTACCCTTTGATTTGCCAAGCAATTTCACTGCCACATGATGTCCACTACGAAGCTTTCCTTTAAACACGGAGCCGTAGCCCCCTTCGCCTAATTTTTCTTTGAAGCTTTTTGTCATTTTTCTGATTTGTTTAAAGGAGTATCTAATTGGTGAGAGATTGTGGTTTTGAAGGAATTCTTCAATCTTATCATCAGCTGATAAATGACTTCTTCTCCATTTGTAGATAACAAGCACAACCAAACAAAGTATTCCAGGCAAGGTCCTCAGCGTGATGAGTCCAACTTTTTTTAACGGAAAAAGACATAATGGAAAACATTAGTACTTTATGAGATCAACACAGTAAATGTCTTGCTAAGATAACTACTCCTTTAAAAGAAAGGTAAAATTGAATGCATTGGTAAAATCTGATCAATATAAAGTTACCCATTATGTGAAAATATAGCAGAACTAAAGCTAATTTACCTGTTACTCCAACACATAAAACGCTAGCAACTGCAGAATAATGCCATTAAAAAAGAAATTTATTTCAATATGAGGAAGCAAAAGTGTAAATTGATCAATAACGATGAAATCTGCCAATTGAACATACGGTGAGATGGATCTGCAGATGGGGATACATGGGGGCCATTGAACAAGTAATGCACGAAGCTATCCACATAGTTTTCCAAGGCATATTGCAAGGCATATGGCAAGGAATATGGCAAGGCTTGCAAGAATTGTAACCTAGATTACATTTAAATATTAGTGTAAATTACTAAAAAAAAACCCAACAAAATAGACAATATCTGAGTGACATAATTGACACAACAATAAGTATTAAAAGGTAAGAGGAAGCAAATGGATATAAATTTGGGTAAACTACACCATTCACTATTGAACTTTACTCTCTCTCCTATTTCACTCACTCAATTTTTTAATTTAGTCATTAAATTTTCAAATTATTCTTGTTTTGGTCACTACAAATTGCTTTATTATTATTATTTCATTGCATTTTTATATATTATTATATATAAAAATAATTTAAAATAAACTTAAAAAGATTTAAAATAATCACCGCCTCTTCTCGTCACCGTTGATTACTTTCGACTTTTGGAATCAATAGTCATCTATGACCGTTGGCATTTCAATTTTCTCACTTTTGACCGGATTCAGAGCATGTTTCGATAAAGTAGAGGTGAGTCAAACTAAACAAAAGGCAGAGGCAAATGCTTTAAACAAAAAATGTAAAGTTAATGATGATTACTAAAACACTGAGAAACTTACACGTCTTGAAATGAAACTTGGTTGCTGGCGCAATACTCCTTCAAGTCGTCCTCCGTCATCCAGTCAATAAAGACTCCTTCAGATAGCTTATTGTAGATATCCAGCGTAGACATGCCTGAGATATTATTAACCCCAATTGGAAACTCCGCTTCCACGGTGCAGGATTGACTGAAATCAGACTTTGGGGTTCTTATGTCTAAAAAGTAGAAATAGGAAGAGGCATTGGAGTTGATCCTACAACGGGATGCTGAAATATAGAGAGCTGACTCTATAGGTTTCGTGCAATTCACAACATACATAAGGCTAATATTATAATCAAAATAATTCAATTGAACTGGGTTTTCACAGAGAGAAAAATAAGAATATGCGGAAGAGAGAGGAAGGGAGTTGCAATCATCCATGTCGAGGCCGGCATCAACCACTCGCATCGTATGATTCTCATAAAAGATTTCTTCCACTGAGAATTTCCTCTCTCTCAAAACCAAAGTGGTGCGGTTATTTTTCTCACACTCAAGTTCATACCTACGGTCACCACAGTGAGGAGGTTGGTTTTTCAATCGGAGTGGGTAACTGATATTCAAGCTTCCACAAAAAACAGACCCACAATCCTGGTTTAGATGCCTGGCGAGGCAAGCACCAGGAAATACAAATACAACTAAAGCAAAAGCGGCCATTAGCTGACCCAACCATGGCAGCTTTGCTTTTAATTCTGGCATGCTAAAATACAACAACAACAGTTGAGGATTAACAATGGAGTTTTCCACTAAATCCAGCCAAACATATAGCAAGCTGGTGGGTTAGAAGACTTTGGCTAAGAAGACTTTGGCTAAGAAGACTTGGACATTATCTTTCGATAAATACACTCTTATACTTACCTCATATTAATAAACAAAAAAATAGGGTTAACAAATTAAACGACGTGATATTTTGATTTAATCACAAATTTGATACTTATTATTTATATATTCTTTCAATTTAGTTACACTTTTAAATAAATTCAATTGGAAGTCGCTACTTCTATAATACAACAGTAACAATGATATCAATAGGATTAAAACTTAATCAAATACCATACTTTATTACTCCCTTAAAAGTTAAAACACATATTTTCACTGATTCATGCAATTGGTTTTTGTTGACGGTACTCCAATACATATAAAGCATTTTTAACATTTCTAAAATTGAGACCATAAGTATACCTAGTACTCCAATACATAATACAATCTCATTTATTTTGTTGACGGTGTCCACCCTGAAAATTTATTGTGCTCATCTTAAAATTTGAGTTTTCTTCGATTATGATATATTTTATTGACAGTGTCCACTTTAAAATTTTATTTATGCCTGCCTCGTTAAAAGATTTCATATCGTTAACGTATATGTGTCTACCCTTAAAAATATTTCTGGATCCGCTACTAACAGTACATAATAAAATCCTCAATATATATTAGGACCAATGAGTCAAACAATCAAAACAACAGTGTATTAGCAATGATTCTTAATGTTTTATTGTTAGTGAGAATAAATTTCAATACTTCTTATTTGAACGAAAAATCGTAGTTAATATAAGGGTAACATTAGTAAATTTAAAAATATTTTATAGGTTCCTTAATTTTTTATTATATTTTTTATTTTTATAATTTAATCTTTTAATTTTTTTCAATTTTATTTTTTATCTTTATAATTGAGGTTCCTAATTTTTTTAATTATACTTTTTACTTTTTATCCCTTAATTTTTTCAATTTCATTTTTTTACATTTATAATTGACGACTCTAAATTTTTCAATCCTACATTGTACCTTTATAATTGAGCTCATATTTTTTCAATCTCACTTTTACCTTTATAATTGAGCCCCTAATTTTTTAATCTCATTTTTTACCTTTATAATTGATGCCTCTAATTTTTTTAATCTCATCTTCTACTTATATAATTTAGTTCCCTAATTTTTTCAATCTCACTTTTTTCCTTTAAAACTGAGACCCCTAATTTTTTTTAATCTCACTTTTTACCTTTAAAATTGAGGCCCCTAATTTTTTTAATCTCACTTTTTACCTTTATAATTGAAGCCCTAATTTTTTTAATTAAACTTTTTTACTTTAATAGTTTAAGCCCCTATTTTAATCATTTTTCTATGATTTATTAATATATTATTAAATTATTTGTTCAAAATAATATACTTTTGTTTTATAAGAGTCTATCTTTTAATTTCCCTTAGGGGCCGAAAATGTCCGAGACAGATATGTGAACATATATGTATTAATAATAAAAAAAATTCATACTAGACGAACACAAATAAAATTTTAAGGTGAATGCCATCAAAAAAATGAACAATTAACCTAAAGAAATTTAGATTTTAGGGTGGGTATATACCCACTCTGAAGAGGACAAACATTTTAACTAATGTTTCTTTGTAGAAGAGACGAAGACATACAAAAATATAAGAGTTTATGAGGAGAAGAAAATAGTTAAGATTCTTTCTTTCCGTCGTGGTTAAGAGATATTTATAATGATATTTTTTTATGGTGTTAGACATAGAATAATTACAGTCCCTCTAGATCATTAGGCTAAATAGATTTAATTATCATATCTTAAATTTCGTTTAAATAGATCATGTGTACCTATCAAAATTATTGTATGTAAACTATAGTAGCTTCAAAACTCAAAATCTATTTGAAAATTTCTTCGTGAAGTTTCATCCAAAATTAAAGTTAGGATAACTTACATGTTTAATATCTAAACTATAAACTTTAATCTGTTTTAGTATTTAAATTTTTATTTTTTAAAAGCATACATAAATTTACGTGTTTAGTATCTAAACTATCAGTTTTGACCACTTTAAAATATAAAATAAAAATAGAAGGTGGTTGGACGCCACCATCGACCGTTGTAGATGGTGACTTTTTGGTCACAAATTTCACGAATCATTTCATCTCGACATCCTGAGTTTGAATCCGACCTCTATTATGTCGGAACTTGCTTCGAAGTCTACGAATTGGAGACCAAAAGTAAGGAAGTCGAAATATTTCACTCGAGATTCATGAGTTTTGGGATATTTTTTCGGTGAAACAACCACTAGATTCGAACTTAGGAGGTCAAGGCGAACCGACCCATGAAATTTGAGACTTAAAAGTCCATCGTCTATGGCGGCCAACGACGACCGACGGTGGCATCTGATCACCTTTTATTTTTATTTTATTTTTAAAATTATTTTTATATTAAATAATAATAAAAAATCACATCATATGAAAATAATAATAAACTAATTTAAAGAAATTAAAACATGAGTAATTCAAAAGTTTATTAAGTAAAATAAAAAAAATAAAAGTATATTAAGTAAAATAGGAAAAAATGGTAAAATTGAATGAAAAAATGGATAAGAACCAGAAAATACAAGTAGAAATAAAGCAAAAGCGGGCCACCAGGTGACCAAACAATAGCGGTTTTGGCATGTTACAATAATGTCCACCAGAGAAGACTTTGACGAGTGATGTGGCCTGCCGGAAGTAAGCGGGTCCAACGGGGCAGTAGTTTTCGAAAATTTATTATCTTCCAATAAAAAATGGGAAAATTACACGTTTAGTAACTTAATTATCATCTTTTGTTTTGTTTTAGTAATTCATTTATTTTTTTAAAAATCTATGTTTAACATTTAGTTTTGGTTTCATTTTGGCCACCCGTTGTTAAAAATTAACTTTAATGTTGACATGTCACCATAAGATAATGTTATATCATCTTTGAAAGAAAAAGTGCCACATCAATAATTATGTTAATTTTTTTAACAGCAAGAATCAAAATAAAAATTGAAACATAACATAAGGTATAATTCATAAAGAATAGTTAAGTGACTAAAACATAACAAAAGTAATAGTTGGAGTACTAAAAGTGTAGTTTAGCCAAAAAAATATTATGGTCGATTCGATTGCCCAACATATGGTTTGTAAACTACGTTCGATGGAAGTCAAAGAAGCCGATTCTTCTTTAAAAGACAAAATTATTTAAGTGGTTGAGATGAGAGAAGGAGACCTCTTCAATTCGATCCTTCTTTTCCATGGTTTGACTCATTCAATAGCCCAACTAGAGATGTCAAGTTGAGTTGAATTTTTTATTAACTCGATCGGTGCCGAAAAATATATATTATTAACCCAAATTTGATTTGATCTGAAAATTATATATTCTCTACTTGATCCAATTCAAAAAATATATACCTTCCATCCGAATCTGATCCGACTTGAATTTTTAAAATATAATTTTGATTCGACTTGATCCAACCTAATATAAAATAAGAATTTAATTAAAAAACAATAGACAGAGGGTTAATATAATAATTATTTATAAATTTATTTGAAGAAATTATATTATTACCCCGGTTAGATCAGATTGGAATTTTTTCACAGCCCACCCGAACCTGATCCAACTTCACTTCTAAAAAATATAATCCTGACTTGATCCGAACTTAGTTTTTTTTTTTTTTTTAAATCAGATCTCATCAAATTAGGTCGAAGTCTGTCAGTTTCGAATTAAATTGTTGTCCCTAAACCGTAAGCTACTATTCAGTCTAATGTATGCATGAGGTTAGAAGAGATTCAACCGTTAATGTTATAGATTTTTTATTTATTCATCAAGTGTTCAATGTGAAATTTATTTAAGATTACCCTTCACAAAACTTATAAAATTCAATTCGATTCGATAATTCAAAATTTTTAAATTTTTAAATAATTGTAAGAATACTATGATTAGCATATCTGATTAGTTCAGCAGCAAATATACATTAAAAAAATGTTGATATATTTTTGAAGAACAATAGCTAATTGTGGTTGATAGGTATTTATAGTGGCATTAGCTAAAGCTATCAAACATAAGATAATTAGGATTACTCGTAAGTCAGCATGCCAGATAGATTTTATTATCAGATCTTGAATTTCGATTAGATAAATTACGTGTACATATCAAAAGTCTCGTATATAAACTATAGCCGGTTCAAAACTTAGAAACTATAACACTCCTGTTGAGGCCTGCATCAACCACTTTCATTGAACCATTTTCATAAAAGATTTCCGGTACAGAGAATTTACCTTCTTCCAAAACAACAGTGGTGCGGTTGTTTTGATCACACTCTCAAGTTCATACCTATGGTCACCACACCATAGAAAAAATGCATAAAAAATGTTGATATAATTTTGAAGAACCTGCTTCAATGTTTATCCATCATCGAATCTCCTTCAAGTAGTACTCCGGCCTCCATTCAAGAAAGACACCTTGAGATAGCTTATTGTAGATAGCCAGCGTAGACATGCCCGAGATATTATGAACCCGAATTGGAACCTCCGCTTCCAAAGTGAAGGATTGACTTAAATCAGACGGCGGGGTTCTTATGTCTAAAAAGTAGAAATAGGAAGAGGCATTGGAGTTGACCCTACAACGAGATGCTGAAATATAGAGAGCTGACTCTATAGGTTTCGTGCAATTCACAACATACATAAGGCTAAGATTATCATAAGGATACAATTGAATCGGTTTTTCACAGTAAGAATAATAATAATATGCAGAACTGAGAGGGAGGGAGTTGCAATCATCCATGTCGAGGCCCGCATCAACCACTAGCATCGTGTAATTTTCATAAAATATTTCTTCGACTAAGAATTTCCCCCCTCTCAAAACCAAAGTGGTGCGGTTATTTTTGTCACACTCAACTTCATACCTACGGTGACCACAGTGAGGAGGTTGGTTTTTCAACCGGAATGGGGAACTGATATTCAAGCTTCCACAAAAAACAGACCCACAATCCTGATTTACATGCCTGGCGAGGCAAGCACCAGGAAATACAAATACAACTAAAGCAAAAGCGGCCATTACCTGACCCAACCATGGCAGCTTTGCTTTTAATTCTGGCATGCTAAAATACAACAACAACAATTGAGGATTAACAATGGAGTTTTCCACTAAATCCAGCCAAACATATAGCAAGCTGGTGGTTTAGAAGACTTTGGCTAAGAAGACTTGAACCGACTATCTTTCGATAAATACTCTCTTATACTTATCTCATATTAATAAAAAAATAGGGTTAACTATAGTTAACGGTTAACGAATTAAGTTTTGTGATATTTTGGTATATTCATAAATTTGGTCCCTATTATTTATATATTCTTTCATAAATATTATGAAAATGACACGTGACATCATTTGATTGGATGATTAAATTTATTTTAATCATTTAAATGTAAGACTAAATTGAGAGAATATGTAAATAACATGGATTAAATGTATGGTTATACAAAAATATTTAACGACATTTAACTCGTGGTGACCACATCTTAATTAAATAAAAACGAAATCAATGAGAAAAAATTGAAAAAACACAAAACTAAGTGATCAATCATGTAGTTAACCCAAGAAAATATTAAAACATATATGTTTATAAATCTAATTGGCCGAGTAATAAAAAACTGGATAAATTATGTGTTTACTACCTAAATGATTAATTTTGGTTCGTTTTCGTACCTAAACTTTCTATTTTTTCCCTCTAAAAACCATACCTAAAGTTTAATTGTTTTTGTTTCATTTTAGTACTCATTGTTAAAAACTTCAGTTTTTGTTTCATTTTAGTACCATACAATTAAAAACTTTAGTTTTTTGTTTCATTTTAGTACTCGTTCAAAATTAAAAGTTAAATTTTGAAAAAATTAAAAGTTTAGATACTAAAACAGATCAAAATTGATAGTTTAAATACTGTACATGTAATTTGCCGAAGATTTTATTATCAACTTGCTGGAAAATGGAAATTGCAGGAAATAGAAGAAGACTCGTTGGACTAGGAAATTTCGAGGTAGGGTGAAGTTAGAAGTGAGGAGGACCAAAGGGACAGTACTTTTCTGAATTTAATACTTTTCAGATTCTTTTTATCTTCATTTAACGTCACTATTATCATTCAATAGCTTAACATATACGTTACAAGCTACATTTAGCTTAACATATATATCATTTTTTTTAAAGGTACAATTATTATTTTTTGGTTAAGATAAAATAATTACAAAGTATTATATATTTTAAATACTCTCCATCATTTCATAATGAACGTTCAATCACCTTATTATAATCGCTGGTGTTCGAACTCGTGGCTTCTAGAAACAATAACAATTCATTTAGTCACTCAGATAAGTTAATTCGTGCTAGAGATGCAATTATTTTAAAATAACTTAAAAGGCTTTGGTTTAATAGTAAAATTCAATACATAATACAATCTCATTGATAATGTCCACTTTAAAATTTTATTTATGCCTACCTCGTTAAAAGATTTCATATCGTTAACGTATATGTGTCCACCCTTAAAAATATTTCTGTATCCGCTACTAACCTTACATAATACAATCTGCAGTATATTTAGGACCAATGAGTCAAACAATCAAAACAACAGTGTATTAGCAATGATTCTTAATGTTTTATTGTTAGTGAGAATAAATTTCAATACTTCTTATTTGAACGAAAAAGCGCAGTTAATATAAGGGTAACATTAGTAAATTTAAAAATATTTTATAGGTTCCTTATATTTTTTATTTTTATAATTTAATCTTTTAATTTTTTTCAATTTTATTTTTTATCTTTATAATTGAGGTCCCTAATTTTTTTAATTCTACTTTTTACTTTTTATCCCTTAATTTTTTCAATATCATTTTTTTACATTTATAATTGACGACTCTAAGTTTTTCAATCCTACTTTGTACCTTTATAATTGAGCTCATATTTTTTTCAATCTCACTTTTACCTTTATAATTGAGCCCCTAATTTTTTAATCTCATTGTTTACCTTTATAATTGATGTCTCTAATTTTTTTAATCTCATCTTTTACTTATATAATTTAGTTCCTTAATTTTTTCATTTACCTTTAAAACTGAGACCCCTAATTTTTTTTAATCTCACGTTTTACCTTTAAAATTGAGGCTCCTAATTTTTTTAATCTCACTTTTTACCTTTATAATTGAAGCCCTAATTTTTTTAATCAAACTTTTTACTTTAATAGTTTAAGCCCCTATTTTAATCATTTTCTATGATTTATTAATATATTATTAAATTATTTGTTCAAAATAATATACTTTTGTTTTATAAGAGTCTATCTTTTAATTTCCCTCGGGGGCTAAAAATGTCCGAGACGAATATGTGAACATATATGTATTAATAATAATAAAATTCATACTAGACGAACACAAATAAAATTTTAGGGTGAATGTCATCAATAAAATGAACAATTAACTTAAAGAAATTTAGATTTTAGGGTGGGTATATACCCACTCTGGAGAGGACAAACATTTTAACTAACAACCCCTAAGTGATCAATCATGGAGTTAACCCAAGAAAATATTAAAACATATATGTTTATAATCTAATTGGTCGAGTAATAAAAAACTGGATAAATTATGCGTTTACTACCTAAATGATCAATTTTGGTTCGTTTTAGTACCTAAACTTTCTATTTTTTCTCATAAAACCATACCTAAAATTTAGTTGTTTTTGTTTCATTTTAGTACTCATCTTTAAAAACTTCAGTTTTTGTTTCATTTTATTTTCATGCCATTAAAAATTTAGTTTTTGTTTCATTTTATTACCCATTCAAAATTAGACGTCAAGTTTTTAAAATTTCGAAAGTTTAGATACTAAAATGGATCAAAATTATTAGTTTAGATAAGATTTTATTATCAACTTGCTGGAAATTGCAGGAAATAGAAGAAGATTCGTTGGACTAGGAAATTTCGAGGTAGGGTGAAGTTAGAAGTGAGGAGGACCAAAGGGACAATACTTTTCTCAATTTAAGACTTTTCTAATTCTTTTTTGTTTTATTTCTCGTTGCGATTTTCATTTCGTGTTGCGAAAGTAAACTATTTCTTCTTCTGCAAATTGAAACTTGAATGGATTGCATTACTCCAACCAATAGACAAAACAAAGACAAATACTAACTTCAGGGTATTAAAGAATACACAGTTTAGCAGAATTGGCAGCAACCGAACAAATTTACTTTCAACCAAAAGACAAAACAAAGACAAATACTATTTCACAGTGTTAAAGAATACACCGTTTAGCAGAATTGGCAGCAACCGAATAAATTTACTTCAACCAAAAGACAAAACAAAAGACAAATACTAACTTCATAGTGTTAAAGAATAAACAGTTTAGAAGAATTGGCAGCAACCGAATAAATTTACTTCAACCAAAAGACAAAACAAAAGATAAATACTAACTTCATAGTGTTAAAGAATAAACAGTTTAGCAGTATTGGCAGCAACCGAATAAATTTACTAAGCAATCTAAGTGAAATGGTTAATCTAAGTGAAATTACGAGTAAATTTATCATCAAGTTAAATATAGAAAATCTTAAACTTACCTCGTTGCGTAGAGTATGAACCTCATTCTGCAACGAGACTATCATCTCACGTAGAGCGGCAACCTCACCACGTAAAGTAGACACCTCCACACGCCATGCACTATCGTTATCGCGTAGAGTACCGATCTCCTCACGCAAGGCATTGACCTCATCACGTAACTCCCTTGACTCATCCCGTGGAGGTGGAGGTGGAGAACAGGGAGATAGAAGTCGTGGCATCTTTGCCGGTCGCCTATCATGAGGTGATGGTGGAGAAGAGGCTCGATGATGTGATGGGATAGGTGATGACTCTCGTTCTAGAGGTGTATAGTCAGGTCGATCAGGTGATGGCTCTGGGTGAGGTGATGGCTCTCGAAGTGGAGGAAGTGGATGTTGCTCATCATCCGTGCCATAAAAAAAACTCTGACTAGCTTGCCACCAATCAGTGGCAAGCTCATCCTCTGTGGGTGTCAGTCTTTGTAATGAAATGTTGGCCTCCTAACAATATAAAAACTCAAACAAAGTTAAACGTCTACTATTAATAACTTGTTTATATATGAAGGTATTTGTGTTAACTTACATTATTTATTGTCGCATATGGTATTAAGTCTTCCCAATCCAACAGACTTTTCCTCTTCCAGGAAATAGCCCTGGGAATATCATTTGACGTTTTTATTGCATATGTCCGCATGCTGGGGAAAGCCTCGAATATCCAAATCTACAAACAATATAATAACAAACATTAGTAATTGTTAAATAATTAATTATAATTTTGGAAACATTATATAGAAATTCTTACCTTAAAGGCCCAAACAAAGCCTGACAAAGTGTATTTCGACCCATCGCCACGCAAACTTTTGCGGTCATCAAAGGCAGACGACAACTTAGTCCATGTAGCTTTCCATATATACGAACCCCATGGAAACAGATTCCATGCATTCAGGTCCTCTACCAATAATATTAGCTCTCGAGGAATAGGTTGTATGGCCTCTCTGCCTAAAAAGCCGGCATACAAAAGTAGTAGAAGGCATACTCGGATAACATCGACGTCATCCATCCGAGTGAAACCATCTTTCTTATTAAACAATTTCTTCAGGTCGTCGACGTGTAGGTTCGGCTTCTCCATTGACTCATCCGGAAAAACCCGGGATAACCATGATGGGCGGGCGATATGACGAGTGTACTGGCCTACATCATCGTGTCCGAATCGTAGACCAGTGATTAAGCAGAACTCCTTCCGCCCAAAACAAGTATACGCTGGTGGAAAATGAAACCATATCTCTTCCTCACCACGTTGTATACTGTCGGGTAGATTTGATGTCATGGTCTGAAGCCACAAATGGGTCAAATTAGCATCTCCACCCGGATGCTGTACTCTCAGCCATGGCCCGAAGCAGGTTTCCTCAAACAATTTTCTTTGTGCAGGTGAAAGCTTCGAAGCAATTGTAGTGGCTAGGCTAACTTTATTCCTTAATGTCAATGAAGCCGAAAAAAATTTCTACAAAAACAATAAACATACCAAGTTAGATATACCAAAAACTACACTGTGAAGATATACCAAAAACAATAAACATAAAGAGTAGTAGTTTATTCTTGAAACTAAAATTTGCAACATTGTTTTGTCTTTTGGTTGAAATGAAAATCGCAACGAGAGAATGACTATCGCAACGCGGAAATGAAAATCGCAACGAGAGAATCGCAACACGAAATGAAAATCGCAACGCGAAATGAAAATCGCAATGCGATTTTGGTTTCGCGTTGCGATTCTCTCGTTGCGATTTTCATTTCGCGTTGCGATTTTATCATTGCGATTTTCATTTCTCTCGTTGCAGATAGTCATTTTCGCGTTGCGATTTTCATTTCTCTTGTTGCGATTCTTCTGCAAATTGAAACTTGAATGGATTGCATTACTTCAACCAAAAGACAAAACAAAGACAAAGACAAATACTAACTTGAAAATCGCAACGCGAAATTAAAATCGCAATGCGATTTTGGTTTCTCGTTGCACAGGGTTAAAGACTAAACAATTTAGCAGTATATCTATTATTGAAATTACCAGTAAACTTATCATCAGTTTCAATATGAAAAACCTAAAATAATGCAAAAATTTCAAAATAAAAATAATTAAAAAAACTAACCCTCGGAGGTTGATTTTCTATTTCTGAATGATTGTGAGGGATTTCTGACCGTGAATGGTTGTGAGGGATTTCGCCGGAGATGGGGACGGAAATCTTCGGAGATGGGGACGGATTTCGCCGTAGAGAGTGAGAGATGGAGATAGAACTGAGTTGTGATTTTAGGTTTTAGGTTATGAGTTGCGATTACGGGATTTTCTCTTAATATTCGTGTTTGGAATTTCAAAATAAAATACATTAAAAAATGTTGATATAGTTTTGAAGAACCTGCTTATTCATCGAGTTTCCAACACGTATCAAAATTAAGACCATAAGTATACGATATACCCGGTACTCCAATACATAAGCTACAATCCTTATCTATAAAAATACAAATTAAAAACAAAACAAAAGATAAATCAATATTACAAAGGATTATCAACAGAGTTGGTTCAAGTAATAAGCAGTTTGATATCGCTTAAATAAGATTTTATGTTCGAGTCCTTTTGTATGTAGAAAATCTCCGCTGGGAGACTCACCCACCAAAGTCAGGTGTACGAGTTGGGTCAGTCCAGATTAATCAAGACGAAACCTTGAAACTAGACGGCAACAAAAAAAAATCATACAGTAATCAATTTCGACTGATGTGTTTTATTGTTGGGAGGAACAAATGAGTTTCGTAGACACTTGACGATTCAATTCTTTTGGTCAAGAAGGAGAGCCACAGTTAGAACAGGAGCGATAGTTGACCGGTGTTTCTTTGTTGGGGGAAATGAAGACATAAAGAAAAATATAAGGGTGAAAGAGGAGAAGAAAGCAGTCAGCGACACTTCTCTTAATTGCGATTGATAGGTATTTATAGTGACATTAGCTAATGTTGTCAAACATAAGATAATTACGATTACTCGTAAGTTATTATGTCAGATAGATTTTATTTTCAGATTTTGAATTTCGATTAGATAAATTACGTGAACATATCAAAAGTCTCGTATATAAACTATAGCCGGTTCAAAACTTAGAAACTACAACACTCCTGCTGAGGCCTGCATCAACCACTTTCATTGAACCATTTTCATAAAAGATTTCCAGTACAGAGAATTTGCCTTCTTCAAAAAAAACAGTGGCGCGGTTGTTTTGATCACACACTCAAGTTCATACCTATGGTCACCACATCGGCGAGGTTGATCTTTTAATCTTAATGGATAACTGATATTCAAGCTTCCACAGAAAACAGACCCACAATCATGATTTCTATGCCTAGCGAGACAAGCACCAGGAAATACACATAATACAAAGACTAATAATAAATTTTAATTTAACCCTTATGATTAGCGAAAATATAATTTTTTTTACCCACAACATAATTTTCATATAATTTATTTGTTTATGACATGCATATTGATCTCCAACGATATGCTTATCTTTCGAAACAAAGTATATTAGGCATGTGCTTGATCTTGACTTAATTTCTAAAGTAAAATACGTTTTTTTATAAATAGGAGTAAATAATAAATATTATTTATTTAAAGACTCTTGGTGGCGTTTGGTTCGCTGGAATGTTTATGAGAGAATTTGAATCTGTGAAGGAATTGAAATCTGTCAGGAATTAGAATCTGAATCTGAAACCTGTTTGGTTGGCAGGAAATTGAATTGGAATTCAATTCCATATTCTGTTTGGTTCGCAGACATGTCAGATGAATTTGATTTCAGTAATGTAAAATGACAGAATTACCCTTCTTCTTTTTTTGCTTTATTTTAGTTTGTTTTATAACTTACATGTAGCAATATATTATAAAAAAATAAAAAATATTAAATTTTCATTTTATTGATTCATTATTCATTTCAATAAATTATAAAAATCATGCTAATAAACATCATAAGTTAAAATCATCGTAATTAGGGATGGTCATTGGTCGGGTTTTTGGTCCACCCGACCCCACCCGATAACAAGGGAACCTCCACCCGAGACCCGATCCAACTCGACCAAAATAAAGTTTCACCCGAGCCGACCCGAATATATGAATTAGAAACCTAACCCGACACGAAATAATAAAAAAATATTTTTATTCAATAAAAATAGTGACTTAAAAAACCCTAAACCCTAAACCCGACCCAAACCCTAAACCCGACCCGAATATCACACTTAAAAAACTCGACTCGACCTGACCCGAACCCGATTTTTTTTTTTAAAAATCCGACCGATCCCGAAATTTTTTAAAAAAACCCGACCCGAATATCACACTTAAAAAAACCCGACCCAAACCCGCATTTTTTAAAAAAAATATGACCCGATCCCGATTTTTTTTTAAAAAAAATCCGACCCGAATACCAAAAGATTGATGAGGGTAGTATGGTCAAATTTCACATTCCCTCCTCCAAAGGATTTCAATTCCATCATGTTATGGATGAAATTTACTTTCCCTCATTTGATGGAATTGAATTTCAATTCTCCTTCTGAAAACTTGAACCAAACATGAAAAAGTGGTGGAATTGTGTGCTCAAACTCAAGATCTCAAAACATAAAAATAATTCCCTTAACCACAGAAATCATTTAATTCGTATCTAAAATAAAATGCGTTAATGGTACTTTCAAGGCTCATTTTATGGAGTCTTCAATTATAAAAAAATTTATAGACAATCATATAGGTTAAGAAATATTAATAAATTTGATAAATCATTTAAAATTAATGGCATATGACATGATAATTAATAAAATTAGTATCAAATTTTATATTTAATTTTAATTTGATCCTAGTTCTCTTTCAACGTTCAATTTTCATTGTCCAAAGGTTTCCAGTATTTCTCTTTGTTCTAATTTAAGAATAATTTAAACTTTTAGTTTAATTTTATCTTTAAAATTGACGTAAACGTTAGGTATGATTTTGAAAAAAAATGAAAGTTTATCTATTAAAATGGACCAAAACTAATAGTTTAAGTACTAGATAATTTACCCAAAATTTTGTTATGAACTTGCTGGAAATTGCAGGAAATATAAGAAGACTTGTTGGACTAGGAAATTCCCTCAGTTTCAAGGCAGGGTGAAGTCAGAAGAAGTGAGGAGGACCAAAGGGACAGTACTTTTCCCAATTTAATACCTCTAATTTTATTTATCTTCATTTAACGTCACTATTATCATTCAATAGCTTAACATATATGACACAAGCTACATTTAGCTTAACATACATATCACTTTAGAGGTACAATTATTTTAAAATAACTTAAAAGGCTTTGATTTAATAGTAAAATTCGAAGTTTTTAAAAACTAAAAAAATCTCAGTATAGATCTCGTCCTATATATATAAAATCATATTATAATGATAATATTATCGTAACAAAATACTATTACGTATAAAAGGTGACATAATATAAAGCTACAAAGGAATGGAATGTCCCTAACCTCAAACTACATTTGAACTGGTTATAGTAACAGAATCCATTTATTTTGGTTCACACTTACCTTAAATACCATTTTATATAGGGATTATGTTGAGATTTATCCCTTTTATTCATCTACGATTCATCTTATAACATTAAAATAAGTAAAATAAAGTATATATCCGTGTAGATATGCTCCACATATAACATTATACAAGTACATATAAAATGCAAAATAATATAGAGCTGCAAAGAAATAAAATGCTTCCGATCTCAAACCACATTTGATCTGCTGCTTACGGTAATAGAATCCATTGACGTAGTTGACTCATCAATATTAGGGCTCTCACCACAGTGAAACTTCGATGATGTGTCAACAGGAGGTCGATGAAATGGTTTTGGAGGCATTTCAAGTAACTCATCCTCATTTTCAAGCATCCTCAAGACTTTACTCATCGATGGACGATCAGCGGGATGTAATTGTATGCACCAAAAGGCTGTTATTAGCATCTTCCTAACCATTACTTTTTCATCATCAGAAGCATCTCCAAGCTCCATGTCCTCTCCTTGATCCAATCGGTCATAAATCCAAGACGGAAAATAGATCTGGCTGGTGTGATCAGCAAATGCATTCACATTCTTTCTCTTTCCCACCATTTCCATTAGTAACATCCCGAAACTATAAACATCGGCTTTGTATGAAATGCCTCCTAGGTTTTTGTATACCAATTCGGGAGCAATGTATCCTATTGTTCCTCGTGCTGCAGTGAGAGACACGATGCTCTCATTGACTGAATACAATTTAGCAAGACCAAAATCCGAAACTTTTGGATTAAAATTGTGGTCTAGAAGAATATTGTGTGGTTTGATATCAAAATGCAAAATTTGCATGTCACACCCTCGATGCAAGTAGTCGATTCCTCGAGCCACCCCAAGCACAATCTCTAGCATCTTTTTCCAGCCCAGAGCGTTCTTATTTTCTTCCGTAAATATGATTTTATCCAAAGATCCATTTGACAAGAAGTCGTATACAATAGCTTGCTTTGATCCCTCCACACAAAATCCAACGAGTTTTGCCACATTAGCATGATGGATTCTCCCAATAGAGGCAACTTCATTTATGAAATCTTGGCCATTACCCTTTGATTTGCCAAGCAATTTCACTGCCACATGATGTCCACTGCGAAGCTTTCCTTTAAACACGGAGCCGTAGCCCCCTTCACCTAATTTTTCTTTGAATTTTTTTGTCATTTTTCTGATTTGTTTAAAGGAGTATCTAATTGGTGAGAGATTGTGGTTTTGAAGGAATTCTTCAATCTTATCATCAGCTGATAAATGACTTCTTCTCCATTTGTAGATAACAAGCACAACCAAACAAAGTATTCCAAGCAAGGTCCTTAGCATGATGAGCCCAACTTTTTTTAACGGAAAAAGACATAATGGAAAACATTAGTACTTTATGAGATCAACACAGTAAATGTCTTGCTAAGATAACTACTCCTTTAAAAGAAAGGTAAAATTGAATGCATTGGTAAAATCTGATGAATATAAAGTTACCCATTATGTGCAAAATATAGCAGAACTAAAGCTAATTTACCTGTTACTCCAACACATAAAACGCTAGCACCTGCAGAATAATGCCATTAAAAAAGAAATTTATTTCAATATGAGGAAGCAAAAGTGTAAATTGATCAATAACGATGAAATCTGCCAATTGAACATACGTTGAGATGGATAAAAATATGGGGATGCATGGGGGCCATTGAACAAGTAATGCACGAAGCTATCCGCATAGTCTTGCAAGGCAAATTGCAAGGATTGTAACCTAGATTACATTTAAATATTAGTGTAAATTACTAAAAAAACCCCCAACAAAATAGACAATATCTGAGTGACATAATTGACACAACAATAACTATTAAAAGGTAAGAGGCAGCAAATGGATATAAATTTGGGTAAACTACACCATTCACTATTGAACTTTGCTCTCTCTCCTATTTCACTCACTGTACTCAATTTTTTAATTTAGTCATTAAATTTTCAAATTATTCTTGTTTTGGTCACTACAAATTATTTTATTATTATTATTATTATTATTTCATTACATTTTTATATATTATTATATATAAAAAAAATTAAAATAAATTTAAAATGATTTAAAATAATCACTGCCTCTTCTCGTCACCGTTGACTACTTTTGACTGTTGGAATCGGTAGCCATCTATGACCGTTGGCATTTCAATTTTCTCACTTTTGACCGGATTCAGAGCATGTTTCGATAAAGTAGAGGTCGTATTCAGACTCAGGAGATTAAGATGAAGTAACCAATGATATCTGGGACTGAAAGATCACCATTTACGGCCGTAGGTGGTGGTATCCAACGACGAAAAGTAATAGACAGTTACCATCAGGGTTTTATATTTTAAATTATTTTTATACTAAATAATAATAAAAAATGCCACATCATACCAAAATAATAATAAGATAATTCAGTGACCAAAACAGAAATAATTCAAAAGTTCAATGAGAAAATTAAAAAATTGAAAATATAGTGAGTGAAATAGGAGAGAGAATAAAATTAAGTAGAAATGGTATAGTTTACCCTGTAATTTTAACATAAAAGAAAGAAGTGAGTATAACTAAACAAAAGGCAGAGGCAAAAGCTTTAAACAACAAATGTAAAGTTAATGATGTATTACTAAAACACTGATATCCTTTGGAGAAACTTACACGTCTTGAAATGAAACTTTGTTGCTGGTGCAATACTCCTTGAAGTAGTACTCCGGCTTCCATTCAAGAAAGAAACCTTGAGATAGCTTATTGTAGATACCCATCGTAGACATGCCAGAGATATCACCAACCCCAATTGGAACCTCCGCTTCCAAAGTGCAGGATTGACTGAAATCAGACATTGGGTTTCTTCGGTCTAAAAAGTAGAAATAGGAAGAGGCATTGGAGTTGATCCTACAACGAGAGGCTGAAATATAGAGAGCTGACTCTATAGGTTTCGTGCAATTCACAACATACATAAGCCTAAGATTATAATCACCATACAATTGAACCAGTTGTTCACAGCTAGAATAATAATAATTATTATATACGGAAGAGAGAGGAAGGGAGTTGCAATCATCCATGTCGAGGCCCGCATCAACCACTCGCATCGTATTATTCTCATAAGAGATGTCTTCCACTGAGAATTTCCCCTCTCTCAAAACCAAAGTGGTGCGGTTATTTTTCTCACACTCAACTTCATACCTACCACAGTGAGGAGGTTGGTTTTTCAATCGGAATGGGGAACTGATATTCAAGCTTCCACAAAAAAACAGACCCACAATCCTGATTTACATGCCTGGCGAGGCAAGCACCAGGAAATACAAATACAACTAAAGCAAAAGCGGCCATTAGCTGACCTAACCATCGCAGTGTAGCTTTTAATTGTGGCATGCTAAAATACAACAACAACAATTGAGGATTAACAATGGAGTTTTCCACTAAATCCAGCCAAACATATAGCAAGTTGGTGGGTTAGAAGACTTTGGCTAAGAAGACTTGACGAGCTATCTTTCAATAAATATTCTCTTATACTTATATCATATTAATAAAAAATAGGGTTAACTATAGTTAATGGTTAACGAATTAAGTGATGTGATATTTTGGTATATTCATAAATTTGGTCCCTATTATTTATATATTCTTTCAATTTTGTCACACTTTTAAATAAATTCAATCCTCTAATCGAATGATACCATGTGTCATTTTTTAAATATATTTTATTCTTAAATTAACTTCAAAATATTTTAATATAAAATATATAATTTTAAATTAAAAATAAAATAAAATATATTTAAATTAAGTTAATAATAAAATATATTCAATAAATTAGTATAAAAATATTTTTAAAAATTAATATATATAAAATATTATGAAAATGACATATGACATCATTTTATTGGATGATTAAATTTATTTTAATCATTTCAAAAGTAAGACTAAATGGAGAGAATATGTAAATAACATGGATTAAATGTGTGATTATACAAAAATACTTAACAGCAGTTAACTCGTGGTGACCACATCTTAATTAAATAAAAACAAAAGTGATTATATATTATGTTTTTTGAAATTAGTGAGGAAAAATTGTTAAAACACAAAACTAAGTGATCAATCATGTAGTTAACCCAAGAAAATATTAAAACGTATATGTTTATAAATCTAATTGGCCGAGTAATAAAAAAGTGGATAAATTCTGCATTTACTACCTATATGATTAATTTTGGTTCGTTTTTGTACTTAAACTTTCTATTTTTTTCCTCCAAAAACCATACCTAAAGTTTAGTTGTTTTTGGTTCATTTTAGTAATCGTCGTTAAAAACTTCAGTTTTTGTTTCATTTTAGTATCACACCATTAAAAACTTTAGTTTTTGTTTCATTTTAATACATTTTCAAAATTAAATGTTAAATTTTGAAAAATTTAAAAGTTTAGATACTAAAACGAATCAAAATTGTTAGTTTAGATATTGTACATGTAATTTACCGAAGATTTTATTATCAACTTGCTGGAAATTGCAGGAAATAGAAGACTCGTTGGACTAGGAAATTTCGAGGTAGGGTGAAGTTAGAAGTGAGGAGGACCAAAGGGACAGTACTTTTCTGAATTTAATACTTTTCTAATTTTTTATTATATTTTTATTTTATAATTGAATCTTTTAATTTTTTTTAATTTTATTTTTATCTTTATAATTGAGGTCCCTAATTTTTTTAATTCTACTTTTTACTTTTTATCCTTTAATTTTTTCAATCTCATTTTTTTTACATTTATAATTGACGACTTTAAGTTTTTCAATCCCACTTTATACATTTATAAATGAACTCCTAAAATTTTCAATCTCACTTTCTACCTTTATAATTGAGCCTCCTAAATTTTAATCTCATTTTTTACGTTATAATTGAGGCGTCTAATTTTCAATCCCAACTTTTACTTATATAATTTAGTTCCCTAATTTTTTCGGTCTCACTTTTTACCTTTAAAATTAAGGCCTCTAATTTTTTTAATCTCACTTTATACATTTATAATTGAGCTCCTAATTTTTTCAATCTCACTTTCTACCTTTATAATTGGGCCCCTAATTTTAATCTCATTTTTTTAGTTTATAATTGAGGACTCTAATTTTTCAATCCCATCTTTTACTTTAGTTTAAGCCCCTATTTTAATCATTTTTCTATGATTTATTAATATAATATTAAATTATTTGTTCAAAATAATACTTTCGTTTTTTATAAGAGTCTATTTTTTTAATTTCGCTCAGGGGCAAAAATGTTTGAGACGGATTTGTGAACATATATGTATTAATAATAAAAATTCATACTAGATAAACACAAATAAAATTTTAAGGCACTACATAATGTTTCTTGTAGAAAGACGAAGACAAAAAATATAAGATTTATGAGGAGAAGAAAGTATCAAGATTCTTTCTTTTAGTCGGGTTAAGAGGTATTTATAGTGATATTTTCTTATGTGTTAGACATAGAATAATTACAGTCACTTTAGATTATAAGGCTAAATAGATTAATTATCAGATCTTAAATTTCGTTTAAATAGATCAGGTGTACATATCAAAATTCTTGTATGTAAACTATACCGCCGCAAAACTCAATCTATTTGAAAATTTCTTCGGGAAGTTACATACAGAATTAAAGTCGGGTAACTTACATGTTTAATACTAAACTATCAACTTTAATCCGTTTTAGTATTAAATTTTTATTTTTTTAAAAATCATACAAAACTTACGTGTTTTAGTATATAAACTACCAGTTTTGACCACTTTAAAATATAAAAAAAAACGAAGGTGGTTAGACGCCACCATTGACCGTTGTAGATGGTAACTTTTTGGTCCCAAATTTCACGGATCGTTTCGACATCCTGAGTTCGAATCCGATCTCCATTATGTCGTAACTTGCTTCGAAGTCCACGAATTAGATATCAAAAGTGAAAACCGAAATATTTCACTCGAGATTCATGGATTTTAGGATATTTTTCGGTGAAACACACTAGATTCGAACTTAGGAGACTACCTTCTGTTTTATTTTATATTTAAAATCATTTTTATATGAAATAATAATAAAAACACATCATACGAAAATAATAAACAATTTAAAGTGATAAAAACATGAGTAAACGATGAAGTTTCTAACGAAATTCAGCCTTATTGCGGACAGAGAAGACTTTGACGAGTGATGTGGCCTGTCGGAAGTAAGCGGGTCCAACGGGGCAGCAGTTTTCCCAAAATTTATTATCTTCCACTAAAAAATGGTAAAATTGCACGTTTAGTACCTTAATTATAATCTTTTTTGTTTTAGTAATTCAACTATTTTTTTCAAGATCATACTTAACGTTGTACCTTAATTATTGATCCGACTTGAATTTTAAAATATAAATCCGATTCGACTTGATCCAACCTAATATAAATAAGAATTTAATTTAAAAAAAACAATAGATAGAGGGGTAATATAGCAATTATTTATAAATTTATTTGAAGAAATTATATTATTACCCCGGTCGGATCAGGTTGGAATTTTTCACAGTCCACCCGAACCTGATCCAACTTCACTCCTCAAAAAATATCGACCTGACTTGATCCGAACTTAGTTTTTTTTTTTAAATCTGATCTCATCAGATTAGGTATTAGTCCGTCAGTTTCGAATTAAATTATTGTCCCTAAACCGCTAGGTACTCCTCAGTCTAATGTATGCATGGGGTTAGAAGAGATTCAAACCGTTAATGTTATAGATTTTTTATTATTCATCAAGCGTCAATGTGAAATTTATTTAAGATTACCCTCACAGAACTTATAAATTCAATTCGATTTGGTAATTCACAATTTTTAAATTTATAATTTGTAAGAATACTATGATTAGCATATTCTGATTAGTTTAGCAGCAAAAATACATTAAAAAATGTTAGATATAATTTTGAAGAACATTAGCTAATTGTGGTTGATAGATATTTATAGTGACATTAGCTAATGTTGTCAAACATAAGAAAATTACGATTACTCGTAAGTCAACATGTCAGATAGATTTTATTATCTGAACTTGAATTTCGATTAGATAAATTCGTGGACATATCAAAATTCTGTATATAAACTACTGCCGGTTCAAACTTAGAAACTATACACTCCTGTTGAGGCCTGCATCAACCACTTTCATTGAACCATTTTCATAAAAGATTTCCAGTACAGAGAATTTGCCTTCTTCCAAAACAACAGTGGTGCGGTTGTTTTGTCACACACTCAAGTTCATACCTATGGTCACACATCGGCGAGGTTGATCTTTTAATCTTAATGGATAACTGAAATTCAAGCTTCCACAGAAAACAGACCCACAATCATGATTTCTATGCCTAGCGAGACAAGCACCAGGAAATACAAGTAGAAATAAAGCATAAACAATTCTAAAAATACTATGATTAGCATATCTGATTGTTTAGCAGCAAAAATGCATAAACAATGTTGATATAATTTTGAAGAACCTGCTTCAATGTTTATCCATCATCGAATCTCCTATAGAAAAAAAAATGTGTTTACTCTTTTTTGGGGACTCTACAAAACACTGTCAGTGAACCACACCGTATATATAATCCAGGTTTCATCCGGTTTCCTCAAGAACTTCACCGTCCAAAACCATCGTGTTCGAAGAAACATAACCATCATCCTTCATCAGTTCGGTCAGTCCACCCAGCGCTCGATAAATCTCCGGTGCGTATGGATTCGACGTGTCCCCCACAACGAACGGGGTAAATACTGACCCGACGTCCACCCAAGTACAACCGGGAGACTTTGTTACGCCCGAATCCCTCATCAGAGTCCTGACTTTCGCTAGTTCGTTCCAACAACCGGCAGCGGCATGCATGTTGGCGATCACATAGTACCCTGGATTCTCGGGTCTAAGCTCCAAGAGTTTCTCGGCCGCCCATTCCCCTATCTGTGTTTCCATGGATCCTACAGGCTCCCAAGAAAGTCGCCCACATGGCGGTGGTTGGCTTATATGCCCGTGTGATGGTTTCCTTTGCTTTATTCACAATCCGGCTCTCCCGTAGAGGTCGACCATGCAAGAAAAGTGCTCCAAACGAGGAACTATACCGTACAAACTTTGCATCTTCTTAAACCAAAGTTGGCCTTCGAGTACCAGACCACAATGGCTGCAAGCCGATAGGACAGCCACCATCGTTACATGATCCGGTTTGATCTGGAGGTTAACCATCTCTTCAAATAGCTTCATAGCAGTGTGTCCCTCGCCCTGCATCCCGTATCCGGCAATCAAAGAAGTATAGGTAACTTCATCCCTCTTCTGCATCAAATCGAATACATGCTTAGCTGCACGGAGTTTTCCCGACCTTGCATACATTGCGAACAAGAGCATTCCACAACACAATAATCGTCGAAAACTTTGCGTCGGATAATGTAGCAGTGGAATTCTTTGCCATGTTGCAGATTTGCCACTCTAGCACAAAGAGGCAAAATGCTGGCAATCGTTACATAATTGGGTTCAACCCCAGAGAGCAACATCTCCTGGAACAGTAAAGATGCTTCTTCGGACATATCCAAGTGAGTGTAACCGGAAAGCATTGCGTTCCAAGTAATTATACTCCGTTCTTCCATTAACCGCAACAAAAGATCAGCATGCCTTAGGCCGTTGCACCTAGAATACATCGTAATCAATGCGTTTCTAACATTCTCAAACCGATCACAACAACTCCGAATCGCAGAACCATGAATCTCATTTCCCAATTTCAAGGCTCCGATATGTGAACATGCCCCTAACCCGATGATCATTGCCACTGGATCCAAATGAAACCCATTACTTCTCATCTGAGAAAGCAACTCCAGTGAACGCTTAAAATTCCCGGTTCGCAAGCATCCTCCAGCTATAGTGTTCCAAGTTATAAAATTCATCTCGACACCTTCAGCGTGCATGCGATCAAAGAGCATAAATGCTTCTCCCCAGATGCCCTTGGAGGCATAGCAACTGATCATCGTGTTCCAAGAGACATCATCCCTCTGCAACAACCCGAAGTATTCAACCCGAGCATCATCCAAAAGATTAAATTTAGAGTAAAAGCTGACGAGCTTGGGAACCAGAAGAGGGTGTTGTTCCAAACCCAGCGAGATGATTTGGGCATGAAGCTGTTTTCCTGGAGGAAGCAATTTAAGGTTGGTGCACGATACAAGAAGAAAAGAGACGGGGCGTAAGATAACATCACAAGAAGCAGTAGAAGAGACGTGGAGCCGAATATGAGAATATGATTTAAATGCTTTCAGTATATGTCCTTGGGTTAAAAGTTCCTTGAAAGATGCAACAAGGTTCTCTATCATAGATGAAAAATCAGTTGTGGAAGTATTCAACTCATTCTTTTCACAATCATACGATTCAGACAGTTTGTCGGATTGAAACTCTATAGGCTTGACACTTTGTTTCCACTTTTTAGGAATGAACTTCTGGATTCGAGATAAAGACAGGCCTTGTAACACTAAACGAGACGATGAAGATGGCATTCACTACATTCTAACAAAGATGCTTCATTTCACCTGAAAATGAGAAAATCAATGTAGCTGAACAGAGGCCTTAAATTTAAGCAAACTCATGTTCCATGATCATATTCGACTAAATCAAACTGGTTTAGAATGACGACGATAACAACAGGTAAATGGTAGAACAGGTTCAGCTTCCAAAATCTAATACTCATAATATCTATAATTATACTACTCTAGTACGACCAAAAGCTTTTATCAAAAAAAAAAACTGTACAGGCCACATATGCATACCACCGCAGTATCAAACATCAAAAGAACCACTCAAACAACAACGGAAAACAACTAGAAATCAACTAACTAACAATGTTCAAAATTTTGTGCAGCTAAAAAGGAGATTAACTGTAGGATTAAGCTAACCCATCTTACTAAAGTTCAATTTTTTAACACTAGAAATCATCTACCAAAAAAAAGAAGGAGAGAAAAGAAACCATTGTTAAACATTCAAAGAATTTATATTCTGGAAGAAGCAGAAGAAAAACGGAAAAAAGGAAAGAACTTGAAGAAATATTTAAACCCAGAGTTTGAAATCTAATCCCCAAATATTGTATCCGGTTTTCAACTCGAAAAGTTCTTTTATGAAAAGAAAGGGTGGACTAACCTGAAGCGGCGGACGGCGGTTAAAAGCCGGCGTGGGAGAGGGGAAGAAGAAACTAGTAAGGAGAATCACTGTTAAGAGAAATGTTCAAACGTGGTGGTTTTCGTGTAATGAAAAGATGTGATTTTTAGCCAAAAAAATATGCTATGGGCGGCTTCAACGGCTTTTTAGGCCCTCTACAGAATGTGGGTTAATTATTTAGTCCATGAGAAGGTTTTTATTTAGGAATCCACTATATTTGTTAAAGTGTACGGAATTCATTATTTTAAAGTGATGATTTTTAATAAAAAAATATTTTTTTAAAATTTTAACTCTTGATATGATAAAATTTAATAAAAATTTATATTTAATTGAAACCCGTCATCTCAAGATAAATAGTATAAATAAAAAATATTGTTTAGATAAACTCGTCATCTTGACGTGAAGAATTCACCCGACACTATAACAAATGCCGTAGATATCTAATTAAAAGTTAAGGTTAAATAAAACCTTAATTTTTTATTCTAAATGCTCTATTGGAAAAAAAACCCGGCTTCAATCCCCCGAAAGCAAAATTGCATAAGCCCAGCTCAAAGATCAAATTCTTTTATTAGCCCGTTACTATCTGTAATTGTGGGTTTAGTCTCTATATTCCAAATTAATCATCTTTTACCCTTGTACTTTTTAAAATTTGAAATTTTAGTTATAATTCAAACTGCATAGGAACAATATGGTTAAGTTATGAGGGTTTAAAATAATCGATTAGAGAAAATAAATTAGATCTAAAAATTACACATATTACAAAGACTAATAATAAATTTTAATTTAATCCTTATGATTATATCCCTCAATGAATTTCTATAAAAATTGGGTTGAGATCATGAGAAGTCCGGCTGAAACCTATTTCATAAATGCTACGTTTTGATTGGATTTTAGTAATTATTTTTGGTTTATAATTCCCTATTTTAGTTTATTTTGGAAGTCATAGAACCGGCCTATAAATAGTGTTAGGCCACACCTTTGTAAACGATTAAGTCATGGAAATAGATTCAAGAATGTCCTCCTTTGCTAAGTTATAGTCGACAGGATCTGATCAGTGCTTATCGGGTGCTTATCACGGGTGTATATGCGTGCTCAAACTTAGAATCTCAAAACATAAAAATAATTCTCTTAACTACCGAAATCATTTGATTCGTATCTAAACTAAAATGCGTAAATGGTTCTTTCAAGGCTCATTTTTATGGAGTCTTCCATTATAAAAAATTATAGACAATCATTTAGTTTAAGAAATATTAATAAATTTGATAAATCATTAAAAATTAATGGCCTGTAATACGATAATTAATAAAATTAGTATCAAATTTATCTTTCAAATTTTATATTTAATTTTAATTTGGTCCTAGTTCTCTTTCAACGTTCAATTTTCATTGACCAAAGGTTTCCAGTATTTCTCTTTGTTCTAATTTAAGAAAAATTTAAACTTTTATTTTTATTTTCTCTTTAAAAATGATGTAAACGTTGGGTATGATTTTAAAAAAATTGAAAATGTATCTATTAAAATTGACCAAAACTAATAGTTTAAGTACTATATGTATAATTTACTCAAAATTTTGTTGTGAACTTGCTGGAAATTGCAGGAAATATAAGAAGACTTCTTGGACTAGGAAATTCCCTCAGTTTCAAGGCAGGGTGAAGTCAGAAGAAGTGAGGAGGACCAAAGGGACAGTACTTTTCCCAATTTAATACCTCTACTTTTATTTATCTTCATTTAACGTCACTATTATCATTCAATAGCTTAACATATGACACAAGCTACATTTAGCTTAACATACATATCACTTTAGAGGTACAATTATTTTAAATAACTTAAAAGGCTTTGATTTAATAGTAAAATTCGAAGTTTTAAAAACTAAAAAAATCTCAGTATAGATCTCGTCCTATATATATAAAATCATATTATAATGATAATATTATTGTAACAAAATACTATTACGTATAAAAGGTGACATAATATAAAGCTACAAAGGAATGGAATGTCCCTAACCTCAAACTACATTTGAACTGGTTATAGTAACAGAATCCATTTATTTTGGTTCACACTTACCTTAAATACCATTTTATATAGGATATGTTGAGATTTATCCCTTTTATTCATCTACGATTCATCTTATAACATTAAAATAAAGTAAAATAAAGTATATATCCGTGTAGATATGCTCCACATATAACATTATACAAGTACATATAAAATGCAAAATAATATAGAGCTGCAAAGCAATCTCAAACCACATTTGATCTGCTGCTTATGGTAATAGAATCCATTGATGTAGTTGACTCATCAATATTAGGGCTCTCACCACAGTGAAACTTCGATGATGTGTCAACAGGAGGTCGATGAAATGGTTTTGGAGGCATTTCAAGTAACTCATCCTCATTTTCAAGCATCCTCAAGACTTTACTCATCGATGGACGATCAGCGGGATGTAATTGTATGCACCAAAAGGCTGTTATTAGCATCTTCCTAACCATTACTTTTTCATCATCAGAAGCATCTCCAAGCTCCATGTCCTCTCCTTGATCCAATCGGTCATAAATCCAAGACGGAAAATAGATTTGACTGGTGTGATCGGCAAATGCATTCACATTCTTTCTCTTTCCCACCATTTCCATTAGCAACATCCCGAAACTATAAACATCGGCTTTGTATGAAATGCCTCCTAGGTTTTTGTATACCAATTCGGGAGCAATGTATCCTATTGTTCCTCGTGCTGTAGTGAGAGACACGATGCTCTCATCGACTGAATACAATTTAGCAAGACCAAAATCTGAAACTTTTGGATTATAATTTTGGTGTGGTTTGATATCAAAATGCAAAATTTGCATGTCACACCCTGATGCAAGTAGTCGATTCCTCGAGCCACACCCCAAGCACAATCTCAAACATTTTTCCAGCCCAGAGCGTTCTTATTTTCTTCCGTAAATATGATTTTATCCAAAGATCCATTTGACATGAAGTCGTATACAAGAGCTTGCTTTGATCCCTCCACACAAAATCCAACGAGTTTTACCACATTAGCATGATGGATTCTCCCAATAGAGGCAACTTCATTTATGAAATCTTGGCCATTACCCTTTGATTTGCCAAGCAATTTCACTGCCACATGATGTCCACTACGAAGCTTTCCTTTAAACACGGAGCCGTAGCCCCTTCACCTAACTTTTCTTTGAAGCTTTTTGTCATTTTCTGATTTGTTTAAAGGAGTATCTAATTGGTGAGAGATTGTGGTTTTGAAGGAATTCTTCAATCTTATCATCAGCTGATAAATGACTTCTTCTCCACTTGTAGATAACAAGCACAACCAAACAAATTATTCCAAGCAAGGTCCTCAGCATGATGAGCCCAACTTTTTTTAACGGAAAAAGACATAATGGAAAACATTAGTACTTTATGAAATCACACAGTAAATGTCTTGCTAAGATAACTACTCCTTTAAAAGAAAGGTAAAATTGAATGCATTGTTAAAATCTGATCAATATAAAGTTACCCATTATGTGCAAAATATAGCAGAACTAAAGCTAATTTACCTGTTCCTCCAACACATAAAACACTAGTACCTGCAGAATAATGCCATTAAAAAAGACGTAATTATTTCGATATGGGGAAGCAAAAGTGTAAATTGATCAATAACGATGAATTCTGCCAATTGAACATACGGCGGCTTGCATAGATACATGGGGCTACATGGGGGCCATTGAACAAGGAATGAACGAAGCTATCCGCATAGTTTTGCAAGGCAGACTCCAAGGCATATTGCAAATCGTGTAACCTAGATTACATTTAAATATTAGTGTAAATTACTAAAAAAAACCCAACAAATAGACAATATCTGAGTGACATAATTGACACAACAATAATTTAAATGTCAGAGGCAGCAAATGGATATAAATTTGGGTAACTACACCATTCACTATTGAACTTGATCTCTCCAATTTCGCTCACTGTACTCAATTTTTTAATTTGGTCATTAAATTTTCAAATTATTCTTGTTTTGTCACTACAAATTACTTTATTATTATATTTCATTGCATTTTTATATATTATTATATATAAAATAATTAAAATAAACTTAAAAAGATTTAAAATAATCACAGCCTCTTCTCGTCACTGTTGACTACTTTCGACTTTTGGAATCGGTAGCCATCTATGACCGTTGGCATTCAATTTTCTCACTTTGACCGGATTCAGAGCATGTTTCGATAAAGTAGAGGTCGTATTCAGACTCGTGAGATCAAGATGAAGTAACCAATGATTTGGGACCGAAGATCACCATTTACGACCGTTGTGGTGGTGTCCAACGACGAAAAACAATAGACGGTTACCATTTGGGTTTAATTTTATATTTTAAATTATTTTATACTAAATGTTACCATGGGTTTAATTTTATATTTTAAATTATTTTTATACTAAATAATAATAAAAAAGGCCCACATTATACCAAAATAATAATAAGATAATTTAGTGACCAAAACAGAATAATTCAAAAGTTCAGTGAGAAAATTAAAAATTGAAAATATAGTGAGTGAATAGAGAGAGAATAAAGTTAAGTAGAAATGGTATAGTTTACCCTTAATTTTAGCATAAAAGAAAGAAGAGAGTCAAACTAAACGAAAGGCAGAGGCAAATGCTTTAAACAAAAAATGTAAAGTAATGATGTATCACTAAATCACTGAGATCCTTGGAGAAACTTACACGTCTTGAAATGAAACTTTGTTGCTAGTGCAATACTCCTTCAAGTAGGACTCCGTCATCCATGTAAGAAGAACACCCTCAGATAGCTTATTGTAGATAGCCAGCGTAGACATGCCTGAGATATTATGAACCTCAATTGGAACCTCCGCTTCCACAGTGCAGGATCGACTGAAATCAGAGGGAAGGGTTGTTCGATGTAAAAAGTAGAAATAGGAAGAGGCATTGGAGTTGATCCTACAACGAGATGCTGGAATATAGAGAGCTGACTCTATAGGTTTCGTGCAATTCACAACATACATAAGGCTAAGATTATAATCATAATAATGCAATCCAATCGGTTTTTCACAGTGAGAATAATTATTATATACGGAAGAGAGAGGAAGGGAGTTGCAATCATCCATGTCGAGGCCCGCATCAACCACTCGCATCGTATAATTTTCATAAGAGATGTCTTCCACTGAGAATTTCCCCTCTCTCAAAACCAAAGCGGTGCGGTTATTTTTCTCACACTCAACTTCATACCTACCACAGTGAGGAGGTTGGTTTTTCAATCGGAGTGGGTAACTGATATTCAAGCTTCCACAAAAAACAGACCCACAATCCTGGTTTAGATGCCTGGCGAGGCAAGCACCAGGAAATACAAATACAACTAAAGCAAAAGCGGCCATTAGCTGACCCAACCATGGCAGCTTTGCTTTTAATTGTGGCATTACAACAACAACAATTGAGGATTAACAATGGAGTTTTCCACTAAATCCAGCCAAACATATAGCAAGTCGGTGAGTTAGAAGACTTTGACTAAGAAGACTTGGACCAACTATCTTTTAATAAATAATCTCTTATAGTTACTTCATATAATAAATAAAAATAAGGTTAACTATAGTTAACAGTTAGTAAATTAAGTGACGTGATATTTTGGTGTAATCACAAATTTGGTCCTTATTATTTCTATATTCTTTCAATTTAATCATACTTTTAAATAAATTTAATCCTCTAATCGAATGATACCATGTGTCATTTATTAAATATTTTATTCTTATTAACTTCGAAATATTTTAATAAAATATATAATTTAAATTAAAAATTAAAATATATTTAAATTAAGTTATAATAAAACATATTCAATAATTAGTATAAAAATATTTTAAAAGTTAATATATATAATATTATGAAAATGACACATGACATCATTTGATTGGATGATTAAATTTATTTTAATCATTTAAAAGTAAGACTAAATTGAGAGAATATGTAAAACATGGATTAATGTGTATATAAATAATATTTAACGACAGTTAACTCGTGGTCACCATATCTTAATTAATAAAAACAAAAGTGATTATATATTATTTTTTGAAATCAGTGAGGAAAAATTGACAAAATACAAAACTAAGTGATCAATCATGTAGTTTACCCAAGAAAATATTAAAACATATATGTTTATAAATCTAATTGGTCGAGTAATAAAAAACTTGATAAATTATGCGTTTACTACCTAAATGATCAATTTTACTTCGTTTTAGTACCTAAGCTTTCTATTTTTTTCTCCAAAAACCATACCTAAGGTTTAGTTGTTTTTGTTTCATTTAGTACCCGTCGTTAAAAACTTCAGTTTTTATTTCATTTATTACCACACCATTAAAAACTTTAGTTTTTGTTTCGTTTTAGTACTCGTTCAAAATTAAACGTTAAGTTTTGAAAAATTGAAAGTTTAAATACTAAAACGGATTAAAATTGATAGTTTAGATATTGTACATGTAATTTACCGAAATTGCAGGAAATGGAAGAAGACTCGTTGGACTAGGAAATTTCGAGGTAGGGTGAAGTTAGAAGTGAGGAGGACCAAAGGGACAATACTTTTCTCAATTTAATACTTTTCTAATTCTTTTTTTCTTCATTTAACGTCATTATTATCATTCAATAGCTTAACATATATATCATTTTAAAGGTACAATTATTATTTTTTTGGTTAAGCTAAGATAATTACAAAGTAATATTTATTCTAAATACTCTCAATCATTTCATAATGAATGTTCAATCACCTTATTACAGTCGTTGGTGTTCGAACCGTGACTTCTAGAAACAATAACAATTCTTTTAACCACTGAGATAAGTTGATTCGTGCTAGAGATACAATTATTTTAAAATAACTTTAAAGGCTTTGGTTTAATAGTAAAATTCGAAGTTTTTAAAAACTAAGTATGGGTCTCGTCCTATATATATATATATAATATTTTCTAATATTTAAAAAGTATTAATTATAAATATTATAATGATAATATTATCGTAAAAAAATACTATTACATATAAAAGACAACTTAATATAAACCTACCATCAAAATAAATACATCAATTGGAAGTCGCTACTTCTATAATACAACTGTAACAATGATATCAATAGGATTAAAACTTAATCAAATACCATACTTTATTACTCCCTTAAAACAAATATTTTCACTGATTCATGCAATTAGTTTTTGTGTTTTTCCCTTAAAACACTTGGACAATCGCTCAGAGCTCCATTTTTTAATGAGAAAATAACTTCAGTGACCGAAAATTCTTTATAATATACGATTTTGACCAACTTTTTTACGATTTGCCAAAATGACCAACAAAATCGCAATGCGATCTCTAAATCGCAACGCGATCTCCATTATCGCAATTCAGTTTCCAGATTCGCAACGCGATTTTGACCATCGCATTACGATTTTCGAAATCCGCGTTGCGATTTTAGATAATCGCAATGCGAATATGTAAATCGCAACGCAATAATACGTGATCGCAACGCGATTCTGACTATCGCAATGCGATAATACGTGATCGCAACGCGATTCTGACTATCGCAACGAGATTCTGACTATCTCAACGCGATTCTGACTATCGCATCACTGAATTTCAAATTCGCAACAGGTTTTAGTTTCGCAACACAAATGGGTATATAACTACTACGCAGCAACATCAACTCATAACCTAAATCCCTAAATCGCAACTCATTCCATCTCCATCTATCACTCTATCCGACGACATCCGTTCCTATATCCAACGACATCATTCCCCATCCGGCAACAAGTTTTAGTTTCGCAGCTCGTTTGTTTAGTAAATTAATTTACAATAATGAAATCATCTAATGTTGATCATGTTTGGATAGATTTGTGTTTTGGAGGGTCATGGGAGAATGTTCATGGTGTTTTACAATATATGCCTTTACCCATGAATCTTCAACTAAAACTGTCATTAAAAAAGTTAACTTATGAAACTCTAATGTTACGTGTTGCAAATAAATTGAATTTAGAGCCTCTAAGTGGATTTAGGCTATCTTATCAGAGAAGGTAAAGTTTATTTGTTAACCGACAATGAAGATGTTGAACGATTCATTGCTTACATTAGTGTTTCGCAAGATGATGTTACATTGTATGTTGTTGAACCTAGAAGTAGGGAAGTTGGGTCAGTATCGGGTAGTAATCAACTAAGTTTGTCAACCCCAATTTATGGTGCTCAAAATTTAATGGTTCCACCACAATTTCATCACCAAGAAAATGTTGTTTCACAACATTTCCAATACCAAACACAATCTCAAAACCCACAACCTTTCCCTAATCCAAATCCCAATCAACTTTCAGCACCAAATTTCGGTTTTCGTATTGACCAGTTAGACGATGATGAGCCAACAGAAATTTTTTTGAGTACTAGTTAGTATTCAAAATTTGATCATGGTCAATACCCGGACTTTGATCTTGGTCAATACTCGGATTTTGATGATGTTTCAGAAGAAGAAACAGACCCTGCGTGTAATGATTTTGATATTAGTCAATACCCGAATTTTGATGATGAACAGCCGCTGAGGAAGATGTTGTTGATGATAATGAGGAGGAAGTTACAAATGTGAATGAACATGTTGACATTCATTCTGTAATTCATATAACCCTGAAGAAAAAGAAGAAGAAGAAATCTCCGAAGAAAAGTCCCCGAGAAAATGCCACGGAGTATAACTGGAATATGCCAGAATTACTTCAGATACTGGAAGAAGAGTTGGTAAAGATAGCAGTTGATTGTTACACAAAAATTATTCGTATCAAGAAAGATGATTATTTTGATAAAGGAAGACTTGAAGATAGCTTTGTATACGAAATGTGTGGAAGATGGCTATCAACTAAAAGTTAACAAATCAAGCAAAGATCGTTTCGAACAAGTGTATGATTGACAAAAACTGTACGTGGCGTATGATTGCAAAGAGGATAAAAGATTGCGAAATGTTTCAAGTTAGGACTTTTATGATAAACATACATGTTCAAGAACCCATTTTCCTCACCATAGACAGGTAAACAAAAAGGTGTTGGGTGGTTTTCTGGCTGAGTTAATGTTTTTGAATGGCAGGGTATATCGGGGACATGAAATTATGACTGACATGAATGCTCGGTTCAAGATTAGTATCTCATATTCTCAAGCTTTGAGAGCCAAATGTTATGCCTTGGAATTGTTGAGGGGGTCGCCAGAAGCATCGTTTGCCCAACTGTCGGCTTATTGTCACAATTTAAAGCTGAAAAATCCTGAGTCGGTAACTCATATCAAAACAGATAGAGATGGACGCTTTGAGTTGTTGTTTATCGCCATTGGTGTTGTGGTTAGTAAATCAATATAATTTTGTTGACTCATTTTTGTTAGTTACATGCATTTCACATTTAAATGATTATATTTTTGTGTATATTTTGTAGATTCATTCTTTTATTACTTGCATGCGCCCAGTTATTATAGTTGACGGAGCACATTTGAAAGGTCGATACCTTGGAGTAAACTTATTAGCAGTAGTCATGGATGCTAACAATAGGATAATGCCAATAGCTTACGGGGTTGGCAAATCTGAAACCTCTGATTCATGGAAATGGTTTATGGGGCATCTTAGGGATTGCATAGGTCCTATTAGCAATCTGACAATCATATCCGATAGGGTAAACTCAATTGACAACGCTGTTAGAAGGTGTTTCCCAGATGCTTTTCATGGACTTTGTGGTGTTCATTTGTATTGAAATCTAAAATCAAGGTCTGCTGGTAAAAAATCACAAATGGACATACTGGAAGACTGTAAAAGCTTATCGGGAAGTGGATTTTAATAAGCATATAAATTGTTTAAGACGTGTTTTGCCTCAGTGTGCTCAAACACTAGAAGATGTCGGGTTTGAAAGATGGTCAAGAGTACATCAACTTGGAGCAAGATATGGTTTCATGACGTCTAATAGTGCAGAATCAATTAACGCTCTAAGTCGTCATTCCCAGAAATTACCCATTACTATGTTAATGGAGTTTTTTCGAGCCTCTATTCAACAGTGGTACTACAAGAAAAGAAACCATGCAGGTATTATTTCTTTAAATTCGTAACTTATCATATAATTTACTAAGTATTATTTATTTAAATTTACAGGAACATTGGAACATCGTGTTACACCATGGACTGAAAAAAAGATAACGAAACGTGTTGTGAAGTCAACGTCATGGAGAGTTGAACCATGTTCAAACACTTTGTTTGAAGTACTGGATAATAACTTAAATGGGCTTGTCGATCTAAATGCAAAGACGTGTAGTTGTATGAAATGGCAAACATCTGGTTATCCGTGTGGCCATGTTATAAAAGTTGCTCTTCATCTAAACCAAGATGATTCAAGCGCATATGCTATGGATTGCTACACTACAAAAGTATATCGACAGACTTATGCTGAGATTATCTACCCTATTCCACATCCTTCTGAGTGGGACATACCAGATGACTTACAAACAGTTTTACCACCAGCCATAGACAGAAGGCTACCTGGCCGACCAAAAAGTCACGATCGTATACCGTCTAAGGGTGAAGAGAAGAAGAGATCGACATCGGTGCAAGGAAAGTGGTCATACAAGGTTGACATGTGGATCACCAGTGCCATCACAATCATCTTTTCCTTTACCAAAATATGGATCATCATCAAAATCCAAAGCTCATATGGTGTCAAGCAAAAGGCAATCAAAATCGCAATCAAAGTCAAAATCCCAATCACAACCGGCTTCACCTTTTGGGACTATTGACTTAGGTGATTTTTAAATGCAAACGTTGTATTATGTGTATTTTATGTGTAAACTTTTAACATTTTCAGTTAGGCCCATGTATTAGTAACTTGAGTTTGAAAATTGCTATGATTTGTTCAGTTGTTATCACTTATTACACTTTCATTTGACTATCGCAACGCGAATATGACTATCGCAACGTGAATTTGAATATCGTAACGGGATAATCGCAATGCGAAAATGACTATCGCAAAGGGATAATCGCAATGCGAAAATGACTATCGCAACGCGAAAATGACTATCGCAATGGGATAATCGCAATGCGAAAATGACTATCGCAACGCGAATATGACTATCGCAACGCGAATTTAACTATCGCAACGCGAATTTGACTATCGCAACGAGATAATCGCAACGCGAAATGACTATCGCAACGCGAATGACTATCGCAACGCGAATTTGATTATCGCAACGGGAATTTGACTATCGCAACGAGAAATTGCAAAGTGTATTAGACTATCGCAACGCGAATATGATGCAGATTAAAATCAACAAATCAACTCATTTCAATCAATTAAACAAGCACAAATAAGAATTATTTACACATCAATAAACAAATCAACTTTTAATCAATTAAACAAGCACAAATAAGAATTATTTACACATCATTTAAACAAATAAGAATTATTTACACATCAATTAAACAAATCAACTCTTATTATTTTCTCATCAATTAAACAAGTCAGACTTTTAAGAATCAATTAATTACACAGCTCACTTTAGACAGTTGTTTATGCACCCATACATCAATTCACGCAGCTCACTTCAGGATTAACCTGCAGAAACCAAACATTTGCTCAAACAACACTTTCTACACATCTAAAACCAACAAACAAATTATATTGAATTCTAGGTACTTAACAACACTTGCATTTGACTTACCAATTGTTTATGGACACTTTCATAACGCGGATGCAGGTAGGCAGCGTCTCGCATATATCGTTCTAGCCATAAAATGCCGAAACCACAAGCCTACTGCACCTCTATCTCTATCGGTGGGAGGTAGAAACTGTACTTCCTGTCGTCAAACGCTCCAAGCACATGCATACGAGAGGGCCACAATCCCCTCTGGCTTCTTGCGTTTGTTGTGGCACGGTCTCGTCTCTGATAACTGTAATATTGAACTTCTTTGGCTTCTTGTTTACAGAATAAGTCCAATAATTAATCGCATCCAAGAATTTAGCCAAATGAGAGCTCCATCCCTTAATAATATCTCTCAAATCGGACAATGATATGTAATTTATCATGCTGACATATACTATTGTCTTCAGGGATGGGAGCTGAAGCTCGATGAGAAGCCAATGAGTACGTTCCAAAACAGGGATAAACACCTACAATCATAAGTAATAATTCAATTGCGCACTTATTTATAAAACACCTTTAAAATATTTTAAAAAATACATAATAACCTTATCGACCTCCCACCATGCAGGATAAAGTTTAGCTTGTCCATTAGCCAACACATATGATTCATGTCGTTGATTCTTCATGTGAACTACGTGAAAAGACGTCGGCATAATTGTATATCGCGTATTTTTTTTATTTTTCCTAATTTTCCTTATTATTAGAAGACGTGACACTCATGCATCAATATGCTGTTTACAAAAAAAGACATATATTAGTGAATTACATAAATTTAAAAAAAATTAATCAAAATGAAATATAAGAAGAAAAATATAAGACTTACCCCCCATCGAAATAGCCTTTCTCTTCAACCCCTAATAACACACCCCACCAAGACCGATCAATCAACAAATGCATATCATCGTTGAGTTTGTATATGTCAGCGTAACACCCCTGGCTTCGCTCATGTAGATAAAAATCAGCAGCGGTCTTAGCCCAAAGGGTATTATCCAGAATTGTTTCCGGTAGTTTTTTCCTCTCCACTTCATCTGCCGGAATGGTACTGGCTGGTAACTTATACGAAAGCCAACATTCATCCATCATGTCTGGCACAGGAGGGGGTTTCTCAATAAGTCGATATAATATGTCGTGTGAATCGGGCTCTAGAATGTTGGGAGGGACCTCTTCAACGATGACAGGGGCCTCTTGAACGGTGGGAGGGGACTCTTGAGGGATGATAGGGGCCTCTTGAACGATATGAGAGGCCTCTTGAACGATGACAGGTGAGTCGGGCTTCTTCTTACGGAGTCTTCACACTATTGGGGTGAACGTAGACTTAATGACACGTGCACGTCGTCTGATGCGTGAACCCGTCGTGCAAGAAAAACCCGACGTAAAGCATCCACCTTATCGGGCCGCTAAAAATAAATTAATACATAAAATCAGTAAATAAACAAACATGATATTAAACAGTGAAAACAAAGACAAATATGTTTCAAACTTGCACGGTATTCACCCAAGTCATTATTATATCATAGTTCACAAAATGCATCAGATAACATTCCGGAAGTAAGCACTTATATATAAACATTTAAAAGGACAACATATAGGTTTAGTGCATGTTCAAGGACAACATAAAGGGTAGTAGTTTATTCTTCAAACTTAAATTTGCAACACTGTGAAGTTAGTATTTGTCTTTGTCTTTTGGTTGAAGTAATGCAATCCATTCAAGTTTCAATTTGCAGAAGAAGAATAGTTTCTGAAACTTAAAATCGCAACACGAAACTTAAAATTACAACACGAAAATGATTATCGCAACGCGAAACCAAAATCGCAACGCGAAACTAAATTCGCGTTGCGATTTTCATTTTCGCATTGCGATTTTCATTTTCGCATTGCGATTTTCATTTTCGCATTGCGATTTTCATTTTCGCATTGCGATTATCCCGTTTACGATAGTCATTTCCGCATTGCGATAGTCATTTTCACATTGAGATTATCCCGTTGCGATAGTCATTTTCGCGTTGCGATAGTCATTTTCGCATTGCGATTATCCCGTTGCGATAGTCATTTCGCGTTGCGATAGTCAAATTCGTGTTGCGATAATCATTTTCGTGTTGCGACTATTCTTCTTCTGCAAATTGAAACTTGAATGGATTGCATTACTTCAACCAAAAGACAAAACAAAGACAAATACTAAGTTATTTTAGAACTGTTTAGCAGTATTGGCAGCAACCGAATGAATTTACTAAGCATTCCAAGTGAAATGGTTAATCTAAGTGAAATTACGAGTAAATCAAGTTAAATATGAAAAATCTTAAACTTACCTCGTTGCGTAGAGTATGAACCTCATTCTACAACGATGCTACCATCTCACGTAGAGCCGCTACCTCACCACGTAAAGTAGATACCTCATCACGCCATTCACCATTGTCATCGCGTAAAGTACTGACCTCCTCACGAAAGGCATTGACCTCATCACGTAACTCCCTTAACTCATCCCGTGGAGGTGGAGAACAGGGAGATAAATGTCATGGCATCTTTTCCGGTCGCCTATCATGAGGTGATGGTGGAGAAGAGGCTCGATGATGTGACAGAATAGGTGATGGCTCTCGTTGTAGAGGTGTATAGTGTGGTCGATCAGGTGATGACTCTCGAAGTGGAGGTTTCTCATCATCCGTGCCATCAAAAAAACGCTTACTAGCTTTCCACCAATCAGTGGCAAGCTCAGCCTCCGTGGGTGTCAGCCTTTGTAATGGAGTGTTGGCCTCCTAACAATATAAAAGCTCAAAGTTAAACGTGTACTAGTAATAACTTGTTTATATATGGTAGTATTTGTGTTAACTTACATCATTTATTGTCGTATACCGTAGTAACTCTTCCCAAATCAACAGCCGTCGTTTCCTCTTCCAGGAAATAGCCCTAGGAATATCATTTGAAGTTTTGAATGCATATGTCTGCATATCGGGAAAAGCCTCAAATATCCAAATCTACAAACAATATAATACACAAACTTTAGTAATTGTTAAACTAATTAATTATAATTTTGGAAACATTATATAGAAATTCCTACCTTAAAGGCCCAAATAAAACCTGACAAAGTGTATTTGGAACCATCGCCACACAAACTTTTGCGGTCATCAAAGGCAGACGACAACTTATTCCACCTAGCTTTCCATAGATACGAACCCCACGGAAATAGGTTCCATGCATTTAGGTCCTCTACCAATAATATTAGGTCCTTAGGAATAGGTTGTCTGCCCTCTCTGCCTAAAAAGCCGGCATGCAAAAGTACTAAAAGGCATACTCAGACAACATCGACGTCATCCATCCGAGTAAAACCATATTTCTTATTAAATAATCTCGTCAAGTCGTCGACGTGTAAATTCGGCTTCTCCATTGACAGCTCAGGAAAAACCCGGGATAACCATGATGGGCGGGTAATATGACTAGTGTATCGACCTACATCATCGTGTCCGAAGCGTAGACCAGTGATTAAGTAAAACTCCTCCCGCCCAAAACACGTATACGCCGGTGGAAAATGAAACCATATCTCTTCATTACCACGTTCTATACTCTCGGGTAGATCGCGTGTCATGGTCTGAAGCCACAAATGGGTCAATATAGCATCTCCACCCGGATGTTGTACTTTCAGCCATGGCCCGAAGCAAGTTTCCTCAAACAATTGTCTTTGTACAGGTGAAAGCTTCGACGCAATTGTAGTGACTAGGCTTATTTTATTCCTTAAGGTCAATTGAGCCGAAAAAAAGTTCTATAAAAACAATAAACATACCAAGTTAGATATACCAAAAACAACACTGTGAAGATATACCAAAAACAATAATAAACATAAAGAGTAGTAGTTTATTCTTCAAACTTAATTTTGCAACACTGTGAATTTCGTATTTGTCTTTGTTTTTTGGTTGAAGTAATGCAATTCATTCAAGTTTCAATTTGCAGAAGAATAATAGTTTCTGAAACTTAAAATCGCAACACGAAACTTAAAATCGCAACACGAAAAATGATTATCGCAACGCGAATTTGACTATCGCAACGCGAATGGCTATCGCAACGAGATAATCGCAACACGAATTTTGTCGTTGCGATTCTCGGTTTCAAATAGTCATTGTCTAAAATTGAAACTTGAATGAATTGCATTACTTTAACCAAAAGACAAAACAAAGACAAATACTAACTTCACAGGGTTAAAGACTAAACAGTAGTAGTATTGGCAGCAATCAAATGAATTTAATAAGCAATCTAAGTGAAATGGTTAATCTATTATTGAAATTACCAATAAACTTATCATTAATTTCAATATGAAAAACCTAATAATAATGCAAAAATTTCAAAATAAAAATAATTAAAAAAACTAACCCTCGGTGGTTGATTTGGTTGATTTTTCATTTCTGATCGTGAATGATTGTGAGGGTGGCTCTGAGAGATGGAGATAGACGGATTTCGCCGGAGATGGGGACGGATTTCGCCGGAGATAGGGACGGATTTCGTCGGAGATGGGGACGGATGTCGCCGTAGAGAGTGAGAGATGGAGATGAGACTGAGTTGTGATTTAGGGTTTTAGGTTAAGAGTTGCGATTACGGATAAATATTCGTGTTTGGAATTTGAAAATAAAATACGTGTTGCGATACTAATGGTGCTTTGAAAATCGCATTGCGATTTTATAATATCGCAACGCGATAGTCAGAATCTCGTTGCGATAGTCAGAATCGCGTTGCGATCACGTATTATCACGTTGCGATAGTCAGAATCGCGTTGCGATAGTCAAAATCGCGTTACGATCACGTATTATCGCATTGCGATTATCTAAAATCGCAACGCGGATTTCGAAAATCGCATTGCGATGGTCAAAATCGCGTTGCGAATCTGGAAACTGAATTGCGATAATGGAGATCGCGTTGCGATTTAGAGATCGCATTGCGATTTTGTTGGTCATTTTGGCAAATCGTAAAAAAGTTGGTCAAAATCGTATATTATAAGGAATTTTCGGTCACTGAGGTTATTTTCTCTTTTTTTATAGGTTCCCTAATTTTTTATTATTTATTTTTATAATTGAATCTTTTAATTTTTCAATTTTATTTTTATCTTTAAAATTGAGGTCCCTAATTTTTGTAATTCTACTTTTTACCTTTATCCCTTAATTTTTATCAATCTCATTTTTTTACATTTATAATTGATGACTCTAAGTTTTTCAATCACACTTTAAACCTTTAATTGAGCTCCTAATTTTTTCAATCTCACTTTCTACCTTTATAATTGAACCCCTAATTTTTAATCTCATTTTTTACGTTTATAATTGAGGTCTCTAATTTTTTCAATCCCATTTTTCTTATAATTTAGTTCCCTAATTTTTTCTGTCTCACTTTTTACCTTTAAAATTGAGGCACCTAATTTTTTATCTCACTTTTTACCTTATAATTGAAGTCCATAATTTTTTAATCAAACTTTTTCCTTTAATAGTTTAAGCCCCTATTTTAATCATTTTCTATGATTTATTAATATAATATTAAATTATTTGTTCAAAAATATATATACTTTCGTTTTATAAGAGTTTATATTTTATTTTCGTTTTGGAGGCCGAAAATGTACGAGACGACTCTCTGAACATATATTTATTAATAATAATAAAAATTCATACGAGACAAACAAAATAAAATTTTAGGGTGAATGACATCAATAAAATGAACAATTAACTTAAATTTAAATTTCATAGTGGATATGTACCCACTCTGAAGAGGACATACAATTTAACTAATGTTTCTTTGTAGAAGAGACGAATATATAAAAAAAATTATAAGCATTTATGACGAGAAGAAAGTAGTTAAAATTCTTTCTTTTAGTCGTGGTTGAGAGGTATATATAGTGATGTTTTCTTATGGTGTTAGACATAGAATAATTACAGTCACTCTAGATCATTAGACTAAATAGATTTGATTATCATATCTTAAATTTCTTTTAAATAGATAAGGTGTACCTATCAAAATTCTTGTATGTAAACTACAGTCACTTCAAAACTCAATCTATTTAAACTACCAATATTAAAGTTAGGGTAACTTACATGTTTAGTATCTAAACTATCAACTTTAATCCGTTTTAGTATTTAAACTTTTATTTTTTTTAAAGCATACATAAACTTACATGTTTGGTATATAAACTATCAGTTTTGATCACTTTAAAATATAAAATAAAAAAAGAAGGTGGTTGGACGCCACAATCGACCGTTGTAGATCGTGATTTTTTGGTCTTAAATTTCACGGATCTTTTCGCTTCGACATCCTTAGTTCGAATTCGACCTCTATTCTGTCGAAACTTGCTTCGAAGTCCACGAATTGGAGATCAAAAGTGAGGAAACCGAAATATTTCACTCGAGATTTATGAGTTTTGGGACATTTTTCGGTGAAACAACTACTAGATTCGAACTTAGAAGGTCAAGGCGAACCCACACGTGAAATTTGAGACTAAAAAGGCCACCGTCTATGGCGGCCAACGACGACCGACGGTGACATCCGACTACCTTATGTTTTTATTTTATATTTAAAATCATTTTAAATTAAATAATAATAAAAACACATCGTACGAAAATAATAATAAACAATTTAAAGTGATAAAAACATGAGTAAACGATGAAGTTTCTAACGAAATTCAGCCTTATTGCGGACAGAGAAGACTTTGACGAGTTATGTGGCCTGCCGGAAGTACGCGGGTCCAACGGGGCAGCAGTTTTCCAAAATTTATTATCTTCCAATAAAAATGGGAAAATTGTATGTTTAGTACCTTAATTATCATCTTTTGTTTTGTTTTAGTAATTTAACTATTTTTTTTAAAAATCATACTTAACATTTAATTTTGGTTTCATTTTGGCCACTCGTTGTTAAAAATTAACCTTGATCTTGATAAGTCACCATAAGATAATGTCATATTATCTTTGAAAAAAAGTATCACATCAATAATTATGTTAATTTTTTTAACAGTAAGAATCAAAATAAAATCAAAACATAACGTAAGGTATAATTAAAAAATAGTTAAGTGACTAAACAGAACAAAAGTGATAGTTGAAGTACTAAAAGTATAGTTTAGCCTAAAAAATATTATGGTCGGAAATCTATCTCTCCTAGGTGCTCATTGAAAATTGACATCCACAAGGCTTTCAAGGGGTAGAAGCTTGTTTTCACTGGAGCTCGTTATTCCATCTCGTTTAATGAAGTCTCATAGGATATTTCAAAGGAGCCAAAGGATTACGACAAGGTGATCCAATCTCACCTTTATTGTTCGTTCTATCAATGAACGTCTTATCACACATCCCAACAAGGCTACTCTTCGAGGTATTTTTGGCTTTCATCCTAGATGCAAAAAAATTGGTTAACACACCTCACTTTTATGTGACCTGCTTATTTTGTAAGGCAAATGTTGAATCAGTTGTGGGAATTATTTGTGTTTGGAACAATTTATGTCATTTCTGGACTTAAAATCAATGCGCAGAATGTGAATTCTACACGGCGGAATATCACCTACACAAATTGATGAAATCAAGCGAATTACAGGGTTCAATCAAGGTTATCTACCTATTAGATACTTGGGAGTTCCTCTAGTTACTAGGAAACTCTCGGACAAGGATTGTATTGCTCTTATTGATAATATCAGGGAACGCCTTCATCATGGTCACGAAGACACTTGAGCTACACTGGTGATTAGAGCTTATAAACTGTTCTGTTAAGCATCACAAATTTCTGGTGTAGGCAGTTATTCCTACCCCAATCTGTTCTAAACAGAATTGAGCAGCTATGTTCACATTTCTTTTGGAAAGGTTCGGACAAGGCAGCTTTGGGAGCTAGAGTGAGCTGGAAAAAACTATGTCTTCTTAAATCAGAAGGGGGTTTAGGACTTAAAGATATAAAATCATGGAACAAAGCTTGTATGATGCATTTAATTCGGAAGGTGCTTGCGGGTGAAGGTTCTTTATGGATAGCCTGGATTAATAGTTATATCATTAAAAATTCTGATTTCTGGGACATGGAAATTGGTCTTAATATGAGCTGGCTTCCGAAGCTTGCTTAAAATGAGGCATCAAGCTTCGACTATTTTGTCCATGGGGAGCTGCTACTATAAAAGATATTGGCTTCAAATCAGACACAGGGAGGAGAAAATAAATGGCACAGTTATATGGTTCCCACTCCATTTCCCAAAATTTAGCATTATTACTTGGATGGCTTTGTTAATAGACTTCCAACTAAAGATAGATTGCTTGGAATGGGATTTGAAATTGATAATACATGTGTGCTTTGCAATGTCTCTTGGAATCTAGGGATCACTTATTTCTCCATTGTCCTTTCTAGCTCACTGTGGGATGCGATCTTGCACCTAAATGGCATTAGAAGAAGACCTTGCTCTTGGGAAGAACACATATCTTGGGCATGTACTACATGGAAGGTAAATCCTACTAGTTACTATCTTGAAGCTTGCTTGGACATCTTTTACCTATACATATGGGAAGAGAGGAACAAAAGGTTATTTACAGGTTGCTCAAGATCTTTTGAAGCTATGTTCAACTACATTAAAGATACCATTTCAATCAAATTACGGGATAGAAACATCAATAGGATTGATAGTATCATATCACACTTTGTAATAATGGGGTATTACTTATTGAAGTTGTTTTGTTGTAACTTTGATTGTAGTTTTCTGGATACTCTTGTAAGTACTCTGTTCTTTTGAGCATATTTCTGCTCTTGGATAATAAAAATGAATTTATCCAACAAAAAAAAAAATATTATGGTCGATTCGATTGCCCAACATATGGTTTGTAAACTACGTTCGATGGAAGCCAATTCTTCTTTAAACTTAAAAGACAAAATATTTAAGTGGTTGAGATGACAAGGAGACCTTTTCAATTCGATCCTTCTTTCCATTGTTTGACTCATTCAATAGCCTCTTTTTCATGGTTTGACTCATTCAATAGCTCAACTAGAGATGGTCGTGTTGAATTTTTTATTAACTCGATCGAGTCGAAAAATATATTATTAACCCAACTTGATTTGATCTGAAAATTATATATCATTTACTTGATCCAATTCAAAAAATATATACATTTCATCCGAATCTAATCCGACTTGAATTTTTAAAATATAAATTAGATTCGAGTTAATCCAACCTAATATAAAATAAGAATTTAATTAAAAAAACAATAGACAGAGGGGTAATATAACCCAACTTGATTTGATCTGAAATTATATATCATTTACTTGATCCAATTCAAAAAATATATACATTTCATCCGAATCTAATCCGACTTGAATTTTTAAAATATAAATTAGATTCGAGTTAATCCAACCTAATATAAATAAGAATTTAATTAAAAAAACAATAGACAGAGGGGTAATATAACAATATTTATAAATTTATTTGAAGAAATTATATTATTACCCCCGTCGGATCAAGTTGGAATTTTTTCACAGTCCACCCGAACCTAATCCAACTTCACTCCTAAAAAATATTAACCTAATTTGATCCGAACTAAGTTTTTTTTTTTAAATCTGATCTCATCAAATTAAGTCGAAGTCCGTCAGTTTCGAATTAAATTGTTGTCCCTGAATCGTAAGGTAGTCCTCTGTCTAATGTATGCATGGGGTTAGAAGAGATTCAAACCGTTAATTATAGATTTTTTTATTTATTCATCAAGCGTTCAATGTGAAATTTATTTAAGATTACCCATCACAGAACTTATAAAATTCAATTCGATTTGGTAATTCACAATTTTTAAATTTTTAAATAATTGTAAGAATACTACGATTAGCATATCTGATTAGTTTAGCAGCAAAAATACATAAAAAAAAAATGTTGATATAGTTTTAAAGAACATTAGCTAATTGTGGTTGATAGGTATTTATAGTGACATTAACTAATGCTGTAAGATAACTACGATTACTCGTAAGTCAGCATGCCAGATAGATTTTATTATCAGATCTTGAATTTCGATTAAATAAATTACGTGGACATATCAAAAGTCTCGTATATAAACTATAGCCGGTTCAAAACTTAGAAACTCTAACACTCCTCTTGAGGCCTGCATCAACCACTTTCATTGAACCATTTTCATAAAAGATTTCCAGTACAGAGAATTTGCCTTCTTCCAAAACAACAGTGGTGCGGTAGTTTTGATCACACACTCAAGTTCATACCTATGGTCACCACACCATAGAAAAAATGCATAAAAAATGTTGATATAATTTTGAAGAACCTGCTTCAATGTTTATCCATCATCGAATCTCCTATAGAAAAAAAATGTGTTTATTCTTTTTGGGGACACTACAAAACACTATCAGCGAATCACACCGTATATATAATCCAGGTTTCATCCGGTTTCCTCAAGAACTTCACCGTCCGAAACCATCGTGTTCGAAGAAACATAACCATCATCCTTCATCAGTTTGGTCAGTCCACCCAGCGCTCGATAAGTCTCCGGTGCGTATGGATTCGACGTGTCCCCCACAACGAACGGGGTAAATACTGACCCGACGTCCACCCAAGTACAACCGGAAGACTTCGTTACGCCCGAATCCCTCATCAGAATCCTGACTTTCGCTAGTTCGTTCCAACAGCCGGCAGCGGCATGCATGTTGGCGATCAACACATAGTACCCTGAATTCTCGGGTCTAAGCTCCAAGAGTTTCTCGGCCGCCCATTCCCCTATATCTGTGTTTCCATGGATCCTACAGGCTCCCAAGAGAGTCGCCCACATGGCGGTGGTTGGCTTATATGGCATCCGTGTGATGGTTTCCTTTGCTTTATTCAACAATCCGGCTCTACCGTAGAGGTCGACCATGCAAGAAAAGTGCTCCAAACGAGGAACTATACCGTACAAACTTTGCATCTTCTTAAACCAAAGTTGGCCTTCGAGTACCAGACCACAATGGCTGCAAGCTGATAGGACAGCCACCATCGTTACATGATCCGGTTTGATCTGGCGGTTAGCCATCTCTTCAAATAGCTTCATAGCAGTGTGTCCCTCGCCCTGCATCCCGTATCCGGCAATCAAAGAAGTATAGGTAACTTCATCCCTCTTCTGCATCAAATCGAATACATGCTTAGCTGCAAGGAGTTTTCCCGACCTTGCATACATTGCGACAAGAGCATTCCACAACAACAAATAATCGTCGAAAACTTTGCGTCGGATAATGTAGCAGTGGAATTCTTTGCCATGTTGCAGATTTGCCACTCTAGCACAAAGAGGCAGAATGCTGGCAATCGTTACATAATTGGGTTCAACCCCAGAGAGCAACATCTCCTGGAACAGTAAAGATGCTTCTTCGGACATATCCAAGTGAGTGTAACCGGAAAGCATTGCGTTCCAAGTAATTATACTCCGTTCTTCCATTGACCGAAACAAAAGATCAGCATGCCTTAGGCCGTTGCACCTAGAATACATCGTAATCAATGCGTTTCTAACATTCTCAAACCGATCACAACAACTCCGAATCGCAGAACCATGAATCTCTTTTCCCAATTTCAAGGCTCCGATATGTGAACATGCCCCTAACCCGATGATCATTGCCACTGGATCCAAATGAAACCCATTACTTCTCATCTGAGAAAGCAACTCCAGTGAACACTTAAAATTCCCGGTTCGCAAGCATCCTCCAGCTATAGTGTTCCAAGTTATAAAATTCATCTCGACACCTTCAGCGTGCATACGATCAAAGAGCATAAATGCTTCTCCCCAGATGCCCTTGGAGGCATAGCAACTGATCATCGTGTTCCAAGAGACATCATCCCTTTCCACCATTTTGTCAAATAAATCACGAGCAACATCCAGTTGTCCAAATTTTCCATACATGGAAATCAAAGCATTATGCACATACAGGTTCCACTCATGACAACTAGCACTAATTGATCTATGAACCATCCTCCCAAAATCGACATCCAATTCCTCACTACAAGCCTTCAAAACGGACGGGTAGGTGAAACTATCGGGTATAATCCCCTTATTCACCATTACTTTATAGGCAGAAAGTGCCTCCTTATAAAGCTTGTTCTTGACAAAGGAAGATATAAGCAAATTCCAGGGTAATGGGCGCAAAAATTTACAATTCTCTGCAACAACCCGAGCATCATCCAAAAGACTAAATTTAGAGTAAAAGCTGACGAGCTTGGGAACCAGAAGAGGGTGTTGTTCCAAACCCAGCGAGATGATTTGGGCATGAAGCTGTTTTCCTGGAGGAAGCAATTTAAGGTTGGTGCACGATACAAGAAGAAAAGAGACGGGGCGTAAGATAACATCACAAGAAGCAGTAGAAGAGACGTGGAGCCGAATATGAGAATATGATTTAAATGCCTTCAGTATATGTCCTTGGGTTAAAAGTTCCTTGAAAGATGCAACAAGGTTCTCTATCATAGATGAAAAATCAGTTGTGGAAGTATTCAACTCATTCTTTTCACAATCATACGATTCAGACCGTTTGTCGGATTGAAACTCTATAGGCTTGACACTTTGTTTCTACTTTTTAGGAATGAACTTCTGGATTCGGGATAAAGACAGGCCTTGTAACACTATACGAGACGATGAAGATGGCATACACTACATTCTAACAAAGATGCTTCATTTCACCTGAAAATGAGAAAATCAATGTAGCTGAACAGAGGCCTTAAATTTAAGCAAACTCATGTTCCATGATCATATTGACTAAATCAAACTGGTTTAGAATGAAGAGATAACAACAGGTAAATGGTAGAACAGGTTCAACTTCCAAAATCTAATGCTCATAATATCTATAATTATACTACTCTAGTACGACCAAAAGCTTTTATCAAAAAAAAAAAAACTGTACAGGCCACATATGCATACCACCGCAGTATCAAACATCAAAAGAACCACTCAAACAACAATGGCAAACAACTAGAAATCAACTAACTAACAATGTTCAAAATTTTGTGCAGCAAAAAAGGAGATTAACTGTAGGATTAAGCTAACCCATCTTACTAAAGTTCAATTTTTTAACACTAGAAATCATCTACAAAAAAGAGAGAAAAGAAACCATGCTTAAACATTCAAAGAATTTATATTCTGGAAGAAGAAAAACAGAAAAAAAGAAAAGAACTTGAAGAAATATTTAAACCCAGAGTTTGAAATCTAATCCCCAAATATTGTATCCGATTTTCAACTCGAAATGCTCTTTTATGAAAAGAAAGGGTGGACTAACCAGAAGCGGCGGACGCCGGTGAAAGGCCGGCGTGGGAGAGGGGAAGAAGAAACTAGTAAGGAGAATCACTGTAAGAGAAATGTTCAAACGTGGTGGTTTTCGTGTAATGAAAAGATGTGATTTTTAGCCCAAAAATATGCTATGGGCCCTCTACAAGATGTGGGTTAATTATTTAGTCCATGAGATGGGTTTTTATTTAGGAATCTACTGTATTTGTTATATTGTACGGAATTTATTATTTTGAAATGATGAGCTTTAATAAAAATATTTTTAAAAAAAATTAATTTTTGATATGATAAAATTTAATAAAAAATTATATTTAATCGGAACCCGTCATCTCAAGATGAAGAATTTAAATAAAATATTATTTAGATAAATTCATCATCTCGACGTGACGAGTTCACCCGACACTATAATAAATGTCATAAATCTCTAATTAAAAGTTAAGGTTCAATAAAACCTTAATTTTTTATTCTAAATGCTCTATTGGGCAAAAACCCCGGCTTCAACCCCCCGAAAGCAAAATTGCATAAGCCCAGCTCAAAGAACAAATATTTGGTAAAGGTCAAATTCTTTTATTAGCCCAGTACTATCTGTAATTGTGGGTTTAGTCTCTTTATTCCAAATTAATCATCTTTTACCCTTGTACTTTTTCAAATTTGAAATTTTAGTTATAATTCAATCTGCATAGGAACAATATGGTTAAGTTATGAGGGTTTAAAATAATCGATTAGCGAAAATAAATTAGATCTGAAAATTACACATATTACAAAGACTGATAATAAATTTTAATTTAACCCTTGTGATTATATCCCTCAATGAATTTAACTTTCAAATTTTATATTTAATTTTAATTTGGTCCTTGTTCTCTTTCAACGTTCAATTTTCATTGTCCAAAGGTTTCCAGTATTTCTCTTTGTTCTAATTTAAGAATAATTTAAACTTTTATTTTTATTTAAATTTAATTATACATATATATATTAATATAAATTATATTTTGAAAATATGAGGGTCGACCTTGATAGGTCTGACTAAAGAGCCAATTCGTGAATGTTACTTTTGGATTCAATTTTAATAATTATTTTCTCTTTACAGTTTTTTTTTAGTTTATGTCTGTTGGTTCTACCGATCAGCTAAAAGATCAAGTGGGATGAACTAATTTTTTTTAAAATTTGGTTAAAGTAATTGAAAGTAGAAACACAATTTTGTTCAAAAATTCAAAATGGTTGACGGTTGTTTAAGCTGGACGTTAACATGATGACTAAGATATGATAGTCGTTTGAAATTCTGATATCGGATTTTATCATATCGCAATTAATATGTTAACGTTCAGCTCAGAATAACGTTTATTTTGTTAACAAAAAAAACGAGTTTAGAACATAATGAATAGTTAGGTGACCGTTTTGTAACTTTTAGTAGTCGATGGACTCAACAAAACATTACTCTATAATCTGAAGACTATTTTGTAACTTTTAATAGTTAGTGAACTTAATAAAACAATACCTTATAGTTGGGGGACCTTTTGTGTACTTTACCCTTAAATTGAATATCATTTAAATCAAACTTTTTTTTAAAAAATTTGGACTTTAAATTATTCTTAAAAAATTAATTAAATCAAAATTAATTTTATAAATATTTATTATATCAAAATATAATAATTCAAACTTCAACAATGTTGAAGTCTTAGAATCAGCCTATAGATAGTGTTAGGTCGAGGCTTTGTAAATGAATAAGTTAAGAGAAACAAATTCAAGCTTAGAATATCTTTTTTAATTGAGTGATTTTTTGGTAAAATGATCTTTTTAACTCTTTAATTTTACCAGTTTAGTCAATTAGCCCTTAAACTCTTACTGAATTCCTTTTAGCCCTCAAACTTTTATTTTGGTTTTGTTAACTCAACTCAAATATGACGGGACAACAATTGAATCCCTAAATTGACGTAAAATATATTCTCCTTTTATCATGTCATAAAAAATACAAAAATACTAAAGGTTAAAGTGAGTAAATTGATAAAGTTAAAGGGCCAAAAAAGATCATTATATCATTCTAGTAGAAGTTGTCGGAATTTTCAAATTTTCAATCTCGGTCACTCAAGTTTCTCAATTGAACTTAAATATCCTTGTTCAATGTTCATTCAAGCCCCTTAATTTATTTATAGTTATAGATTTTGGACCACTCCATTCACTTTTTTCGAATTAATTTCTTTCATTTAATCCCTTGTTTAATTTTATTAATTTGATTTATGTTTTCGGTACTTTTACTTGGACCGATTCGCCACGTTACTCCATTCGATTAGGTTTCCAATAATAATTTGTCCAATAAGAAGAAAAGGTCGGTCGGTGTTAGATTGAATGCATTACTTTATAAGATTTAATATGGTGATTGAAGTCTAATGATAAATCATAAATGTTATTTCTATGACATTGAATTTATTTTTGTGTTATTTTTAGGGTAAATTATGCATTTAGTACCTAAACTATTAATTTTAGTCTGTTTTATGATCTAAATGTTCAGTTTTTTTTCAAAATCATGTCTAAAGTTTAGTTTTTTTTTTCATTTTAGTATTCGTTAAAAGCTTCAATTTTTTATAACATTTTAGTATTCCGTTCAAAATTTAACGTTAAACTTTGAAAAAATTGAAAGTTTATGTACTAAAACGGACCAAAACTGATATATTAGATACTAAGTGTTAAGCTTTTAATGACATGGTACTAAAATGAAATGAAAACTAAACGTTAAGCATGGTTTTGAAAAAAAATAAAAGTTTAAGTATTAAAACAGATCAAAACAGATAATTTAAGTACTAAATGCATAGTTTACCTTATTTTTTTAAAAAGGATATCATTGTTTTTCTCAAAAAATATGATTTTATTAAGGATTTTAATTAAACAAATTCAAAATCTAAATTGTGTGTCTTGTCATTCGTGGTCCCAACCAATAACACTTTTTCATCTATTTTTTTTCCAAGGTGAATCTTCAACTCTTTCTTATGTGTAAATAAGGAGTTGACAATTATTTGAAAATTATTTTAAAATTAATAAATGTGATTCACTGAGATCATAAATGACGTGATGAGTCGAGTCCATGAAATAATTTATCCACCTCGAGACATCCAACTCAAGTGGCTAATAAAATGGTCCATTTCCTTGTATAAATAAACGGAATACCAGCTTTCCTCTCTGCACAAGAAATAAAATACCAGCTTCTGCATGCAATGGATTTCAAGACAGTGGGGTTATGGTCGCCAGGGTGAATGACGTTATATGGAACAACGGTGCGGCATGCAATACAAATTACAGAGTAAGGTGCATTGGACCAGCCATCCCCGGCGTGCCATTGACTTGCCGGGGTGAATCGGTCGTCGTTAAAGTTGGGGATCGCTATCATCCTTTGGCGAGACAAAATCCTCAAGTAACCATTGACCTTTCTGAAGAGGCTTTTGCCGTGATTGCGGACACTGATGGTAGCAGAATCAATATCGTGTATGATCGGTAAGTTTGTAAAGAAAAAGGAAAAAAATCTTTTTTCATTTAAATAAAATCATAAAAATAAGGGAAATTTGTGCATTCAGTGCCTAAATTATCAGTTTTAGTACCTAAACTTTTATTTTTTTTAAACCATACCTAACGTTTAGTTTTTGTTTCATTTTAGTATCCCCGCTATTAAAAGCTTAACATGCTTAGTACCTAAATTATCAATTTCGGTCCGTTTTAGTACCTAAACTTTCAAAAAAAATTCAAAACTTAACGTTAAGTTAAAATAAAACCAAAACAAAATGTTATGTATGGTTTTGAAAAAATTAAAAGTTTAGGTACTAAAAAACAGACCAAAACTGATAGTTTAGATACTAAACACATAATTTACCCTTTATATTTTATTCTCGTAATGATATTTCTATACATTATGTTTTATTTATTTGTGATTTGCAGGATTTAAGAGGCAGTTAAAGAATATGATATTTCTATACACAGGCTGATATGATAATGAAACCTAAATAAGAATCCAAGAGGAATGTTCTTCTGTGCTAAAGCAGTATATTTATAACAGTAAACATATTATATATTCGAATAATTATAATAAGAATTGATTAATTTTCGAGCATAATTTGCATATTTTATCGGCCATCAAGGTCGGTAAGAGTTACATCATTAAGTGAAAACCTATCTTCAACATTTTGACTAGTTTGAGTGAAAACAGGTCGTTTTGGTGTGTTGAGATCTGAAATCTCATTGTTGAGCATTGAAACAACGGTTGACATTGTTGGCCTATCTTTAGCAAGTTCTTGGACGCATAGCAATCCAACGTGTACGCATCTCCACATCTCTTTTTCGTACCTCGAATCCAAATCCATATCCCAAACCACTTCATCTACTAAGCCCCGGATGTTGCCTTCCTTCCATAATTTCCATGCCTGCAAAAACAAAACTCGATCGAATTCGGTTTAAAGATAAAGATCGAGCAACATCTACTGATTGGTTTAGTGAAACGAGGCGCTAGGTGTTATAAGTGATGTCAGATGATTGGGAGGATTAGCCCTTAATGAAATTCTGCAATGTTTAATCTGGATTAATCGAAAAATGAATCGAGTATCGGTGGTTATATACTTACATATCCCAAGAGGCTAAGATGATAGTGATCATTGTAAAACCTGGTGTTCTTTTCTCCACTAACAATCTCTAGCAATAGAACTCCAAAGCTGAATACATCTGATTTCTCTGAGATTTGTCCTTGCATTGCATACTCGGGAGACATATATCCACTGTAGTTTAACATAACAAAAGTTTCAGATTAATACTAGGCTTAATATAATAAAGTATAAATTATATCTTTTTTATTTAGATACCTAAACTTTTTTTGGGTCAATCTAGGTGTCTAATAACATTACACTTTTAGGTGTCTCGGCCGTAAAGGACGTTAAATTCCTCTTGTAAACGACACGTGTCATGCTCAAGTAATTTTAATTTTTTTTAAAAAAATAAATTTTATAAAGGTGAAACGTGTCATTTAATGGCAAAATTTAACGGCAGTAATGGTTCAGACACCTAAAAGTGTAACGTTGAAAACCTTAGACACTTAGATTGACCGAAAAATAGTTTAGACACCTAAATAGAAAAAAGTGTATAGTTCGAGCACTTATTTTATATGAAGCCTTGATACTATATTTATAATCTAAGAACTCATTTATAATATTTTAAAATTGAAGATCAATTTAGAATCCGAATAATTTTTTGAAAATGGTGCAACTAACCTCATATCTAATCCCATATTTGTTAAAACATGGTAAATTATGCGTTTAATACCTAAACTATCAGTTTTGATTTATTTTAGTACCTAAACTTTTAATTTTTAAAAACCATGCTTAAAGTTCAGTTTTTGTTTCAATTTAGTACCCCACCGTTAAAAACTTTAGTTTTTGTTTCATTTTAGTACCCTCATTCAAAATTTAACATTAAGTTTTGAAAAAAATAAAAGTTTAGGTACTAAACACGTTAACTTTTTATAGAGGGATACTAAAATAAAATAAAAGCTAAACATTATGTATGGTTTTAAAAAATCAAAAGCTCAAGTGCTAAAACAGACCGAAACTGATAGTTTAGGTACTACATACGTAATTTACCCAGAATGAGGAAGAAATTCCAACTTACTAAGTTCCAATAACCCTTTTGGTGCTGGCTTGTGTCATCACCTCCAAAAATTCTGGCTATCCCAAATCTGAAATTTTAGGGTTTAGTTCTTGGTCAAGCAATACATTGCTCGCTTTCAGATCTCTGTGTATAATTCTCAGCCTTGAATCCCTATGAAGATAAAGTCCTCGACTGATTCCTTCAATAATGTTGAAGCGTTTTCTCCAATCCAACAGTTTTTTCTTATGTGGATCTATAACAAAAACCAAACAATAATACCTTCAAAGTTCCACATTATTCGGGATTTAAATCACGATCACATTCTATTTTTCTATAACATCGTGTTTATTGTAATTGTAGACATAATTATATTAAAAAATAAACAAAAATTGACGTGCGTTGTTATTAAAAGGATAAAGTACACAAATGATTTCCTGACTATAAGACATTTTGTTACGTCTCATAACTATTAAAAGTTTTAAATAGTCTCTAAGTATTGGGTTGCTTTGTTGATTCACTATTAAAAGTTGCAAAATGTATTCGTTATGTTCTATATTTATCATTTTTCGTTAAAAAGTTGACGGTAGTCTGAGCTGGATGTTATCCTACTGATTGAGATATGATAAAATATGATATCTGAATCTCAAACGATTATCATATCTCAGTCAGCATGTTAACGTCCAACTCAGACGATCATCAATTTTTTAACAGAAAATGATGAGTTTAGAACGTAATAAACATACGGGTGACCACTTTGTAATTTTTAATAGTAGATCGACTCAACAAAGCAACACCCTATAGTTAGGGGACTATTTTGTAACTTTTAATAGTTAGAAGACTTAAAAAAGTAGCATCCTATAATTAGGAGACCATTTGTGTATTTACCCTTATTAAAAATAGGGTAGGTTACTAACCAAAGAGAAAAGCGTCCAAACTTTTGTTAAGCAGTACTCGTAGACGAGCATCTTCTCTTCTCCTTCAACACAACAACCAAGAATTCGAACCAGATTCCGGTGTTGGAGCTTGGAAATCACCGCCACTTCGTTCATGAATTCTTCCAAGCCTTGCCCCGAAGCTTTCGACAATCTCTTCACTGCTATTTCCTTTCCATCCTCTAGCGTTCCCTGCATGCACAAAAATTAGAAAATGACATTTGACTGAGGGTTGTTTTGCTCGAATATCGCCGTTGTTATTACCCTGTAAACTGGACCGAAACCGCCCTGCCCGAGCTTTTTTGTGTCGTGGAAGTTGCTCGTCGCGGTGGCGAGTTCTTCGAAATCGAACAGTGGGTAGCTGCTGCTGGAGTTGCTGTTGATCAGTTTGGTCTTTTGTCTCCTTCCTGTGATAATAGAAATTAGAGAAGTAATTTTATAAACAAATGTTTATATTATCTGATTCGAATTAGTAGATTAATGAATCGAACATCGATAATTATAGAGACGAAGTGAAGGAATACATTTTACCCTCTTTTTAGTCATCCAACATATTAAGAGTGCAGAAATTGAAATACCGAGTGCACCGACAATCCCCGTTGTAATAACAATGACCCTACTTTTGTCTTTCCTTTTATCTGCAAATAGAGAAACTTGGTTGTCTCTATTAATCGATGTGATTTTTATTTTTATTTTTTTATTCTAACACTCAAACTTAAAAAATAAATATAATGTGATATTTTAATCAACGTGTTTTCGTCATTGATCGTTACAGAACTGATATACAGTTCATGATGCTAACAAGACGATCTACTATATTGATATGACAGTTTATGATTGACGTAACAATCCATCTATCATGTTTGATTACTAATTTGATCCATATGTATTATCATCTGTCACGTTATCAACTATCGTAGATTATTACGTCAGTAAAATAAACTGTCATGTCAATAAAATAAACTGTCAACGACGAAAAACGTTAGTTAAGAGATAACAATACAGATATTTTTACTAAACTTTAATAAAATAAAAAACCAGATGATTGACTCGTTTATCGAACTTATGGTCGACATCACAACTTTACCAAGTCCAGGAGATGGCAGGCGAACATAAAGATCGACGCCGCGAGCTGAAATTTTCTGCATATCAATCAATCTCCACTCCAGAACATGCAACCGATACCCGCATCATACGCATAAGCGACACAAGAACAGTTCTTCAAGCACTGATCTTCGCTTCGCCGATGATCATCGATGACCGGTCGGAAAAGCCGGAACTTTCATCATCTCCAGCTTCAAAACGCATCTTTCGGCTAACCTCACCGCCACTGTGATCATCCCTTCGGCACTGCAAATGGGTAGTCCTTAAACACCCGCTGCTCCAATTCCCCCGACGCCATTCCTTGACATCCTTGGGCTCAAACCCCTTTAAACAACTGCAAATGGGCCGTTTCGTCGAGTCACAGACACCAAACGCGCCGCATTTCCCATAAAGATCACAAGCGTTTCGGTAAACAGTATCCCTGTTCACCCACTCCTCTTTCCCATCATCCCAAAGCGTTCCATCAATCGTCCTTGCGGGTCGAGTTCGTAGTAAATCAACGCGGATTTATTAGAGAATTCATACGCGATGTAATACACTTGTGTTGCATATCGGCAACAACGTAAAACCCATCGAAATAAGCACTCTTGGTGCTTATTAGACCAACGAAGATGATGTTGTTCCATGGTCCGGTTCGAAAATACAGCTGCTTGTTGTTCCGTAGAATGAGTTCTGGGACATTGAAAGGTTCAAAGCTAAGTGAGAAGTTACCAACAGCTGGATCGTAAGCGCTTTTCCATGATTGCAGCTGCATTTTTCTTCCCTTCTTCACGTCAGTGCCGATCTTCATCGTTTCAATGAAGGCATTCGAAGGGTGTTCGAAACTCTCCCATAAGTTTGCTCCATTGTTTTCGCCATTGTTGAGCACAAGGTTTCCGTTATCCAAAAGCACGACGGTTGTCGTGTCGGGAACTGAATTTGTGACATTTGAAGACCAAAGAATGTCGTATTTTCCGTTCAGAACAACGAGGTTTCCATCGTCCGATAGCTTGAGAATCCCGGAGAAGTCTTTGAGGGGATTGTTTCTGTTGGCTACCCATACCACAGTTTGTACTGGGATTCGATTGTACAGTATCCCTGCATAACGATTGCTGGAATTAGCGAAGCTGAAGAATCCCAGCCTGAAAAAACCAGTCCTGGAGATTATAAATTCAGGGTCTTTGATGGATTTGGAAGGTGTTATAGTGTCTGTACCAGTGCCGAACTCTAAGTAAAAACAAGACATTAAAGCTACTAAAACAGAGCCTCTAATAATTTCCCTCATCACTTGGTTTCTTGAACGTAAGTGCAGAACTTGGAAGTAAAAGCTATGATTTATGAATGAAATTAATGATCCAGTGAAGTTTCATGGCAGCTCAAATGCTTACAGGTTACGAAGAAATTTCAAAGCGTCAATTATCTGCATTAGTTAAAAGTGTAAAGTACATAAATGGTACCCAACTATATGACATTGATTTTTTTGAGTAATTTAACTATTAAAACTTATAAAATGATTCCCTAACTATTCATTGTATTTCAGACCTGTCATTTTCTATTAGAAAATTGATGTCGGTTTTAGTTAGATATTAATCTATTGACTGATAAATGATATAATATGAACTCAAAATTTCAAATGACTATCATATCGCAGTCAACAGGTTAATGTTTAACTCAAACTACCATCAAATTTTTAACGAAAAAGGACGAGACTGAAACACAATGAATAGTCGGATAACCATTTTGTAACTTTTAATAGTTGGAACTTAAGAAAGCAACGTCCTATAATTAGAGGACTATTGTGTAACTTTCAATAATCAACGGACTCAATAAAACAATACTTTACAGTCGATGAATCATTTGTGTACTTTATCCTAATTAAAAAAATGTTACTGCGTGATCGATTCCAATGAAAATGATATTTCATTGATGCAACATATCTGCTTCTTGAAGTTCCTTTTCATCGTGAGGATCATTACGCCAAATCTGTTCCCTTATTTTTTAGGTAAACAATGGTTTCAAAGATCTCGTGAACTTGTGTGAAGGATAAATGAAAAGGGGCCATCGGCAAAACGATGGAAAACGACATGATCATAAGTAATTTCATACCTATTTCTATATATCTTTACCGACTTTTTATGTACCGTTGATATTTAGCAGTTTTTGTACGTTGATACCAGACATGCATGGCTAATACGGCTCCAAGTCATTTGGTAGACGCATTTTCTATAATTGTTCGTCTTTCACACTAACCAAACTATTTTAATGGTTATTAGTTAAGCCTGTAAACGAACCGAACTCACACGAACGGAGGTATGTTCATGTTCGTTCCTTTAATAAATAAACGAACATAAACGAACGAACAAAAATTTTGTTGTTTATGTTCGTTCATTAAGGAATATAGCTTGTTTATGTTCGTTCATTTAAATGATAAACGAACATAAACGAACACAAACGAACGAACATAATAAATGAACATAAACGAACACAATAAACGAACATAAACAAACAATACAAATACAAAAAACAAACTTATTCGAACACAACAAATGAATGTAAAAAAAGTAAACAACAAGAATAACAACTTAAAATTCTTTAATATAACATGCAACTTTAAAGTTAATTAGTTCGAATACGACAAAAACATACATAAATCATAAATAAGCTATATGAACATAATAAAGTCTTAAAGTTAATTTGTTCAACAAAACAATCTTCTTGAAATCCAAACAACTTCAATAATCTTCGTAACATATTCAACTTGCCCTCTGTTCGAACATAAATGAATGAACATAAATGAACGAACATATAATCGAACGTTCACGAACGTAAATGAACGAACGAACCCTTTGTTCGTGTTCGTTCATTTAATTAAACGAACGCAAAATCTTGTTCATGTTCGTTCATTTAATAAATAAAAGAACATAAACGAACTTCCAGCCGCACAGTTCATGAACGGTTCGCTGAACGTTCAGTTCATTTGCAGGCCTAGTCGCTCATTCTTTATAATAGATTCAATTTGTTATTTTCGTCATTATCATTTTTTCGTATTGATTTAATCCTTGAATTTGTTCAATTGTATCAATGTTTAAAATATTTAGGCAAAAAAAACACCCGAGGTCCCTGAACTTTCCAAAAAACCCAATGTGGCCATCATCCTATTTTTTAGATCAATATGACCCTCAAACTAAAAAAAAAACTCAATATGATCATTTGACCAACATTTTCTGTCATTGACCAATGGTATGATATTTTATCAATTTACCCTTCACTTTTTCTCTATAGTTGTCGATGTTCAGGGATAAAATGTACCCTTTTCTCTACGAAGTGGTCCTTTGTAAACTCAATTTACCCTTTTTTCGATAGGACCACATATGAAAAAAAAACCAAGTATATTGATGTTTTATCCCTGAATTATTTTGAGTTTATAAAGAGACCCGTGATTAATAATTTATCCCTAAAACAAAAGTGATCATTTGTATAATTTACCCTTAAAATAAAATGGGTTAACAACAACCTTAGTCCTTGAACTCTCTAAAGCTCTGAAATTGAAAATTTTTGGAGTTTAGTGACCAAAATAGAAGAGAAGAAAATAGTTGAATGATGAATGGTGTAATTTACCCAATTTATAACAGGAATTAACGAAATTGTTGGTCAATGATGAACAATGTTGGTCAAAGGGTCATATTGGTTCTTTTTTCGAGTTGGCCGACCACATTGATCTAAAAAATAAAATGAAAGCCACATTGTTTTAAAAGTTCAGGGACCTCGGGTGCCTTTTACTAAATATTTACTATTGTTTAGGATCTTAAGGTATGGTTTATGGTTTAGAATTTAAGGTTTAGAGGTTAAGAGATCATGGTTTAGAGTTTTTTATTTATAATTTAGGATTTTAAGTTAATGATAGAGCATAGGATGATGAAATTATACAATTTGATGACTAAATTGATATAAAAATATGATAAGGACAAAAATGATATATTTGATCCAATACAGAGGCAAAAATTACCCTTAATCCTTCAAAGAATGATTATTATTCTCAGGGATTTCGAGTTTGAGCATCAGTAACCACAGAATATTCGAACATTCATTGTTAAATGATCTTTTCTTACTACCACTGGTAACCACCCAAGATGAATAAGCTTTTACAGCAATGGGTATCATCTTAACCTTTTGAGATATGTAAGTACATAACATAGTTAGAAATGTTGGTGGACTGAATTAGGAATGTACACACCATATTTGATAATAAAATCTTTTAAATATATAAAAAGATACAAAGAATGGAGCCTTTGGATCAACACCAATATCAAAATGCAGCGCTAATATAATAAAACAGTCTTTTCTTTAGCAAAATGAGGGGAAAGATAAAAAGGATTACAAACACTAAATTTCAAGGATCAAAACAAAAGCTTCAACTTTCCCATTATTTGAGCTAAACTCAACATTTTAGCTCGGCAGGTAAGACTGATAATTATACCTTCCTCCCCGTAAAGCTACAATTTCCGATAACCAGTGTCTGCTAAGTTGGACGGTGGCGACAATTCTGAGGAAGACCAAGATAGGATCCATCCGGCATCATCAGGAAATAATAGTCGGGGCATGGGATATCAGTACCAAGCCCTGTACAAGCTAACCGACTAATATCTTCATACCAGAAATTTCACAACAGAGCAACAAAACAAGCTCCGATTATATATGGTAAGGGCACAAGGGAAAATATCCTGCAGATTTTCTATAGTAATACACGTAGGCCCACTTCAAAGTTTTGCTAAAAGAGGGGATAAAAGACCATAAGAGCTAAAACTAAAATCTCAAAGGAAATTGGCTTTTACTTAAAAAAGTATCTTTGGAGTTTCACCTGAACCATTGTTGGTGCTCCGTCATAACCACATTTGTGAGAAACAAATAGCTAATTCTTTTCAGCACTCAGCAGCACTTGCTCCATATTGTTAATAGCTTTAGAAGCATCTGATTCATCACTTCCATATTTGGTTTGGCCTGCATACACAAGGAGGCTCACTGTATATTTGTTTACGCAATACTTGGTAAGAGGTTAAAGAATTCATCAAATGAGCCTTCCAAAGGGACAGATTAGTCGTAGTATAATTGCCAGTAGCTCTAGAATCTGTGACGAGTTTTGTTGCCCTATCAAGAACAGACTTCAGAATAAACGACGCCCCATCTCCAGCAGGACTTCCGAGGGGACGAAGAGGGGCTGCTCTGAGGAACAAAAACAGATGCAAGACAGAAGCTAAGTGCACGGATATCCATCCCATGAACACAAGAGGAAACAACCCTTGCAAGGTTAATAGTAGTTTCAGCCGCTCCTGGTCAGAGGAAGACCTCCGAACAGAACCTTAAAGACGGAAAATGGACATACAGACAACTCGCATGAGTTCACCACCTGGAGAAAGAAGCTGAAGGAACCTTGCAAGTAGCTTCCGACCTTTGGGGAGGGAAACTATCCGTAAAAGCAGATCATCCTGAGCAAGCTCATCCGTATGACCATTCTTGCCAAGTGGGTCAACCAACTGAAGTGATGTAGCCAGTCCCTCCAACAAAGTCTGTCGTTTTTTGTCTTAGTTGGGCTCCACCATCCGCAACTGATTAAACTGTAAAAAACGATCAATATCATCTACATCGAGAAGAAGGCACAGACCATCCTCTATTGAAACTCTAGCAGCAAGCATAGGTTCCTGTTCCAGAGGCATATCAGAAGCTTTTTTTTATCATTGTTGGTGCCAAACAGATGAATTTGGAGGGTCAACTTCCAGAAGAGGGCGAGGCCTGCGAACTGAAGAGAAAGGAACCCTCCCAAGAGCATCAACCTGGAGAAAAGCACGAGGCTCAGAATTCAAACGACTCGGGTGGAAGGTCCCTAACCTGAGTTGGGCAAAATGATGTCTCAACTTTGCCCCAGCAGATTTTCTAGCAAGACAAGCCTGGTGGTAGTAATCATCTACGTAGGGTCATTACTGTGGTTGCAACAAGCTGCATTCTAACAATGCCCTCAATCTCATCAGTGACATGTATTTGGATCTAAACTGAGGCCATCCAAGATCGTGCTTCAGTCTATCACTATCAAAGCCTTGGTGTGAAAACCGTAGATTTTGCCTGCCTTTCTGGGCTGATTGACTCTTTGATCTTAGATCACCAATACCAAGTATAGCCTCAACCTCGTTCATTAAAGGTGGGGAAGGAGAAAGTTGAGAATTAAATAGTTGTGACTGAATCCCTGAAAAATGGCTAACGGAAGGCTGAGCAGGATGCTGCAGTCTCTGCGGTGCGACCGCAGCTGTGGCATTAATTGTGGTGGAATCAAACCATTTTGATGAGATAATTGTTGTCGAGCATATTGTTCAAACACATGGAATTATCTCCATAAAATTTTGGCTGGCTCCCCCATTGATTTGATGGCTGACTACCGACAGACGGACCTGAAGCAAATTGAGGAATATTCTCACGAAAAGGTGGCCCATGGTGTAAGTCAGGCGGTTGAAGCTGAGAATTTGAGAAGGCAGAGAGGTTTGGCGAAGATGCCACCTGTGACCCACCAACCTTATAAGGAATATTCAGGTGTCCAGCTGTTGGTTCGGTGAAGCCTGAGGAGATCTGCCCTCGGGGGGAGGGTATGAAGTATAAGAAGATTTTGGAACTAAAATCGGTTCACTAGAGAAATGTTGATGGTATTGTTGTTGTTGTTGCTGCTGCTGCTGCTCAGGGTATGAGGATGTCCCATAGAGATTCTTTGAGTCCAAATTGGCCAATGGTTGTGACGACCAGTGTTTCCCTTTAGGAATACTTTCGGTTCCAAGTGGCTGCTGACCAAGCCAGTAAGGAAATTCCTCCCCATGTGTCCATTCAGCAGCAGATGAACCTTCAACAACATAATGAAAGAAGTCAATATCGGTATGGTATTTATCTTGCCTGTTGTGGTTTGTGAGTAATGGGTCCCTTCACTCTGATGTAGGATCTTACTGACTAGCTATTCACTTACAACAGCAAAAACAATGGGTAGTACAATTCATGCACAACCTTCTATTAAAAATGGTAGCAAAGGAAACCTTCAGCAAGTATACTATTAATTAATTATAACCACGACAATGCATCATCAACAGATTAGGCAAGGGAACATCTGTTCTGAGAATTCACGACTACTACCAGATGATCCTTGTTCTTCCTTTAAAAAGGTCAAGCAGTCTGAAATCAACTTTCCTATCCACATATAATAGTATTCCAGAACTTAAACATTAAATTTGGAAACATACAGATACAGCCCATACTTCAAACCATAACCGATACTTTAATCAAATTCAACAATCAGCATTGATGCTAAATAGAACATATCAAAGACTTCTGCAAGAAACAAATCCAAAAAAGATGGGACCTCAACAACATCAATCATCAACAACTGACTAACAGAACAAAGTAATGAGATTAATAAACTCACTTTGTCTGGATCCCCCATCATCTATTATCCCAGAGCCTCTTGGTCCACTAACAGCTGTGTCCAACTGCAACAACATCACAAGCTAGCATCAGCAATTGTTAAAGACAGGCTAGAACTAACCACCAAGAAACATGGACGCATCTGTGAGTTATGATTTAAGAAATATTGTGACAAACAATAGGAACTCTGTTCTTTATGATTATGTACACCAAAAGATTTAATAGGAGAAAACAGAGATACAATTTAATAAATTGACTTCTTATTTTATAAAAAAAAGGCCAAATATCAAGCAAGGATTCTGATAGCTGCTAGTGCCCTTATTTAGTGTTACAATAAAAGCTTGGAGGAACAATATTCTGGAAACACTAGCAGATGATTTTGAAAGAAGTTGGTAAAATATTTATTGTATATCTTAATAAACGAGAGAGATACAAGTTCAAAAATAAGCAGTTCTTCTTATTTATAAAAAGGCCAATATCAAGTAATGTGCCGTGGTTCCGTCCCATTAATTCACTCAAAATGGGGATGATCTAAATCTAATAGTAATGCGAATTTAGGGGCTAATCCTCGGGAGAGGAAAAGATATTTGATTATCACTAGTTGCAAAATACATGATCATGTACTGGATTCACCTTTGAAAATGTACTAGTAAGATCATCAATGTCCAATAAGGAACTCAAAAACTTCACCCTGCAAATATTAAAAGAAATTAGTTAAAGCACCTAGCACACAGATATTCTGCTAAAATCAACTACAAAAAAATGATAAGCTTGAAGATATTTAGAGGGCCAAAAGAAACACCAAGAGTGATGAGAATTCTAGATTAAAACATAAAATTTATCACATAACAGATCAGACTTCACAACACCACAGAGAGAGAGAGATGAGAGGAAGAGAAAATATTCCTCTCTTCTTACTTTTTAGGATTTCTCTTTGTTAGTGAGACATGCATCTCATTGGATAGCTAAGTGCGAAAAAGTGTTAGAATTAATCCAAAATTGATTCAAATAAATTTGTGCAATTAACTCCACTAGTTGATCCATAAACTGCAAATTCTTCATACATATGAGAAGACTGAATTCTTAAACCCACAATTAAATCTAACTTTTAAATACATTAGCATAACCAATCAAATTTCTGTTGATATCAAATACAATTCCTTTTTTACAAACATAAAAAGGACAGTACTTCAATAATGAATACTCTAAGAAGCAAGAACCAAAGAAACTAAGAACCAAAAAGAAGGAAAAAACCCACCATAAACTACCTTCTCAACATATTTGCTTTGGGAAGCATATAGAGCAACAAAGTACAATTAACACAATCTCCAAAACCTATTCCACTGTAGAATACAATTTTATTGATAATATAACTAAGGCACTTGACCACTGCAGCTTGTACAGTACAAGCCTCTACACAATACACAAGAGCTGCCTCTTATTGAGAAGAGCAAACACAAATTAACTTCAGAAAACAACCCACCAAGAATGATATAATGTTAACTCACAAATACATAAAACAAGGTTAACAGTGTCATGCCCGAAAAAATAAAAATATATAATATGAGATTGAGCTCCCACAATGTTTTACTCCATAAATAAGAATAGCATGCCAACCACTAATTAAATGTAGCGGCTTCCTTCTGTTCAGAAAAAGAACATCAACATTACACCAGAAGGATTTTACAGCACGATTTCCGAAGGAAGCAATTTTCTTTTCAAACAAGTACCACTGATTATGTCCTACTCTACATAAATTTGCAAGAATAACTAAAACATGAAAGAAAAGTGAAAAGAAACAAGAATATTAACCTCCTCTCGCTCAAGCAAAAACTCCTCATCATTAAGTCCAACTGCTGGTAAATCCTCCTCATCGTCATCTAATCCCCCCAATTCAACTTCCTCAAGAACATCTTTTCCGAAAAATGCATATTGCGAAGCATCAAATAATGCATCTCCTGCATCATAGGAAAAAAAAAACTAAATTTAGTAAAAACACACACACACTTCAACCAATAATTAAAGAGAAAAACTCACAAGACAAAGATGAGATAAATTCAGACAATAGAAAGAAAACTCAAACAAACATTAATTCAAGCTTTTCACCAGTAAACACAAGTATAAACACACTTCAGCCTTTATGTAGCCAGGGCCCAGTAGTTCTCCATATGTACAAAAACATTATTTGATTTTAAATTTTAAATCTAATACAACCTAAACTTCTAGCTTAAACCAAACTATAGCAAACAAAACCCATAGCTGATTTTATCCCATTAAGAGCATAAAGAGTAAATAAAAGGAAAAAGATCGAACGTCAAACCTGTAGAAGTATCGCCAAATCGCTCACGATTCGCAAGAGAATCCATTATATAAACAAATTAAAATTACTACTCAATATAGAAACCAAAAAACGAAAAGTATAATAATTTAACTGAATCGTCGATCTATCGGGGTTAAACAAAAATAATCTGGGATTTAAAAAAGGAAAGGAATTCAAAGAGAAAGGGAAAAATAGAGGTTTTGAAAGCAAAAACCCTTTGCAACGAAATAGGGTTTGATGGGGAGAAGATCTATGCATCATTATTTCATTGTCAAGGAATATGCATTTTTCTCCAATTTTTTCCAAGTCAAAATTGATTAGATAAATTGAACAAAGAAAGGAACCCTAAAGAAGAGATGACGAATGTTATTTGTTTATTAATCATTGGGATAACATTTTGCAAACTATTTATATTAAATCATTTTGATAAGTTGTTTATATTTTAAGATAATAAATTTAACTTTTATAAGTTATACAAATAAATTTTTCTAATAAAATTTTATTAAAAAAAATCTAAATTTACAATAAATGCTTATAATTATAAGAGTAGACTTGATGTGTAGTAGGATATTTTTTTATAATCATTAACCTAATAAATTAATTTTTCAAGATACGAGGATTATATATGTAAAAAGATTTAAAATCTAACCAAATAAATGCGAATGAAAGGTAAATACAAACTGATATGAACACATTGACAAACAAACCACAAAAAGATTACGTTATTAAAAGATCACCAACAAAATTACTAATCAAAATAGACCGACGTGAGAAAATTATTCACCGACGTAAATTACATATTCATACTTGATCCAATGGTTCAAAGCAGAGAAGATCATCATGATAACAATTAAGCGTCATCTTGATTAGTTGTGATAATGTAAAATCCACCTATGATAAAAAATAAAACAATTAAAAACCGAAAACGTGTCGAAAAGCATGTGTGTTATAAAAGAAGATGAAAATATGTCATAAAAACAAATGAAAATGTGTCATAAAATTAGAGTTATTAAAACGTGCCACTGATATACAATTTATCGATGGTCTTTTAATACTTTTTATATCTTTTCGTGATTCGTTTGTTAATATAGTTAGATTTATTCATATCTATTTTTGTTCGAGTATTTTATTGGATTTTTAATATTTTCATTATATGATCCTTGTATGATCTCAAGTGAATCATTTATTGTGTTAATAGTTATAGAAAAATATTCTAGTTATATATTTAATTTATGATTATAATTAAAATATTTATTATAATTGTGTGTATTTTTCTTTTAAAATGAAATAAAAATTAAATTTTAGGTATGATTTTGAAGAAAAAATTAAAATTTAGGTACTAAATGATTAAAAATTGATAGTTCAGATACTAAATTCGAAATTTACCCTATTTTTTTGTGAGGTGGACGGAATTTAGAAACTTTTGTATACGAGTCCCGATCCATTAGCCCATGCTCATCTCCAATTCTCCATGCTCAAGTTTTAGATTCCCACACGTCCACAAAATGGCAGCCATTAAAGTCGGCAAATTATACGCATTTCTATACACTTACGCCGTTTATTTGAGCCCTGTTTTTCGTCTTCCTCAACTTGGATTGCAATCCCCGGTTCTCGCTCCTTCATAAAGTCGGCAACTTTCCTTTCTTGGGCTTCTAGTAGCCACAGCTTCTTCAAGGTTTCAATTTTTTCCCTTTTAATTCGTACGTAATCCATGAATTAAGTCGGTTTTAGCACTTCAATCACTCCTTTTGATGTTGTTTTTGTTGTTGGTAACTAGGTAAATGAATTGGGCCATTTTTTGTTTCCGTGTTTCTTTTGGGTGCTTTTACCCTATAGGATTGATAATTATAATCCATGTAGGTTCGTTGAAAATGGAAAATATTTTATGGGGTTTCATTGTTGTGAATCTAATATGTTTTCAGGTTTTGTTCTTAGCCGAATAGCATTTGTTGTAATTATTATTTGCGAATGCTGACTGCTAGTGTTACTGCCCCCTTGCCGTGTTCACTATCTAACGGTATGCTCTTGTTCTAGCTGGTTTTCTTGGAATTTTCTTTTATCATTTGGTTGGATTTTCTTAGATTCATGAATAATATTTTTCATGGTTTTCGCCAGGACATCGTTTGGAGCCCCAAATTTGCAGTGGCTGTTGTGTTGCGTTTCGAATTCCTACACGAATTCGGCCGAGAGGACTCAGTTTGCGGTCACAACCTATCGTTGGAAGACGTAGAAAGCAATGCTTATCCATTGTATGTGCTGCGGCTATTCGCTTTTATTTCTACGGAGAAAATTGATTTCCTTTAGAATAGTTAACTAAAGCCGACTCTTTATGTGTTTACCATGTACTAGCATAAACAGAGTTAAAGCCTGAAATAGATTTAGTGAAACAGATCAAACATGTGTGGATATGGGTTATGAACGTTACTAGACTTTTAACGATGTTGAAGCTCGGATTTTCTGACGTGGTTTCTTCTTCCTGCAGAATGCAACTTGCAGTGCTTCAGGGCAAACTCAAACCGTGATTCGGGAAGCACCAACGATCACCCAAGCTCCTGTTCACTGTAATAACAAACACATCCTTTCAATAATTTGCCAAATGTGTTAGATGTATTCCTTTGTGATTTTCTAGCGACTTTTGTCCCACCTCAAGTTTGATTGTGGTTAGGAAGGTTACAGTGGGCTAAGTGATCTTTTCTCTAGTACTTGAAGGGATAATGATAGCATGCATCGCCTCATACACGTTTTAGAATTTAGCCATGTTGTTTTGATGCCCGCACTTTCATGCACCATCAGCTTCGGTAGGTGACTGTATGGAAGAATCCATATGCTGGAGTCGTTTGCTTGAAGCATCGACAATGTTCATTTTTCTGTTTCTAGTTTCTCTACTGCTTTCCTTTTAGCGAAAATCTTACTAGTGTTATAACGTATATACTTCATGGTGTCTTTCGCCATCCTGGATTTCACCATGATCTGCTACCGATTTTTATATTACTTTCTTGCTAAAAAGATAAAGAAGCGAAGAAGATTATCGTGGCAGTCGAAGAAGATGAGACAGGCTGCTAAATTGAAAACATTTCTGGAACCTATTGCATATTGCTCTTCATAGTTATGATACTGTATTATTTTGACAATGAATTACCTGTTGCCCTCCCTTCTTAAATTTCCATGAGCTACCTAACATCCTTAGCATGAATTCGACACAACTAGAAGCTATGTTACTTGGATTCGGGTATGATTGTCGGATTTCGGTGTCTCCTACAACGTTTAGGTGAGGTTCGACACTAACGAACGCTAAGGTCGAACCAATCCACCCACATTGGCTTGGCTTGATCAAAGGTTTTGCTTGTAAGCAAATCAAGGTGAGAGAATCAATGGTTTGGCTTGGCTTGTCAAAGGTTTCTAACGTCCTGGTCTCTCATGTCGTTTGTTGGGTGTCTTGTTTGTTTGTATATTAGATCATGATGTTTTGTCGTCGACAACCTCAAATGCAATAATGTTTTGGGAACATGAATTGCCTTCTCACTTTCAATTTTATAATGTTACCTTTTCTTTTATCCATATTTGTATATCTTGTAATTTAACTATATGATATTAAAATACTCGAGTCTTACTTTACTAAAAATGTAAAGGGTACATGGTCAATTGACTATTAAAAATTACAAATTAGTTTCTCGATTATAAGATTTAGTCTCCGACAATTAAAAATTATAAATAGCTATATGACAATTCATTATGTTCCAAGTTCATCATTTTTTGTTAAAAAATTGATGACAGTTTGAGTTGGATGTTAATTTGGGATATGATATAATCTGATCTCAGAATTTTGGGATATGATATAATATGATCCTAGAATTTCTAACGACTATGATATCCCAGTAGCAGGATAACGTCCAATTCAAATTGTTATCAATTTTTTAACAGAAAAGGACGAGTTTGGAACACAATGACTGGTCGGGTGACTATATTGTAAATTTTAATAGCTGGGGACTCAAAAAATATGTCATGTAGTAGGGGATCATTGCAACTTTAATAGTTGATAGATTTAATAAAGTAATATCTATAGTTGGAGGACCATTGTGTACTTCATCCAAATATAAATGTGTAGAGAGTCATTATTCATTTAAGAAATTCAATTATTTGCATGATTTTGTAATTTAGTTGGAAACTTGAAAAGTTGGTCACAATTAGGGCAAAATGGACCGTCATGATATGCTGTTGCAACCTAATTCTATTATTATTATTATTATTATTATTTTTTTTTTTTTAAAGAAATTATCCCCTTACCAACTATCATTAATATTTTTATGTATTAGGCAATTCAAACATTAATTTTTAAGATAAGGTATTCATTATATAATTTATTCTCTCTGTTTGGACCATTAGTAACCATCAATTAAAATGACGAATATAATGTCTCACCAGCAAATTTTAACTACTTGAAGGTACTTTGGACAGTGGGGTCTCTCTTAACATAATTGTGTTTCTTATAATTTAATGTTTCCGTATTTTCATAAATTCTTTTACAATTAATTTTAATAATTAAACTATTAAATATCCTTTATAATTAATATCTTAAAAATGAAATTATTAAATTTATCAACGCAAATGTATGTGTACATGTGACATTTTAGAGTTAATTGTATCATATGTCACCAAACTATAAATCTTATTTTAAATTGGTCCTTAAACTTTTGAATTTAATTTCATCCCCAAACTATGACTCTTTCTAAATTAGTACTTAAACTAACATCCTAATTCCACCCTAACTATGACCTTCTTCTAAGTCCTTAAAACTTTGAATATTCCAATCAATTTCATCCAAATAAATCAATTTAACCTAAACTTTGTTTCAAACATACAATGAACTGATTAATATATATATAGTTGGGATGAAATTAGAATGTTCAAAAAGTTTGGGGATCAATTTAAAATTAAGGTCATAGTTTGGGGATGAAATTGAAGTGTTCAAAAGTTTAAGGATTAATTTAAAATGATACTCATAGTTTAATGATGAAATTGAGATATTTGAAAGTTTAGAGACCAATTTAAAATAAGGGGCATACTTTGAGGATATGTGATGTAATTAACTCAAATTTTTATAATATGATTCTTTCATAAATAGAAGGGTAAATTATATTGTTATTCCCTGAACTTTACTCTCTCTCATATTTTCCTCACCCAACTTTTAATTTAATCAATTTGCTCACCGAACTTTACATATTGAATCATTTTTGTAATACCCTAAACTTGATTTTACCTAAAGTGCCACGTTAGGCCACCGAGGCAACCCTTGATTTTCAAAACCTAATTATTTTCTTTTCAAATATGAATGGTATCATAAAATACATAAATAACATTTATAAAATATTTTACAAACTGGAGCTCCATGACACAATTAAAATCAAGATAATACTCTTGAGGTTTACAACTCAAATACATAATTAAGGTTTTATGAATATATATGCCCACCTAAGCTACAATATAGTACTTTGTAGGAGATGCTATAACTCCTACCGTGATGGTACTCCACGAACTGCTCAAGCTACTGACCTGGCAACGCAAAACATCCGAATGATGAGCTTACAAAGTTTAGCAGTATAATCGTTAAACTAGAGCAATATAGGAATTTCATAAAATAAGCATGCCGAGACGTGGTGCTAAGCGATAAATACATGCATGACCTAGATCAAGTGCTACCTACATAAGGCTTTAATGATATATCTCTGAAGCAGGGTTTCATGCTTCTTTTAATCCTCTGATAAGGGCCTTGCCATGATAACACCTCTAAAAGGGTCTCTAACCCTAACAACTGAACATGCTACGCATCATCTGAATGCGACACTGATGCTCATGTGGATCATCTGAATGCAAACCTGACAAACTATGCATTATCTGAATGTAAACCTGACTAGTATCTGGTCTCACATAAGTTTCATACATTAGTTACTAAGGGAACCCTAGTGTCACATAGCATCAGCGTAATTTCCACAAACATACTGAATGATCTCATGGTCTTCACAGAGCCATCATATAGATCACTGAGGGGAACCTGATGTCACAGAGCATCGGTGTAATTCCCACACAAATTGAAGCATTGGGTCGGTCTCACATAGCCTTTAAGTCAAGCTCAACATAGTTGACATATCAGACTAATGGACTACACATGCATGACTAAGGTAAACAGACATGAAGTAGGTCTGGTGTGTGTCGGAGTAATTTACGTGCATCTCGAAACAACACCCCAACCTACCTTACATACAGAAAAGCCTAAGCGTAAAAACCAAAATTTACATGCATCAGAAGCTTACCCAATTGAACTAAACTGACATAACTACCCATGCATATCTAATGCCCACAAGCCACACAACACTGACATTGCTAACCCACTCCTCTCAAGTGTTTGGGTCTCGTACCCTAGTTAGCCCATGAAGTGCCTCGCGCACTGGTAATGCCCCACTAGGGCAACTAAGGTAATCGGGGTACACCTTAACACAACTGGTGTAAACACCTCAAATTGGGCTAACACAACTAAGGTAAGTAGGTCTCATAGAATTTATAATTCAAGTCGTTGGGCTTAATTGAGTTTGACTTTGGCACAATTATCCATAAATAGATGATTTTGCATAGTAGGAAGATGAAGAGGGACCAGTAGTGTAATTATCTCATTTTTAAGGATGGGGGCTTTTATATTATCTCATTTCATTTTCTTCCTCTCATTTTCCATTTTCTTCTTCTTCTTCCTTTTCAAACTCCCTAGCTAAGGGTAAGTCATTTGAGCCATTTCTTACCTCTTTCAAGTTTAATTTTCGTTCTTAATCCATAAAGCAACATGGATTTAACCATTCAAGCATTGGGTTCTTTGTTCGCAATAAAAAGTTGAGTGTTTTATCATCCACGTCAAGATGGGGGATGATTTCTAACTAAAGGAGCTCAATTTTGGGATTCAATCTGCAAGGTAGTGTATTTCTAATCCTTTGGAGTATTAAGCTTTCATCAATTCATAGATTTTGTAAAGATTTGGTTGTTTAAGCATTTTAGGGTTTATATTCATAAATTTGTAAAGATTTGGTTATTTAAGCATTTTAGGGTTTACTTTTGAATTATTAAGTAAATCATTCTAGGTGTTAATAATGCATTTTTATGACACCTTAAGACCCTAAACAACTTACTAATGCTTCATAACAAGATTAGAAACCAAACCAAGTTATTTAGGATGATTTTTGGGTGATTTTCGAGCATAAACAAACCATTTATGAACCCGATGCTTGGTCATTTGTATCCTTCACGAACTAAGTCTTACTAATACTGATCATCCTTAGCTCTTACGGACCTTAAACGGGTTAATACTGACCATCCAAAATGAGTAGTATTTGTACTCCACTTGAAGTATCGGTACCCTAGGGCCAAGTATCGATATCCCCATGAGTATCGATATAAAAAATATATTATTGCTAAATTGAGGCCTCAATATCGATATTATCACCCTGAGTATCAATACTGCAGGGGCAGTATCGATATTCCCCTTGGCAGTATCGATACTCCAGCCCAAAATCCCTAATTTTTACCCTAATTTAACCAGTATCGATACTGTTCACCCCAATATCGATACTTGAACCAAGAAATAGGTGTTTTAGGCTCATGAATCACTCAAAAATCATCCTAAAAGACTTGGTTTGGTTTCTAAACTTATTATGAAGCTTTGGTAAGTTGTTTAGGGTCTTAAGGAATCATAAAAACATATTTTTAACACCTAAAATGTGATTTGATTAAGAAATCATAGATAAATCCTAATATGCTCAAATCACCAAATCTTAGCAAATACTTGAAATTTATGAAAACTAAATACTCCAAAGGATTAAAAATACACTACCTTGATTTTAGAAACCCAAAATGAACCACTTTTAGCCAGCAATCACCCTCATCGAGGCTTGATGATAAAACCCCCTTTTTTCTTGCAAAATAAAACTTGAATCTTCAAAAATGAGGTTGCTAGGGTGTTATTAGGACAAAATGAAGTATGAAAGAGCTCTAAATCTTTCCTTGTTATGAAACTTGGAGAGGGAAGAAAAAAAGAAGAGAAATAGAGAAGAGGAAATAAAAGAAGAGAAATGAGAATGAAACACATGTACAAAACATAATAAAACTCCAAAATCAGCTTCTATTTTCCTCAATTGTCTAATTACACTTTTAGTCTCCTATATTTTGTCCCATATTCAAATATATCCTTTTTATGGCTAATTGGGCCTCAAATCCAACCCAATTAAGCCCAAAGATTTTACTTATGAATTTCACGAGGTCCACTTACCTCTCGGGTAAACCTGAAACTACTAGATCAAAATTTAGGGTGTTATAATTTTACTCACTTTGTCATTAACTATTTAACGACATTATGATGTGGCACATGCATCAAAACAACGTCGTTTTGAAAAACTCAAATATACTCCAAAACGATATCGTTTTGATGAGTGAAATATAAGAGAGGGTAAAGCTCAGTGACTCATGGTGTAATTTACTCTTTTTCCTTATCTTCTTCATTTTCTCTCCGTCGGCCACCACGCCATTTTCATTTCGACCACTGTCCACCGCCGCAGATGGTGGTTATTCAGCCCCAAACTTCATGGGCCAGTTCGTCTCAACCCTCTGAGTCTGAATTTGGTGATTGTTTTATCGGAAAATATTTCAAAACCCGTAAATTTGGTCTGAAACGTTTCGGTTTACTCATTTTCAATCTCAAATTCGTGGACTTTGGAGCAAGTTTCAATAAAATAGAGGTTTGATACAGACTCAATGTGTCGAGACGAAGCGACCCATCCCATTTTAGGACTGAACGAACACCGTCTACGGCGATCGACGGTGGTCGCTGGTGGCATAACCACATTCTATTTTTATTTTATTTTCTAATTATTTTATATTAAAATAATAATTAAAAAATGCCACATCATCAGCTGTCAGAGAGAAAACAGTCGAGCGAACAGAATGACTCGATTGTAAAGTTCAGTGAATAAATTGATCAAATTGAATTAGGTGAGAAAAATAGGAGAATGAATAAAATTCATTTAAAAACGATGTAATTTACCCTAAATGGAATCATATTTTATAAACAAATATGAGAGACATAAGTATTTCCACCCATATATGTACAAATATATGTCAACATTTTCAGTCACATCGGTATGATTTATGTATGATAAAAACCCTGGATTTATCCCCTTTTGCGATAAAAGGCAAGTAGAAAGATAATGGGCACGAAAGAAAGATTGATGAACAACTTAGCCGAATGAGAACGATATCCACGTGCTCTCCTTTTCTCAGTGTTACTTAAACCATAGACGACGAAGTCCCTTCCATCCAGTGTGGTGTATTTTGTGGTGTATTTTGGATTAAGTGAGATAAGACATTAGATTATTTAAATAAAGTTTGATGTTTATTTATGGTATAAATTAGATTTGAAGGGTTATCCTAATAATAAACCTCTATAAAATCCAATCTAAATTAATCAATTAATAAATCATATACAAATGGTTAATTAAAAAAAGATGTTTACTATGATTCTTTCAATTTAATATATTCTATTTATAGTATAAGTATTTAAACTCTGAACGTTGTTTAAGAGTAGGGATGAAAATTTCTCTAGATCCGACAAGTTTGAACTAGAGGCGGAACGTAGTTAGGATTAGTGGGGGTTTATGGTCACACAAAATTTAAAAATTTATAATTTAAACCATTAAAATTTTCAAAAATTTTAGTTTACCTCCACAAATTTTTTTAAAATTTAGATTGAACTTTAAATTTTTTGAATGTTTTAAATTGAACCCCTCTCATAATTTAGAAAAATTCTCATTAAGTCTCTTAAATTTTAATTTTTTTTAATTAGACTCAACCTTTTTGAAGAAAATATAAACTGAACCCTTCAAAATTTTTGAAATTTTAATTTAAATCTCTAATTTTTTTAAAATTTTAAATTTACCCCCAAACTTTATCATAAAGTTTCGCCACTTTAACCCACCTTATATTATGTTTAAATCAGAGTCGGATATAAATCAGTTGAAATATTTAAACTTTTGGGTTGAAATTCATTGTTTAAGCCCCACCATATATTCCCTCAAACTTCATTAAAAAATTGTCCATCATATCTTTCAAATTATAAAATTAAAATGTTTGGTTGCTAAGTTCGATCCCCACAAATTATTCTGTTTTTAGCACCGAAATACAAAGACTTTGCACCAACCATGTATCCAACCATTTTAGGTACCTTTTCATTGCACCTTCATAGAGCAAGTCAAGTCTCCTTTCATCTTCCAACAACAAAAGAAATATCTTCATCAATTTCCCCCCATCTAAAAAATTCAATGAAGAAGATCAATCTCTTAATTCGAAAATGCAAGAGCTTGTCAAGACAACTCGGGAGGTCGTCCTCGTATAGCAGCCTGAGATCGAAGTCGGCTTGGGAAGATAATCATTGTCATGTGTGGGATCATACAGGAAGAAGAAGAAGAAACAACGAGAATGACGATAGTGGTGGTGACGATGAACATCAAGAATGCCAAACGATATACGTTGGGAGTACGAGGAAACAGTACGTGATCAATTCGAAGTACCTTAAACATCCGTTTTGAATGCTTTGATAGAGAAGCATGGAGGGGAAGATCATTTGTTGGTTAAATGTGAGGTGGTTTTGTTTGATCATCTTCTGTGGTTGCTTGAGAATTCTGATCCAAATCTCGTCTTGGATTCCTTGGAGGAATTGACTAACCTCTATTTGTTTTGAATATATATTCTTTTTATTAACGATGTTGATCTTGTTTTCTGAGGGGAAAAACATGATCATATTCATGTAAGGCTGTGAATTTGTGATGATGATGATTTAGAGGTCTAATGTGATAATTCAATATTTGTGAAGGACCCCTTCATTATTATTATTTTCTGTTTAAACAAAAGAAATAATAAGATAACAGTACTTTCTCCAACAATATTATTCTCAGGTAATGGACTCATTCAACAAGAATTTCAAATGAAAATGCATATAATCTATTGTTATTCTACTCGAGCATAATGTGCCGGAAATTCGACGCTTCATGCTACTACAGACGAGTAAGACTCGGATAATTTCTCCGATTTAAATGGAGATGCTAAACGTAACGAAAGTTTCAGAGCTTCCTCATGAGAAGAAATATCCTCTGGTCAAGTTCAAAGTGGGAGACATGAGAAGCTTCTCCTATGAGAAGCATTAGAAGTCCACCGAATGATACGTATAACTCCCTGGAAATAACGACACGCATATTAAGTCCAAGATCGGATAAAAGATTAGATTAACGACCGATTATGGTTAATAGACGTACGCTTTAAGTCCTCCCCCCGAAGCATCGTCTGTTATCTTGTATAGCTTCCCATGCATGACATACTCAACTTATCTGCGAGAGACTTCCTCCCCTGAAACACATGTCGAAATCTTTTAGGCATACAGAAATCGAAATACCAGGCATGTTTAATCTATAGGTGCCTTTTCATATATACATACGTGCATATAACTATGCGGTACTCATGGCGAAAAAGTGGAATTTCAAACTACTATTTTAGCTTGAGACCAACAATACTTAATAGCTAACCATTTGAACCTATAAATTATCAAAAACATCTGATTGTTAGAACGAGAAACATACAAGAACGGCTTAGTTATCGAGACCAAACTTCAAGAGAAAACTGTTTATTTACTCCTACATGAGAAAGACAGAATACGACATTCTCAACAGTAATCAGTTTTAATGTAGCAACTTGGTGTAGCACCTGGTCGTCTCAGAAACTTATGAAACATATCCACAATTTTTCCTCAAGCATCCCCTCCGAAACCCCAACACACAGGCATTTGAGGACAGACAAACAGAGAAACAGAGAGAGCAAACTCAATTTATGCTCATTGTTCTAGTTTACTTCAACATCAATATTGTATGAGAAGGGCAAACTATATACTACTTTCGTATTACTGAACAGCTTTATCGGCTGGCATACTTATCCAAATTTCTGGTCCAGAATCAAAGCAAACAATCAGGTAAAACATCCACCAGAACCAAATAGAATGATCAAAGTTCGAACTCAAGCTCCGGAGATTAGACTAGAGCCTACATGAATGATTTCATTACCATCAAGAATATCTTTTGCTGCATCAAAAGAAATTGCAAAAAGTGCTAAAACATCAGAAATGCAATAGTAAGATCACCGGAGTGTAATAGCCGGTGTCCAGCGTTCCATCCAAATTCAACGTGTGAGCTAACGCCATCGTGAATTTATCGTCGACACGCAAAGGATATATCTCTGTATTTACATCCAGCTGCATGAACATATCACAGTTCTGGCTCCGTGCTTCGATGCGGGAAACTGCACATGAATCGATTAGTTCAAGCAAAGTTAGAATTTGATTGATATTATTTGTTCCTTTAGGCAATGATCATTCTTCATATACTTCATGTGCAAAAAACTGGATTGAAAATAATAAAAACTACTTTGTAAACATCAAACCCAATATGCACTTCTACAAATCAATTAATGCATAGTTATATTATATTTGAAATGGAATAATAAGAAAAAAATGGGAATACATAACAAAGCTCGATCATTTATAAAATTAAAGCGACATCTTAATATTCATGCATAATTGAAACTATTACAGAACAATGAAGGAAACTCAGTGAAAACATAATACCCAAAGCACGTAAACTAGAGAAAGAAAACAATCATAGAGAGAAAGATTGAAGATCTGACCTTTATCAAACTTTTTACCATCTGGGTCGAGCTTATCACACACAAAGATATCCTCGAATTGTATAATGCTTGACATCGTACGCAGTTTTTTAACACTCAACGCAGCGAAAGTATCTCAAAAGAGTCGACGGGTAACAAAGATAGTGGCTTTATTATATAGCTTTTAATATAAGATAACCCCCTAGCGTAAATTCAGGCTCTGCAGGGCTTTGGACTCTACTCTCTTCGATAACTTCTCTAACTTGCGCCAAAAAACGGAATACCTATTCTATTTTGGTTAAATTACACCACAGGTCACTCTATTATTATTACATATAAATAAACGTAAATTACATGTTTAGTAATTAAACTATCAATTTTAGTCTGTTTTAGTACCTAAACTTTTAATTTTTTCAAAACAATACATAAAGTTTAGTTTTGTTTCATTTTAGTATTCCACAGTTAAAAATTTTAGTTCTTCTTTTAATATCCCGTTCAAAATGTAACTTTAAGTTTTGAAACAATTAAAAGTTTAGGTACTAAAACGAGCCAAAACTGATAGTTTAAGTACTAAACGCTTTAAGATTTTAATGTCGAGATACTAAAATGAAATGAAAACTAAACATTATGTATGATTTTTTTTAAAAAAGTAAAAGTTTAGGTACTAAAACGAACTATAACTGATAAATACTAAATGCATAGTTTATCCTATAAATAATAATGTCATCATATTTTAAAATTATTACTTAATCACTTAATTACTGATTATAAGTTTATTACAATCAAATTACTATACTTAATCGTATTTTAAAGATTCAAATTAAAAATTAAATTTTAAATAATGTTTTTTTTATTTTAAATTTATATATAATTTTTTAGTCAAAATAAATTCTAAAATTATTATATATACCATTTTAAATATTTAAACTATTTTTTTGTTAAAATAAATATTTAGTATAATGATTTGAATTATTATTTAAAAGAAATAATTTAAAAACTTAAAGCAAAAAGAAAAGTATGTTTCGATCTAAATTTATTAAAGTATGTAGTTTAAGTGAAAATTGAGTATATTTCAGGACTAAATTGAGAATTAAACATTGTTTCTCTTAATATATATATATATATATATATATGTATTTTTCAGATAAATTGCGGTCTGTGAAGCAGAATACAATCACAAGTTCAAACACGCCCCTAGGGTTTGTCTAGGGTTTTTTTTACCTCTCTCGTCCCTCTCTTGTATTCCATCAATGGCGAAGCCGACGAGAGGCCGTCGATCGCCTTCTGTCTCCGGCTCTGGTTCTTCTTCCCGGTCTCGGTCACGATCCCGCTCTTTCTCCGGCTCAGATTCCAAGTCCAGTTCTCGGTCTCGGTCCCGCTCTAGATCTATCATCTTCCTCTCGTAGCGCCAGCTCTCGAAGTCGCAGCCCTCATCAGCGCCGAAGGTGAATTTATTTTTCGCTCGTCAGGTTACGGACGCTTTCGAAATTGTTCTAAAAAATGAGTAACTTAGAAGTTTTGAAAATTTTAATAATGGCATTTCATCTTGTCAATAGCAGAACTAAATGAAAAGATTTACCAGCATTGTCAGTTTAAATTTGTGCAGAGGCCTAAAGTATTGGATATGAGCTATGTTAGGTTCAGATTATCCTTTTCAAATGTAATTTGTGTTTCTGAGTTTTCTTTTCTTTCCTATACACAGTCAGGCTGATGCTTCTAAGAGAGGTCGTTCCCCTCCTCCACAATCTAAAAAGGCATCTCCTGTTCCAAGGTAAAGCCATGCTAAGTTTAAATTTACCATATTGTCAGTTAAATTTGTTCAGAGGCCTTAAGTATTGGATATGAGCTATGTTAGGTACAAATTAACCAGTATTGTCAGTTTAAATCTCTGTAAGGCCTATGTTGTTCTCTGTGTATTGCATACTTTCAGTATTATTAACGAGTAGGGAATGAACTTTTAAAGGTAATCCATTATTTAGAAAATCACAGAATTGTCAAAGGAAACTTATTATTATTTGTTTGAAGCTAGTGTATGTGGTTTTGTAGTGATAGAGAACACCGATAATCTTTTACGATGCAGTTTTTAGTTTAATCATTCATCTCACAGGACAGGATAAGTGTTATCTATGTTGCTAGTTTCTTATGAAACACTTGTCCTGTCCCCCCCAAACAGTTTCGAGCACAGGAATTTTTCATCGCTTCCTGTTCTCTTCATCCATGTGCGAATTTTCTAGATAAACTTCGACTTGGTTGCTTGTTTAATACACTATATATAGACATACATTTTGCTTGATAATATAGGAAGATTTACCAGTATGAATATTTTTCCAGATTAAGGAGCTATAATAACCCATTGCTTGAAAAGATTGAAGTTTATGGTCTTGTACTTATTCATTTGACATTGATTTCAGGAAGACCTCTCCTATCCGTGAGTCTCTGGTTCTTTATGTTGATTCACTGAGCAGGAATGTTAATGAAGGTCATCTAAGAGAATATTTGGTACGCACTTTACCTTTTAACCTTCAAGTCGTAAAAGTGCTTCACTGAGAAAAGTTACTACTTGTTGGATGAGTATTTGTTTTCTTATGTTTTTTAAGCATTAGATGCTACTCCAGTTCAATGCTCATTATAAATGTCTTCATCTTCCCTCTTTGTAGGTAATTTTGGTGAAGTTGCAAATGTGGACCTTGCAATGGACCGTGTTGTAAGTTCATACCAGTTATATATTGGTATTGTTGATTATCATCATCATCATTATTATTATTGAGGCACATTTTAATTGTTAACAGCTCAATCTTCCAAGAGGATATGGCTATGTTGAATTCAAGACAAGAGCAGATGCTGAAAAGGCTCTACTTTACATGGATGGTGTAGGTTTTTTGTATGATGCGAAAGTGATACTATTAGTAGTGTCTGGAGTTGGTATTTTGTGAAATGATTTTATTTTTTGCTTTGATGCAGGCCCAGATTGATGGCAATGTAGTAAGAGCAAAGTTTACACTTCCTCCAAGACCAAAAGTTTCTCCACCGCCAAAGCCAATTGCTCCTGCTCCTAAAAGAGATGCCCCCAAATCTGATAATGTCAATGCTGATACTGAGAGGGATGGGCCAAACGACCACGGAACGTATGTTTAACTTAGTTCAATGTTCAATTTCGTTTTTTATTTGTATACATGGTTGCTTACATGTTATTCAACTTGTTAACTGATGTAAATCAGCTTCTCCTCAACGGAAAGCCCCACTGTCAGCACGAAGGAGATCTCCTGTGGGTCGAAGAGGTGGATCTCCTAGAAGACCACCAGAGTCTCCACGTCGGCGACTAGATTCTCCAGTTCGTCGTCGTGGTGAAACACCTCCTAGGCGCCGGCCTGCCTCTCCTGCCAGAGGTCGTTCTCCGTTGTCTCCTCCAAGGCGGCCTCGATCTCCAGCAAGGTTTGGTAGTTTTCATAGATAATAGCTTGTTTAATGGAACTGGTCTTGAAAGAATTTGACCCATTTTAAATCTTTGCAGGACCTCTCCTCGCAGGATGCGCGGTAGTCCAATCCGAAGACGTTCTCCACCTCCAAGGCGCCGGTACCGATACATTTTAGCTATTTTCTGAATGCTTTAATTTTGTTTCCCTAAGGTATATGTGAATCTGCATTACATGTGAATAAATGAATAAATCCATAACCATAAGATCCTAACCGAATCAGAGCAATTAAGAATGTTATGGTATGTCATGTTCATGTTATTGGCTGTGATGACTGACACTTCAGTGTTGATTTTTTGTTGGTATGAAGTGTGGATTAGCTCAGACAATTTAGTTTGATTATAATTTCATGTACCGTCATATCTTATTACAGTTCACCTCCTAGACGAGCCCGTAGTCCCCCAAGAAGGTCTCCCATCAATCGTAGACGTAGCCCTTCTCCGATTCGTAGACGAAGCCGTTCTCCAATTCGTAGACCTCTTCGTTCTCGCTCGAGGTCAATTTCACCTCCAAGGTAGTGCATTTGCTTTAAACAATCTGTCGTTTTCTTCATTATGACTATACCTTTTTCCTGCATTATGCCAAATGTTTTCAAGAAAATGTATGGTTAGAATGGATTATTAAATTTAATTATACGGGCTGAAATTAAATTTGACTGCATTGAATGAGTGAGTGAATTTGAGTTGTACTAGCGCCTTTCATGCCTTTCCATCCCTCTATCAATTTTATACTTTTGTTTCTAATCTTGTGTTTCCACACCTCGGATCTTACTTCAATATTTTATCTTTAAAACAGAGGCAGAGGACCTGCAGCTAGACGGGGGAGATCATCATCCTATTCCCGATCACCCAGTCCCCGGAAGGTCTGTTTTTTTTATTACTTTTGTTTTGAGGTAATCACGTAAAGTGACTGATTTTCAATTATGACAGGTCGGACGAAGGGTTTCGAGGAGTCGTAGTCCTAGGAGGTATTTTTTTTTTTTTTTACTTTTTAGAAACTTTTTTACTGAACAATTGCACTATTAGTTCAATGAGTGTTGCTGTTTGTTCATGGAAACTAGGCTATGCTTGCTCAAGCACAATCTCTCTCTGACTTATTCTCGAAAATTATCTGCCTGCCTATTACTGAGATTGACACTTGATGTGGTTTCCGATTTTATAATGTTGAAAGGCATATTATTTTTTCTCGTGCAGGCCATTGAGAGGAAGGAGCAGCAGCAGCAGCAAGAGCAGCAGCAGCGGTTCGCCTCCTCGGAAGCCGTAGAATACCTTTCTAACGCAATTTATTTCCCTTTGCCCATTCCGTCATATGTATTTTGATGTAGTTGTTGAGTGAATGATGTCAAGGAGTCTTATCGACGTGTTTCCAAATAATGCACTTCATATGTGGTAAAACTGCATCTTAACATTGTCTGTCTGAACATTTCATTAGTGTCCCCAAATTGCTTATCTTTTTCTCCCACACAGTTCAATTGAATTATATATAATTTACAGATTTTCTGATATAAGATAAAAAATGAAAATTGGTTATAAAAACCAGTCAAACCTAAGAAAAATTGGACGTCGGTCTTCCATTCCAGAATACCATCAATCTTTGTAGGATCAAATCGAATCCCATCCCCTACCAGGTAGCCTAGAAATCGGTTTATGTTTTTATTAGGGTAAATCCTATTAATCATCATTGAAATTTATTCTCTTTTTTCATTTACTGTATTTTAAACTCATTCAATTTAATATATTTAGTTTTTTTTATCACTCCGTCAGTAAATAGTTAATGGTGTTAAAATGATGTTGTTTTAAAAAATAAAATTTTCATCAAAACGATGGCGTTATATAGTTATATAATAGTCTATTCATAACGTCGTTAGTGAAAAAACGACGAAGAGACTAAAAAAAATCAAATGTACTAAAATTAGTGAAAAAATTGAACAGACTTAAAGTATAACGAGTGAAATAGAAGAGATAATAAAGTTGATCGGTGATCGATGGAATTTACCTTTCAATTAAAACTACGACTTGCCTAATAATTGCAGCAAGTTGATAAAAAGGATTTGTCTAGTTATTTTGTTTAAGCCATGATCAGTGGGCGGCGTCTTAAAGAACTCGGGATTACAAATTTCACAAAGCTAGTAGGAGCAATTCATTGTAGAACACTTGTCATTGTATGATCAGGGACAAGGTTTTATAAGATTAAAAGGTCGGTTGAGCGCCTTATGGATATGTCATAACAGATTCGAACGTTTATTTCGGGTCGACTTTATCATAATTGTTCTAATGAATAACTAGAGAAAAAATAGATAGATAAAAAATAATAGATAGTCTTGAGAGATACCTAAATGAACATAATGCTTTCAAGATCTTAAAACATTCTCCTGTTTAATTTACATCTCAACACTATCGCTCTCACTTCAAACTTACAAGGTAGTATCTAATCAAATATTACTCTTAACCTCTCGATAATGAATGTTCACATATGATATTTATGATGTTCAAATCTGAATTCTCAAAGAATAACAATCCTTTTATCATGAAGATCACTCAGTTTCTGCTGTATGCCAATCGCAAATAAATGTGCATTGTCATTATGTAACATTTTAGTTCAATTGATAAAGATTTCTTTCCTTTGTTTAGAACTGAAACTGTACGCTTACCGTATATACGATTTGAATTAAATTCAGAAAAAAGTACAAAGAACTTTAATACACAAAAGCCCAAACCTAACTCAATCTCAGCTCTAAGCAAAGGCCCACCGCCATTAACACCATTTTATGAACAAACAAAAAGAAAGAGAGAGAGACAAAAAAAAAGTGTTGTTTTTCCTCTTGTGCCAAGGAATTTTTCCATCTCCCTTTCCCTCTCTTAACTCTTTAGTCTTTCCGCTTTCAGTTCACTGTAGAACAGGGAGAAAAGCGCTTAACTTAACCAAAGAAAAGTTCTTTTTTTTTCTCTCCCATAAATCAATTGTAAGCTTCTTCAGTTTCTTCCACTTTTTTTGTTTTTGTTTTTCTGTTTATTCTGGTTTCTGGGTAGTTCTCTTTGTTAAAGTTTTTCCTTTTTGTGTTTAATAAAAAAAAATTGCGTTTGTTGATTGCTTGTGGTAGAACGGATTGTTTGGTTGCTTTAGAATATGATTAGAGTTTACATGCGTAAATTTGTTTTGAAAAAGGAATGAAAACATGATGGGTTCTAAATCCATTGTATACTTATCGTCTACTCGTAATAGCAATAAGTGTGTAAACACTTTGATAAAGATGAAAGCTCTTAACTGTATTTTCTTTTTCTTTCACGAAAATCATTAAAATAAGTCAAATTGTGTATTGAGTCATTGTCATTTGTATTGGTCTCCAGGTGTTTCGCCAAGACTATCTTTTTAGCTGGTCTAAACGATGGAGCGAACCAGACTTAACACGAGGGGTGGGTGCTCCAATTCGACGCCATCGGAGGAATCGGCTTTGGATTCCGAGAGGAACTGCTGCTGGCATCCTCATCTTCCTTCCTTCAGTTCGCCGACGCTTCAGCCATTCGCGTCAGCTGGACAGCAAAGTGATAACAATACTCCTTACTTTTCATGGCCGACCTCCAGCAGGTTAAATGATGCTGCTGAAGAGAGGGCGAACTATTTCGCTAATCTACAGAAAGGGGTTCTGCCCGAGACTCTTGGTCGGTTGCCGAAAGGGCAACAAGCAATGACATTACTCGAGCTGATGACCATAAGAGCGTTTCATAGCAAGATTTTGAGATGCTACAGTCTTGGGACGGCGATCGGTTTTCGTATTAAAAAGGGAGTGCTGACTGACATACCAGCTATCCTTGTTTTCGTCTCCAGGAAAGTTGACAAGCAATGGCTCAGTCCCATCCAATGTCTACCTACAGCCTTAGAGGTTATTCATTTTTACTACACACTGGTTTTTATCTTGTTTCAACCCCTTTTAGTTGGGCTCGGGTAATTATGTTGGTAAAATAAGTATTAAATCCTTTAATCAGGGACCAGGAGGAGTATGGTGTGATGTGGATGTTGTGGAGTTCTCGTATTTCGGTGCGCCTGAGCCAGCACCCAAAGAGCAGCTGTACACGGAGATTGTGGAGGATTTACGTGGGGGTGATCCGCATATTGGCTCTGGTTCTCAGGTATTCTCAAGTTGCCTTGCAATGTTTTTTTATTCGATGGTAGTTGGTAGATCTTTTTGGTGTACAAGCATGTTTGAGAAATGATCTTCCAAAGCAAGCCTTGGATTCCATACTAGTCCTATATGTTATTATTGTCAGGTAGCAAACCAGGAAACATATGGGACTTTGGGTGCTATTGTGAAAAGTCAAACTGGCAGCCGACAGGTCGGGTTTCTTACGAATCGCCATGTTGCAGTTGACTTGGATTACCCAAATCAAAAAATGTTCCATCCTTTGCCTCCAACACTTGGCCCTGGTGTATATCTTGGTGCAGTGGAGAGAGCTACTTCATTCATCACGGACGATCTTTGGTATGACATTTTTGCCGGAATAAACCCGGGTAAGAATTTTATGATAACTTGGATTCTGCTGATTCACTTTTTGGTTTTGTTTTGAAAGCTTATGCTGCCACATGAACGAACTACTTAACTATTTTGAAGTTATCTTTATGAAGCTTTTGAACTGTCATTTTACAGTTTCCTTTTGAAACCTAGTCAATACCATAGGTTCATTACAATCTCCATGCCATTTTTCGTTTAAGGTTTAATCAGGTCACCGTTATGCATTTTTATTGATTTTTAGACGGATATGATTTGTGCTTTGCTTCCTTCTTCATGTTGATTAATTTTGCATTTGTTTTCAAATGGGATTTTTTTACCTTGCTTTTATTTGAACTTACATGACCTATTTGTCCCAAGATCTTATTACTTATGTATCTTTTCAATGCTTTGCGCTATTTGGAGCATGATATGTAGTTATGGCTCTATTGAAATGGGATCTCATCGGGATTTCTTTTTTTCAATCATTGGACTCGTTGGTTAAATGAGGAACTCCTGCCGTCCGTATCTCGTTTTGTTGCTATTCTTTCCTTATACTCCTTCATGTTTCTCATCTGATCTGCTCAGCAGGTTTTCCTATTGTTTGCCATTTTTTCACTTCTTGAACTGAATTTTAATTGTGTCCCTAACAATTCCATTAACTTGCAGAGACATTTGTCAGAGCAGATGGTGCATTTATCCCGTTCGCTGATGATTTCGACATGTCCACTGTTACTACATCCGTTAAAGGTGTCGGTGAGATTGGTGATGTCAAGGTTATCGATTTACAGTATCCAATTGGTAGCCTTATTGGCAAGCAAGTTATGAAGGTTGGAAGGAGTTCTGGCTTAACCTCTGGAACAGTATTAGCTTATTCCCTTGAATATAACGATGAAAAAGGCATATGCTTCTTAACCGATTTTCTTGTTGTCGGTGAGAATCATCAGAGTTTCGACCTTGAAGGGGATAGTGGAAGCCTCATCATTATGAAAGGTGAAAATGGGGAAAAGTCAAGGCCGATAGGAATTATATGGGGTGGAACTGCAAACCGGGGTCGACTTAAGCTAAAAGTTGGACAACCACCCGAAATTTGGACCAGTGGGGTTGATCTTGGGCGACTGCTCAACCTCCTTGAGATTGATATTATTATTACAGAAGAAGGGCTTAAAGGTTGTCCTTTCCATTAACACTTATTTTACCTTCCATCATTTTAGTTTTATTTTATATCATATTTTGTCTTCAGAGTCCGATGCATTGAACAACCGGAGCGATGCGCGTCTTTGATGCCATGATTGAAATATTTGAACTTAACTGTGTTATTTTCATGCTGATCGTAAAGATAGGTAAAGGTCTTTAGCTCAAGGACATATTCTCTTTGTTTCCAAGTGAGTAATCTGGGTTTATGTGCCATGGTTGAATTCCCTCATTAAGAGTTTTCTTTGGCGAGATAGATCGAGAATGATCGGATCCCTGTGATGAATGGAAATCCAAATATAATGCTGGAAAATTGACCTTACAATTCAATTATGGTCTTTAGGCTATGAAAGGCCATTTTCATCTATTGGCATGCATCATGCAAACTGGCTATGAGACTTCACAGCTTGTTCCTAATGTTACTTTCATTTCTTTTTATTTGCAGAAGCAGTGCAAGAACAAAGAGCAGCCTCAGCAGCAGCTATTGCCTCCACGGTTGGGGACTCTTTGACCCCAGGATGTGTTTTTCTAAAGGACAAGAGCGAAAACAAATTTGAGCCATTAAGTTTTAAGATTCAGCAGATCCCATTAGAAGTAGACTGCAACAGCCCGGAAACGAATCCGTTAACGATAAAAACCAAGTTCCATTTGGAAGATGGTATCAATGCTGGTCCTAGCATAGAGCACCAGTTCATTCCAAGCTTCATCGGACGATCTCCCATGCATAAAAACTTATCCGACAAGGCTGTCTCCGAAAATCTTGCATCGTTAAGGAACGGCTGCAATGAAGATCTTTATGTTTCGTTGCATTTGGGTGACAACGAAGCCAAGCGGAGGCGTTCCGAAGCTTCAACCAGCACCGAAGAACCAAAGTGAAAACCCTTTATGGAGCTTGAGGGTTGGGAACCTAAATTTTAATCAGAGTGAAGGCAGCAAAATGTATGTGTTAACTTTGTAACTTTACTATGTCGAGTTAACCTCAGTAAATTACACAAGAGTGATTCAGTAAACAACTTTCTTTTAAAAATCTTTCCCAACTCCTCAATTATCCAAATATATTTCTTTATAAAATTATTTTCTATATGATAATACGATTTGAAAATAAATATAATCTTTATTAAATAAGGATATTATAATTTTAAGATGAGATAATATGAATTTTTTTTTATAACTCGATTAGATGCATAATATCTTAGATATTAATTATAGTGGGAAAAGTACTGGCCCCCTGGTCCACCTCACTTGGTCCAAGTCTTCTCGGCCAATGCTTCTTGTCAGTCAAAGTCCTGTACCTTACCACAACATTAACGCTTTCTGTGAGGCTGAAGTGTTGTTATATGTTTGGCTGAATTTAGTGTTAATCCTCCATTGTTTTGTATTTTAGCATGCCACAATTAAAAGCAAAGCTGCCATGGTTGGGTCAGGTAATGGCCGCTTTTGCTTTAGTTGTATTTGTATTTCCTGGTGCTTGCCACGCCAGGCATGTAAATCAGGATTGTGGGTCTGTTTTTTGTGGAAGCTTGAATATCAGTTCCCCATTCCGGTTGAAAAACCAACCTCCTCCCTGTGGTTACCGTAGGTATGAAGTTGAGTGTGAGAAAAATAACCGCACCACTTTGGTTTTGAGAGGGGAAATTCTCAGTGGAAGAAATCTTTTATGAGAATAATACGATGCAAGTGGTTGATGCGGGCCTAGACATGGATGATTGCAACTCCCTTCCTCTCTCTTCAATTGTATGATTGTGATTATTATTTTTATAATTACAATCCTCGTAGCCTTATGTATGTCGTGAATTGCACGAAACCTATAGTCACCTATCTATATTTCAGCCTCTCGTTGTAGGATCAACTCCAATGCCTCTTCCTATTTCTACATTTTACATCGAACAACCCTGCCCTCTGATTTCATTCGATCCTGCACTGCGGAAGCGGAGGTTCCAATTGAGGTTCATAATATCTCAGGCATGTCTACGCTGGCTATCTACAATAAGCTATCTGAGGATGTTCTGCTTACGTGGGAGTACTACTATTACTACAATAACAGGAGACTCTGCATCTACAAACTTTCATTCCAAGACGTGCAAGTTTCTTCGAAGGATCTCAGTTTTGTATCCATTGGTTGAGTATGCTTCAATACATCATTAACTTGAGACTTTTTTGTTTAAAACAATTGCCTCTGTCCTTTTGTTTATTTTGACTCACTTCTTTCTTTTCTGTTAAAATTCTATCCCTCTACTGCTTTTTACCTCTTAAATAGGTTTTTTGTGTCAATTACATGTCACTCGAATATTGTCTATTTTTCTGAGTTCTTTTAGTAATTACAATAATATTATGTGTATTATGTGTTGGAGTAGCAGGTAATTAGCTTTAATTCTGCTATATATTGCACTTAACAGGTAACTTTATATTGATCAGATTTCACTAATGCATTCAATTTTACCTTTTTTTTAAAAGGAGGAGTTATCTTAGCAATATATTTACTGGGGATATGTTGCTTGCTTGCACTTGTTGCATACAAATGGCGGAGAAGACATTTATCTGCTGATGATAACATTGAAAATTTCCTTAAAGGCCAAGGTGATCTAATGCCAATAACGTACTCTTTTCGTGAGATCAAACAATTGAGCAGCGATTTTAAAGAAAAACAAGGTGAAGGTGGCTGTGGCTCCATATATAAAGGAGGCTTCGTAGCGGTAATCTCGTAGCGATAAAGTTATTGTGCAAGGCAAAGGCGGATGGACAAGATTTCATTAGTGAAGTTGCTACAATAGTGAGGATTCGCCATGTTAATGTTGCGAAACTTATCGGATTCTGCGTTGAAGGATCAAAACAAGCTCTTGTATTCAATTTCATGCCGAACGGTTCTTTGGATCAGATTATATTTGCAGAAGAAAGCAAGACCATTTTTAAGCTGGCAAAAGATGTTCGACATTTCACTTAGTGTGGCTCGAGGGATTGAGTACTTGCATCAAGGATGTGATATGCAGATTCTACATTTTGATATCAAGCCACATAACATTCTTTTAGATGAGAACTTTGTTCCTAAAGTGTTGGATTTCGGTCTTGATTAACTATATTCGAGTCAAATGTATTTTCCATCTAGGATTTATGATCGGTATTCACAAGGAGAAGATATAGAATTCGAAGGTGTTACCGATGACAAAAAGAACATCCTGAGAAAGATGGTAATAACAGCTTTTTGGTGCATACAGATGAAGCCTATCGATTGTCCTTCAATGAGGAAAGTGTTGGAGATGCTCGAAGCCGATGTTAAACTCCTTCAAATACCTCCGAAGCCATTCCAACTTCCTTTTGACATGTCTAGTGAGGATCAAACGAGCAACATTCCTAGTGAAGATCAAACAACACCAATCAAACGAGCAACATTCCAAGTGATGACAAATCAATGGCGAGGAAGATGATAATAACAGGTGTATACAATTATTGCCTGTAGATCACTCATCGATGAGTTAAGTGTTGAGAATGCTTGAAAATGAGGATGAACTACTTGAAATGCCTCCAAAGCCATTTCATCAACTTCCCATTGACACGTCATCGGAGGCTCATGGTTGTGAGAACCCCAATATTGATGAGTCAACTACATCAATGGACTGTTACTATAACTAGTTCAAATGTAGTCTGAGGTTGAGGACATTCCATTCCTTTGTAGTTTTATATTTTTTTGTCTTTTATACATAATAGTTTTTTATTAAATTATATTAATGATAAATTAGAACTTAAATAAATTTATTTTTATTGATGTTTTATAAATAATAATTTGATTAATTTTTTTTTTTATTTATGAAAGTTTAAATATCTTCTATTGTCATTTTTCATAAAATAATATATTTAAAAAATTCGATAAGGAATATTTAAACATAATCTTATAAATATCGTGTTCGAATAATTCTACTTAGTAATTAAAAATGAATTGAGTACCCTAATTATAATTCTGCTTAGATTTTGGAGTACACCAAACACAATACTCTTTAGTGCAATACTTTTTTTTTTGGGAACAATAAGAGACATATTATATTAATAAAGGGAAAATTGGTCACAAGCCAAAAGTTATCAATTGGTACACCATAAAAAAGTTTAAAGAAGATAACAAAACAGCAACCTACTGTTAAGTGTGGCTTGCAAATTGTCAAATTTGGCAAGTTGGCAAAGTTGACAAGTTGGTTGGTGACCAACTTGTACACATGAGAAAATTCATCTTTGGTAGGTGGCCAACTTGGACACATGAGAGTTTCATCTTTGGTCCTTAAAATATTAGGTTATTTATAAGTTTAGTCCTTAAAACTCAACTATAAATAGGCCTAAGTATTTCATTAGAAATCATCCCAAAACAAGTTCTCTCTTCCATTTGTTTTCTTCATTCTCTCACTTTGGGAATTCTAAAGAATTCCATTTGTTGTAATATTTGTTGATAGTGAAGTTATCATCCGTTGTGGTGCCCGAGGAGTAGACGATATTCTCTTCGAACCTCGTAAATTTGGTGTGTTCTCTCCTTTATTGTTCTTTATTGGGTTTTTCCATTGTGTTTCAATATTTAATAGTTTGACGGGTTTGTCCACTGTGCAATCTTTGGTGGTTTTGATCATGACATTTCAGATCAATTTTGAAACTACGTTCGTGTGGGAAATAACCCGGTTTCCCCAACAATTGGCATCAGAGCTTCAATTGAAGTTATCCTGGTGGTCCTGTTGTTGAAAAGATACAATTTGTGCTATTGAATATTGTTCGTTATAATTAAAATGCCAAAATACGGATCAGTTGAGACATCAAGCTCTTCATTTGGACCGGTGAGGAGGGTGATGTCAAATGCAAATTTCTCGGTGGAGTTGTTCGATAGATCCGGTCATTTTGGCATGTGGCAAGGTGAGGCGTTAGACGCTTTATTCCAATAAGGTCTAGACATCACCATTGAGGAAGAAAAGCCCGTAGATATTGAGGAGAAAAAATGGAGAACAATCAATTGTTTGGCGTGCATCACGATTCAATCTTGTCTTTCCAGGGAGCAGAAGTATGGTTACAAGAACGAGACTTCTGCAAGTAAGATGTGGAAAGCATTGGAGAAAAAAATTCCTAAAGAAAAGCTCTTAGAATCGTTTCCACGTGAAGAAAATATTGTTCATATTTGATTATCAACCAGACACCAGTATGAATGAACATATCACTACTTTCAATGAGCTAGTGGCATACTTATTGGGCATGGATGAAACCTTCAAAGGTGAAGATTTGACTTTGATGTTGTTGTCATCTCTTCCAGATGAATTTGAGCACCTTGAGACAACGTTACTTCATGGTAAGAATAATGTTACCCTTAAAGATGTAACTGTTTCTTTGTATAATTATGAGCTCAGAAAGAAAACCAAGAAGGAGAGCAAGTACGCAGCAGCGGAGGCCATGGTGGAAAGAGGTCGCTCGAAAAATCAAAAGCCAAAAAGGAGAGAGAGATCAAACTTGAAGTCCAGATTTGGAAAAGATGAATATGCCTTTTATCATGAGAAAAACCATTGGAAGAAAGATTGTACGAAGCTGAAGAAGAAAGGAAAAGCTGCTCCAGATGCATGTGTTGCAGAGCATGATGCAAATAACTCTAACATATCATTGGTTGCTTCATCAAAAACATTCCATTTAGATGAGTGTATATTAGATTCAGGTTGCACCTATCATATGTCCCCTAATATGGAGTGGTTCTCTGATTTAGTAGAACTAAATGCATGAGTTGTTTATATGGGCAATGACAATGCCTGTAAAACTATTGGGATAGGTTCAATTCGATTGAAGAATCAAGATGGATCAACCAGAGTTCTGACTGATGTTTGATACGTTCCTAGTTTGAAGAAAAATCTCATCTCGTTGGGAGCCTTGGAATCCAAAGGCTCAGTAGTCACTATGAGATATAGAGTTTTAAAAGTCACATCTGGCGCACTTGTGATGATGAATGGCATCAGGAAAAATAATTTGTATTACTACCAAGGTAGTACAATCATTGGAGCAGTTGCAGCAACTTCTGAAGGCAATGATTTGGACACAACCCAATTGTGGCATATGCGGTTGGGACATGCTGGAGAGAAATCCTTGTAAATTCTGGCAAAGAAAGGATTGTTGAAAGGTGCAAAAGCTTGCAAATTGAACTTTTGCGAGCATTGTGTTTTGAGAAAGTATAAGAGAGTGAAGTTTGACACCACTATACATAATACAAAAGGTATTGTGGATTATATTCACTCAGATGTGTGGGGTCCTTCCAAGACACCTTCTTTGGGAGGAAAACATTATTTTGTAACCTTTGTAGATTACTTTTCCAGAAGAGTTTGGGTGTATCCGATGAAGTCTAAAGATGAAGTACTTCGAATTTTCCTTAAATGGAAAAATATGATCGAGAACAAGACTGGTAGAAAGATCAAACGTCTTAGGACGAACAATGAAGGGGAATATAAAAGTGACCCATTCTTTGACGTTTTCCGTGAGTATGGTATTGTTCGACACTTCACTATTAGAAATACACCACAACCGAATGAGGTGGCAGAGCGTATGAATCGAACACTATTGGAGAAAGTTAGATGTATGTTGTCTAATGCTGGGTTAAATAAGGCATTTTGGGCTGAGGCTGTGACATATGTTGGTCATCTCATCAATCGTTTGCCGTCATCAGCGATAGGAGGAAAAACACCATTGGAGGTATGGTTTAGAAAACCTGCTACTGATTATGATTCCTTACATGTATTTGGTTCCACTGCTTATTATCATGTGAAGAAATCCAAGCTTGATCCGAGAGCAAAGAAGGCTCTCTTTATGGGATTCACTCATGGAGTGAAGGGATTCCACCTTTGGTGTTTAGACACCAAAAAGATAATTTGTAGCAGAGATGTTACATTTGATGAATCTGCCATAGTCAAGAAGGTAACAAATGAAGCTGTCCAGACAAGTAGCACTTCGCAGCAGATGGAGCATACTCCAAAACAGGTGGAGTTTCAGCAGACGATGATCTAAGAAGTTGATGCAACTGATTCTTCAACTCCAATAGAAGAATCAGAAGATGAAGAGGTTCAAACCCAAAAACCATTGGAGACACCATAACCACTTTCAATTACAAGGTCAAGGAGAGAAATTCGTAGACCTACTTGATTTGTTGATATGGTGGCCTAAGCTCTTCCAGTTGTTGATGATGATATCCCTATCACTTACTAAGAAGTAATACAAAGCTTGGAAAGTGATAAGTGGAAAAATGCCATGGATGAAGAAATACAATCTCTCCAAAAGAACAACACTTGGAAACTGACACAATTACATAAAGGTAAAAGAGCAATTGGATGCAAGTGGGTATTTGCAAAGAAAGATGTATCTCATAGCAAAAAAAGATGTTTTCTATAAGGCAAGGTTGGTAGCTAAAGGCTACGCTCAAAAGGAGGGAACCGACTACAATGAAGTATTTTCCCTTGTTGTGAAACATTCCTCCATTAGAATATTGTTGGCCTTGGTAGCACAGTTGAATTTGGAGCTAGCTCAACTTGATGTAAAGACAACTTTCTTGCACGGTGATTTAGAAGAAGAGGTCTATATGACTCAGCCAGAAGGATACAAAGATGGTGGTTATGAGAAATGAGTTTGTAAGTTGAACAAATCACTATATGGATTGAAGCAATCTCCGAGGCAGTGGTACAAGCGATTTGATAGCTTTATGAGGAGACAAAAGTACACTACAAGCAAATATGATCATTGTGTGTATTTGCAAAAGCTCAAAGATGGATCTTTCATTTATATTCTCTTGTACGTTGACGATATGTTGATCGCTTCGAAGATTCAAAAGGAGATAGACAAATTAAAGGCTCAATTGAATCAAGAGTTTGAGATGAAAGATCTAGGTGAGGCCAAAAAAATTCTCGATATGGAGATAAGCAGAGATAAACAGAGAGAAAAGCTTTGTTTAACACAGAAGCAGTATCTGAGAAAGATATTACAATGTTTTGGAATGAATGAAAATATCAAACATGTAAGTATCCCATTAGCTTCTCATTTGAAACTTAGTTCTCAGTTATCTCCTAAAACTAACGAAGAACGAGATTATATGGAAAAAGTTCCATATGCTAATGCATTTGGGAGCTTGATGTATGCAATGGTGTGTACACGTCTTGACATTTCACAAGCAGTTGGAGTTGTGAGCAGGTACATGCATGATCCTAGAAAATGACATTGGCAAGCTGTGAAATGGATACTACGGTATCTCCAAAAAACCGTGGATGTTGGTTTAGTTTTTGAACAGGATGAAACACTTGGTTAGTGTGTGGTTGGATATGTTGATTCCGACTATGTTGGTGATTTGGATAAGTGTCGATCAACTACTGGGTATTTGTTTACTCTTGCTAAAGCCCCAATAAGTTGAAAGCCTACTTTGCAATCTATAGTGGCTTTGTCTACTACAGAGGCATAATACACGGCAGTTTCAGAGGCTGTGAAGAAAGCAATTTGGCTTAACGGGTTGATGGAAGACTTGTGAGTTGTTCAAAGTCACATTAGTATCTATTGTGTCAGTCAGAGTGTTATTCACTTAGCGAAAAATCAAGTCTACCATTCAAGGACTAAGCATATCGACGCGAGGTATCAGTTTGTGCGTGAGATCTTTGAAGAAGGAAAGATTCTACTTCAGAAAATTGCGATAGCAGAAAATCCTGCAGATATGATGACCAAGGTGGTAACAGTAATCAAGTTCAATTATTGTTTGAACTTGATTAACATCCTGAAAGTTTGATCACCTTCGGGTATATGGCGCTTGTGAGCGCAATTAGGGGCACTACATTAAAATAACTTCATCAAATTTGGGGAGTTGAAGAAGTTGAGTATGCTTGGTAATTTCAAGCCAAGGTAGAGATTTGTTAAGTGTGGCTTGCAAATTGTCAAATTTGGTAAGTTGGCAAAGTTGACAAGTTGGTTGGTGGCCAACTTGTACACATGGGAAAATTCATCTTTGGTAGGTGGCCAACTTGTGTACATGAGAATTTCATCTTTGGATCCTTAAAATATTAGGTTATTTATAAGTTTAGTCCTTAAAACTCAACTATAAATAGGCTTAAGTATTTCATTAGAAATCATCCCAAAACAAGTTCTCTCTTCCATTTGTTTTCTTCATTCTCTCACTTTGGGAATTCTAAAGAATTCCATTTATTGTGATATTTGTTGATAGTGAAGTTATCATCCGGTGTGGTGCCCGAGGAGTAGACGATATTCTCTTCGAACCTCGTAAATTTTGTGTGTTCTCTCCTTTATTGTTCTTTATTGGGTTTTTTCCATTGTGTTTCAATATTTAATAGTTTGACGGGTTTGTCCGCTGTGCAATCTTTGGTGGTTTTGATCTTGACATTTCAGATCAATTTTGAAACTACGTTCGTGTGAGAAATAATCCGGTTTCCCCAACACCTACAAGCACAAGTATATCAAGTTGAACCAATTAAAAACATATTGCACCAGATTCACCAGACGCACACAACACCTTTAAACAATTCAGCTCACTACAATACGACTGATGCAAACAAAATCAACCACGTCAAGACAATGTCAAGCACAATAAAACATAACGAAGATACCCTCGATTTGCCGAGCAAGACACAAAAATGACGAAGAGACATCAAAAATTATATTTACCGAGCAAAAAAAATTGGGCGTTGTGGGAATGCTCGTTCTTCCCCTTACATAATCAATTCTCGTACTCTTCCAAGTAAATATATGGTAAGAGATAGATTCAGTAAGATTTAGGTATCCTATCTTACCTAACCCAAATGGTTGGTGACGACTCCAAAAAGATAAATTGTTCACTTAAGTTGAGAATCGATCCGGGCATCCGAGGACTGTCTCAACACAACAATTTTTGTAGCTTGTTTTGATCATCAATTTTTCGTTAATCATTCAATCATTTAAAGCATATTATATGTTGTTTTAAAGGTATCATATAATAGAATATAAATTCACAATTTAATACTTAAACCTCCAATTTACTAATAAAATAATATTTCTCAAAGTTATATAAATATTAATAATATTTCTCAAGTCTCGTACCCGTGTGATGCTGCTGTCTTTTAGGTGGGTTTGATTGCAGTTTTGCTACACTCTTTGTGGCTGGTTTTTTTTTATTTGTGTAACTGTTTTAGGCGTTTAGTTGCTATAATTTTGTTGACTATTTCCTTCCTTGTATTGGCCAATTTCATGTTTTCCTAGAAAAAATAATACTTTGACCTATATATATCCATAAGCTTGAACTGAAACAACAATAAAATAAGGCAATAAAATTGATTAGCCACTATGTGTGCCTCGATAAGGTTTCTAGCCATGTTCAACTTTTTAATTGTGTGTTGCATTTCAACTGTGTCTGCAAATCGTGAGGTTATCGGGTTAATAGCGCCCTTTCGGACCCTCTTGAATGATAAACCCTCTCCACCACCGCCCGACCGCTATAGATCCCCGTTTGCATGGGATGAGGTTCGCGGGTTAATATCACCTTGCCGGCTCTTCTTTATTGGCGTGGAATCTGATCCATGGCCAAGTTGTTGTGCAGGTGCTAAAAAAATTGCTGAAAAAACAAAAAACAAACGAGATGAACAAGAAGTATGCTTGTGGCTTAAAGTAGTATTGCCACTACACGGGGCGTATGACCCTAAACGACTTCCTCTACTTGGCGAGAAATGTAATATTAATTTTTATTTTCCTCCTGTTACTAGTGATACAAACTGTTCCAATTAACCGCTCTCTTCCATCTTTATCATAAAAATCTCATAATCTCATCCAAGTAAAAGATGAGAAATGTGACAATTATATTCATGAGTTAATTGAGTTCAAATAAAAAATAAAACCGATTTTGATTTATTTATTGTCAAATTAGATTCGAACAGTTTCAGTTATTGAATACGGTAAGTTTAAAAATTGTAATACTTGAATAGAGTAATTTGTATGTTTTTTCTATTTAATAATTATTATTATAATTTCACTTAATTATATTTTTATAATATTCATATCATTAAAATGAATTAATATATACAAGGGGTAAACGGATCTGCCCATAACATTAAAATGAATACTTGTGTGATAAAAGAGATGTGCCATGTGTCGTTCCCCCATCTGGTTGGAAATGTGCCATGTGTGATAAAAGAGATAATCTATGGATAAATCTTAGTGATGGAATGATCCTTTGTGGGAAGAGAAATTGGGATGGAACTGGCGGTAACAGCCACGCTGTTGAGCACTACAAGGAGACTGGCTATCCTATAGCCGTAAATCTTGGGACAATTACTTCTGATCTTGAAGCTGCAGGTAATGCTTACTTGTATTTCGCTGTCTATGTATTTGTTTCTAGTGTCTTTTCAGTAAGTTTTGATTGGTCCACAATTGTTATAAACTCTTTTTGCCCTCAGTTACCAATGAGCTTTCAACCTAGATATCTTTGAATCGAAACCGTGGTTTTTGACAATGAAAAGTCTGACATACAATTTTGGTCATGTATCTTTTTAGCTTTGGTGTTTACATTTGTCAGAACTTACCATGCGTAACTTATTGTGGCAGTGCAGATGTTTTCTCTTACCCAGAGGATGATAATGTTATAGACCCACTTCTAGCACAACATTTGGCATATTTTGGTACATTTTATTGATTTCTTTTATATATTATATCATTTCTATTAATAGTGCCGTTAACAGATAAACAATTGAGAGAAGTCTGCTATATTTTCTTAATCTTTTATCTACTTGTTATTAGCCCTGAGGAGCTTTCAAATAATGGAGTTAGAGTTCCATTAAGAATATTTTTAATCATAAAGTTTATGAAATTTAATTATTTGTATTTATTAATTGTATTTGTATTTGTTTATTTAAATTGAAATACATATATTATTTATAAGAATGTTTTGTGTTCTAATAAACCATATTTTGTTCTGACTAAACGAACTGAAAAATTGTATTTTTTTTCCTACTAAACGAACCAAAAAAGACTAACCCTATTGAATTTTGTTCCAAACAAATAGCGATCTGCGTTCCCATTTTGTTCCTCGTACCAGACCGTTCCACGTAACGATGGTTATGTTGGTGTTTTGTTGCTGTCTTTCTTGACAAAGATGATGTGGTGGTTTACCTAATGTTGTTTTAATACAAGATACATTACAAATGCCTCTCATCTTGTTATGATGTGTGTAGTCCTTGCCTGTTATGTTCTGCATTGTATTTAATACGTAGTTTGATGTTCTTTTTCCTCTTCCCCTAATCCGATGATAATGTAACCGTTTTCTGGTTGTGTCACAGAACAAAACTGGCACATGGTTTGCTCTCCGGTAAATATTCTCTTCCAGCATCAGAGGTACTGTAACCATATCAATCTGATTTTCCTAGTAAAGTTGCCCTTTTTTCTGATTAATGAATTAATTGATATTTTTTAATCTTCCAGAAAGATGGAATTGCTACATCTCCGGTAAAAGATGCCGTAAGCTTCCCTCTGTATAATCTACTCTTGTAGATTCTTAGACGATATCATGCATTTGCCAGCTCTGTTATGATACAAGTACATATGCAACCTGGAAATTTCTGGTGAAGCATAAATGCATGGGTATCGGTGTTTAGCTATAGAATTTGTGCTATGCAACTTAAATATGCTTAAACGAGTCGTCTTAAATTATCAGTAATTTTATTTTAATTTCTACGTGCTATGTTTGAACAATTGTGACAGTCGCCTGTGAACTTCTTTTCATTTTTCAACCTTTTGAAAATATTAGAAACAAGAAGGGATCCCTCCTCACATGTTCAAACTTCAAAGCAGTTATTGCAGCCGACCATCCCGAGTTTTCTACAATGAGACAACAGGTATGCTGATTCTACTAATTCTACTTTGAAATTATTATTTGGTTTCTAGTATCAGCTTGAATTTGCCATATTTCCAGTAAATCTGAAAATGGTTCTTTAAGATTACATGAAGAATATGACATAAAAGTTCTAATGGTAGATATAGCAAGGTGACCAAGCGACATAATACATCATTGCAATACGGGCTTATGTGGGTTAATCCATTCATTGTGCAGTAGGATCTGTCTTGGGGATCATAATGTTCCCTTTGTGTTGCCATCAGTTGCTTATGTGGACCCTTGAATTCTCTGTAGGATGCCTTGGAGTTCTTCCTTCATTTGCTCGACCAAGTTGAACGATCTAATGCTGAGAAACCTGAAGTGGATCCCTCGAGGAGTTTTAAGTTTGGTGTTGAAGAGTGTATCCCTCGACGAGTGATATGTTATTGTAGAATGTAAGTTTCGGATAATTCAAGCTTTTATTACCCAAATAGCAGTAAGCTAGTAACAACAGAAAACAGTGCAGTCAAAGGAACAAGAAAAGGGAACTAGTTACAGCAAAATTAGACTATATCCCAATGATCACAAAGAGCTAAGTTAATGCTATCTAATCTATTAACATTTCTATTACTTAGAAGAGTTCCTACCACCTCCTTAATGATTTTGATAATTACTTCATCAGTTCTGCAAATTCCCTTGAATATCCTACGATTTCGTTCCTCCCAAATGAAGTAATTATAGGCGCACCATGACAGCTTCAGAATGCAAGAAAGCAGTGATTTGCCTTTCCATGTAGCGGTCGCCCACTCCAGCAGGTTAGTCCAAGTCGAGAATTGCCTATTCAAACCAGAAAGTTGAAGGATGGATCTCCAAATGGAAGCAGTCTTCGAGCACTCGGCAAAGAGGTGGTTTCTAGTTTCCTTTGCTTCCGAGCAGAAAATGCAAAGGTCATTGGTAATAAGACCAAGTCGGTGCAGTCTGTCCCTAGTGGGAAGCCGATCCAAAATAACCATCCATGAGACAATGCTATGCTTCGGGACATGAAAAAGATACCATAATAGTTTATGCCATGAGACTTTAGTATCTCTAGGGCGGATCAGTTCCCAAATTTCTGCAGTGCTTTTTACTGCTGTTACACGCATTGTTTGAGCAACAATTCTGAATTTCAGCATTTGCTTGAAGCTCCAGCTAGCATTTTGCGGTTCTGCCATGGTCCAGAAATCATTTTGTTTAATTATGTAGGTATGGAGCCACGCTACCCATAGAAAACCCTCTCTCTCAAGTAATTTCCTGATAAGAATAATTATGCAGGCGTTGTTCCAGGACTTGATGTCCTTTAATCCCAGGCCTCCTTCTGATTTTGGTTTGCAAATTTTCACCCAACTCACCCTTGCACCAGCAGCAGAAATGTCCGATCCTTTCCAGAAGAATCTGGAACATAATTGCTCAATCTTCTTGATAATGGACTGTGGCAAGACTAGCTGTCTACACCAATAATTAGCAACGCTGTAGAGGACCGTCTTAATAAGCTCAGCCCTGCTTGCATAACTCATTTTCTTCCTAGACCATTGGTGGAGTCTACTCTTGATATTGTCAAGCAGAGCTTGGCAATCTTTATCGGTAAGTTTCCTGGTGACAAGAGGAACCCCCAGGTATCTGACAGGCAGCCTACCATGTTTAAAACCAGAACAGTTGATGATAGTATCAAGATTAAGGGCTGAAATACCTGCAGTGAAAATCTCGCATTTGCCTGTGTTGAGTTTCAACCCTGAATGTTCAGAAAAACAGTCCAAAATAGTAAGGATTCCCATAACAGACTCTAGGTTTCCTTTGCAGAAAATTAATAAGTCATTAGCGAATGACAAGTGGGTGAGTCCAATTTTCTTGCATTTAGGATGGAAGGCAAAAATCCCTCTGAAGGCAGCATTATTGAGAATATTAGAGAGCACATTCATAACCAGAACGAACAAAATAGGTGAAAGCGGATTTCCTTGTCTGATTCCCCTTTTTCCCCTAAAATAACCAACCAAGCTTCCATTGAGAGCGATGGAGTATCTAGCATTCGTATAGCATGAGACAATCCAATTGATGAATTTATGGGGTAAATCCAATGCTTTAAGGACTGCGTAAATAAAGCCCCAATTGATTGAGTCAAAAGCCTTTTGGAGATCAATTTTCAGTGCACACCTTGGTGATATGAGCTTCCTTCCGTAACCTTTAACAATTTCCTGAGCAAGAAGGGTATTATCAACTATACTCCTTTCTTTGACAAAAGCAGATTGGTTAGGTGCAATAATCGTTGGCAGCAGATTTGTCATTCTATTAACAAGAATCTTTGTAATGGTATTGTAAATAACCGAACAACAAGAAATGGGTCGAAAGTCGGCAACTTTGCTAGGATTTGGCTTTTTTGGAATCAAAGCAATAGTGGTTGCATTAAAGGCTGGATAAATAAAAGATTCTTGAAAGAAGTACTTTATTGCCTTAATAACATCATTACCTACAACAGGCCAAGCTTTCTTGAAAAAGAGAGACGTATAACCGTCAGGTCCGGGAGCCTTGTCATTGCCTTGGCTGAAAAGAACTTCTTTAATCTCGTCACTAGTAACTTCCTTGACAAGAGCTTCAGGGTCAATAAATGAAGAAATCGGTTGGATAAGACCTTTAAGAAGTGAAGAAGGACATTCTTTTACGTTTGGATCCTCGGAACCTAAGAGATTTGTGAAGAATTCAATTATTTCCGAGGACATTTCGTCGAATGATTCAAGTCTTTCCCCCCGATTGTTGACAAGAACCCTTATAGTCTGTTTCTTTTTCTTTGTAGCAATGACTGAGTGAAAGAATTTTGTGCATTTATCACCCTCCTTTAGCCAATGCATTTTAGCTTTTTGCTTTAAGAACATGGTCTCTGCTGCTTCTAAAGAATTGAACTCCCTTTGCAACTCGAGCTCTTTCTCCATGGAATCATCACCTCTTAAGGTAAGAATTTGCTGTTTTTCAAGCTCTTCTCTTTTTTTTCTAGTTCGATCCGAGATGTCACTAAAATAGTCTTTATTGAGCTGTTTAAGGCTAGCTTTGAGTCGTTTAAGCTTAAGGAATAAAGACTTCATTGGGTTGCCTTGTGCTGCTATATTCCACGATTGACCAATAATGTTAAGAAACTCTGGATGTAAAGTCCAACAGTTGAAGAATTTGAAGGGTTTCGGTCTATTTAAATGAGCCTCTTTGTGAAGATCAACCACTGCCATACAATGATCAGAAATAGGAAGCTTGAAGCGTTTATGAATGATTTAATGTTATCTGATTAGAAATTATAATCTATGACTGTTTCTAGACTGCAAGGACAACTGCTGAGAGGGAGCTTGACCAGAATACCAACTTTGATTGGGATAGAAATCAAGAAAGTGGGCAGGATTTGGAACCAATTTTTGGACCAGGTTATACTGGTCTTGTGAATCTTGGAAAAAGGTAATGATGATGGTGATTAGGGATAAGGCTACCAGTAACAATATAATGGTTTGATTTTTCTGATTTCCTAAATTTGTTCTTATGCAGCTGCTACGTGGCAGCAACCATGCAAGTGGTTGGTGTTTTCAGCACAGAATTTCATTTTAATTTTTTCTTTGATTGTGCAATCAGATATTATTTGAGCCAAAGCTTAAAAACGGCTTTCGAGACAGCTCCAGCTGTACATCTCAATCTGCAACTGTAAGTTACTTATGGTTATTAATTCTTGTTTCAATATGTTATGTGTTAAAATAGTTCCCAAATGTTGCTAGTTAAGATCATAGTTACCTAAATCGCTAAACAGCCATCGCCTGATCCCAATCATGGGTCGTTTGCAAACTAGAACGGTAAATCTGACGATTTCGTCCGTGAACATAAAACAGTCTGCTAATAGAACACAAGTCTGGTGATTGAAAGGAAAAAGACAGAGAAGTCTGTAAGGGGAAGGGGAAGTGTGAACACGATGATGCAGGAACTTTCCCCTTTTTTATTTATTATTAATTTTTTAAAGTATATTTTAATTTTTAATTTTTTAATTATTCCCATATTTAATTTTTTTCTTATTTTCTATCCAACTCCATTAAATAATTGATAATTTAATTAGATAATAATAAATTATGGTTGGAAAAACAAGATAACATGGTTTGGCAAGCACTAACAATTGATGTGGTTGAGCTTTAAGAAGGAGAAGCATCCAACATGGTTTTGTTAGCCATAAATTTTTGTAATGTAATTTTATTGAGTTAAAACGAAAAAGTGCCATGACATGTTATCTTAGCTAAATATGTGCCAAGCTGATAAAATAATAATTAAGATTTGTCACAATAATAAAAGAAAGAAAACAGATCATCACAGCTTTTGTTTTCTTTTTCTCCTTATATATAGCTAGTTGTTTTGTTATTTATCTTCCAACTCAACCTTTCTTCAAGTCATCTTTTTTTATTATAAAAAAATTGTGATTTCTTTGGTTTTTGTATCTTCAATGGAATCAAAGCTTAAACCAATGGAGCTGGTGGCGATGTTGTTAGTATTGTTAAGCATGTCAAACAAGGCGGATGCAAGCCCGCAAGTGCCGTGCTACTTTATTTTCGGTGACTCGTTATCAGATAATGGAAACAATAATAACCTTCCGACGTTGGCCAAAGTAAATTATCTGCCTTACGGGAATGATTTCCCCCAAGGACCAACCGGAAGGTTTAGCGATGGTCGAAACATGCATGATTTTATCGGTATGCACTTCTCTCTTCTCTATTTCCACGTGCACTAAAAATTTATGATTGAGGTCCAAGAGGTTGTTTTAGGAGGGACCAAAATAAAATTATAATTTGTTTTATCGGTAGAAGTATAACTGACATTTGATTTGTATGTGTAAATGCATGTGACGATAGCTGAACTTTTGGGGTTCGAAGATTATATTCCTGCTTTCGCCAACTCAGGAGGGAAAGACATTTTCAACGGTGTAAACTATGCGTCGGGTTCTGCAGGCATTCGCAACGAAACTGGGAGACATCTGGTAAATTTAAAAAACTATCACAAATAAATTGTTTGTTGAATCAAAATAGAGTAAAAACTCTAATTGATCTAGAGAAAAAAAACTCTCTTTAGAATAATCTCATAAAATTGCAAAAGGAAAGAACTCTTAAGAAATCTTTCAAATGCTTAATTAAGCTTTGATTGTTGGATGATAAAACTCAAATACAAGTAGGGTATTTATAGGTTACAAGAAACAATCTAAACCACTCATTAAAATAATCACTAAATAATCTAAACCATTGAAATTAAAACATGAGAAAAAACTTAATTTTCACATAACTAAATTGATGTAATCAATGACATCAATACTAAATTGATGTAAGCAATGACATCAAATTAATCTAGGTGTGAACTTATTTAGGCTAATATTGAATTTTCAACACTCCCCCTCAATGTTAGCCTCCATTCTTTGAATCACTGTAAGCGAACTTGCTCACTTTGCACCCTTGGCTTGACGGCTTTATCTTTCGCTATCGCATCGGGTCCCTTCTTGTGCTCGACTGCTTTGACACCCGCAGTCTCGTCACGTCTCGATCCTGGATTGACTACTTGAGAACTTGTAATCGCACCATCCTTGCCCCTTGATTCGGCTACTTTGGAACATGTAGCCTCACCAAGTCCTCCTGACTTGATTGCTTGAACACTCGCAATCACATCGGGCTTTCTTCTGGGTTCGACTACCTCAACATCAACAGCCTTACCTCGTCTTGATCCTCGCTTGGTCGCATTGATCCCCTCAATCGAACCAAGTCTTTTCCCTACCTTGGCAACTTTAACACTTGCGACCGTGCCAATTCCCGCTACTTCTCCTTCTTCCATCCTCTTCATGATGATTGCAAGGTGACGTTTTCGGGATATCTTCTAATCAAATGAGGACCATCACAGAAGTAACACTTCAATTTTTCCTTGCTCCCGTTCTTCTTTACACCAGACTTAGCCTTGTCATTCTTTCATGATGGCTTTCCTTGGCTACGAACAGTCGTTGGCTCAACTTGGCCACTCGAAGAGCTTTCTCTACCATCTCCCCGCTTCATCTTTTCCTGGTCTCCCCCATTATTGCCACTATCCCTGGGCATGGGCATGGACGACACATTGCTACTTGGCTTGTCACCTGCAAGCTCAGTCAGCTTTCCGGCTACAACTATGGCTCCCGAAAGTCTCTGGGCATCACCTTGCTCTCCCCCGAGTATCGTCCCTGGTCTAAGTCCTTCCAAGAAGGTTTTGAGCGCACCCCATTCACTCATTTCTCCCTTGCATATGAGTAGCTCCCTCTTGAGCTCATCCACCTCGTTTCTCAAAGCCATCACTTCGACTTCATGGGCATTACTCCCTCGAACTATCTCCAACTCATTGAGAACTCGTTGCATCTCATCTTTGAACTTGTCCTCCATGGACTCCAATTTATCAAGGCGGGACTCCACAACACCCTGAGTCTCCTTGGCCTCATCCTCGGCTTTTTCAAGTCCCCCGACCCTCTTTTCACACAAAGTTGAGATGCTTCAACTTGATGAGCCTATCTGCATGGAAAGCCAAACCTTCCATCAAATAAACCCATTTCTCGTAGACTGTCAGTTCCTCCTCTTGTTTCCCATCAAGACTCTCCTCGTCTTCATGAGTGAATGTACTGTCTCGCTCAAACATGCCTTGGGCTCCATCATCGAGTCTTTTTACCTCGAGATCTAGCTCCTCCTGGTGTGTTTTCATCGCCCCAAGCATTTCTTGCGAACTCATCATGGCATCCCCATGTTTGGACACTGATGATGCTCTCGAGCCCACCAGACTCTCTTCCCGTTTCCCACCATGACCCTCTTTTCCTTTGCGTGTGGAAACTCCTTTTCTCTTGTACTCAGAAAAGTTTTGCAACTTCTGTCTATCACTCGTCATGTGATTTGAGCAGCCTGAGTCTACGATCCAATCATTCTTGTAATCAATCCGTTCTGGTGTTGTTACCATGAGAGCTAATTCTTCTTCCTCCGTAGCAAATAATGCTTCAGCATCCCAACCATCTTCACTATACTCCTTCGAACTGGAAGTAGCAGTATTACTTTCAACATGCTTTTTCTTGGTCCAACAGTCTTTTGCCATGTGACCCATCTTCCCGCAGTTGTAACACTTGCCATCAAACTTTCTACTATTACCGCGATTCTTGGAAGCTCCCCCTGAATGGGGGCCTCCCTTTCCTTGGTAATTTTTCACCTTGTCACCATGCTTTTTAGATCCAATGCCAGTATACCACTGAAAAGTGCCTCTATTTTTCCTGGTGTAGAGCGCTTCCTCTTCACCATTCAGCGAGACTCCTCCCATTTGCTTGGCCATGGCTTCTTGACCTGCAAGCAAATTTTCAAACTCAACAAGTGATGGTTGTGTCGGCCATCCCTGTACAACGGCAATTATTCTTTTTATCCTAGCTTCCCTAATAGCAGCTGTCAGATCTAATTATGAAATTTCGCGGCATATCGACTTCACCTTGTGAAAGTATTGGGCAACCGCCATGTCGTGTTGCGCCATTGATAGAAGTTCATTCTCGAGAAGTTACAATTTTGTATCGCTCCTCTTTGAAAAGAGTGTAACAAAAGTGTCCCATGCTTCCTTTGGTGTTTTAGCATCCCGGATGTGCTCCAACGTTTCTTCTTCAATTGTAGTCTTTAAAGCAAACATTGTTTTGTCTGCTTTAATTTTCCACTTTCGCAAGATGCCATTGGCATCTTCTGCCGCCGGTTGTGTAACTTCACCACCACCGACAACCTCCCAAAGGTCTTGACCTTGTAAGTATGACTCCATACATGTTGCCCACGTGTTGTAGTTTTTGTTGTTGAGCTTCTTGATTCCTCCAATTACTTGAAGATCACCCATCTTAACGGCAAGGCTTTGACTACACCGAACAAGCTTGAGTAACAAACGTGCAGAGTACTAAATTACTCTAAACACAAATAAGCTCCACAAGGTTTGTAATAACCCCGACAATATATAATCTCAAGAAATCTTTTCTGATGTGGAAGATTAGTTAAAACTGCAGCCACAGAGCATACTCGAATTTCTAGAGACCTTAAAAAACGTGGCTCTTGATACCAATTGTTGAATCAAAATAGAGTAAAAACTCTAATTGATCGAGAAGAAGAAAAACTCTCTTTAGAATAATCTCACAAAATTGCAAAAGGAAAGAACTCTTAAGAAAGCTTTCAAATGCTTATAATTAAGCTTTGATTGTTGGATGATAAAACTCAAATACAAGTAGGGTATTTATAGGTTATAAGAAACAATCTAAACCACTCATTAAAATAATCACTAAATAATCTAAACCATTGAAATTAAAACATGAGAAAAAACTTAATTTCCACATAACTAAATTGATGTAATCAATGACATGAATACTAAATTGATGTAAGCAAATTAATCTAGGTGTGAACTTATTTAGGCTAATATTGAATTTTCAACATTGTTATATTATAATAAAATAATAATATTAAAACGACGTATTTTTATGATTAAAAAAAATATGGTCAGCTTTAAACAAGTCTGAGTGCACCACTTGCATACATGTACATGTTTGGACACGATTTAAGATTCATATTTTAAATTGAGCTTTAACAATTATGTGCAACTCTAGTATAATATAGCCGTTGAACATGTTTTTGAGCGAGCTTACGTTGTGACGTAACAATATTCTCTACTGATGTATTGTGCAGGGTGTTTGTATATCTTTAGATGAGCAAACAAAAAATCACAAAACTATTATCTCAAAACTCATGGAGTTAATGCAAAATTATTCGGCCACGAATTCGCTTTTAAAACAATGTATTTATTCGGTTCAAACCGGAAGCAATGATTATATCAACAATTATTTCAAGCCGGAATTCTATAAAACCGGCCAAAGTTTCACGCCGTCGGAATATGCTACGGTGCTGGTTCAGTCCAACTTAAGGTAATTAGTTATATATATTTTATACCATCTTTTAATTAAATCAAGATTAATCTAAGGAATTAAGTATAGGAAGAAATGTTTTATTATAAGTTGAATGATTGTTTAAATTTTAATCGGTACCAAATATAGCAGTTGAATTATTTGATGTAGTTCAAATATTGGTTAACTAATTCGTATGCACTATACCAGTCTTTGTACAATGAGGGTGCAAGGATGTTTGGCGTGTACGGGATAGGGAACATTGGTTGCACTCCGTACGCAATTTCGATGTACGGAACTAATGGGTCAGACTGTGTAGTGAAATTAAACGAGGGAGCAACCCTTTTCAATGAAAGACTGGAGCTACTCATCCATCAACTTAACACCAATCTACCCGGTGCTAGATTTACCTATCTTAATCCCTCCGGAACTCCAACTGATCTTGCAACATTAGGTAAACAACCCTAGCTTTGCCTCTCGTATGATTACAATGGAAATGTTATGATATTATCGTAACGTGACATTAAAATTGCTGAAAAATACTCTTCTTAACGTATGTCTTTTAATGAAAAACTATTTGATATTTTGGTTGGGGCATTCAGTGACGAATAGTTCATGCTGCACAACTGGTGGCGGCGGAGAGCTTTGCCTTCATAATTCAAAGTCGTGTAGTAGCCCATGGAGATACGTATTTTGGGATGCTGTCCATCCTACCGAGGCTTTGAATAAAATCCTCGCCGAGAGTGCATATGAGCATCTCCGCTTGACATTCATCACTCTTCACCCGAACACAGGTCGTTAGCAGGGTGGCTTGCTTGTCAAGGCTAGATTTGTTCAAAGCTTCGTGGTGACTGTTTGCACCATGTTGTTTGTGTGTGTGGTTTGTTGTGATCTTCCTTTATTTTGTGTTTGCTGTTCTCTCTGGTTTGTTGGCAGATTGTTGTGCTCGTTTTGTTAGTCGTTTCTAAATATCCTTTGAAACTTTTTTTGGATAATTCAAATTTTATTAACCAAATAGTAAAGTTGCTACAACCAATCAACCAATCAACCAATCAAACTACAATGGAACAAATAACAGATACAAAAAATGATTGGTTAAGCTATATTCCAAGCATTACAAAGGGTAAGGTTAAAACTATCAAGTCTATTAATGGATTTGCCTCTTAGTCGGATGGCTACGACCTCCTTGATATCTTTGAGTAAGTCTTCAACGTTTTTACGACGACCCGAGAAGATTATGCAATTGCGCTCTTTCCATAGAAAATAAATGAAAGCAGACCATGCAAGCTTCAATATGAAAGTGATAAGTGACTTTCCTTTCCAAACAGAAATAGCCCAATCTAAAAATTGTCCCAACAAGCAAACAAGAGCTAATACCATTTAGCAGCATAATAGATTTCCAGAGATCAATTGCCAATGGGCAGAGGAAGAAGAGATGGTCCCGGGACTCTTGGAAGGAGTTACAATTGGCGCAAACTCCTTCAGAACAGATTCCCATACGTTGAAGATGATCTCTTGTAGGAAGACGATCGAGAATGGCCTTCCAAGCAATAAGACTGTGCTTAGGAACATGCATCGGGAACCAAATTAATCGATGCCAAGGAACTTTCTGCTCTCGCGTACGAATTAATTCCAAAAATCTTTGGCTTGTGAATGACCATCAGTGAGGAAAGGGAAAGATTCAGCTCTCAGTTTAAGTAACCGTTTAATGCTCCATCTTACATTAACTCCAGCTTGAAAATTCCAGAAATCTTGGTGCTTAAAAACATAGCTATTAAGCCATGCTACCCAAAGAGATCCATTACCTGCAAGAATCTTCCTAATAAGATTAAAATTACAGACCTTGCACCAGTCTTTTAAATTTTTCAGACCGAGGCCTCCTTCAGACTTAGGAAGACAGATACGTGCCCAACTAACTCTGGCTCCAACAGCTTTTTTGTCAACTCCTTTCCAGAAGAAACGGGAGCAAAGTTGTTCTATTTTATTTAAGATAGAAGATGGCAGAATTAGTTGTCTACACCAGTAATTGCAGACACTATAAAGAACAATTTTAACCAATTCAAGTCTCCCTGCATAGCTTAAGTTCCTACCAGACCAGGATTGCATCTTTTGCTTAATTTTGATGATTAAAGCTTCACAATCTTTGTCAGTGAGTTTACGAGAGACGAGAGGAATTCCGAGATACTTAACTGGAAGAGAGCCAATTTTAAAACCAGAAACCCCTTTGAAACTTTTGTTTGGTTGTATGTGCTCGTTTTCTTCATTTAGGTTAGGGTTTTTTAACGAGACATACAACTAAATGTTGGCTTGACATTTCTTAATATAATTGCCTCAACCAAAGAAGAAGAATGAGTATCACGTCGGAGTGTTGCAAGTTGTAACGCAATTTACAAATAATGTTTGGCTTGGCATTTCTTAATATAAGATGTTTGATATTCAATTTACAAATAATGTTTGGCTTGGCATTTCTTAATATAAGATGTTTTATATTGAGTTTGGTGTGGCTCGAGGAATCGACTATTTGCATCGATGGTGTGACATGTAAATTTTACATTTTGATATCAAGTCACACAATATTCTTCTAAATGAGAATTTTAATCCAAAAGTTTTAAATTTCGGTCTTGTAGTATAATAGTATCGTCTCTCTCACTGCAACACGGGGAACAATAGGATATACTGCTCCCGAATTGTTTTACAAAAACCTTCGAGGCATTTCATGAAAGCGGATCTTTATAGTTTTGGGATGTTACAAATAGAAATGGTGGGAAGGAGAAAGAACTTGAATAGATTTGTCGATGGCACCAGTCAAATCTATTTTTTTGTCTTGGATTTGTGATCGATTGGATCAAGGTGAAGACATGGAGTTTGGAGATGCTTATGATGAAAAATCAATGGTGAGGAAGATGATAGTAATAACCTTTTGGTGTATACAATTACTGCTTGGAGATCGTCCATCGATGAGTAAAGGGTTGAGAATGTTTGAAAATGAGGATGAATCGCTTGAAATCGACTTCCCATTGACACGTCATCGGAGGTTCATGGTTGCGAGAACCCCAATATTGATGAGTCAACTACATCAATGGACTCTGTTACTATAACTAGTTCAAATGTAGTCTGAGGTTGAGGACATTCCATTCCTTTGTAGTTTTATATTTTGTTGTCTTTTATACATAATAGTTTTTTATTAAATTATATTAATGATCAATTAAAACTTAAATAAATTTATTTTTATTGATGTTTTATAAATAATAATTTGATTAATTTTTTTTATTTATGAAAGTTTAAATATCTTCTATTGTCATTTTTCATAAAATAATATATTTAAACATAATCTTATAAATATCGTGTTCGAATAATTTTACTTGGTAATTGAAATGAATTGAGTACCCTAATTATAATTCTGCTTAGATTTTGGAGTACACCAAACAATACTCTTCAGTGCAATACTTTTTTTTTGGAACAACAGGAGGCATATTATATTAATAAAGGGAAAATTGGTCAGAAGCCAAAAGTTATCAATTGGTACACCATAAAAGCTTAAAGAAGATAACAAAACAGCAACCTACAAGCACAAGTATATCAGGTTGAACCAATTAAAAACAGATTGCATCTGATTCACCAGACGCACACAACACCTTTAAACAATTCAGCTCACTGCAATACGACTGATGCAAACAAAATCAACCACGTCAAGCACAATAAAACATAACGAAGATACCCTCGATTCGCCGAGCAAGACACAATAATGACGAAGAGACATCAAAAATTATATTTATCGAGCAAAAAAAATTGGGCGTTGTGGGAATGCTCGTCCTTCCCCTTACATAATCAACTCTCGTACTCTTCCAAGTAAATATATGGTAAGAGATAGATTCAGTAAGATTTAGGTATCCTATCTTACCTAACCCAAATGATTGGTGACGACTCCAAAAAGATAAATTGTTCACTTAAGTCGAGAATCGATCCGGGCATCCAAGGACTGTCTCAACACAACAATTTTTGTAACTTGCTTTGATCATCAATTTTTCGTTAATCATTCTATCATTTTAAGCATATATTATGTTGTTTTAAAGGTCTCATATAATAGAATATAAATTCACAATTTAGTACTTAAACCTCCAATTTACTAATAAAATAATATTTCTCAAAGTTATATAAATATTAATAATATTTCTCAAGTCTCGTACCCGTGTGATGCTGCTATCTTTTAGGTGGGTTTGAGTGCAGTTTTGCTACACTCTTTGTGGCTGGTTTTCAATTATTTGTGTAACTGTTTTAGGCGTTTAGTTGCAAGGTAATGGGTTCGAATCCTGACGTTTGTGAATGGAGCAAGCTGGGTTGGGAGGGTCACCCTCGCCTCTGCAGTACCTGATCTGGATTAGTCGGTAAATAGATTAATTAAAAAAAAGAAATATATAATGAAAATATACAAAGGAGCCCAACTAATATTTTTTAGTCTAAAGATTAGATATTTGTAAAATAATATTAAAAAATTTATAGCTGACATTATAAATATTAAATATGCATATATTACAAGTACACATAATATATTGGATAAGTATAAAATACAACCGATTAATATAAGGTTATAAAAACAGAAAATAATTGTAACATAAAAACTTACTAAGAATATAGCTTTTTTAGAATAAATAAATTAACATTTTAGATTTACCACTTATGTATACTAGATTAAATTTTTAAAGCTATAATTTTACAATTTTTAATTTCGGTTTAAGGACCAAAATAAAAGAAACTTGGATTATATGCATTAAGCACTTCAATGGCAAGTTTGAGGTGAGAACAATATGAATTTGAGCTTGGAATTAAAATTAGTGGCTAGAGTTCACTAAAATTTTGAACAAATTTTGAGCATGTAAGCTTATGAAAGTTTTTTTTAATAAAAAAAAAGTTTATGGAAGTTTAAAATAGAACCAATATATATAAATTACAAGTGTAGATATTAGATGAGTTTAAAATAAAACCGATTAATATAAGTTTAAAAAAAGGAATTAATTGTAACAGAAAAAATTACAAAGAAAATATTTTTTTTAGAATAAATTGAGTAACATGTTAGGTTTAATATCTATGCATATTAAATTTGACTTTGAAAATAATTTACAAGGATGTGATATGCAAATTCTACATTTTGATATCAAGCCTCATAACATTCTTTTGGATGAGAACTTTGTTTCATTTTGGTCTTGCTAAACTATATTCAACAGATGTTAGTATCGTATCGCTAACTGCAGCTCGGGGTACGATAGGGTACATTGCTCCCGAGTTGGTCCACAAAAGCATCAGTGGCATCTCGTATAAGAACGACGTTTATAGCTTCGGGATGTTGTAGTAGGAAGAATATGAAGTCAGTTGTTGAAGAATCGAGTCAAACGTATTTCTCGTCTTGGATTTATGATCGGTATTTTCAAGGAGAAGATATAGAATTCGAAGGTGTTACCGATGACGAAAAGATCATCTTGAGAAAGATGGTAATAAAAGCATTTTGGTGCATACAGATCCGTCCTTCGATGAGGAAAGTGTTGGAGATGCTTGAAGTCGATGTCGAACTCCTTCAAATACCTCCGAAGCCATTTCAACTTCCTTTTGACATGTCTAGTGAAGATCAAACAAGCAACATTCCAAGTGAAGATCAAACAACACCTTTACTTGATTCAATGTGTATGACTAAACCCTTTCTAATGGTCTCAATTCTGTAATTGAGATTTATTCAGCTCAATCTTACCCCTTTTTCTACAAGGCTTAGAAGAAATAACAATGATAGTAGAAGCAAGAACTAGATCAGATCGATGATTTGTTGGTCAGAAAAAGCAATATAAGATGGAGAGAAAACAGAGATCAAATAATGGGAAGCAAGCTGGGAAGAAACAGAGAGAAAACAGCGAGAGTGCAATTTCAGAAGACAAAACTTCAACCTTAATAACATTAACCCAAATAAATAATTTACCTTTCAGGTTATTTTAAATCCATGCATACATGGACCGACCTCGAGATTAATAAGCATAACTGACTTCAGGGGGTAAAGAAATAGGAGTAGTTATTATTCCTAGAGGATTAAAACTCACACACACGTGCCGAAGGACCATATGTTGTTGCTGTTGCTGTTGTTGTCATTAGAGGTGCAAGAACAAAGAGCAGCCTCAGTGGCAGTTATTGCCTCCACGGTTGGGGACTCTTCGACCCCGGAACGTGTTCTTCTAAGGGACAAGAGCGAAAAAAAATTGAGCCATTTGGTTTTCAGATTCAGCAAATCCCATTAGAAGTAGACTGCAACAGCCCGGAAATGAATCCGTCACCGATAAAAACCGAGTTCCATTTGGAAGATGATATCAATGCTGTGTTAGTTTTTGGCAAAAATTGGCCAAATCCCACATTGGAAATTAACAAAAGATGGAAAAATTCTTAGCCTATAAATAGAACATTTCCCTTTGGTTAAATGTATGTCAATCACCAAAATACAAGTGGTGTACTAGAAAGCTATTAGCTATACTAGTAGAGAATTTAAAGGGAAATTCTCTTGGGGTGTACTTTAGCTTTTGGGCATGTGTGAGAGTTAAATATTTTGTAGTGTGGTTGTAATAATTTTCCACATAGTAAATATTTTTTTCTCTTGGTTGTCTTTTGACAACGCTTGTGGTTTTTCTCCATTTGGGAGTTTTCCACGTTAAATTATTGTGTTTTTCTCTCTTTTATTTTTCAAGTATTTTTGTTAATGTTGTGATCTAAAGGGATTGTTGGATTACAAGGGGTCTATTTTCCCAACAATTGGTATCGGAGCTTGGTAAAAGATAAACTTCAAGGCGGTGTAGGAATTTCTTTAAAATTCTTAGTATGCTCTGTGGTTGCGGCTTTGTCCGATCTTCTACATCAGAAAAGATTTTTTAGAAATTGTTGTGGTCCAACTGGAGGTCCTTTAAATACGTTATTGTGTTTATTGAGTGTGGTATTGTGTAAGTAAGTGCAGCCAAGAAAGTTTTGTCACAAAGGCTATAATCGCCTAAGGAGGTTGGGACTTAAGCGGTACCATTTGTGTCCCCCCAATCTTTCCTGGAAACTTTCTTAGTGCATTTTGTAGACACAATTGTTCACTCATTATTCACGTGTGAGATCACTATAGCATTGTTGAGCAAAAATGAGTTTCAGATTTGATATTGAGAAATTTGATGGGAGAATTAATTTTGGGTTGTGGCAAGTACAAGTCAAGGATATACTAATCCAGTCTGGATTGTATAAGGCCTTAAAGGGAAAGCCAGCTTCTTTGTCCGAAGGAAAGGAACCAGATAATCCTAGTGACAACAGTGGAGACAAGGGAAAATCCAAGATGAGTGAAGAAGAATGGGAGGAGTTAGACATGAGAGCAGCAAGTCAGATTCGTCTCTGTCTAGCCAAAAATGTTCTTGCTAATGTTGTTAGATGGTCATCAACAAAGGAGCTTTGGGAAAAGCTTGAGGAGATGTACCAAGCTAAAAGTCTTTCAAATAGGTTATATTTGAAGGAGAAATTTCACAAATTGCAAATGGAAGAAGGTACAAAAATTTCTGACCACCTTAGTGCACTCAATGGGATTGTTTCTGAACTGGAATCTATTGGAGTGGAGATTGATGATGAAGATAAAGCATTGAGACTTATTTGGTCTCTTCCATCTTCCTATGAGCACATGCAAACCGTTTTAATGTACGGGAAAGAGAATGTGAATTTTTCAGAAGTGACAAGTAAGCTGATTTCGGAAGAAAGAAGACTGAAGAATGGAGAGAACAAATCTTCTGAAAGTGGAGCATTGTCGGTTTGTGGAAATAGGAAGAAGTATAAAGGCTCCAATAAGAAAATTATTTGCTGGGGATGTGGACAACCTGGACATCTAAAGAAGGATTGCAAAAACGGTGGAGCTAATTCGGCTAATGGCTCCAAAAGTGATGCTACTAATGTAGTCGTCTTTGAAAATGAAGACGATGAATTTGCTTTTTAAAGAAAGATATATATCCTCATGGCATGATAGCTACCAATTGAGTTGCCATGGAAAAGGATGTATGAAAAGGTAGCATGTCCACATTTACACATGGCATTGGTTGACAGTTGATGCAAGGTGTGTGGTGGAATTGATGTCGATGGCTAATGAACTTCCTAGAAAGTCAACATTGGAAGTTGCACCATAACTTATTAGCAGTTTTTCGACATGAACTGGTCGAGGTAAAAATTCTTGGAGTTAGTGAATTCCAAGTGTGTATACTCTTATGGTGGAGTATGACAATTCTTGTTTTTAGAATTGTGACTATCATAGCTGATGGTGTTATTGAGGTAGCTGTTGTTTTTATGGTGAAGAATTGTATGGAATTTTTGCCAAGGTGGAGATTTGTTAGTTTTTGGCAAAAATTGGCCAAATCCCACATTGGAAATTAACAAAAGATGGAAAAATTCTTAGCCTATAAATAGAACATTTCCCTTTGGTTAAATGTATGTCAATCATCAAAATACAAGTGGTGTACTAGAAAGCTATTAGCTATACTAGTAGAGAATTTAAAGGGAAATTCTCTTGGGGTGTACTTTAGCTTTTGGGCATGTGTTGTGGTTGTAATAATTTTCCACATAGTAAATATTTTTTTCTCTTGGTTGTCTTTTGACAACGCTTGTGGTTTTTTTGTCTATTTGGGAGTTTTCCACGTTAAATTATTGTGTTTTTCTCTCTTTTATTTTTCAAGTATTTTTGTTAATGTTGTGATCTAAAGGGATTGTTGGATTACAAGGGGTCTATTTTCCCAACATGCTGGTCTTAGCATAGAGCACCAGTTCATTCCATGCTTCATCGGACGATCTCCCTAAAAACTTATCGGACAAGGCTGTCTCCGAAAATCTTGCATCCTTAAGGAACGGCTGCGATGAAGATCTTTACGTTTCGTTGCATTTGGGTGACAACGAAGCCAACCGGAGGCATTCCGAAGCTTCAACCAGCACCGAAGAACCAAAGTGTTTCTGGAGCTTTGAAGAGGGTTGGGAACCTAATTTTAATCAGAGTTAAGGCAGCAAAATGCATGTGTTAACTTACAACTTACTAGGTCGAGTTAACCTCAGTAAATTACACGAGTGATTCAGTAAACAACTTTCTTTTCCCTATTTAAAGGGCCTGAAATCGAAAGGATTCCATGTTTAAAAGAGTGTAGCTTAAAGAGGAAGAAGCTCGAGTTCGACTCACAAGTCTAAGGCTCAAAGTTATAGTGAGTTGCACCTCCAATTAAATTGATAATATTATCATTATAATATTTATAATTAATATTAGTTTAAATATTATAAAAATACTATTTTATATATATAGGACGAGATCTATGCTTGGGATTTTTTAGTTTTTAGAAAACTTCAATTTTACTACTAATCAAAGCCTTTTTAAGTTATTTTAAAGGCAAAACAGGCACAATGTCAAAAATAGCCCCTAATGTTTTCAAGATGGTCATATTGGACCTTATCTTTTTTTGGAGTATTTTAGCCCCAACGTTTTACTTTGGGACAAAAAGCTCTCTCTATAGATGAAAACCATTAGTTAACATATGATTATAGTTATAAAATAAGAGTATTTTTTAACCTAAAATGAAACGTTGAGGGCTAAAATACCCTATAATAAAGAACAAGGAACAAATCGATTAGTTTACAAATGTTAAAGGCATTTTTACTCTAAAATGAAATGTCAGCGGTCCAAATGTACCAAAAAAATAGAACACGAGACAAAATAACCATTTTAGTAAACGTGAGAACTAATTCTGGCATTATACCGAAAAATAGAATATGAGACAAAATAACTATTTTAAAATAGTTGCACCTCTAAACTAATGTTTTGTTAAGCTGGAATATAGCTTGTGTAGTTTACGTTAAGCTATTGAATGATAATAATGACGTTAAACGAAGATGATAAAATTAGAGGTATTAAATTGGGAAAGGTACTGTGCCCTTGGTCCTCCTCACTTCTTCCTGGAAACTTCACCCTGCTTCCATTCTACAACTCTTCTTGTATTTCCTGCAAATTCATGACAAAATCTTTCATAAAATTATTGCCCGATGTGATGTACGTGTTAGGCTAAAATATGAATTACGATATATAAAATCTTTCACGAAGTCTTTCATAAATGAAGATGATGTACGTGTTGGGTATATATCCAAAAATTATTCCTAAATCTTCAATTATCCAAATTTATTCTTTCCAAAATTATTTCTATATGATAATACGATTCACAAATAAATATGTTTTTTATTAAATAAAGATTTAATAATATTAAGATTAATATTAAGGTGAGATAACATGAAATTTTTTATTACTCGGCCGATTAATGGATTTAAATATATATATATATATATATATGTTTTAATATCATAGATATCAACAATAGTGGGAAAAGTGCCGGCCCCTTGGTCCCCCTCACTTAAAATACTTGGTCCAAGTCTTCTCAATCAAAGTCTTCTAACCCACCACAAATGTTTTCTCTGAGGCTGAAGTTTTGTTATATGTTTGGCTGAATTCAGTGTTAATCCTCCATTGTTGTTGTCGTGTTTTAGCATGCCACAATTAAAAGCAAAGCTGCCATGGTTGGGTCAGCTAATGTTTATTTGGGTGTGTTCATACTTCAGTCTTCATATTGCAGATTGTATTATATGCATGAGGGCTTGGGAAAAAATTGGAAGAGCTTTAAACATTTCATTTTCCGTGGGCCCTATCAACCCACTCGTAGTGAAATGTATAAAAGTATGGTTTACAGAGTTTATTTGCATTATTTTTACTTATATTTTACCTCTTTTGTTCATTGGTAATATTGATATGCATATCTCTTGTCTTTGTGTTTCTACAGAAACTTATGATCACTTTGAAGGGACAGGCATGCTTTTGGACTCAATTTGCATATATATAAAAAAAACTCTGCAATAGAAAAGAAAAATTCAAGTTCACTTACATTTACAGACTTTTTGAGAATGTAGGTAACATGCTATTGGATTCATTTCACAACTACTAATGTGCTGCAATTTTTTTTTCAATAGTTGGACTTATCTTATCGAGGCCTTTGGTTGGGACACCATCTTTGCTTGCGCTTGTTGTGTATAAATGGAGAAGGAGACATCTATCAATAGATGATAAGATCGAAGAGTTCCTTCAAAGACAAAACAATCTAGTGCCGATCAGGTATTCTTTTAAACAAATCGGAAAAATAACAAGAGGTTTCAAATAAAAATTAGGTGAAGGGGGTTATGGCTCCGTATTTAAAGGAAAGCTTCGTAGTGGGCATCATGTGACCATAAAATTGCTTGGCAAATCAAAGGGTAATGGCCAAGATTTCATAAATAAAGTTGCCTCTATTGGGAGAATTCATCATGCTAATGTGGCAAAACTTGTTGGATTATGTGTGGAGGTATCAAAGCAAGCTCTTGTATATGATTTCATGTCAAATGGATCTTTGGATAAAATCATATTTACGGAAGAAAATAAGAAAACTCTGAGCTGGAAAAAGATGTTTGAGATTGTGCTTGGGGTGGCTCGAGGAATTGACTACTTACATCGAGGGCGTGGCATGCAAATTCTGCATTTTGATATCAAGCCCACAATATTCTTCTAGATGACAACTTCAATCCAAAAATTTCGGATTTCGATCTTGCTAAACTATATTCGGTAGATGATAGCATTGTGTTTCTCACTGCAGCACGGGGAAAAATAGGATATATTGCTCCCGAATCGGTTTACAAAAACCTGGGAGGCATATCATACAAAGCCGATGTTTATAGCATCGGGATGTTACTAATGGAAATGGTGGGAAGGAGAAAGAATGTAAATGCATTGGCTGATCACACTGTTGCGAAAGACGACTATCGGATAGAGCAAAATCGCAACTGATAATTTGAGAAAATAAAAATGAAGATAAGAGAGACACAAAATTTACGTGGAAAACCCCTAAATAATATAGGGTAAAAACCACGGGCAACGGTAGAAGAATTTTACTATGAGAAAATAGGAATTACAACTTCTCTCAATCTACCAAGGAGAAAACAATGATAATTCTCTCTTGATAAAAAGAAGAAAACAACTCTCAAGAAACTCTCTAAATTCTCTAGTATTAGAAGAAAGCTAGAATACTTTGGGATGGTTTTGAAGCTAAATGAGCTAGGGTATTTATAGTTGAAATCTAAGGACTAATCTTGTAAATACCCTAAAGTACAATGATCAAATGTTGTAATTTTCCCTTGCATAATTCAACAAAAAATAATTAATTTTGAAAGCCACCTTTGAAGCATTAGCCGCCGGCTACTAGTGCTATGACTTTCAACAATCTCCCACTTGAAGATTTGATTGGAACAATCATATCTTCACACAACTCTTTCTACCTTGTACCTTCATGTTGCTTACGTCTCTGACAGGCCACAAGAGGATCGACACCAAGTAAATTTGTCAGCGTTGATCGCCTTCGTCATGAAATCTGCTATGTTGTCTTTGGTATGGATCTTCTGCATATCTATCGTTCCTTCTTCCACCTTTTCACGAATGAAATGGTATTGAACTCGTATGTGCTTTGTCCTTGAATGAAATGCTGGATTCCTTGCTAAATGCAAGGCGCTTTGACTGTCACAAAACAGAGAGACATACTCTTGATTGTGCCCAAGCTCCTCCAATAGCATCTTCAACCAAATTGCTTCTTTACTGGCTTGTGTAGCTGCTACATATTCTGCTTCTGTTGTTGACGTAGCCACAACTGACTGTAATTTTGAAACCCAGCTTACAGCTCCACCAGCAACTTTGAACACATATCCTGTAGTAGATTTGCTTTTATCCAAATCCCCTGCATAGTCAGAAACTACATACCCATTGATTAGTAAGTTTGATCCTCCGTAACATAATGCAACATTTGAGGTCCCTTTGATGTATCTCAGGATCCTCTTTACTATATTCCAATGCTCTTTGCCTGGATTCGCCATGTACCGACTAACCACTCCCACTGCTTGTGCAATGTCTGGTCTTGTGCATATCATAGCGAACATTAAACTTCCCACTGCTGATGCATACGGTACTCGAGACATCTCCATCCTCTCTTCTTCACTGCTAGGACTCATACTGGAGGATAATTTGAAATTAATAGGAAGAGGGGTAGAAATTGGCTTACAATCTTGCATGTTAAATCGTGACAAGATCTTCTTCAAGTAATTCTTTTGTGAAAGTCAAATCTTCCTATTACTTCTATCTCGGTGAATTTGCATCCCTAGAATCTTGTTTGCTGATCCCAAGTCCTTCATTTCAAATTCCCTAGCCAGTCGTGCCTTCAATTCTTTAATATGATCTTTGTTGGGTCCTGCAACCAACATGTCATCCACATACAACAGCAATATAACAAAATCGTTATCACCAGACCTCTTGAAATAAGCACAAGGGTCTGCATTAAGTCTGTTGTAACCAAGGCACATAATGAAGGAATCAAATCTCTTATACCAACACCTCGGCGCCTGCTTTAGACCGTACAGAGATTTGTTCAACCTGCAAACCAAGTTCTTCTTTTCTTTTTCTTTAAAACCTTCAGGCTGGAGCATGTAAATCTCTTCTTCAAGATTTCCATGAAGAAAAGCTGTTTTAACATCTAGCTGTTCTAGATGTAAATTCAATGTAGCACACATTGCCAAGAGTACTCGAACTATTGTTAGTCGAACCACAGGAGAAAAAATTTCATTGAAATCAATACCTTCTTTCTGAGCATATCCTTTGACCACCAGTCTTGCACGATACCTCTCCACTTGATCGTCACCATTTCGCTTGATTTTGAAAACCCATTTGTTACTAATTGGATTCCTTCCTTGTGGTAGTGACACAAGGTCCCATGTATTATTTTTATGAAGGGCTTCAATTTCTTCTTGCATCTCCATCATCCATAGTGAAGCATCTGAGCTGTTTATTGCCTCCTGGTTTGTTGATGGCTCACCGTCCTCTGTTAAAAGGCAATATGCAATATTTCCTTCTATAACATAATCTGAGTGCCAATTGGGACGTCTTCTCACACGATCTGATTGACGAGTTGTTGGAGCTTCAGAACTCTCTGGTTCTTGTTCATCATGTGCTGGTTCTACTTCAGAAGAATCTCCTTGTTCAAACTCCTTTTCCACATGTATCTGTGTAGTCTCTGACTTTTCAGCGCTATCATCGTCTTCTTTTCTTTGTAGATTATCTTCTACAAAGATAACATCCCTGCTGATGATCACTTTGCGGGCAGTGGGATCCACAAGCGATACCCCTTGACACCATCAGCATACCCCAAGAATTTGCATTTCCTGGATTTTGGATCTAGCTTTGAAATTTCTTGGGAGTTGTACATCACGTACACAATACTTCCAAATACATGGAGGTTTGAATAATCAGCTGGTTTACCAGTCCACATCTCCATTGGTGTCTTCAGCTCTATTGCAGTTGATGGAGCTCGATTCATCAAATAACAGGCGATATTGACTGCTTCTGCCCAGAATGATTTTTCTAGGCATGCATCCCTCAACATTGCTCTTGTTCTTTCTAACAAGGTTCTGTTCATCCGCTCTGCCACTCTATTTTGTTGAGGAGTGTTCGCCACTGTGAACTGTCTTTTGATGCCTTCTTTCCTGCAAAAGTCATCAAATTCTTCACTTGTGTATTCTCCTCCATTATCTGTTTTGAAACACTTGATCTTCTTTCTAGAATCAAGTTCCACCCGTGCTTTGAAGTTTTTGAAAGTTGAAAACACGTCTGACTTCTTTTTAATAGAGTACACCCAACATCTCCTGGAGTATTTATCAATAAATGAGACAAAGTATTTTGCTCCGCCTAGGGATGTAACTGGTGCTTGCCATACGTCAGAATGAACCAATTCCAGAACACTTTTGCCTCTAGAATTTGACGTGTTGAATTTCAACCGGTGTTGCTTACTTGTTATGCAATGCTCACACAAAGTAGGTGATACCTTTGTTAAGCCTGGAAGTAGCTTTTGCTCTACAAGGACTTTCATTCCTTGTTCTGACATGTGTCCAAGTTTCTTATGTCATATCATTGCAGAATCTGAACTACATGAGGTAACAGAGGCTTCTGCTTCTAGCAAAGTCTCTCCCTTCAGCATGTACAAGTTTGCAGCTATCTTTTCGCCTTTCAGCACCACAAGCGCTCCACGGAACACCTTCATGATTCCTTTTCGTGTTTCAATCTTGCTAGTATTATTATCCAACAATCCGTAGGATAATAAATTTTTCTTCAGGCCTTTCACGTGCCGCACATCTCGAACAACTTTAATTGTTCCATCATACATCTTCAATTTGATGGTTCCCACGCCAACGATCTCTAAGGCATGATCATTGCAACTATACACAGATCCTCCTGAGACAGGTTCATAATGATGGAACCATTCTCTTCTTGAGGTCATGTGATATGTTGCTCCCGAATAAATGAGCCATATATCTACAAATCTTTTTCTGCCTTCCACGGTGGTTGACGCTTCACAGCATAGAGCATCTCCATCATCTGAAGTGTTTGCGGTATTGCCTTGTGGATTGGAGTTTTTATTGAGACTCCAACAATCCTTCTTCAAGTGACCCTTCTTTCTACAGTGGTAGCACTTTAAATTCTTTTTGCTTCTTGACTTAGATCTACCATGTTTGTGATTGCTGCTTTGGTCACGTTCTGTTGATCTCCCTCTCATCGTTGTCAACTCTTCTGCTTATTGCAGATTTACTTGTCTATCTTCCTTGTTCTTGCGCCGATTTTCTTCTTGTAGAGCAACAGCTGCAACGTCATCGAAGACTAGACTGGTGACATTACTGTTTGTCAAGTTGATGATGAGTTGATCATACGAATCCGGTAGACTTTGAAGTAGAAGTTCAACACGTTCTTGTTCTCCTATTTTACAGCTTAAGGATGTAAGCTGAGAAAATAAAGTGTTCAGTGTATTTAAGTGCTCCGTCACTGAAGTAGATTCTGACATCCGGAGAGTGTACAATTTCCTCTTAAGGAAAATTTTATTGTGCAACGATGTGGCCTCGTACAGTTTGGTGAGATGATCCCATATCTCCTTAGTTGTCTTCTTCTCCTCGATGCTTGACAATACTTCATCTGCTAATGCTAGATGAAAGTTTGCCATAGCATTCTCGTCCATCTCGTTCCATTTTCTGTCATCTGTGAAATCCACCGGCCTTTCACTGATAGCCGCTAGACACCCGTCTTTCCTCAGGATAGCCTTCATCTTTAATTTCCACAATGAGAAATTTCTCCCATTGAACTTTTCAATATCAAATTTCGTTGTCATAGCTTCTATTTCGGATAGCTCCCACTATTTCACTATCGTGAATAGTTCTCTAGAACCTCAAAGAATGGGTAATACCTTCTTACTTTCTTATGTTGGAGGATCCACCTTTTGGTGGCAACCACAAAGACAATAAGCAGATATTACACACTCAAATCTGGCTCTGATACCAATTGTTGCGAAAGACGGCTATCGGATAGAGCAAAATCGCAACTGATAATTTGAGAAAATAAAAATGAAGATAAGAGAGACACAAAATTTACATGGAAAACCCCTAAATAATATAGGGTAAAAACCACGGGCAACGGTAGAAGAATTTTACTATGAGAAAATAGGAATTACAACTTCTCTCAATCTACCAAGGAGAAAACAATGATAATTCTCTCTTGATAAAAAGAAGAAAACAACTCTCAAGAACTCTCTAAATTCTCTAGTATTGGAATAAAGCTAGAATGCTTTGGGATGGTTTTAAAGCTAAATGAGCTAGGGTATTTATAGTTGAAATCTAAGGACTAATCTTGTAAATACCCTAAAGTACAATGATCAAATGTTGTAATTTTCCCTTGCATAATTCAACAAAAAATAATTAATTTTGAAAGCCACCTTTGAAGCATTAGCTGCCGGCTGCTAGTGCTATGACTTTCAACACACCAGTCAGATCTATTTTCCGTCTTGGATTTATGATCGATTGGATCAAGGTGAGGAGATGGAGTTTGGAGATGCTTCTGATGATGACAAAGTGATGGTGAGGAAGATGATAATAACAGCCTTTTGGTGTATACAATTACTGCCTGCAGATCGTCCATCGATGAGTAAAGCATTGAGGATGCATGAAAATGAGGATGAGCTACTTGAAATGCCTTCAAAGCCATTTCATCAACTTCCTCTTGACACGTCATCGGAGGTTCATGGCGGTGAGTACTCTAATGATGAGCCAACTACATCAAAGGATGATATTACTATAACCAGTTCAAATGTCATTTGAGGCGGGCGCTATTATTTCATATGCGTCTTCTTATTTTGTAATTTTCCTCTTAATTGGTATACCAAACAAAGAAAATGTGTTACGACTTTGACTTTGAATTTTCAAATATATGTGGACCAGCTTTATTATACATCCCCATACAGATAGCTTCGTACATTTCTTGTTCAATGGCCCCCATGTATTCCAGAATACGTATTATGCACCTGACAGTATGTTTAATTCCCAAATTTCATTATAATTGATCAATTAACACTTTTGATTCATATTGAAATAATCATATTTTGCAGGTACTAGTGTATTATGTGTTGGAGTAGCAGGTAATTAGCTTTAATTCTGCTCTAAATTGCACTTAACAGGTAACTTTATATTGAACAGATTTCATTAATGCATTCAATTTTACCCTTTTTTTTTAAAAAAAGGAGTTATCTTAGCAATATATTTACTGGGGATATGTTGCTTGCTTGCACTTGTTGCATACAAATGGCGGAGAAGACATTTATCTGCTGATGATAACATTGAAAATTTCCTTAAAGGCCAAGGTGATCTAATGCCAATAACGTACTCTTTTCGTGAGATCAAACAATTGAGCAGCGATTTTAAAGAAAAACAAGGTGAAGGTGGCTATGGCTCCATATATAAAGGAGGCTTCGTAGCAGTAATCTCGTAGCGATAAAGTTATTGTGCAAGGCAAAGGCGGATGGACAAGATTTCATTAGTGAAGTTGCTACAATAGGGAGGATTCACCATGTTAATGTTGCGAAACTTATCGGATTCTGCGTTGAAGGATCAAAACAAGTTCTTGTATTCGATTTCATGCCGAATGGTTCTTTGGATCAGATTATATTTGCAGAAGAAAGCAAGACCATTTTAAGCTGGAAAAAGATGTTCGACATTTCACTTAGTGTGGCTCGAGGGATTGAGTACTTGCATCAAGGATGTGATATGCAGATTCTACATTTTGATATCAAGCCGCTTAACATTCTTTTAAATGAGAACTTTGTTCCTAAAGTGTCTAATTTCGGTCTTGTTAAACTATATTCGACGGATGCTAGTATCGTATCTCTAACTGCAGCTCGGGGTACGATAGGGTACATTGCTACCGAGTTGGTCTACAAAAGCATCGGTGGCATCTCGTATAAGGCCGACGTTTATAGCTTCTGAATGCTGTTGTTGGAAATAGTTGGGAGGAGGAAGAATATGAAGTCGGTTGTTGAAGAATCGAGTCGAATGTATTTTCCATCTTGGATATATGATTGGTATTCTCAAGGAGAAGACATAAAATTCGAAGGTGTTACCGATGACGAAAAGATCACCGTGAGAAAGATGGTAATAACAGCATTTTGGTGCATACAGATAAAGCAGACCGACCGTCCTTCGATGAGGAAAGTGTTGGAGATGCTCGAAGCCGATGTCGAACTCCTTCGAATACCTCCAAAGCAATTTCAACTTCCTTTTGACATATCATATCAAGTGAGGATCAAACATCACCTTTACTGGATTCTGCAGATGAAGTTAGCTTGCGCGCAATTAATGTAATTCGTCAAGATTGATTCAATGTGTGTGACTAAACTCTTTCTAACGGTCTCATTTCTCTAATTTGAGCTTTATTCAGCTCAATCTTACCCGTTTATCTACAAGTCAAACTAGATCGTGTTGATCAATTTGTTGGTCAGAAAAAACAATATAATAAATGGTAAACTATGTCGATAGTCCCCCATGTTTTTGGTCTGACCGACTTTGGTATCTAATTTGGCATAATGGTCTCTGGAATTAAGTTTCCTTTTTATTAATCTAGAGTGAGAGTAAGTCAGTATCTGGTTATAGATAACTCTTCACCATTTGATTTTGAACTCTTATATCTTTTATATTCTTAGTGCTCAAAACCCGGAACCTGGAGGAATAACAACGATTTCTTTGCTACTAAGGTTGCTTTGTACGTGCACGTTAAAGTTTTCTTAAAAATTTAAACTTGAAAACAACTGACTTACAAAAGGTAAAAGAAAGACAACTAATGATTGAACATGGTAGCTAAGTTACGAACAGCATCATGAACAAAGTAATAGCAGCAGTAGATAGAATTCTCGATGAAACGAAACCACCTCCTTCGCCAGTTGGGGTTGAGGTAGAGAACAGCCCCCAATGTCCACAAGACCACACAATAACTTGTAAAAAAACTTGCAAGGAAAGAATTACGGTCCATTGCATACCATTTTTCTTCGGCTCCATCTGGTGGCAATGCCGTGTGGTTTTTCTCCGATGGTATGCCAGAAAGGAATGGATTTCCTTCGTAACTGTCGATGCCAAAATTCGCGAATTGGCCTTTGTCTGGGACTCTGCCTGATAAGTTGTTGTGTGCCACACTGAAGACTTCCAGGAAGTTAAGCTTGACCAGCTCCGATGGGATTTTCCCGCTTAGATTGTTGTAGGACAAATCCAGGCTCTCGATTTGAGGGAGATTCGAGAACGAAACCGGAATGCACCCCGTCAGATGATTGTGGGATAAGTTGAGTCCGTGAAGGAATGACAGCTTCCCAAGAGTCTGAGGAATTGCGCCCGTCAGATTGTTGCATGACAGATCTAATCCAGCCATGTAATTCAGAATGTTTCCTTTGTAAGAAAGGAGACTATGTTTAGTGACAAAGTCTACATTACACACATACATGACATCTAGCCTATTACTATCCCAGAAACTGGTAAAGTCATAAAATTCTTGAAGGAGATTGTGAAAATCATAAGAAAATGTAAAGTCTTTAACGAAATCATTGGAAGCACTTCCGAATGGTAAATCACTCAAGCAGCTTGGTATTGGACCAGAAAAGGAGTTGTTGGAAAGATCCAATATGGTTATCTCTGTTAATTGACACAACTGTCTCGGAATCAAGCCATCGAAGAGATTATTTCCTAACAAAAGAATTTGTAAGTGACGAAGTGGACCAAGTTGGGAAGGAATGTTTCCAGAAAATCTGTTATCTCTGATGTTCAACAAGAAAACAGGTGAATAACCTTGAAAATTCTCGATCAAGCAAGACGGTATCGGTCCCGACAGCAAGTTATGAGAAATATCAATGACCTGCGCTTCATAAAATCCTTCACATGGCATGTGGCCTTCGAAAGAATTGTTCTGCAGTAAAAGAACCTCAGCATCTATTCCATTAGGAATCTCACCGGCCATGTTGTTGTTGCTAACATCAAAGAGTTTCATGGAACTATAGAATTCCTTCTTTGTTATTAGACTTCCGGTGAACTTATTGTTCCCCAGTCTCAACACTTGTACTCTACTCAAGTTGAAGTGATCAGCGGAAAAGAATTCACCATGAAAACTGTTGTTGTTCAACATCAAACCAACTAGATCAATGCAATTTTCTACCAATTCCTTTGGAACTTCTCCTGATAAATTATTGAAGGATAAATCCAACCACGACAACTTCGTCATGACACCAACCAAGGACGGGAGCTCGCCTTCAAACAAGTTACAGGATAAATTGAGATACTGTAAATTTGGAAGAAACAGTCCAAGATCCATTGGAAGATGCCCTTCAACATGATTGTTTGATACATCAACATGAACCACACCACTCATAGGATTCTTCCGAAGAGGATTGAGATTCCCGATAAACGAATTATTCCTAAGGTTCAGAAACTGTAGATCAGTGTTATTTTCAAGCAACCAGAAAGGCAGGGCTCCGCTCAAGTCATTGTGCGAGATATCAACCCATATTAACCGATGCTGGCTTAGCAAAAACCGAGGAGCATTCTTCATGTTACAATTCGAAAGCAGCAATACCTTTAGTTGAAACAACGGGATCCCAGCTTGTTCATCATTATCAATCTGCAGTTTGTTCTCTTTGCTCCCGAGTACGACTACCTCAAGCTTCGAGTGATTGAATATGGAGCTAAGAGAGAAGGAACCCTCGAAATCATTATGGCTAATATCCATGAACTGAAGAAACTTTTGGCTTGGTATTGAATATGATGTAATGGTGCCGCTGAAGTGATTATGATGCAGATCAAGAATCTTTAGAGATGTCAGATTGCTTAGACAAGGGGGAAGAGTTCCTTGGAAACTATTATGATGAATATCTAACACTTGAAGTCTCCTCAATTCACACAACCCTGGAAGAAGGAGAAACTAAAATTGTTTCAATAATTTACAAGAAAACGATGATTTCACCTCAGTTATACTCTTACCGTGGACCGGCAAAGAGCCATTGAAGTAATTATCTGCCAAATACAGAGCTTTAAGATGGGATAGATTCCCAATATTTTGAGGAATACCTCCTTCCATAATATTATTGCGTAAATCTAATACCTCCAATCTTCCCAATGTTATCAAATCTACGGACAAAGCAAAGAAAAATGTAAGCTTCATCAAATATTTTTTTTCCTTAGAAAGGAATTTGCATGTTTACGTACCTTGATTCGACAGAGTGCCTCGCATAACATTATCGGAAAGATCAAGAGACTTTAGGGACGGAAGTGAGCCCAGAAACCTTATAATATTAGTACCGGTGAAGGTGTTGTCATGCAGAATTACGTTCCTGAGCTTTGAGCAATCCACAGAATCTGGATAATTATCACAAATCAATGGGTGTGAATCATCATCATCATCATATATATATATATCAAAACAGATACTGAAATCATTGCGTAATTAAAGGAATGAACTTGTCCCATACCGAACTTTGTTGGAGAATCTTGTAGTCTATTTAAACTTAAATCCAGTGTCTCCAAGTTTTCAAAAGCAGATAGTTCTGCATTGTGGAAGAGAAACAAAACAATTATTGTTGTAATCCTATATATATATTGATTAAATTCCAACATGTATACCTCGGGCAGGGAAGGACCCGTTAAAGGAATTGCCACTAAGGTTCAAATTCTTAAGCGATTTGAGTTTCCTCAAAGAATGCAGATGGCTGCTTGTTAAAATGTTATACGAAAGATCCAACGTCTCCAGCTGTTGTAGCCTAGACCAACCTTTAGACCCAATAAACAAGATATTATCAGCCAAAAATTTAAAGATATTAGATGTGATCATGCATGTAATAACCATACCTTGGTTCTCTGTCCATGTCATACAATTGTAGGCTAAAATGAGAGTTTTTAGATGTTTAAAAGACTGGAATAAGGTGATGTTCCAATTGGGTGAATCGAAACAGTAAAAATCATGTAAATTAGACAGTCGTATATTGAAGAGGGAGAGCCTGTGAAGCCGTCCGGTGGTGGAGTTGCAGCTAAGTCTCTCCCAGCCACAGTAATCACTCGTCGGATCATCGACCCATGAAGGCAGTACATCATGCTCTGCACCATTCATGACGTCTATCTTCAGAAACGACTTCAGTTCTAACAGCCCTGTCCTCTCTTCTTCAGAACATGCTCTTTGCCCGTCAGTTTGAGTGAATATGATGACCAAATTCACCAGAAATATCAACTTTAGAGAATGCATCTCATTCATTTTCAAAACCAAGCAAAACTCTTAGGTGATCGTTTAGTTGACAGGGATGGCTTTTATATTGTCATGTATAGCTCTCAACTGATGGGAAACCAAGGGAAAATTGGCTACAATTAAAATTATTTTCCTGTTAATTATAAATGGAAAATTATCTTTTAATTTTTTTAAAAAAATTCCTTTTCGTGCATATAAGTTAAAAGTCGAGTCCTTGTACTCCCACAGTTAAGCCTTAACTGTTGGGAGCGATGACCTGAAAGACTTCGACAGATCACATCTCCATTTGCCAAAGTTCTATTTGATATTTCCTTTATTAAACCAAAAATAGACTACTCGATTGAAATGTAAATTAGTTTTGAATAAGTAGCGCAATTCCTGCTCCAATTTTCCACAAATTAACCACCTATAGGATGGTTTGGAGACTTGGAAACTTCAAAATTTTCGATTGATAACGACTACATTTTGTATATGCAGTTGATCGAAGTTAGAACACAGGAAAAATAACATATCCTATTACGAGTGAGACCACGTTCAAATTAATAATCACTTTTTCTTTTAACCTAAGGTGATTATTGTTGGGGAATACGGCTATCGGATAGAGCAAAATCGCAACTGATAATTTGAGAAAATAAATATAAAGATAAAGAAGACACAAATTTTACGTAAAAAACCCATAAATAATATAGGGTAAAAACCACGGGCAACGATAGAAGAATTTTCTATGAGAAAATAGGAATTACAACTTCTCTCGATATAACAAGGAGAAAACAATAACAATTCTCTCTTGATAAAAAGGAGAAAACAACTCTCAAGAAAACTCTCTAAATTCTATAGTATTGGGAGAAAGCTAGAATGATTTGGGATGGTTTTGAAGCTAAATGAGCTAGGGTATTTATAGTTGAAGCTTAAAGACTAATTTTATAAATACCCTAAAGTTTAGGGACTAATTACAATTTTACCATTTCCCAAAAATTCAACATTTTCAAGTTGTAACTTTCGGTGCCCATTAATGCACATGCACCGAAAGTTGCTTTGTTTTCTTTTTCAACAATCTCCCACTTAAGATTTGATTGGAGCAATAATATATTCACACCATTCTTTCTACCTTGTACCTTCATGTTGCTTATGTTTCTGTCAGGCCACAAGATGATCGACACCAAGTAAATTTATCAGCAATGATCGCCTTCGTCATGAAATATGTTATGTTGTCTTTGGTATAGACCTTCTGTATATCTACCGTCCATTCTTCCACCTTTTCATGAATGAAATGGTATTGAACTCGTATGTGCTTTGTCCTTGAATGAAATAGTGGATTCCTTGCTAGATGCAAGGCGCTTTGACTGTCACAAAACAGAGAGACATACTCTTGATTGTGCCCAAGCTCCTCCAATAGCATCTTCAACCAAATTGCTTCTTTACTGGCTTTTGTAGCTGCTACATATTCTGCCTCTGTTGTGGATGTAGCCACAACTGACTGCAATTTTGAAGCCCAACTTATAGCTCTACCAGCAACTTTGAACACATATCCTGTAGTAGATTTTCTTTTATCCAAATCCCCTGCATAGTCAGAATCTACATACCCATTGATTAGTAAGTTTGATCCTCCGTAACATAATGCAACATTTGAGGTCCCTTTGATGTATCTAAGGATCCTCTTTATTGTATTCCAATGCTCTTTGCCTGGATTCGCCATGTACCAACTAACCACTCCCATTGCTTGTGCAATGTCTGGTCTTGTGCATATCATAGCGAACATTAAACTTCCCACTGCCAATGCATACAACACTCGAGACATCTCCATCTTCTCTTCTTCACTGCTAGGACTCATACTGGAGGATAATTTGAATTTAATAGGAAGATGGGTAGAAATTGGATTACAATCTTGCATGTTGAATCTTAACAAGATCTTCTTCAAGTAATTCTTTTGTGAAAGCCAAATCTTCATATTACTTCTGTCTCGGTGCATTTGCATCCCCATAATCTTGTTTGCTGATCCCAAGTTCTGCATTTCAAAATCCCTAGCCAGTTGTGCCTTCAATTCTTTAATATGATCTTTATTGGGTCCTGCAACCAACATGTCATCCACATACAACATCAATATAACAAAATCGTTATCACCAAACCTCTTAAAATAAGAACAGGGGTCTAAATTAAGTCTTTTGTATCCAATACACATAATGAAGGAATCAAATCTCTTATACCAACACCTCGGCGCCTACTTTAGACAGTACAGAGATTTGTTCAACCTGAAAACCAATTTCTTCTTTTCTTTTTCTTCAAAACCTTCAGGCTGGAGCATGTAAATCTCTTCTTCAAGATTTCCATGAAGAAAAGTTGTTTTAACATCTAGCTACTCTAGATGTAAGTTCAATGTAGCACACATTGCCAAAACTACTCGAACTGTTGTTAGTTGAACCATATGAGAAAACATTTCATTGAAATCAATACCTTCTTTTTGAGCATATCCTTTGACCACCAGTCTTGCACGATACCTCTCCACTTGATCGTCACCATTTCGATTGATTTTGAAGACTCATTTGTTACCAATTGGCTTCCTTCATTATAGTAGTGGCACAAGGTCCCATGTATTATTTTTATGAAGGGCTTCGATTTCTTCTTGCATCGCCATCATCCACAGTGAAGCATCTGAGTTGTTTATTACCTCCTGGTATGTTGATGGCTCATCGTCCTCTGTTAAAAGGCAATATGCAATATTTCCTTCTATAACATAATCTGAGTGCCAATTGGGACGTCTTCTCACACGATCTGATTGACGAGTTGTTGGAGATTCAGAACTCTCTGGTTCTTGTTCATCATGTGCTGGTTCTGCTTTAGAATAATCTCCTTGTTCAAACTCCTTTTTCCACATGTATTTGTGTAGTCTCCGACTTTTCAGCACTATCATCGTCTTCTTTTCTTTGTAGTTTATCTTCTACAAAGATAACATCCCTGCTGATGATCACTTTACGAGCAGTGGGCTACCCCTTTACACCATCAACATACTCCAATAATTTGCATTTCCTGGATTTTGGATCCAACTTTGAAATTTCTTGGAAGTTGTACATCACGTAAACAATACTTCCAAATACATGGAGGTTTGAATAATCAACTGGTTTACCAATCCACATCTCCATTGGTGTCTTCAACTCTATTACAGTTGGTGGAGCTCGATTCACCAAATAATAGGCGGTATTGACTGCTTCTGCCCAAAATGATTTTTCTAGGTCTGCATCCATCAACATTGCTCTTGTTCTCTCTAACAAGGTTCTGTTCATCCGCTCTGCCACTCCATTTTGTTAAGGAGTGCTCGCCACTGTGAACTGTCTTTTGATATATTCTTTCCTGCAAAAGTCATCAAATTCTTCACTTGTGTATTCTCTTCCATTATTTGTTCTGATACACTTGATCTTATTTCCAGAATCAAGTTCCACCCATGCTTTGAAGTTTTTGAAAGTTAAAAACACATCTGACTTCTTCTTAATAAGGTACACCCAACATCTCTTAGAGTAGTCATTAATAAATGAGACAAAATATTTTGCTCCGCCTAGGGATGTAACTGGTGCTTGCCATAAGTCAGAATGAACCAATTCTAGAACACTTTTACCTCTAGAATTTGACTTGTTGAATTTCAACCGGTGCTGCTTACTTGTTATGTAATGCTCACACAAAGTAAGTGATACATTTGTTAAGTCTGGGAGTAGCTTTTGCTCCACAAGGACTTTCATTTCTTGTTCTGACATGTGTCCAAGTTTCTGATGCCATAGCATTGCAGAATCTGAACTACATGAGGCAACATGTTCATAATGATAGAACCATTCTCTTCTTGAGGTCATGTGATATGTTGTTCCTGAATCAAAAAGTCATATATCTGCAAATCTTTTTCTACCTTCTACGGTGGTTGACGCTTCACAATATATAACATCTCCATCATCTGAAGTGTTTGTGGTATTGTCTTGTGGATTGGAGTTTTTATTTAGACTCCAACAATCATTCTTCAAGTGGCCCTTCTTTCCACAGTTGTAGCACTTTAAATTCTTCTTGCTTCTCGACTTCGATCTACCATGTTTGTGACTACTGCTTTGGGCACGTTTTGTTGATCTCCCTCTCATCATTGTCAACGCTTCTTCTTGTTGCAGATTTACTTATCTGTCTTCCTTGTTCTTGCGCCTATTTTCTTCTTGTATAACATCAGCTGCAACGTCATCGAAGACTAGGCTGGTGACATTACTGTTTTTCAAGTTGATGATGAGTTGATCATACAAATCAGGTAGACTTTGAAGTAGAAGTCCAACACGTTCTTGTTCTCCTATTGTACATCTTAAGGATGTAAGCTGAGAAAATAAATGTGTTCAGTGTGTTTAAATGCTCTGTCACTGAAGTAGATTCTGACATACGGAGAGTGTGCAATTTCCTCTTAAGGAAAATTTTATTGTGCAACGATGTGGCCTCGTACAATTTGGTGAGATGATCTCATATCTCCTTAGCAGTCTTCTCCTCCTCCATGCTTGATAATACTTCATCTGTTAATGCTAAATGAAAGTTTGCCGTAACATTCCCGTCCATTTCGATCCATTTGTTGTCATCTGTGAAATCTACCGGCCTTTCACTGATAATTGCTAGACAACCTCATTCCTCAGGATTATCTTCATCTTCAATTTCCACAATGAGAAATTTCTCCCATTGAATTTTTCAATATCAAATTTCGTTGCCATAGCTTCTATTACGAATAGCTCCCACTATTTCACTATCGTGAATAGTTCTCTAACACCTTCAAAGAATGGGTAATACCTTCTTACTTTCTTATGTTAGAGGATCCACCTTTTGGTGGCAACCACAAAGATAATAAGTAGATATTACACACTCAAATCTGGCTCTGATGCCAATTGTTGCGGAATACGGCTATCGGATAGAGCAAAATCGCAACTGATAATTTGAGAAAATAAAAATGAAGATAAAGAAGACATAAATTTTACGTGGAAAACTCATAAATAATATAGGGTAAAAACTACGGGCAACGGTAGAAGAATTTTACTATGAGAAAATAGGAATTACAACTTCTCTCAATCTAACAAGGAGAAAACAATAACAATTCTCTCTTGATAAAAATGAGAAAACAACTCTCAAGAAAACTCTCTAAATTATCTAGTATTGGGAGAAAGCTGGAATGATTTGGGATGGTTTTGAAGCTAAATAAGCTAGGGTATTTATAGTTGAAGCTTAATGACTAATTTTATAAATACCCTAAAGTCTAGGAACTAATTGCAATTTTACCATTTCTCAAAAATTCAACATTTTCAAGTTGCAACTTTCGGTGCCCTTTAATGCACATGCACCGAAAGTTGCTTTGTTTTCTTTTTCAACAATTATAAAGTAGTACTTATTCTAAATACTCTCAACCATTTGACAATAAACACTCAACCATCCTGCTACAGTCGTTGGTGCTCAAACTCATAACCTCTAGGAACAACAACCATTTCTTTAACTACTTAAGTAAGTTGGTTTGTGCCAAATTAGAAATCACTTTAAATGAAATGCAAATTAATGATATATTTCATATAAAAGGAATGGTTTATTACTTTTTTAGAAAAAAATCAAATAGACTAAAGCAAACTTAAATGTGTTCGAACCCACATTCTTCTTCTTCTTATTAAGTGATAATCATATCAATTGTACTAAAATTCAATCACAAAAAATAAAATAAAAGAATATATAATATTTTAAAATAGAAAACAAAGATCTATTCAATCAAACTTGACTTTTAGTATAAATTATAGCTTTGATTATTGGAGTGTTCGATGGGGTAAAGAAAAATAATGTCTACTTATTTTTATTTTATATAATTCTTTGATTACTTATAATTTTTTAAGTTGTAAGTAATCTGAACATAAGAAAAAATATAAACATTTTGATATTAATCCTGTAATAATCGATGATAGATGATAATAGTTAAAATGATTTAGATTTTTATAAAAAATTGATTTTAAAAACTCTAAGAATAAATTACAACTTTTTATAACTTAATAATCAAAATGAGACAAAATCTAAAATTTGATAATTAATTATACAATTTACCGACACACGTCGTTATGATTTCAAAATAAATAGCCTTAATCTCAATAAAATAAATAAAAATAAGTAGAATAGTGAGAGTAAGGGTTGATCCAAAGGAACTAGGAGTTTGATGATTTTCTTGCTTTTGATTTGACTTCAAGCGTGATTTGTAAAAGAAATTAGAGGGAGGAGTTTGGAGAATTGAAGTGAAATAAAAATGATTGAAATAAAAGTAAATTAAGAAAATAAAATTCAATTAGTAAAAATCAGCCTTGAGTTAAAGATTTTGGATCAATTTTAATCGATCATTGAATAAGATTTTACCTTCGGGCTCACGCGGGTTACAGTCTATAGGGCCCAACCCCTATAACTTGTTTTTCTCTCAAATGAATCGAGAATCTAAAATCAATTTTCAGATCTCAACTCTTTGTGAGTTAATAGCGGCAATCGCTTATTAATTCAATGCTTTTAAATTCTGGAAAGATCCGACTCAGATTTTATCGTCTCAATTGAGAATCTAACCTGATTTCAGTTTCCCTTAGTGGACCACCGCTTAGTGTGTTCACAGGAAGTCGAATGTGCCACAGGCCGATCCTTCCTCCCAACTATTAATCGAAACTGAAATCCAATTCCAACGTGCTTTTTTTAAAATGAAATCGCTTTGATTGTAAAAGGATGGTCGATTATCAATCATTGATTACTGAAAACTGAAAATGTAACCTTTGAGGGTATGAAGCGCTTTTCGATTCTAACGACTTATAATTGAGTCATTGCTCTAGCCCTTGACTATAGAAAACTTAGCTAAGCATGGTAGAAACCATACTTAGCATTTCGAAAAAAAAATAAAGTAACTTGAAAAATAAAAAGAAAGAAAAACTTTTATAAATTTAAAGAAAGAAAGAAACAAGAGAGTTTGAAAATGATTGAGTGCTCAAATGATGAGTTGAATAGCTTTGAGGCTTACCCCAATGGGGTACTTATAGTCATCAAAAACCCTATAAAATAATATTCTAAACAAAAAACAATGCCTAAAGATAATTCCTAAAACTAAAAATAAGATAAATATTAATTTAAAATTAAAAAAATTCGGCTAAGTCTCATTCTCCACGCCACTGTTGATTGAATCTTCTAGAAGTTGATGATTGGACCTTCTAGAAGTTGATGATTGGGCCTTCTAGAAGATGTTAATTGGGTACCACGTCAGCTACCACTTCATCACCACGTTAACTGCCACATCATCGCCACATCAACTGCCACATCAGGCATTAACTAGATGCCATGTTGGGTGTGTCATGTCCCAAGTCGTGCCCACTAATCTGGCCATGAATCCAAAAAATAAAAAATTGCACGATTTCGTTGTTCTTAGCATGATTTTTGGAATTCAATGTCCTGCGTCGAAAATGAATGAAAATTCCCAAGTTAGCAACTAAAACAATCTAATCAAGGAGTAATTAATCATAAAATAATGTATAATTTAAACGCTAAATAAATTCCCCCTCACTTATTCAAAGCTTGTCCTCAACCATTTCACAATTACCATGCCAAAAATCTGAAGTTGTCAATCTCAATTTCACAGAATTTCAAAGGTTTATAAGCAGACTCAGTCAAGTAAATGTTGAAATTCAAGATCAAGCAAGCAAGGCATAATCAATTAAGTGTAAATCAATCCTGGCATTTCAATCATCCATCAATTTCAAAGAATACAAGATTTAGTTCCTCACATGAGTTCACTCATTTCGCTAATGTGTTTCGGGTGAAAGAATCGCTCAAGCTTAAACTGATCAACACATTACCCTAGGCCTAAAACTAAATCTAATCTCCACTACTTAGTTTGAAAATGATGCAACAATCAAGAGGACTTCAAAACGGGTTGTAATGGGGCTAAGGTTTGGGTAGGATAAAGGCCAAGAAATGGGGTTTTAAAATTCAAGACAAAGTAGAGACTATTCCGAAATTTTATTCAAAGGAGGTAAAAATGAAAGGAAGGCGAAACAAGAAAAACAAAATAGATCCCATATAAACACTCTTATGGAACCGTAAATACCGTTAGAATAAGTTCAACCTGCCATCGTGTTTTTAAAGGCCAACGCTGTAATTTTCTCCTAAGCAAACTCATCCCCTTTATAACTCATTTCTATCTCTTGAATCCAAGTTGGAATGATCATTGTAGCATGCATTTGACAACAATGAGAGTCAACCTCTTCTCTTCTAGAGAGAGCATCAGCAGCTCTATTAGTCCTCCCTTTTCGATACTGAATAATGTAGTCAAGTCCCAACAATTTTGTCAACCCTTTGTTCTAAATTACAGTGCCAACAAATGTTTTAATGGCTCGTGATTTGTCTTAATAACAAAGGGTTTGCCTTCCAAATAATGTCGTCATTTTGTGACAGCCATGAGAATCGCCAAATATTCCTTCTCGTACACTTATAAGTCTGAGTGTCGAACTCCAAGAGCTTTACTCAAATAGGCAATTGGTCTGCCTTCTCGTGATAAAACAACCCCCAGTTCTTTATAACTTACGTCCGTTTCCAAACAAAATGTTTTGAAAAAATTAGGAAGTGCCAAGATAAGGGCATGACGCATAGCTTTCTTCAAAATTTCAAAAGTTTCCAATGCTTCTTTAGACCATTTGAAGCTGTCCTTTTTTAACATGTTTGTCAGTGGCCTACTAATACCTCCATAATTTTGGATAAGTTTTCCATAGTAGCCAGTAAAACCAAGGAATCCACGCAAAGATTTTAAATTGTGTGGTAGAAGCCAATTACTCATTGCTGCTACCTTAGAGGGGTCAGTGGCAACTCCAGCAAATGAAATGATGTATCCCAAATACTCTACCTGATCCTGGCCAAAAAAACATTTGCTTCTCTTGGCAAATAGACTATTAGTTTGCAGTAAATTCAAAATCAATTCCAAATGTGAAAGATGTTGCTACCAATTAGGACTGTAAACTAAAATGTCATCAAAAAAGACCAAAACAAACCTCCTTAAATAAGGGCTAAAGAGCTGGTTCATCACAGACTGAAAACTGGTTGGTGCGTTTTTCAAACCAAAAGGCATCACTTTAAATTCAAAGTGGCCATGTGTTCGAAATGTTGTTTTGGGGATATCCTCAGGTTTAATTCTGATCTGCCAATAACCTGAGCGTAAATCAATTTTCGAGAAACATTTTGTCCCGGATAACTCATCCAACAAATCCTCGACAACAGGAATTGAAAATTTGTTCTTGATAGTCAATACATTCAATTGTTTGTAGTCCACACACAGCCTCCAAGAACCATCTTTCTTCTTCACTAACAGACATGGTGATGTAAAAGGGCTTTTGATGGTTCAGATAACAGAAAGAGGTCAATATGTTAGTGATCTGTTTTTCGACTTCTGTTCTTTGGTGATGTGGAAACCTGTATGGCCTTAACTAGTTGTGTACCACTCTTAATGGTTATAGCATGATCCTGTGATCCTTCCGGTGACATACCCTGAGGTTCAGCAAATACACTCTTATATTTGTCCAAAAGTTGTTGAAGGTCTGCTGGAATTATCGTTTCTTCAACCTCTGTGCTGAGCAAATAAATCTCTCCCATGTGAGCTTATGTAATTTCTGTCCAGAAATTAATTTCACATTACTAGGTCTTCCTCCATGTAGGACAATAGTTTGAGCATCTTTTTGGAAACTCAAAGTCTGTCCTCGAAAATCCATGGTAATTGGGCTAAATTTACACATCCAGTCTACCCCAAGCACCATGTCACTACCTCCCATTTTTAAAACTCGAAAGTCATGTTCAAATTGGTGGCCCTGCATGCGCCAACTCAGTTGTTTGTTCTTTGTTGTGCTATACAAATTTTCGGCATTGGCAACCGTTATAGTTAGTCGATTAGGGTCAATGGCTTCCACTCCTTAGCCCAAGTAGCTGTCACAAAGCTATGAGTGTTGCCACTGTCCACGAGAATATTCAATGGTTTGCCCTTAATAGACCCTTGAATTCGTAGGGTGTTATGGCCGATGCTTCCAATTAAAGCATTGATGGAAATTTGTAAATCTCCTTTATTGTTTTCCAACAATATATCCGCCCTTTCTTGCTACTCGTCTGTCGTTGGTTCCTGAGAATCTTCATCTTCCATGACATTAACTGCTTGAGTTTACATTGGTGCCCCAGTTGAATTTTTTCTCCACATTTAAAATAGAGATTATTCGTCCTCATGAATTCTTGAAGTGACTGTTTACTGTTGTTTACTTGAAAATTGGATGTTGCCTTAGCAGTGGGCAAAGTGTAAAGTCCCTGGAAATAATGAGTCACCAGTTTTGGTGTGGACATGAACTTTTTTGCTTCAAGCTCCAAGGACAACTCAATAAGCTTACTTTGCCTGTAAGCTGCTACTAATTTTCTTGGTTGTTGGAGTTTAACCCTATGTTTGATCTCTTCTTTTAATCCACTAACAAAGCTGGAAACAAAATACATTTTTTTTCAAATAAGGGTTGTTTTGTAGTATAAAGGGTTTCAGCTCTTCGAATTGTTCTTGGTACTCCTCAATCGAATTTCTTTGCCACGGTTTATTGAACTCTTCCATTGTATATGCATATGTTCTGTCACAAAATCGTTGGCAAAGATCCACTACAAACTCCGACCATGTTACTTGGTTTTGTTGCATAATATAACCATCGAACCACATTTTCGTTTTTTCGACTAAATACATAGCAACCACTTCTAACTTTCGATGGTCTGGTATAGCAAACAATGAAAAACACTTTTGACACTTTTTTACCCAGCCTCTAGGATTGTTCCCATCAAATGTTTTTAGCTCTATTTTAAGTCAGAGATTACATGGTCTGAAGCCTTCATCAACCTGATACTGATTTGCTCTCCCCTTAGGTTGATGTTCAGTAAGTTTTAATGGTTCATTCAAATAATCATTTGGCTTAGGTGTCTGGGAGTGTATAAAGGTAGGATTTTGGGAACTAGAGGGAAAAGGGTTAAGAGCTAAGACACCTGGTTCCCCTGGTTTATATCGTTCGGTTTCTTCAATAACAGTCACTTGTGTCAAGGATCGTCCTTCATTTTTTTGAGATTAGGTTTAAAAAATTTACCTTCATCGATCTAGATGCCCGGTTTTGTTTGTTTTTCTGGTTCCTTATCGTTTCCGATAAGAATCCTCAAAATCTTTGCCAACCCGGACTTGTTATCCTCCAATCCAGCTTCTAGATTATGCATTCTGGAGTCGAGACTTTACATTTTGTCCTCTATTCTCTTTTGTTGATCGTCCATTTTACTTTGCATTCCAATGACTTGGTCCTGTATAGCTTCCAAATTTGATTTTTCTACCATGGTTCGAGTTTTTTTTCAATTTTCCCAGCTTGAAAAAAAGTTTGGTTTTTTTTTCTAGCTTTGATACCAATTTGTCACGTTTGAAGGGTGAATTTCAGAATTTTAGGTTAAAGGAGAAGAGCGTAGGTTGAAGAAAAATCAGAACTTTGCATAAATTCATTCATATCCTTGTATTACATCGTTTGAGCATATATATTCTCTAGAACACTTGTCTATTTTGTCTTATTCTCGGTTAACCTGCTTTTCAATGCTAGGCATCAAAACGTCATCGTCTAGCTGCTGCTCTTTAGATTCCATCTTCAAATCAATTGATCCTTCCTCGTGCTCTAATCCTTAATTTCTCACATTTCCCCCCCCCCCTCTTTCACCTTCCATCGTGACAATATCAATTGTTCCTTCCTCGTGCCCTAATCCCCAATCTCGAGCAATCTCTAGTTTCTTATATTTGTCCCTCATTTTACCTTCTATCATGACATTATATTTTATATTCTGTGTAAAATATTAGGGGATGAATATTCATTTAAGGTGTTGACTCCTTGTTTTATTTGTCGTTGTTGGATTTCTTTAACACAGCAGTATGTACTTGTATTATGTTAACCATGTCACGCTCAATACAAAATCATAAAACAAGAAATTAAGAGAGTACGAATTAAATTATCTCATAATTGTGTTATTCTTAAAAATTATGGATTTGAGTATGAATATTTTTATTTTAGAATTAAAAATCGTACATTAAAGATTACCCACGTGTAGTTTTTAATTGCCATATGTGGCTGAAGCTGACTTCACTAAACATCCACCAAGCTCGGCCTTGTAAATGTGTGGCCCTGAAACACCGAGTCTTCAATCACAATAAAAGAACCCGTGTACCCTTGAAACTAATAATTTTTTTTTTTAACTTTCACTGGGAAAAACCTCCATCAATGGCTGCTTTCATCCCTCTCAAGCTATCACTGCTCTTGAGTCTGCTCTCAAACATTGGTTTCCTGTCAGAAACCACCAAGAACAACGTTGGGATATTTCCACCTACGTGCAATCGGATCGAGTGCCCAAGTTTCGACGTCATTCAACAAGGCAATGGCTATGAGATTCGCAGGTACAACTCCAGTGTGTGGATGTCAACTTCTCCTATTCAGGATATTTCTCTTGTTCAGGCCACCAGGACTGGCTTTCTTCAGTAAGTTTTACTATCATAATCACCACTTATTAAATCTGTTTTCTTTGCTTCAAAGTTTCAAAAACTACAGATTAATGGAAGCTTATGGTTCCTACTTTGCTTGTAGGCTATTTGACTACATTCAAGGGAAGAACAAGTACGAGCAGCAGATAGAAATGACAGGTCCAGTGATCACTGAAGTTTTACCAAGCGATGGACCCTTCTGTGAGTCATAGTTTACCGTCAGTTTTTATGTCCCAAAGGTGGACCAGGCGAATCCGCCGCCAGCTGAAGGCCTCCATCTCCAAAGATGGGAATCGACTTACGTAGCGATAAGGCAATTCGGGGGATTTGTTACGGACTATAACATTGCAGAGGAAGCTGCTGCTTTGCAAGCCAGTCTTGAAGGCACTGTTTGGTCTGCTGCAATCGACAAGACTCGGAAAGATGATGGCGCTTCGGTTTATACGGTTGCTCAGTATAACTCTCCTTTCGAATTTAGTGGCAGGGTGAATGAGATTTGGATGTTGTTTGATTTGGAAGATGAGTTCTTGCCTGTTCAAGTATCAAAATAACTCAGCTAGCTTCCTCGACTGCAAGTTACAGGACAGTAATGAAATTTACGTATGTTTTAAATATCTGAACTTTGTATGAGAAAAAGAGGGTCTGTATCTACTGGTTTTTCTTTCACTCCAAGCTGAAGTTCAATTTCTTATGATGATCACTTTCCAAAGCTTCAAGTATGTGTATGTATGTATCCCTTCAGTGCCGGCAGACGGGGATTAAAATGTTCCCAAAACTGAGCATTGCCTAAAAGAACCCAAGACAAACGTCTGCAATATACAATCTTCAGAAAATATCAAATAATCCTTTCATTTGGGTTCTTTCATATGATCCAAATGCCTCAATCAACAAAGCCATTGAAAATACAAAAATTGAGGCAACACTTTTAACTTGGCTAAGTCACTATTTAATCACTTGGATATTCCATGAACTACCATTCTCAATGACCATAAGTTCCTATCAAATGTATTTTTGGGGTTACCCCCATATTTTACAAACATTCCATGATCAGTATCTAAAGAAAAATCTTTCAAAGAATCACAGACCTGTTTGAAGTTCTCTTGATATTGGTTCACGATTCGGGAAGACGAGTACGAATCCAGAGCATAACCCTTCTCCTCTAAGAAGTACCTCATCCAGAACATAACCCTTTTCCTCTAAGAAGTACCTCGTGTGGGGTCTACTAGTCGAAAACACTCTGCACGAAACTGAGTTGCGAGAAGATGATTCTGGGGTGTACAAGTTATTGGGGATTGAGAATGGATCTCCATTGCTGGCATCGGCATGATCGACGGTACTGAAAGAGTCTCGAGTACTCTCTGTTGTAAATGAAGCCTCGTCTGAGCTAGTGAAAAGGGACCAATCACTTGATGATGTAGCATCGGAGAACTCCAAATTGGGTAGTTCGGCATACAACTCTACCACTCGATGAATGTTACTACTTGCATTCTGCCGGAGAATGCCATTAGAGTAGCGGTTGATACAGCCTGCGGCAATTTCAGGCCTAGAATCTGGGTAAAACTTGGGGCTAACAGAGTAGGTGCTGGATTTTCTTTGTGATGGTCGTGAAGGCTTCTCCATTGTCGAAGTGATGTGCCTAGTAGGAACTTGCTTGGTCTTTTCAGCGATTGCTCTTGGAGGCCGAGGGTATGACCTTGAAATAATCACATACTTTCAGACTAGAAGAGATTATTCAAGTAACATTCATACAACAAAGAAACATCAATAGATGCCTACCTCATGTAAAATAAGATGTATGCATCCTCAGACATCACTTGGCTCATCGAGACCGGATGTACCTGAAAGCGGGTACACCGAAACCGTGTTTCAATTCCGTTGCAGAAAGATATTTGACCAGTGAGCTTTCAACAAGTAAAACCATTATGTTGATGCTAACTTTACCTCGGTATCATCTATCCTGAACCAAATGCCTCGTAAATCTTTTATGTATGACACATAATGTCCGGAAAAAGACGCATTGAGTGTATCTAAATGCACCACAACAGCATAAAGCATGTAAAGAGGAGGAATGTCACCCATTCCAGTCATGAAAGGAACCATGTCCAGCATGTCAGGAAAAGTGATACACTTGTTTATTTTCCCATATTTTCCCTCCTGATCAAGTAACAGAAACATCAAGAAATAATCACTAAAAATAATATACTCAAACAACAGATACACATAAAGGAATGAAAAGATGAACCACTCGATATCGAAACCTATGATGGCTAAATTCTTTCATAAGTAAACAACAGAGATGTAAATTCTGAGATACACTGTTGCATTTATGACATGAAATTAACAGAAGAGCAAACAGCAAAGTAATACCTGAAACCTCTTTAAGACAATCGTCAGGATGTTAGGAGCCTCGTGTATGCGCAACTGCTTCCGAGCTCGAGCATAACTAGAACACCTTTTAACAAAAATATTTGCAGAGACAATAAATTAAAGTTAGAACAAATTAGTTGATAGTTCTAATAAAATGATAAAATGATAACTCACTGAAACAATGTTTCATACCTTTCACATCTGTACATGTTTTCTCCATCCAAATCTTCAGGTGTTGTAAACTGAGTTAAAGCATCTTCCAGTGACTCAACCCAACCATATATCTCCAAAGTAAGATCCATAATGTTTTCGTATCTTTCTGACTCGTGAGAACATCTAAGACACTTCACCTGGTTACACGGATATTCAATATAGGCAACAAAAAAATGTACATATACATGAATGAATCAAGGAAAGATAAAATTAAGCACCACAAAAATATACCGTGATATAAAAGTAAAACAAAGTAAAATAGTTATAAACACCTTTGACGTAAGGCGCCCTCTGAAAGTATGTTGTATAAATGTCGTCTCTTGCAACCTGGGGTCAACCTTTTGTTCCCCACCTAATCTCTCCAAGCATATAGATTGCATTGAAGCAACCAAGAGTCTGAAATAGACAAGAATTTAACTTTCAGAGAGGCAAGGTGATGAAATTTCCATTCTTACATAAAGTGAAAAGCATCAAATTCCAAATCGAAATTAACAAATCTAGACATATAAATGAGGGGAAATGAAGGGAGCCGGGGAATATTGGCTCGTGAATTCTATAGACCTCAAGAACTCGTGTGCATCTTCCTGATTTCCATCACCCATCTGGCCATTAATACTTCGGATGTGTGAAAGGATCCTACTAGGTGACAAGGGCCCCCCAGCATCTCTTAATAACATAATATGTTGTTCAAGCTCACACATAAGACACCAATCTTTCCCATAACCTACAATTACTACGAAGTGAGCTATGCATGGAATCAAAAGGTGTCAATATCAGTATGAAAAGAAAACACAAGCAAGACACATTAAAGCAAGTACAGGTTCTTGAATGAGATCCATGTAGCAAATAAATGCTGAGAGGCTTCGTGCAGGTTAAGCACTGCAGCACAGCATTTGCATAGCAACTGCAAAATGAAAACTACAATGAGTGCATAAAACAGGAAGTCCTACGACTTTCTTTTATATGCATACAAACAAGTCATCCTCTGAAAAATCCAAAAAGGCAATCCAGATCACAGAGAAATAAAAGAAACAAAAATGGTACCTGTTTCCACAATTTAGAAGGCCCCTTGGTGATAACTCAAAGACTTCACACCGAAAGAAATTTACAAATTCTTCATAAGGAAACAGCATCTGTGACAATAGGATAGGGTTTTTCATTCACAATTCAAGATCCCCATGAAACAATTTAACTCAAAAACAGGAGTGGAAAGAAAACAATCATAGATAAATGTATAGGAACTGACCTTTATATTCTTATGTCTATCACCATAGAGTGCAGGAAAATCCTGCCTGGCAAGCTTTGATGACCTTCGTAAACCCGTCATCTCCATAACTCCAATGCTAGAAACTCCATTGATTCCAGGTCCCGGTTTGTTACCTGTCATTCCAGAAACTTATGCATGAAAATTGAATAAAAAACTACAAATGACATGGCTAAAATATGAAGAAAGAAATACCAAAAACCTACTTAATTCATTAGGAATTTGGCCTTTTCTCTCCATTTCAGGGTGCAATCGTTCCCCAGACACTTTCACTGTTGATTTAGGTGACTTAGAGATTTTGGGTCCTACGGACTGCAATGAACTTCTACCTTTTGTGCATTCTTTTGCTGCTCCCATGCCGCAACAGTCTAATTCTACTGATTTACTGCTAAAAGCATTTTCTCTGTTGACTATGTTCTCTGAACTCCAGACAAAGGCATGTTCGGCTTCATGTGCACTTGTCCCACCTTTTACAGAATATGGTGAGCCAGAAATTTCATAGTTGCTTTTGGATTCGGACATGTTGCCACGTTGGCTTTGATGTTTATGACCCTCATGAATGGCATTACTTAAATTTTGTCCACAAATATGCATGTTAGAGCCATTGGCCTTTTCCTGTTTAAGGATTCCATCTTCGGATACAACAAAACCACTAGTTCTTGACTGCAGCAATAGTTTGATGCAATTATCAGAAACAATGTGATTAGATAAAAGTTAACACATTCTACATGAAAATCTTAAGATGAGAACCTTATGCTTTCTAAGAGCCTCTTTCGAATAAATATTATTAAGTGTCGAACTAGTCTCTCTAGTTCTCAAGGTCTCCTCACAAGAATCAAATACAGCTACATCCTCTCTTCTTAGCATTTCTCCATTGGATTTACGAGAAATTCTTTTGTCTGCACGTTTCTCTGGTGCACAGATCTGAGAGGTACCGATAGTAGAACAATCCCCATTATCAAATAATCCAGTGGTTACGGGACAATGATTTATATTATCTAAAGGTGCATTTTCCTTGACAGCCTGCTTATTAATGTATTCTAAGAACTGTGAATTCATGTTGTCACTGAGTAGCGCAGATTCTTCAAATGAGGCAACACTAGGAAACATGCTCACGCTCGAGCTTTCACTCTCCGACTGCAGGCATTCTTCCTTATGAACTTGCCTCCAATGAATAATCTGGCACCTCCCAGAACTGCATAAACTCAACAGTTTTAGAGTAGAAATATACGAAAGGTAGAAGGAAAATTTTCAACAACCAAAAACAATAATAAATATATCAGCTCATGGCTAGGGTTCACAAAAAAGTTCCCAAGAATGTATAGAATATACTCCAGGATATAAATGAATCCAAAATCCATTTTCGAAAGGCAACCACGAGGGAGGCATATCTATGTTTGCAGAGTGATAATAAACAAGTAAACCATTCAACGACAATGAAGTAAAGCAACAAAAGATGCATTGCAGCTGCTAAGCGATGGAATATACCAATATCTAACAGCCTTGCATCTCGAGCAGCGAGTTGTAGCTGGACCAAAACACCTAGCACACACATGCAATCCCTTCTTCGGAATAGGAACAACTGGAATAACACTGACAGAAGCCATTGCTTCTGCTGTAAGAGCTTCTTCAGCGGAGAGATGAGCAAGTAAACCTATCTTCTCTCGTTTCTTTGAAACCTCACTCCATCTCCCAAGCAAGAAATAAGCAACCAGAGGGAACACCACCAAGACCAGAAATAATGCGGGTATATCAGATTCTCTTGGCTCAAGCATGTTCCAACAAGCTTTCTTATGACCAATTCGAGCTCAGATTTACCATCCAGAAGATATTCTTCAACAGCTACATAAGCTCATTGAAATCAACTTCCACGCCAGTTACAAATGACAACATAAAAATAATGCTCAGCCACTTAACCCTGTCAATATTTCTTTGACAAATTAGGTCACAAATTAGATTGATATATAAAGAACTGCACTATCATACATGCACACAACTATAGGTCACACATTATATTCTTTCTAATGAGGTCTGAGTCAACTTATATATCTATTGTTTCGATTGTAAGATAATTTGTTAATACACAGAAGAATCTAAATACCTTAAATTAGTTTGAGCTTGGAAAGGCTCAATCATATCTGATTTTTATGAAGGATTCATTGTGACAAAAGCAGTTCTGATATACAAATGACACAAGCTGATAAGATTTCCACACTTTGCTTCCATGGAGAGCAACAAAATGTAAGGAAATGGAGCAATTTGGATGGAGGAGAAACCATCTTTCTACTAGCTTGTAAGGTCTAGGAACGACATCTGAAACCGTTTTCCGCTCAACAAAACAGCTAAATAAATCATCTCACTTCGACAAGCCACAACAAGCTAAGTCATTGAAAAACAACTAGTACTCTCTCAAAACACCAGCATTTTAGCTAGAGTCACTCGAATCAAGCACACGAGATTAAGTATTGTTGAAAAGAACAAACCCAAGAGAATGTCATTCAAATATTTCCCATTTGAAAAAGACCAATTAGCATAGCCAAATTAATCAATTTCCAAGAACTGCTTCCATATTCAGGTCCTTGTCTACACTTATACCCAAAATGGAAAATACAACACAAAGCAAATCCAGCATTTTCTAGGACAAAGCTAGTAGAATAAGTACAGCTTATTCGCTTAACAAATAATTCTTCTGCCCGAAAAAACAATACTAACTTTTCTTCAAAACAGAAAATTCATTGAAACCCAGCATTTCAGCAATCCCAGATTCAAAACCCCGAAAGGGATAAAATAAGCAGTAAAGCAAGTACAACTTAATGAAACCATGGGAAAAGTTGAGTAAAGCTTGAATCTTTCTTACCTCTATTTCAAGCAAGTAGATGAATAATTCTAAACCCAGAGCAAAAAACACCCAGCAAACAGTTTCTTTTCTCTTCAAAACTTGGGTTTTTTTCCTTTCCCTGAAAAAAGATCCTTTGATTCCTCGGATGGTAACTCTGAATACAACTGCTTCTCTCTGTTACTTTCTTTGCATTCACATTATTTTCCTTTTTCCAGTTTTTAAGATTTTGGCCCTCAAAAAAAAAATTTGTCTGCCTCTATTCAGACCCAAAGCACTGTACTTTTAATCACTTTATACACGTGGCACGTGGCCATTTGCTATCAACTGGACACGAGGTGGGCTCCACTCCTTGTACGGTTATGGGGAGTGGTGACGAAATACTGTGATTTTGTTATCCACCGTCGAATTTGTGGAATTGGGTGTTTTGGAGTGTGCTTGCTTTGCGTTATTTTATTTTTAGTGAAGTCATTTTAAATTTGTTTATTATACAAATTGGTACTTTGACTTAGTAATAGTTTAGAAATTGGTAATTAAACTTTAGTTTATCTAAAATTCATACATGAATTTAGAGAAAAAAATTGATACCTATTTTGACTCCACAACTATGCAATCAATCAAGTTACTCGCATTGTATTAATAAGTTAAAAAATGATGACATCATTAAATACTATAGGATAAAGTATACAAATGACCCCGCTTATAGGATAGTGTTTTATTAAATACTTTTACTATTAAAATTTATAAAATATCATTCGACTATAGAGTGTTTATTTGTTAAGTCATTCGACTATCAAAAGTTACAAAATGGTCACTTGATTGTTCATTATGTTCCAAACTTGTCTTTTTCTGTTAAAAATTTGACAGTTGTCTAAGCTGGACGTTAACATGATGACTGAGATGTCATAAGATTTTTGGATCAGATTTTATCATATCATAGTCAGTAAGTTAACGTTATACTCAAAATACTGTCATTTTTTTTAACAGAAAAGGACGAGTTTGGAACATAATGAATAGTCGAGTGATCATTTTGTAACTTTTGATAGTCAAGGGATTCAACAAAACAACACTTTATAGTCGAAGGACTTTTTGTAGCTTATAATAGTCAATGGACTTGATGAAAGAGTACCTTATATTAAGGGGACCATTCGTGTACTTTACCCAATACTATTTATCATAATATAATTGATTATTAAAATATCATATTAATAAATTAATTTAATTTGTTTTATTGTAACACCCGAATTTCGGGTCAGTAATTCGGGTTATCTCAAACTCAAGAGTCGAGTCCATTAGATTTCCTAAGATAGTGGAGATCAATTAAAATAAGGTATTGGGCTTAAGTAAGGCCCAATAGTTTTGGGAAAGTGGTGTTTTTATAAGTAAATAGGAAAATGACCTAAAATTTTTGTTTACCCTTTTTGCTAAAGCTGAAAATTCTCCCCTCTTTTATATCATTCACGTATACCAACTCTCCCATAATATCACACCCACCCTTCTTCTTCTTCTTCTTCTTCTTCTTCTTTCCATTAGTTTCCATTCCTCATTCCTTTCAAGGCCCAAGTTTCAAGCAATCTAAGTTTAGTTTGTTATAGCCAAGGTAAGAATGTTTCTCTCCATCCTTCAAGCTTTGTTTTAAGCTTCATATTGTAGGTTTTAAGATTAGTTTTCAAAATGGGTTTTATGGAATTTTGAGGGGATCTTTGAATCCAATCTTTATTTTAGTATGTTCAAGTTGCCTAGAGTATTTTAAGCTTTAATCTAAGAGCTTAGTTGGTTTAGTAACCATTTTCTTACCCTTATTTAGCTAAAGAGGTGGGTGAAGTTCTAAAGCAAAGGAAGAAGATAAGGTGACTCCTAGTTGAGTTGAGGGAGATTTTATCAACCAATGAGTTCAGGTAACACACTATCAACTCTTCCATACTCCTAGTGATTCATTAGAAATGAGTTATAGCTTGAGAGCAAGTTATGAAGCTCAGTGTTGTATGTTAATGGTAGATTTCACGTTTTATGTTATAAACATGTTATAAAGCCTTTATTATGACCTTAGTTCTTCAAATAAAACTCTAAGCATGTTTGGGGACCTCACTAAGGTCTTTGGTAGTTTTTCGTACTTGTTTGATGCTTTCTGCAGGTCGAGTCTCAGTACCAGAGGGTTGGTATCGAGACATGTTCTTTGTTTCTGGGTAAAAATATGAATTTCTGGGTAATAGTATTAAGACCATTGTCTTGGTATCGAGACCGAAATTTCAGTAGCTAAAAATGGTTTCGAGACCCACATAGGGTATTGAGACCAGTGCAAGGGTATCGATACCATATGTCTGTTTTGGGCAGAAAAGTCAGTTTTTGAGTGTTTTAGACTCGAGGTACCCAACACTTCAGTATTTCTTCAAATAAGACTATAAGCGAAAACATAATTATTGTTTAAATCAAACGTAGAAGCAAAAATAAAAGTAGGACCAAATAAGACTATCCTTGTTTGAAATGCTCGGGAAAACGACTAGGACACCCGAGTTCCTTTAGGAAAGATAGCAAAGTTGAAAGTATAGATCAATCCGGATATCCTTAGGTAGGGCCGAGTCCCTTCAGTCGACTAACTATGTTTTTTGAGGCCTTAACACCCATGAGGGGTGGGTTAGTCAGGGGTATGGTGTCCGATGCAGAGATTCTGGGGACCATATCCTCGGTAAACTAGAGGGGTGTGTGAGCTCCGAGATGTAGCACCTCAGTCGCACCATGATGTTTACTATAGAGTAGATAGTGGGTATACGAGTATACTCATTGAAGCAGAACAATCAACCAGATCAATAGAGTAGAATAATAGAACAGAACAGTAGACCAGATCAATAGATCATATAGCAGTAGACCAAATAACGATAAACGAGATAGTAGCAGACTTGATAGTTTGAGCATTTCAATGATGAACTTTTAGTATGTTTTAGTTGTTAGTGTGGCACTGAGCTAGTTAACTCATCCTTCGGATGTTTCCGTGGGTAGGTTAGTATATCGAGCAGGTCGAGAAGTTTTAGAGCTACTAAGATCCAGATTCAGTGTAGAGTAGAGTACGCCATCGAGTTTTGAAGTTTATGTGTATTCATAAACCAAATTGTAAAGTTACATTGTAAAGTCAGTTAAGAGTCGGTTTGTAATATTTTAAAATGTATTTATTTATTTACTTTGGACCCCAGTGTAAAGTTTTAACTTATATTATTTTATGAATGTTTATGTTGAAATATATTTGAAAATGGTTGTTTTAAATTAATAGAAAGAGTGAAAAAGTTGGTTAGCCACTCCGGTGGTTCCGTGTGGCATTTTACATCAGTCGATTGTGTGTCGTCCTGGTCTAGAGTGTTACATTTCTAGTTTAAGTGTCAACTTGATATAACTTATTTGTACATTTTTTAGGTTTATGTATCACTTGTTATCTAAATTTTGTTTTTTAAAATTAATATTTGAATTTGATTTTTATCAAATATGCTTAACATTAAAATGTATAATAAATATTAAGTTTGCAAATCAATTAAAATTAAAAACAAAATTAGAATAATTTAAATTATAAAAATAAATTTAAATATCAAATAATATGTTAATAATCTATAACTTATTGAACTAATAGACAAATGAAATGCTATATATTCTAAAATGATTAAACTTTGATGATTTAAGAAGGGCTCACACTACACACACCATATCACATCGATCAAATAATGCTATATCTCACTGTCTACAGCAGAATCTAAACAGGATTAATTTATCATTAAACTGTTACAAATGCTATGGACCTTTTTTTTTTCTTATGCCTACAATTCAAAGAAGTTGATTTTGAGTTTTCTTTTTTCTGAAAAAAAAACATTTAGCCAGGTAGCATAAGACAGTATAAGCAAGTATATGTTCAGACATGTATGAAAGATTTTTTTTTTGTTAATCTGAGATAAATATAAGATAATATATGTTCAGAGATAACTCACAATCATTTGACATTAAATGCTCACACCCTCACATTTCTGGTGTTAGAATTCGAAAACTCTATTAAGATTATTTGGTTCATGCAACGTGCATGAAAGATGACAATGCATATTTATGGAAAATGCATAAACCCTAGCTACTGCAATATGGCAATGCATATTTATATACACTCTATATGATCTTGAGCCTCAATCATATAAATAATTCATTTCATAACTTTATTTCTCAAACTATATACGAATATTAATTACTTACACTCAACATATATATATATATATATATATATAGAAAGCATACCTTTAGAAATAAATTCAACGTCTTAAACAAATAGAAAATATACTTATGCTGCAAAAAAAAAAACTCTTAATTATGGATTGGAGGCTTCCTTCTTGCCGGCGTATAGTCCATAGCTTCTAATTCATCAACATCGGAGAGTGCTCCGCTTCCGGTTGCCGTAACCACCTGACCGCCGAGACCCTCCTTCGTTTCCCTAGCAATCGGTGAACACCAAGCTACAAACACGAAAACAAGAGTTAATCGAGGACGAATATAATGATCCATATCCAAATGGTTTGACAAGGATTGAAGGGTTTAAGGTTTCAGTTTACCAATCGGAGTTGTAGAAATAAAGCAAAGGAAGATGAAAACAACCAGAACATGCTTGCAAGGAATTCTAGCCATATTGTCTTTAAAAATTATAGTGTTTTGTTTTCAAATCTCTTGCTGTCTCTCTTATATAATAGTATCATAACCATTTTTTGATAAAACAATTAAATATTATTTTAAAAACGATTATGATTTTAATTTTGAAAAATTGGGAATTTTGGATTAATTGAAATTAAATCGAATGAGAGTCGCCATCGACCTTTTGGATTAGGTAGGTCGAATACCTAAAAATGTCTTTTAAAAATAATTTTAAGAAAAATCATTTTTAAGACAACATTTACCAGAAATCGTATTAAAACGGGTTCGGAAGTCGTTTACGCGTGGATAATGATTAACACCCCACAACGCCCAAAAAACTGGTACTGTGTCGCTTACACGTTGTCGTTAATGGTGAAAATTATAAATCGAGTATAAAGTTAAATTATGATTCGTTTATTGAGATTTAATTAATTTGCTTCGAAATAATTAATTAGAGAAAATTCTTTAACTTGAAAAGAAACTTCGAGATTAGCAATCCTCCGTCGGGAAAACTATCTCGTCTATTTCTTATTCGTAAAAATATTCCCTCATCGATTAAAAAACAAATAGAATATAAACTAAATATAAATAGTTTGTATGAAATAAAACAAATTGATATTTACAACAATACTCATTGCATCATTTGAATCATAATATAAACAAATTAATTAGTAAAATAGAAATTGATTTATCTCAAATTTTCCTTTCATTCGAATGGTGTATTGAATCGCACCTCCTCCGTAAGGGGGTACTTTTCACACCAATTCTATGACAAATGTTCTTAAAAATAATCAAAGGGCACCAACTAAAATTTAAATAATAAATAAACATATCGTAATAAACAGCATATACATGTATAAATATGCAAAGTAAAATTAACATAATACACATACATTAGGGACTAAAATGAAAAACTAACAAATATTACAAACTGAAATAAAATGAGCAAAAAGGTAAGTACTTGAAATTATAAAGACCAAAATAGAAAAAATATAAAATCAAAGATCCAAAATAGTATAAACAAGACTTAAGGGACAAAAATGGTAAAAACATAAACTTAAATGGTTAAAACAATAAAAACAGAAATTTAAGAGTCAAAATAAAAAACTTTAGGGGCTAAAATATATAAAACAGAAACTTCAGGACTAAAAGAGCAAAACATAACATTAAAGGACTGAATTAGCATAAACATGAATTTAGGACTAAAATGAAACAAATAGAAACTTAGGAACTACAACAGTAATTACAAATAAATCAGAGCCCAAAATTACAAGCATTAAATAATACAGGTACTAAAAATAGAAATAACCCGTAAATAACATATATAACTAAAAGTAAATAAAACAGGAACATGGAGGGCTGAAACATAATTAAACCGAATGTCAACAATGACTGAAATGAACTATTTACAAATTCCATGACAAAAATTAAATAACAAAGAAAATTCAAAACACATAAAATCAATGACTAAATTAAATTATTTAAAAACATTGAGGTCAAAGTCAAATATTTACATTAATGGCATAATAGGTAACAACAGGACTAAAATATAAGTACATAAACATGAGCGCTCAAATCAAAATGAAATAAACTTCATTTAATGGCTTAAACGAAATGTTACAAAAGAAAGGGGGACCTAAACTGTGATTTACCCCTTTTAGCAAAACACGCAGACCCTCCCTTGGCAAAACGACGACGTTCAGCAATGTGGTTATAAATCATATTTAGGGTTATGAAACCCTAAATCCCTCATTATGTTCCCCTCTCAGCCGCTCAAACTCTCTTCTTCTCCCTTTCTCTCATCTCCTGCCTCATCGTCGCCGAAGAACAGAGCACACAGGGGCTCCCTGGCCACCGTATAACGGTGGCCATAGGGAGCAGACAAACCCCTAAAGACCCCAGTTCTCCTTACCCTATGTTACCCATGGTTCAATCGAGCCTCACAAGGCTCGAAGAGCCCTACAACCACCTCCCTGGGTCACGAAACAACCCCAACCGAGACCCACCGATTAGTGACTCCGACGAAGACCTAAGAAAGGTAAAATCTCCACCTCTCACCTCTATATTTTCTTTGTTTTGTTCAAATCCTTCCTCTGGTATTTCTTCTTTCCTATTTTCACTGGAAAACCGAATGGTCCCCTGATATTTCCCTCTCTGTCTTTTTATCTTTACATGTATCATTGGTGATATCTTCTCTGCTGATTTTGTGATTGACTGATAGATAGACTCTTATGATTCCTCGAGATTTCTTGTGTACTTGCATGATTTTATTTGATTTTTTAATCAGGTTTTCTCTTTGATTTGCATGACTGATGTGGTCTCGGTCACTGTTGGTGATAACGTCGACAGAGACAGTCGGAATGGAGGCTCGGCTTGGTGGCTCGGGAACTCGGCGAAGGCTCGATGATCGGCTCACGGCTAGGAAGCTGAGGAGTTGAAGCGGCGGCGGCTACTGGATGATATGCTTAGGGTTAAAACCCTAATCTGGGTTACTTGTGGGCCGTTGATCTTCCTCCAGATCTAACGGCTGGTGTTAAAGGCGGCTAGGGAGAATAGGGTGAAACCCTAGCTGAGTTGGGTCCTTTATTTGGGCCTGTCTGAGTGGGCTGGGTAGACTAGGTCTTGGGCTTGTAATCTGGGCTGCCCATCAAGCCTAAAAAAATAATGTAAATGCATATTAAATAATAATAATAATAATAAAATATAAAACTAAATAAATAAAAAAGACCCAGACAAAAACGGGTGTCTACAGTTGCCCCTTTTTGCACATTCTTGTGTTAACAAGAATAGGGCAAAGATGACAAGACAACACGTTTTTGTCTGGTTCTCTCCCTTTTAAACTTAGAAATTGGATAATGTTGGTTGTTGGGGACGACACTGCTCATACGCGATGAAGAGGTATGGTCGTCTAAAGGTGACGTGACTCCTACTTGATGAGGAGATATGGTCGGGGGATGATAAGGTTCCTACGCGATGAGGACGGTTGGTCATATTTAGGAGTGGTGATAACTCAGTTCCTACACGATGAGGACGGCTGGTTATCTACGGTTGACGCTGCTCCTACGTGATGAGGAGATCTGGTCAGGGGATGGTACGACTCATACGCGATGAAGAGTTTTGGCCATCTTTAGGAAAGGTGATAACTCGGTTCCTACGTGATGAGGACGACTGGTTATCTAAAGTTGACGCTGCTCCTACGTTATGAGGAGATCTGGTCAGGGGATGGTACGGCTCATACGTGATGAAGAGTTCTAGCCATCTTTAGAGATAATGGTTCCAAGAGAAACCGACTCAAAGATGATGTTTCGAAAGAAACAGACTTAAAGATGATTTTCTCAAAAGAAATTGTCTCAAGAGAGACAAAATTTTGTTTCCAAAGAAACATACTCAAAGATTTTTCAAAAGAAACTGTCTCAAAAGAGACAAAATTTTGTTACCAAAGAAACAGACTCAAAGATTTTTTTTTTAAAAAGAAACAAACTCAAAGATTTGTTTAAAGAAAAACAGACTCAAAGATGACGTGTTTCAAAAGCAACTGTCTCAAAAAGAGACAAAATTTGTTTCAAGGGAAACGACTCCAAGATGACATTTAAAGGAAACTGTCTCAATTGAGACAAAATTCGCTTCAAGGGAAATGATCTCAAAGATGTTCGTTTTCTTTCAAAGGAAACAAACTCAAAGATGGTAAATTTTGTTTCCAAAGAAACAAACTCAAAAATTTTTCTTAAAAGAAACTGTCTCAAGAGATACAAAATTTTGTTTCCAAAGAAACAGACTCAAAGACAGATTACGTCTTAAGTGAGATGAAATTTGTTTCAAATGAAACAATCTCAAAGGTTGGTTTTTCATTAAAAACTGTCTCAAGAGAGACAAAATTTGTTTTTAAAGAAATAGACTCAAAGATGATTTTGTTAGTAGAAACAAACTCAAAGATTTTTTCAAAATAAACAGACTCAAATATTTGTTTCAAAAGAAACAACTCAAAGATATTTCACGAAATTGTCTCAAGAGAGACAAAACTTTGTTTTAAAAGAAACAAACTTAAAGATTTTTGTTTCAAAAGAAACGACTCAAAGACTTTTGTTTCAAGAGAAAAAGACTCAAAGATGGGTTTTGTTTCAAGGGAAACAATCTCAAAGACGTTAAATTTTGTTTTCAAAGAAACAGACTCAAAGATTTTTCTCAAAAGAAATTGTCTCAAGAGAGACAAAACTGTGTTTCCAAAGAAATAAACTCAAAGATTTTTTTTTCAAAATTATCTTAATAAAGACAAAACTTTGTTTCAAAAGAAATAGACTCAAAGATTTTTGCACGAAATTTCCTCAAGAGAGACAAAACTTTGTTTCAAAAGAAACAGACTCAAATATTTTTTTTCAAAAAACAACACAAAGATTTTTATTCAAAAGGAACAGACTCAAATATTTTTTTCACGAAATTGTCTCAAGAGAGACAAAACTTTGTTTCAAAAGAAATAGACTCAAAGATTGCCGATTTTGTTTCTAGGGAAACAATCTCAAAGGGGTTTATTTTGTTTCAAAGGAAACAATTTCAAGATTTGTGTTTAAAGGGGAAACTGTCTCACGCGAGACGAATCAACTTTAAAATTCTCAAGTAGGATTAATTTTTTTTCAAGTATATCAACTTTGAAATTTGTATTATGAGGGAAAATGTCTCAAGCGAGACGAAATTTGTTTTGAAATAAACAACAATCTCAAGTGAGATTAATTTTGTTTCAAGTGAAGCAAATTCAAAATTTGTATCTCAAAGGAAAAATATCTCAGGCGAGACGAAATTTGTTTTGAAAGAAACAACAATCTCAAGTGAGATTAATTTTGTTTCAAGTGAAGCAAATTCAAAATTTGTATCTCAAAGGAAAAATATCTCAAACGAGACAAATTTTTTTTTTGAAAGAAACAGCAATCTCAATTGAGATTAATTTTATTTCAAAAGAAACTGCCTCTAGCGAGACGACATTTTGTTTCAATAGAAACAACATCAAAGGATACTGATAGTCTGTTTGTTCCTGCTGATGAAGGAAATGTCTTAATTGTTGACTTCAGGAAGTCACATCTGTGAATGCCATTGTTCTTTTATGTTGAGGACATCTGGTCAGTTCCGAGCTTTGATTTCCTGAGAGATCAAAATGATGCATTTTTATTGACTATCTTGGATGTTATGATGGATGCCAAGATGAAATTTATTTGATGTTTTATTGAATTTGTCCTCAAGAGAGGAAAAATTGTCTTTAATGCACCTGATGATAAATGTTTGATGCAACGATGCAAACTCATTTAACATGCATGTATGTGTATGTATGTATGTATGTATGTATGTGTTGATGTATGCTTGTCTTAATCTGTAAAGAGAATGATTGCGAGAGCAATCTTCACTCTATCATTGATTCAGTTTGTCTACATTTTCACCAGTGTGTACTCTTGCAAACCTTGACCTGAGACACTTTATTTTCTTTTCCCTATCAAATTTTGCCACAAAAATTTGGCTTCTCTTGCCCCAGCTTCGATCTAGAGCTTCAGAGAGATCTTCGTTGAATTCCAAGATATGCCTCCAGAGATATTATCTTGTTTGAAAATGTTTTTTCTTCTTCTTTTATTTTCAAAAGTCTGAAATTATCAATTAAAAGAGTTTTGAAAAATGTTTAATCAAAAGTTTGAAAATATTGCCCCTTTCGAGGTTTCACAATTGACAACTCATAAAACAAGATTTCATTGGATATCAAAGAATTAATTACACTGTTAATCCTTCAATAAATTATAGTTATTTGACAAGTGTCAAGATCAATGCTATCTTTGAGAAATGGATAATTAAGGAAGGTTAAAAAAGTCTCAAGTGGTTATTTTTGGTCAAAGGTTTGGTATTCTCATTTATTTGTTGTTCACTGATAGGATGGAGTAGCTTCTGTACTCAGTTATTGGAAGTGTTCTCCGACTCCCAGCTCTCATGATCTTATTCGGGTTGTCCGTTGCCTCATCAAGGAATTTGTGTGATCGCCTCCTATGCAATAATTGTACATTCTTTATATTCGAGCCATATTTTCAGGTTTTCAACTTGAATCCTCCTTTGGTTTCAATACGTTACTCAGAATTTTATGTCTTGAACCCCCCTTTTGTTATTTTTTTATCTATCATACATTAAATATTTTAGAAAACCTTTTGAAAATAAAAGATTAATCCTGATGGGCGGGATGAAATCTTAAGATAGTCTCTTCTGTTTATAAATCCATGTATGATTAGAATGGACTTTTAAGGCACGTAATGTAGGCTGGGGTTCATGGTTATGAAAAAAATGGATAAAAGGCTCAAACAAGTGTTTAAGGGTAATTGAACCAAGGATTAATTCAATCTGATGCCTTCAATCTGGTTTTGTTCAATTTGGATCTGCTCGTATATGTCTTTCTCTTAATGTTCTATGATCTTTGAGTGAAGTGATTCTGAAGTGATTGTGCTTGATCAATCTCGCGGTTTGAAGCTCGATGCGTCATTTGAGTCGAGAGACTCTTTGTCTGTGCTCTTTGTCCTCTTTTTTCTTTGTTTTATTTCTTTTTCTTTCTGCTTGTTTTTCTCTTTGTTTCTTTCTCTTTGATTTTCTTTGTTCTTCGCTTTTATTTGATCTTTGCACTCTGCATCTGGTTCATATTTCGGTATCTTATCTAGATCAATGGTCTTCACTCATGCTAGCAGATTTCCTCCAACTTGCCCCCCAGTGTGGAGGGTGATCCTTGGTTATGGTTGAATCAGAAGAAAATATCAATTAGGCTCAAATGGGGACGCAAGGGATATATATTTTCTCATGTTGTGAAGGGATAAAGAAAGAAAGCCGTTCATCATCTCATACATAGAAATCCTTGCAAAAGAGGTATCCCCAGGGGGATAGATTTTCAGGATTAGTTTTTATTCACATGAAAAAAATGTAATTAATGCATGATAAAATTATTTTGAAATAATTTCTTTTTCTTCTTCTTGTTCTCAGCATGCCTCAATTGTTCGAGCTTATCTTTATAAAATTGATGCAAGATACCCCACGTTGTGTCTTCTTGTAAAAATGATCATGTACAAGCGAATATCTTGTACTCAATGTCTGTAGGTTTTATTGGTAGAAAAATATCGGTTTGACGTCTAAGAAGATGATGTTGTGACTTTATTGGTTGAAAGAAAGGTATGGGTATGAATTTTGTGTATCAAAAGGATAAATGCAATGTTTCAAGGCCACAAAGAATGTTTTAAGGTCTCAAAGAATGTTTCAAGGTCTCAAAGAGAGGGAATGTCAAAAATTGGTTCTTTGGTATTGACTAGGAATTATTCTGGGTAAAAAATCGAGAGATTTTATTTTGGGTTTTAGACGGGATAAGAAAGGTTTAATCTTGCCATATGTTAAAAATCCATAATTCTTGAAGAATTAAGAGAATACGTAATTTATTCGATAATCAAAGAACTAAAAATTAAAATTTGTTCAATTATTCCACCTTAGAAGGTAGCATAAATTCAAACATTAAGATTAAAAATATTTTAAAAAATATTAAAGGTAGAACAAAAACGATTTCAAACAACACAATCTCTTTGGATGCAAATGGTAGATGGCATGCCCTTGTCCTTATTAGATTGTACATACCCCTGAATCCATCAGGTTCTGGATCTTGCGCTTCAGTTTCTTATAATTTTTAGCGGACTGTCTGGAGTTTCCTATGTGATATCAACATTATGGACCTCAAGAAACAGAGACTCTTTTCTTAGATCGTCCTGGTATGCTTAGTCCTACAAAACAAGCTCTCATCGTAATGATTTCAGTTTCTTCTTTTAATTGTAAATGTGGTTAGGACCACTTCATCAAATACTCTATGGATTAATTCCCTGTTTTTATGAATGATGCATGTGAAAATGCTTAAAAATGAAATACATATGAAAAATGCAAAGATACAAATGCAGATGCAAAAATGTTGATCCCAACGATGAATATCATAGAATAATTTTCACCAGAAATAAAAGCTTTCACATTACAAGACAATCCACTTTACAAACATTCTTTGGCTTAGATGTTTGAGTCTGAAGTAGATCGCTGCTTCGTCTCAGATCTTCGTCCTTGAAAACGATGCCCCTCAAGCGTTCTATAATCTGACACCATTAATGCCCCGGCGGTGCTGAAGTCAGTGCGTCACTCCTTGATGGATAGCGATGAAATAATTGTAGATGAGGCTCTACTGCTGGATTACTCAGTGGATCAGGGGATCATCTCTCCAGTCTCGAATGTTGCACGATCTTTGAGCAAGTCTCATTCTTGTATTCTGAACTTTTTTAACCTTCGGTGCATGTCTGTGTATGAGACTGCTTGATTGAAAACTTTTATCTCTTCTTGTGAAGATTTTCTCATGGATATCCCCTTGCGGATCAACACTTTCGTATTATGTTATGTCGATGCAATGCAATGCAAAGAATGATGAAAAATGACACAAACAAAAATAAATAAGTTAGTGTGTAAAAACAAAAGAGAAAAATGAGTTAGTACATATAAAATAATTGATATGGATAAAAATGTTATTCCAAGATGAATATAACACCTACCCCGTCATGATATCTACCCAAACATGCTTTCAATAGATAGCAATCCTACCCGGATATGATTTCTACCCAAAATTATCTATTTTCAAGAAATTGGTCCTAACCGCATGATATCTAGTTCGCATGCTTTTATTCAACAGAATTTAAAGTAAAAAGGAAAGGTTCAGAAACGCTCATCCTTTATGTACACCTAAGTTAGGTACCTACTGACGGACAGAGGTTCGGTATGACTATACTTATGGTGACCGTTCTAAGGTTCACTATATGCATGGTTTCAGCTCTAACGGAAAAATGGTACCCGAATTGTCCTTGATGTCGGTGCCCCCTTGGGCTGCCAGACCCTCGATCCTCACCCATTACAGGTTTCGAACGGAACGAGTTCAATTCGAGGGGATTCACTGCCTTATACCCATACGAAGAATAAATCCCTACGAAGGTATAAGGTATGTATCCCATGGGTTATTTACTAAAACTCATACGAAGAATAAATTCTTACGTGAGTAAAGCATTCACCCGACTAATTTGGATCGAAGCTCGTGTCTAGAGCTTACGTCATGCAAATGCACGTGATGTGTATGAGGAGCGTACCTACCTTTGACTCAAAATGAAAGAGAGATAAAACTTGACAAAAACTTGGATCGATCTGAAAGCAAAAATTCAAGTGTTAGTATGACAGTTAAAAATGAAGCAATTAAAAACCTCAATAAACGGATCATAAGTTAACTAAATACTCGAACTCATAATTTCCACCAAGACGACAAAGTGTAAGCGACTTAGCCTGACTCTCTAAAAAAAATTCCTCAGCAGAGTCGCCAAGCTGTCATAACCATTTTTTGATAAAACAATTAAATATTATTTTAAAAACGATTATGATTTTAATTTTGAAAAATTGGGAATTTTGGATTAATTGAAATTAAATCGAATGAGAGTCGCCATCGACCTTTGGATTAGGTAGGTCGAATACCTAAAAATGTCTTTTAAAAATAATTTTAAGAAAAATCATTTTTAAGACAACGTTGACCAGAAATCGTATTAAAACGGGTTCGGGAGTCGTTTACGCGTGGAGAAGGATTAGCACCCCACAACGCCCAAAAACTAGTACCGTGTCGCTTACACGTTGTCGTTAATGGTGAAAATTATAAATCGAGTATAAAGTTAAATTATGATTCGTTTATTGAGATTTAATTAATTTGCTTCGAAATAATTAATTAGAGAAAATTCTTTAACTTGAAAAGAAACTTCGAGATTAGCAATCCTCCGTCGGGAAAGCTATCTCGTCTATTCTTATTCGTAAAAATATTCCCTCATCGATTAAAAAACAAATAGAATATAAACTAAATATAAATAGTTTGTATGAAATAAAACAAATTGATATTTACAACAATACTCATTGCATCATTTGAATCATAATATAAACAAATTAATTAGTAAAATAGAAATTGATTTATCTCAAATTTTCCTTTCATTCGAATGGTGTATTGAATCGCACCTCCTCCGTAAGGGGGTACTTTTCACACCAATTCTATGACAAATGTTCTTAAAAATAATCAAAGGGCACCAACTAAAATTTAATTAATAAATAAACTTATCGTAATAAACAACATATACATGTATAAATATGCAAAGTAAAATTAACATAATACACATACATTAGGGACTAAAATGAAAACTAACAAATATTACAAACTGAAATAAAATGAGCAAAAAGGTAAGTACTTGAAATTATAAAGACCAAAATAGCAAAAATATAAAATCAAAGATCCAAAATAGTATAAACAATACTTAAGGGACAAAAATGGTAAAAACATAAACTTAAATGGTTAAAACAATAAAAACATAAATTTAAGAGTCAAAATAAAAAAACTTTAGGGGCTAAAATATATAAAACAGAAACTTCAGGGCTAAAAGAGCAAAACAGAACATTAAAGGACTGAATTAGCATAAACATGAATTTAGGACTAAAATGAAACAAATAGAAACTTAGGAACTACAACAGTAATTACAAATAAATCAGAGCCCAAAATTACAAGCATTAAACAATACAGGTACTAAAAATGGAAATAACCCGTAAATAAAATATATAACTAAAAGTAAATAAAACAGGAACATGGAGGGCTGAAACATAATTAAACCGAATGTCAACAATGACTGAAATGGACTATTTACAAATTCCATGACAAAAATTAAATAACAAAGAAAATTCAAAACACATAACATCAATGACTAAATTAAATTATTTAAAAACATTGAGGTCAAAGTCAAATATTTACATTAATGGCATAATAGGCAACAACAAGACTAAAATATAAGTACATAAACATGAGCGCTCAAATCAAAATGAAATAAACTTCATTTAATGGCTTAAACGAAACGTTACAAAAGAAAGGGGGACCTAAACTGTGATTTACCCCTTTTAGCAAAACATGCAGACCCTCCCTTGGCAAAACGGGGACGTTCAGTAATGTGGTTATAAATCATATTTAGGGTTATAAAACCCTAAATCCCTCATTATGTTCCCCTCTCAGCCGCTCAAACTCTCTTCTTCTCCCTTTCTCTCATCTCCTGCCTCCTCGTCGCCGAAGAACAGAGAACCCATGGGCTCCCTGGCCACCGTATAATGGTGGCCATAGGGAGCAGACAAACCCCCAAAGACCCCAGTTCTCCTTACCCTATGTTACCCATGGTTCAATCGAGCCTCATAAGGCTCGAAGAGCCCTACAACCACCTCCATGGGTCACGAAACAACCCCAACCGAGACCCACCGATTAGTGACTCTGACGAAGACCCAAGAAAGGTAAAATCTCCACCTCTCACCTCTATATTTTCTTTGTTTTGTTCAAATCCTTCCTCTGGTATTTCTTCTTTCCTATTTTCACTGGAAAACCGAATGGTCCCCTGATATTTCCCTCTCTGTCTTTTTATCTTTACATGTATCATTGGTGATATCTTCTCTGTTGATTTTGTGATGGATTGACTGATAGATAGACTCTTCTGATTCCTCGAGATTTCTTGTGTACTTGCATGATTTTATTTGATTTTTTTAATCGGGTTTTCTCTTTGATTTGCATGACTGATGTGGTCTCGGTCACTGTTGGTGATAACGTCGACAGAGACGATAGGAAGGGAGGCTCGCCTTGGTGGCTCGGGAACTCGACGAAGGCTTGGTGATCGGCTCACGACTAGGAAGCTGAGGAGTTGAAGCGGCGGCGGCTACTGGATGATATGCTTAGGGTTGAAACCCTAATCTGGGTTGCTTGTGGGCCGTTGATCTTCCTCTAGATCTAACGACTGGTGTTAAAGGTGGCTAGGGAGAATAGGGTGAAACCCTAACTGAGTTGAGTCCTTTGTTTGGGCATGCCTGAGTGGGTTGGGTAGACTAGGTCTTTGGCTTGTAATCTGGGCTGCCCATTAAGCCTAAAAAAATAATGAAAATGCATATTAAATAATAATAATAATAAAATATAAAACTAAATAAATAAAAAAGACCCGGACTGATTGATATCTATACAAGTAGGCAACAACATCAATGTCTCCTACTGCCTTTGCATGATTAGATTGTGACTTAGCATTATTCAGTTGATTAGATTGTGATTTTCTCTAATTTGATTTAAGCATGGAAAATATAAGCACACTTACATTAATTCTATGAAGGGAGAAAATTGGACAGTGGCAGGGCGACAATCATTTTCAGATAAGATAACCCCACGAAAAAAACACGTGAAGTGCTCTCAAATTTTCCTATATCATGGGTCCTTTCTCCTCATAATCAACACACAGAAAACATGATTTATACTGCTAATTAAGACCTCAAGACAAAAACACATTTTGGCCTCAGAAATGTGATTATGATGTTATCTTCTTAATTTCGAAGTAGGGTTTTAAACTGCAACTGTGAATATATATAGGGATGGGAATGGGACCTGATTCCGACGGGTTTCGATCCGATCCGAACGGGTCGGGTTTTTTTAATTTTTGTCGGGTTGAGTTTTTAAATGTGATGTTCGGGTCGGGTTCGGGTTTAGGGTAAAAATATCCGACCCAACCCGAAAAAATAATTTTACCTTCTATTTGGGAATAATTACAATAATACCCATATATATATTTTTTTCAATTAAATAACTGTTTTATTAAATAAAAATAATATTTTTTAATTATTTCGGGTCGGGTGGGGTCAGGTTCGAATTTTATCTAAAAAAATGGGGTCGGATGGAGGATATATATTTTTTGGGTACAGACAGGTCAGGCTGACCGAAACCCGACCCAAATCATACCCATGCCCATACCTAAATATATATATATACATATATATGTTTTTATCATGTTTGTTTATTACAATATTCAACAAGCAAGGAGTCAGAATTAGATATTGGCAGGGGTGAAATATTGAACTTTTTAAGAAAAATACAATAAATTATTAGGTGTTTAAACTTAAAATTTAAAAGACAATGTCTAATTTGTCTAATATTTAAACTTACAATGACCTAAATTGTTATTAGACCAATAAATAGAGAACATTAAATTATGTTTCTTTAGTTCGGCCCCTATATGATTAAATATTTAATAATTTTTTTTTTATTTTTTAATTTGATACTTATTTTTAAATGAACTAAAATAATATTAGATAAAAATCTATTGAATATAAAAAGGTACTGGGGTCGGGACTCCTTTGGGCCCCAATAGAGCTCCGCCCTTGATATTCAGGGATAAATCGAATTGGGCGGGGCAGTCGCCTGAAAATTTAAAATTTATATATTTTAGATTTTTTTTACGTATTTCTATTAAAAATTTGTTTTCGCACCCTTGAAATTTTAAAAGTTCAAGTTAGCGCCTCTTAAATTTTAAAAGTTCAAGTTCGACCCTAACATAAAATATTATATATGCCCCTGACAGTATTAGTATTTGAGACATATTCAACTTTGTATTACAAAAAATGCATAATAACAAAATTACCCCCAATGTTTTTACAAATGATCACTTTGTCTCTATCTTTTTTTTGGAGCATTTTAGCCTCTAACGTTTTATTTTGGAGCAAAATGTCCACTAGTTGGATGGAAATTGTTAGTTGACTGATTGTTAATGTTTCATACAGACATGACAAGTTCATGTATAATGTCACTTCAGTAAAAAATCTACTTTTAGAGTAAATTATAATTAGTTACATATACACTTATAAAAATATATTTGAAAATAATTTAATTTTTTTTTGATGACGTCGCATCACAAATAAACATGCCACATCAGTAAGAAGCGTTGATCGTTAGTCAACTAACGATTTCCATCCACATATGAGACATTTTATTCCAAAATAAAGTGATGTGGCTAAAATACTCAAAATAAAACGTTGGAGCTAAAATGCTAATAAAAGTAATAGGGATAAAGTGATATTTTTACAAAGGTTAGGGGTAATTTTATTATTATGTCAAAAAAAAAATAACGGTACCTATGTTTTGTACGTTCTTTTTGTATATCCCACGCTTAAATTCGGGTAACTTAGCTATTATAATTGTATTTTGTATTGTAAATCAACATAGTGGCAGGATCCTCTCCTCTTTACTTCGATCCTACTATGAATAAAGAGACAATGTTACAAATCATAAAAGTTGGTACGTCGAAGGGGACAATATATATGTCATTGGGGCCTTGGTTGTGCCCAAAATCAAAACAATGTCAGGATACAAGGTAGATAGAGGGATTGTGACATTGTCCCAAAGCCAAATTCCCTCCCCCTAACTCGTTCTCCATTGGCCACGTGTCCGTTCGACATCTCATCGGACCGTCGAGCTCGAAAGCCGGCCAACATGAACTAGGCACATAAAATAAATGGCTTGAAAGGATCCTTTAGGAACAGACGATTTAATGTTATTACGTATATTTGTATGGTGGCAGTGGCACTGAGCCATGGTGTGGTAGGATATTGCGGGTCCATCACGTGAACCACCCGGCGGCTCGCAACCTGTAGGCAAGGCCGATCGACCCACTTTGGAATTTTCTTCAAGATTTTGCACTGAAGTTTGGTACCAAACATATGTACAAAATGATCACAACAAGATCATATGATGGATAACTTTTGATTTGGTTTCTGGTTTCTTAAAAGAGTAACCCACCCAAACTGCCCCCATCGAACCAACAAAATTCAAACAAAACAGGAATGTCAAATAAAACATATTGTAGTTGAGTTTTAATATAATCTATCTTTTTCAGCTTAATAAACTAATAATGATAGTTGAGTTTTAATTAGATATTCCTTTTTAATTAAAATTAAATCTAATATTGCATATATATTGTAATAATAATAATCAGATACATACGAAGATTATGTTGTAGTAGTAATAATAATAATAATAATACAATATATTATTTAAAAATTAAAATTTCCAATTTAAATTGTTACCCTTCAACCAAATGTTAAAAAAAATTCATTTTATGGATAAAGTTAGTTCAACTTTATATTATAATTTGAATCAATATTATATAGATCATTTATATTAAAAATTTAGCAAGACTCAGTTATAACCATTAAAAAAAATCAGAGATTACTTAATTTTAGTGTCATAATATACATATTATATTCTTCAATAGAGAATTTAAATTTCAACTATGAGCCCTAAATATGAATTATAAATCAAAAATAAAAATAAAAATTTACTATTTGTAAACTTCGAAATTCATCAAGCCAAGCCAAAATTGAGTAAAAGGTATAAACGAATTAAATCACAACTTGATATAACCTAGAAATAGGATTTAAACTCAGCAGTCAATCTTACTTTGTTTCTCATTTTCTTTTTCCCTCATTTTGTGATTGTTTTTAAGCTTAAATATAAAATAAGTCACTAATGATATCGTTTTTTTACGAATAGGTATCTAAAGTTTTTTCGACTCATCCCGATGCCTAACGTTACAAACGTTACCATTTTAGGTAATCAGGCCGTAAATTTTCTCTATTAAGTTACATGTGTTTCGCGTTCTGATAGTTTTTGAAATAATTATTAAAAAATATAAAAAATCTTATTTTTTTTCTAAAATTATAAAAAAAACCTCAAAAATTCCTAAAATACCCAAATCCTAATCCTAACCCTAAACCTAACTCCACCTCCATTTTCAATCACGACCATCGCCTTCCATGCCTCCCTTGCTATCTCCGTAGTCGTATGACGTCGTCCTTGCTGTGGAGTCATCATGGTCTTCGTGATGGTTGTTGTTTGTCATGTTCGTCGGGTGATTTCGGGGTTGATTTCATCGCGATTTCGCCGCTTTTATGACGCTTGTTCGTTGGGGAACAAGTCTTTAGTGGAGTTGTTGCCAAGTGGAAGTCCAATCAATGACAACGATGGCGACGGACGACGGCAAACATTGTTATAGGGACTAGATTTAGTGTTTTTAAAGCTTGGGGGAGGTTTTTAAGATTTTTGAAATTTTTGGATTTTTTTAAAAAAAAAATTAAAAATTAACAGATTGCGATAAGTGTCACTTAACGGAGGAAATTAATGTCGTTGACGGCCTAGTCACACAAAATGATAACGTTTGTAACGTTAGGCACCGATATGAGCCAAAAAAATAATTTAGACGTATATTCATAAAAAAATATATATAGTTTTGACACTTGTTTTATACCTAAGCCTTTTTTATATGCCAAAAAGTATAATCCATTTTGACTATGAATATAGCAATAAAATGTTGCATCACTTGATTCATTTTATTACACATTGCACATGCTATGTTATTTCACTTCACTTTTTAGTCTCTTCTTCCCCTTTTGGGTATCTTGAATTCTTTATTTAATTTTAGTGTTTCTTTGTTCAGATTGGCTTTGAGTGATTGCATGAAATCGGTGAAGAAAATGGCTTGTGAAATACTTGAAAAAATGGCTGATGGGTTAAAGAATCAACTCAGAAATGTTTTGAGTAAGCTGTTAATGGATGAAGAGAGTGACTGTTTTCAGGGTTAACCACTACCCACCATGCCCACAAGTTCAACCTTTGAATGACGAATGGCAATGGTGATGTGATTGGATTCGGAGAACAAACTGACCCACAAATCATATCTGTGCTGAAATCCAACAAGACGTCCGGTCTTCAAATCTCTCATAGAGATGGTAGCTGGATTTCAGTTCCACCAGACCCCAACTCATTTTTCATCAATGTTAGTGACTCCTTACAGGTAAAAAAAATCAACATTTGACGAGTAGACGCAACCGCTTAAACTCGAGTAGTGAATTATTGATGGTTGATGTTATCGGATGATGACCAATGGAAGGTTTAAAAGTGTAAAGCACAGGGTGGTGACCAGCAGTGTGAAATCCAGGCTTTCGATGATTTATTTTGGTGGACCACCATTGAGTGAGAAAATAGCACCTTTGCCATCTTTGATGAGAGGTGAGCAGCAAAGCTTGTACAAAGAGTTCACTTGGTTTGAGTACAAGAAATCTGCTTACAATTCAAGGTTGGCAGATAACAGGCCCATTCACTTTGAAAAAATTGCTGCTTCATAACCTTTACTTTTTCCTCCTTTTTTATTATACTTTGTACAAGAAATAGGATTAGGGAATGTTAGTAGTATAAGGAAATTTAAAAACTGTATGATATTCTTGCTTTCTTCTTTAATTTCATATTAAAATTAAGTGAAATGCAATATTTTTCTATTAAAATAAATATTTGGCATTCTTTTATAAAAATTTGAAATTAAAAAATTCAACCTTTATCGCCCTATTCCATAAATTTAACATCCAATCAAGAGTTAGCCAGTTGGGTATCTGCCAATGGGTTTACGACTTGGGTGTTGTACTTAACGTTCCAGGCTGTTAAAGTCCTCACCTTTCAGTTCTAAGCCACTTTCTGAAAGGCAAAAGTTACCCAGTTTTTCTTTTTCCACTTCCATGGCGAAGAAAAGCTCGAAGAACCCTATTGACGATCCACCCACTGCTTCATCTTCTTCCTCTGGTTCTTCTTCAGAGGAGACTTCAACCCAAACCCCACAAACCCAGAAAAATTCTGCTCTCAATGTCAAGCCAATTGCCACAAAACCCATGGATGGAGCTTCAAAGGTCAAAAAACCCAGATCCAAGCCATCATCTTCTCCCGTCAAGGTTGTTTCTTCAACGAAACGTCCTAGCGTGTCCGATCAAGAACAACCCAAGGAATCAAAACGTTCCAGGAAGAAAGCCGGCGAGGACGGGTCCGATTCTGCCGATGTTGTTGAGGAGGAGGTGAAGAAGGCCGGAGAAGACGAAAAGAAACAGCTTTTCCAGCGACTTTTTAGTGACGACGACGAAGTTGCTGTTTTGAAAGGCTTGTTGGATCTCTTGGCCAAAAAAGAGGTTGACCCATTTGCTGATACGCATGCCTTTCATGATTTTGTTAAGGATTCGATTCACGCTGATGTTTCGAGAGCTCAGTTGATGTATAAGGTTAGGAGGTTGAAGAAAAAGTTTGAGAACAACGCTAGGAGGAGTAAAGACGGTGAGGATCGGACGTTTTCTAAGCCCCATGAACAGCAAGTATTTGAATTGTCCAAAAAGATTTGGGGTAAAGAAGGAATCATAAAAAATATCGATTCTTCTGCTGCAAAAGCAAAGGGAAACGGCAAGGCATCGGATACATTGAAAGCAGAGCCGGTTGCTTCAGCTGATGAGAAAGTGGATAATGGGGAGCTAATGGAGCTTGATATCAAGTCGTCCAAGAGTTCGGCTAGCTTGTTCGATAAGAGATCTGGTGTGGGTAGTTTGGAAGATGAAATTTTGAAGCATGGATTGCACATGGTTGGGGAAGAAAAGAGAGCTGCTTTGGAGGAGAAATGGAGGAAATTGCAGGTTGCTGAGTTGGAGCTGTTTTTGGAGAGGAATGAGTTGGTTAGGGAACAAGCCAAATTGATGTTGGAATTTTACAAGTCTCAAGATGCTTAGATTGTGGACTGTGGTTATTTGGTGTAGAGAATAGTCTTGTCTTGTGTTCATTGCTAGACAAGTTTCTAGGCACATTGCAGTATCTGTGTTGTTTGTTGTTAATCTTTAGTTTTATGTCTAATGCTTGTATTTGCTTTCTATGGATCTTTAGTTTCAATTTCCCATTATATAGGTGTGTCCAGACGCATTCGGATACACCGCATAATCGTTCTAATGTTCGAAAAGACTCTGCAACATAAATGAAACATATGTCCCCATACCTAATTCAATGATAACACTAACATATTAAAGATCATCATCCTTAGTGGTTTTACATAACTTTGCAGAAGCAATACTACCTTCTGAGCATGAGACATGGCAGCAGGACCTGCTTTGGAGGCTCGGAGTTTTATTTATGGCTCTTCTTTTTCCACAAGTCTCCGAACATTTTAATCCCGGAGCCTTTGTGCTTTCCACTTCTGAAACCATCATCCATTTCGTCACCTAAGGCTGGTGATCCGAAATAACCTGCAAAACCACCACCGGCTGGAGTCTCAATCACACCACCAAAATGCTTATCCATTGAGCTACACTGGTTTGAAATCCTCCCATTCGTGTCCATGCCCCCAGACAGAATGGCTGCTGCGGCATCCGCTGCTTTTCTCCACTGTTCTGTCTGTGCCCTTAGCTTCTTCGTCTCTGCTTCCAATGTTTCCTTTTGCTCTTCCACTGATTGGAGCTTTTCCTTCAATTGAGCTGAATTTGTGTTACTGGCTTCCAGCTCCTCCCCTACTTGGCACAACTTCAAATTCATTTCTTCTTCCTTGGCTTTAGCACTCAAAATGTTCGAGGTTGCTTCGATGAGCTGTTTTTTCAGGTTCTCGTTTCCGTTAGCAAACAGGGTAAGCTCCTTTTCTTTCTCTTCTAGCTTGGACTTCAGCATATTTATCTCATCATTTTTCGAAGCCAAGTCATGCAAAGATGGTTCCTCCTGCTCGGATTCTGCCGGCGATGCAATCGATATCGCTATTGCTTTGTTTTTTTCTTCAGCTTGTTTGACTTCTTCGACTTCCACCTTGGGCTCAATCGCTGCTTTTTCCACTGTGACTTCAAATACATCAGTTTCTCGCTGATTATCAGCAGAAACTTCATCTCTGATGCTGCAGTCTGATTTCTTATTGTCTCGAGTTCTTTTCGGAGAAATCTTTTCATTAGGTTCAACAGGTTCCGGAGCTTTCGGCTTCTTGGTCTTATTTTCCAGCTCTTGTTGCGCTTCTTTCTTTGCAGCCTCAGCTGAAACCAACTGGTCTTTCAGAATCTTCAGCTCTTCTTGTGCTTGCCCGAGTTGAGATTCTAAATCCGCAATGCGAGTGCCGAGCTTCTTCTGGGGATCAGATTGCGAAGCACCTCTTGGGGAACGACGATCTCCGACCTTGGGACTACTCCGATCAGTAATAGATCGATGATGCAGAGGGTCCGAATCAGAACTTGACCTAACCTGATGAGTTCCTCTTGGTGATTGCCTTTGTGGCATTTCCGAGCCCCTAGTCCTCAACAAAAGAATAACACAAAAATCACATACAAAAAATGCAACACTAAACAGCAGAAATATAACACATGTGGATCAAGTACTAAGTCATGAACAACTATATTCATTAGTTCATGGCAGATTAGATTCTCACCTTGATCTCGGCATTTTCGGAACTCCAACGTCGAAGAGTTTGTGATCGAAACGGGACTAGATAGTCGAAATCTTGAGACCTGCAGAGCTTAAAGTCACAATATTTCCGATCCTTAGTTGTAGCATCTTGCATGCCTTGAGAAATGCAACGCAGTTACATCGACATTATAGCTCAAAAACTGGAGAACTCGAACCAGAACTTGAATTAAATGCGACAACAACACAACGCATAACATATATCTTCAAAACATGATTATTTTTCTAAAAAATTATAAACAAACCCCTCATAGTTTTCATTTTCCAATATCCTATGTCTTCGGTTCCCTATATATTTCTTTGCTAGATTTCCCGGCATTTCTGGGGCTGTGCAAAAAGTCTCTTTCTTTTCACTCTCCATGCACATCAATATATGTAGGCCTGTAAACGAACCGAACGCACACGAACGGAGGTATGTTCATGTTCGTTCATTTAATAAATAGACGAACATAAACGAACACGAACATAAACGAACAAAATTTTTTTTGTTCATGTTCGTTTATTAAGGAATATAATATGTTCATGTTCGTTCATTTAATAAATAAACGAACATAAACGAACACGAACATAAACGAACACGAACATAAATGAACACGAACATAAACGAACATAAACGTTGGAGACCCTACCTTCCATTGTTCTTTCATGAAAAATAGTCGACAATGCAAATAACCAAATCTACAGTGATAAATAGCGTAAGAGTTTATTAGCAGTGATGAAATGTTTGAAGATATCAAATATTTTGATCGATCTTTTAAAGATATTAAATTATTCACACAACTTTAATTTAACACTATAACATTTATCTTAGTGGTCCATGATTACATATGAACAATCATTTTTCGCTATTACACTCTTTTCAGAAATTGCATAGAAACATTTGTTTTGTTTTCTGGCAAATTCTATATATTTTTCTCTTTATTGATGCTCATATACTTCTGATTGTTACCTTTATCTTCCCATCTATTTCTAGAAAGAAGTATGATGTTTTCTTGAGTTTTAGATATGAAGATACCTACAATAACTTTACATATCAACTATTAAGCCAAATAAAACAGAGAAAGAGATGAAAACAGACCTGTAAAACTTCATATTTCACTATAATATAACTTGTTTTGAAGCTTTCAGCGATCGTCTCCACTCTCTAGTGAACACTAGGGTTTGGGGAAAAAAGGGGAAATGAATATAGGTGCGATGTGCCTCACATGTTAACATATTGGATTTAATCTCCAAATAAAATTGGGTTAATTATGGAGTTGGTCATCAGAATATCAGATTAATTAATATTTTTAAGATACTTACAAATTGGTCACCAAAATTGATTTAAGAAGATTGAGTTAAACATAAATGAATGAACATAAACGAACATAATCGAACGAACATAAACAAACATAACCGAACGAACATAATCGAACGTTCATGAACGTAAATGAACGAACGAGACCTATGTTCATGTTCGTTCATTTAATTAAACGAACAAAAAATATTGTTCATGTTCGTTCATTTAGTAAATAAACGCACATAAACGAACTTCCCGCCGCACGGTTCACGAACGGTTCACTGAACGTTCAGTTCATTTACAGGCCTAAATATATGGACAATTAACCATGACTAAATCAAAAAGTATATAAAATTTCCAAGGGTGGATTTGTAATTAGAGAAAGGTAATGTATGATTAAAGGGAAGCCGGGCATGCGTTGTCTGTGCCTCCTGTCAGGACTCCTGAGTAAAAAAGTTCAATGACACGCGCCACCGTGAGCGTGATGGTGAGGTGAAGCAAATACAGATAAAATATTCCTAAAATTATATTCAAAAAATATTTGGCCTATTATGCAGACAATCAGACAAAGTTCATAGTTGTTTTCTGCAAATTAGAAGCATTTGAAAACAGATCAAATTCCCAATAATCAACTCGAGCATAGCATATAGAAAAACAGTTTGAGAAACTGCAGTTCTTAAAAAATGATCATACAAAAGGATTGAACTTCAAAATATTTTACTGCAGAAGCCAGCAATGGTTAGCTTGCATAACAACTTTTTGCATCGGATCTTTACACACACACAGATGCAGCTTCAGGTTGAAGATGAACCCAGATTTCACAAGCTATTTTCATGGAAGAATAGCAAAGAAAACAATAGAAAGGAAAGGAATTCGAGTCTTGAATCTCAGGGACAGTCAAGCAAAGTATGAAACTAAACAATCAAAGATGAAAATTTGAGAAAAAGAGAGATACCTTATAAAAGAAAGGAGGAAATCTTAAGCCATGGGAGACTGGAGAAAGCTTTTATTACAGAAACTGAAATGCAAGGCAATGGAGAAAGGGGAAAATGACCCACGAATTTGTTTTAAGCAATGAAGCAGCAGAGAGAAAAGAGGATGGAGAGAAAGAAGAGTTCAAAAGTTTGAATAAAAGCTGCCAATGGGAAAGTGGCATTGGCATATACTCCATTAATATCACTCACAAACAACAATAATAGAAAGAAGAAAAAATAGAATTAAGTGTATTAATTTGAATTTGAATACTAAAGCTGTGTAATTTCTTCCATTATTGTCAGCTTGTGATTGTTTTCTTATTAAAAAAGTGTAATTTTGAGGAAGAAAGATTGAATCTTGGAAATCCCAACATGTAGCTTCAACTCTTGTCTTGTTGTCTCTTTTCCTATCTTCAAACATTTTTTTTATTTCTTATTTCTATTTTCTTGCTTTCTCTTATCACACATGCACTTGCTACCACAATTTTTTCTTCTATATTTTATTAATTAATAAATCATTTGAATATATATTACTTTCTGTACTTAAAGTAGTGAATGCTTATTCTTCTCATTTTACAATCATAAATTCATCATATTTATTATTCAATTGATTAATAAACTTAATTATATAAAGAAACTAACATATATAATATGGGTAAATTACATGTTTGGTAATTGAACTTTATTCTCTCTCATATTTCACTCATTTTACTTTCAATTTTTTATTGAATTATTTGTCACTCAGTTGTTAAATAATTAAATGATATTAAGATATGAAAACTTACATCACAACGGCTTTAAACATGCATCAAAACAACATCGTTTTAAATTCTTGAAAAAAATAAATTTTAGACTAAAATGATGTCATTTTGTTTAAAATACAACCATGTCATAACGTCGTTAATAATCCAACGACGGAGTGGCAAAAAAAATTCAATCTATAAAGTTTAATAAGTAAATTGAAAAAATTAAAAGTATGATGAGTGAAATAAGAGAAAAAGTAAAATTCAATTACCAAACTTATAGTTTACCCATATATTATTAATCTCATCATCGATCATATAATTTGATCTCAAACTTTGAAGATAATTTTTTTCTGAAAACAAGTAGCCTGTCATTATTGCAATTTACTAGAAAAATCTGAGTGCATGAAATTATATAAATTCGATCGCATAATATATTGGATAAATTACGTATTGGGTACCTAAATTATTAGTTTTGATCTATTTTAGTAATTAAACTTTTGTTTTTCAAAATCATACCTAACGTTTAGTTTTTGTTTCATTTTAGTACCCTCCACTAAAAACTTAATGGACATGCTGACAGGGCATAGCTCCGGTGGATGGACGACCATCTGAATGGTGAACCACAAGAGAATGACGAGTCGACCAATATAGTCCAATTTCAGGTCAATCAATTGTTGATGGTAAAGATCGAAGGATGAAGAAATCGAATAATACATCGTTGATTTGGGTAAATTGAAGCATTTCTCGGGGAAACAGAGTGTTTAGGAGGTCAAAACGGTGCGGGCCGGAAAGTATGGGTTTCATTAGCTGACGGAGCGACGATCGACGACTGTAGACGCAACGGCTAACGAGCTCGTTTGTTAAGTTTTTAAGGGCGAGGTACTAAAATAAAACAAAAACTAAGTATTAAGTATGATTTTGAAAAAAATAAAAGTTTAGGTACTAAAATGGACTAAAATTAATAGTTTAGGTACTAAATATGTAGTTTATACTTTGACTACTAAAATTTTAAAACTTACATTTTGGTCACTACTAAAAATTTGGGGTATTACAGTTATGGGTTTACAATTTTCTTTATAGAAATAAATTTGATCTTTTAAATGATATTTTAGTTCATCTCACTAAATTAATTAATTATTTGTTATTCATCAATAACTCTAATTTTTTTATATAATTACTGGTCTATAATCTATTGATCAACTATATGAATCGGGGATTGCAAACGCAAGGGTGACCCTCCCAACTCAATTTACTCCATTCGCAATCGCCAATATTCAAACTCCTGACCTTACTTAAGAAATCTAATACCTCATCCCACTAGATCAATCGATTGTTGGTTACTCTAAATACTTTTAATACACATAAGAGAGTCAAAATTATGAGATCATAAATGGTCCCAAAAGGCAGTAAATAACATATTAGAACTTTTGAATATTTTATTTCTCATTAAATTTAAGGTAAATTATAAATTTGATAACTAAAGTTTATTTTCTCTTTTATTTCACTCACTGTATTTTTTTTTCTTATTGAGCTTAATACATTGGTTTTTTGGTCACTCAGTCGTTAAATAGTTAACCACGATAAAATTGACTGTGATATATATATGCAAAACAACATCGTTTTGGTGAAAAAATTATTTTCTTTAAAACGACATCTTTTTTTGATGTTGTTAACTATTCAACGACAGTGCCCGAAAGAGGAGAGAGAAAATAAAAATTCAGTGACAAAAAAACCCAATTATTAAGTTCAATAAGAAAATTGAAAACTTTTAAAATTTAGTGAGCAAAATAGGGAAGAGGGTAAAGTTCATTGATGAAATTGATAATTTACCCTTAAATTTAGAACTCAATAACTGTAACACCCCCAACCCGTATCCGACCCGGATACGAGTCCGAAGTGTCACATTGTCTTTTCAAACATTTATTCATATAAAATAGTGAGTAATTTAAAAACTTTTATAACATTGAACTTATTCAAAACGTTTACAAAACTATTCAGAGCTTATACAATATATTCTTTTGATTACATGCCAACTAAAACTTTATTTATTAAAATACGTATTATTCACCTCTTTTCTGATCTGACATTTGGTAAGGAGAACTGACATGTCTTGCTCCTTATTGCTCTTTACTCTTCTTGAAACCTACGTGTGAAACAATCACACGCTAAGTCGTTGACTTAGTGAGGCATATAAACATATAATAAAAACCATAGAACATTTCATATAACAAAACACATACCTGTACAAATACTATCATTATCATTAACATATCTATCATATAATATCATACATTTTTCCAATCAATACCCATTTCATCCGATGAATATGTATTCTAAACATTTGATCATGACATTTCAATATGCATGTATCTATTACACGATAACATATATAATCATATCATGCACATACGAAACTTACCTTCTTGTACCACTTTCACTTTAAAGTTTGTATTTCAATTGCCCATGTATATTATTGAGAATAGAGGTATGTGAGTACATTGAGGTTGTGCACTAATGCACTAATTGCATTCGATGTTTCCTTATTAATAGGATGCATCGATGCACTACTGATGCATCGATGCACAAATTGCATTCGATGTATTTAGTTTAAAAGAGTGCATCGATGCACTACCAATGCATCGATACACCTTCAAACAATTTCTGGGTTTTAACATTGATGCATCGGTGCACTATGAATATGCATCGATGCACTCTGCCCAGAACCTCCTTTTGAACCCGAAAAATCCTTCTTTTTGGATTAAATCCTTCATATTTCAACCCTTTTCATATTCCTAACTTTCATATACCTAATTAAACTCATTAATATTCATTTATCTCATCTTTAACCTTAATATCCTCTCCTCTTTAGGAATTTCAAGAATCATACCCTATTTTCCACATGTTTCAAATCCAATTCTAAAACTTAATACTTCTTAATTAAGCTGATGGCAAGTCAAATCCAACTTTAGAACTTCAAAAACCTTTCTATAACAAAAGTTCATTTATAAACCCTTAATAGAAATTCCTTTCTAATTCTATCTCTTTGGTGTTTTAAACTTATATAAGCTTTCCTTAAGCTTATATAACCCTCAAAGACTCAAATCCAACTTAAAACTTTCAAGAAATCAAAAGCTAAATCAAACTTACCTTTGCTCTTGGCTTCCACGTGAAGAAGAAGAAGAGAATTCTGGAGAATTCTCTCCCTTTCCACGTGTATATAATTCCATTTTTTTCCTTAAATGATCAAATGACCATTTTACCCTTTATTTCCTTTAATAATTACTAAATAACCTTCATCATATATATCCAATAATCATTGAACTATTTCATTCTTCTACTTTAGTCATCAAATTCTGAAACTTTACAATTTGGTCACTAACCCATAATTTGGGATGTTACAAATCTCCCCTCATTTTAAAAAAATTCGTCCTCGAATTTTCACTGCACATCCTTAAAAGGACATATCTTCTAACGTTCTCATGTTGCTTTCTGAACTTAATCTTTTGTATCATCTTTAATAACTTGGTTCTTATCTTTTCAATTATTCGACTACCTTTTTACTTTATATCTCCTATCATGTCACTTATCAGATAGACAATAACATTAATTCTTATTACTCAAACTCATAAATCAATCAAATTCCTTGTCAATCTTCAATTGTCTTTCAAGAATCACCAAACTTTTATTTCATCCTTACTTGACTGACTCCAAAACTTCCTTAATACATATAAATCTTTATTCATTTCTCTGACTACATCCACTTGACCAAGAAACATAACCTTAAATCTTCATCATAACTGATTAAACATAGACTTTACAAATTCAAACAATCTTTTCACATCATCCTACACATTTTTATTTACCTCCATATCGACTTATCATCTACACTTCCATAAAATCTTTCTCATATCTGATCCTTTAAACTCAACCATTTTCATTTCTTTATTCATATATCCTTTTATAATCAAGATCTTCTTATACATAACTAAGCCATATCATGTCCTTCATACTCCCATATTCTTTTATATCTCGTACACTCATTTCTGATTACTGATCTTCATTGCATCGTCATAACTTTGATAATCCTCTTTACTTATACAAACCTCATTCTTTACCATCTCATATACATTCTTTGCAGTCGGAACTATTTCAACAATTATCAAATCTCAATACTCATCTCACCCCTTTAATATACTTTTCCCCGCTTCAATTTTCATAAGTTCTAACAAAACTTTTAACCTAATTCTCGAAGGTTGTCTTTAACCCTGGCTTATTATCAATTAAATCCTTGTTTAATCTTTCAGTACTAGACTATACTAACTGAGTCTGTCTGACTCTCATCGGATTTGATTCTCTGGCAGAGAATGCAACTAATTCATACCTTGTCTGAAATTGAAAACCAGAATCTCTACCTCTCTTTGATGGTACTGAACTCTATGAAGCACTAATTCGCTTAATCATATGATATTTTTATTCTCCAAACTTTTCATTCTGAGCTCTTTCTCTTTAAAGCTTTAACACAATTAACCATTTCTTGAAACGAGAACAAATTCAAAACATTCAACATTTCTTTTAGTTAAAAGCGCAAGTCCTAAACAACTAATCACATGTATCATTTTCAATCGAATTTAACTCGGCAACAAAATTGATTAGCTTATTAAACTTACAATCATACTCATACAAGGTGTAATTCACTTGTTTCAATTTCGGGCATTCCAGTTTCATCTGTCTTATAAGCTGGTCATCAATGTACTTATTCTTGAATTCTCTTACAAATTCTCACTGCATCATTTGATATTTTCAACGTACTTATGATGGCACTTGTCCATCATATTCTAACTTACCAAAGTAGTAACAAAACTACTCAATTCAACATCTCCACTTTGAAGAAATGAAAAACCTTCTATCATATCATTCAACCAAAGGTCTATAACAATAGAACCTTCCTCAAATCCACCCTTGAACTTGGGTGCTCGCAACTTTATCAACTAATTTGATACATTCATTCTATGAGTTAAAGAAGTATAAATTGAAAACACATCAGAACATTCTTCAATCATGAAGAATAATTTTCCAAATTTTATACATGCATTTCCTGAGGTGTTCGCTCTTCTCTCTGCCTGGCCAGGGCAGGTGAATGCTATTACCTTCAGGTTTATTACCTTTCACTTCTTTCAAAGCTCTTATTATCATACTTCTATTATCACATAATAATCTATTTTTTTATTAGCAAGACAGCATACTCCTTACACTATCAGATCAGAATTTTTTCACTTTGAGTTGTCATGTACACTTTTTAAAACACTTCTGACTTCGATTTAAGCCTAGAATCGGCTAAACCGTAGCTCTGATACCATTAAATGTAACACCCCCAACCCGTATCCGACCCGGATACGAGTCCGAAGTGTCACATTGTCTTTTCAAACATTTATTCATATAAAATAGTGAGTAATTTAAAAACTTTTATAACATTGAACTTATTCAAAACGTTTACAAAACTATTCAGAGCTTATACAATATATTCTTTTGATTACATGCCAACTAAAACTTTTATTTATTAAAATACGTATTATTCACCTCTTTTCTGATCTGACATTTGGTAAGGAGAACTGACATGTCTTGCTCCTTATTGCTCTTTACTCTTCTCGAAACCTACGTGTGAAACAATCACACGCTAAGTCATTGACTTAGTGAGGCATATAAATATATAATAAAAACCATAGAACATTTCATATAACAAAACACATACCTGTACAAATACTATCATTATCATTAACATATCTATCATATAATATCATACATTTTTCCAATCAATACCCATTTCATCCGATGAATATGTATTCTAAACATTTGATCATGACATTTCAATATGCATGTATCTATTACACGATAACATATATAATCATATCATGCACATACGAAACTTACCTTCTTGTACCACTTTCACTTTAAAGTTTGTATTTCAATTGCCCATGTATATTATTGAGAATAGAGGTATGTGAGTACATTGAGGTTGTGCACTAATGTTGTCACCACAGCTCGTATCAATTCCCTCATGGGGCACCGAACCTTAGTTCAGTATTCATCCCGTAGGACCACTGTATATGTCTCGTAGGACCACTATGTCCCGAAGGACTACTCCTTAAGAACCACATACATAATACAATGGCTCCAATAAGTGTACCGAAGTACTACATATAGGTTCCACATAATTACATACATGTCCCGAAGGACCACGTAGAACCCTCGACTCTTGGCATGCCAACTATACCTATAGCTCTCATATCATATACTATGGGCATTATTCTTATGTTTCATATCACTTGTTCCTTTTCTTCTGTCACATACCATATGTATGTGTGAACATACATCTCATATCATATAACCTTTATCTCAAGTGCATGTAATCACGTATTACATGTAATCACGTAGATCATTTCATATGGATTATATCATTTCTCATTTTTCATGTAAACACACATGTCATATCTTATTCACATATGTTCATATATACATCATATATCACATAGAATAACATATAAACTTATACATATATTCATGTACATACTTTCATATAGTTCGTCTATCAATGCCCTATAACTTATCTCACATTATTTATATCATGGTTTCATATATTTACTTAATTCAATTTCACATAACTTGTTACCTATATATATTCTTATAACTTATCATCACATAACTCCCATAACATCTTCCTATAGCTTCATAGATCTTTACTATATGACTCATATATTATATGTTCATTTAAGCCCATAACTCTTCCCATATAGCTTATCTTACATGTTCATATAATCACTTCTGTCAATGTCTCCTAATTTATATATTTTCATATTGTCCTATAGGTCAATGTTATTTAACTTGTCTCACTTTTCATTTCATCTCATAAGTTGGTTATACTAATTCTCATATATTTAACTCGTGTAATTTATATCTTGTTATTATATTTTCAACTAGACCTATATCCACATGTTCATAATCACATATGTCTATGTCGTTTAACTTATCCTTTATATCTATATCATCTATTTTATATCATTTTTTCTTGCTATCACATAAGTCCTTGCTATTTTTACATAGTTCGTGATCCTATAGTCAATTATAATAGCATATGTTTATCTTATTTAATATCATATAGTTCTTTAACTCATGTCTTATATCACATATTTATATTATAAACTTATATAATCACATATACTATTTAAACCAATTCACATAGCTTATCACACTAACATATATTCATTCAATTCATGTAACATATGCAATACATATAACATATGTACCCAATTTCATGCACTCATGCAAACATAAGAATCACAATTCAAATAACATTTTTAGGAGTCCCTTCTTACCATAGTGACTCCATCACTGGATCATCGCAAGCCAATGTTTATTTGATACATAAGTACAATTTAAATTGCACTCACCTTAGCTTTGCTTTGATTTGAATCAATCCTAATCCTTTGATTGTTCCGGAAGAAGCTTACTTTTAGTATCTACATAATCACACATGGATCTATATCAGTATTATAACTAATATACTCTAATGGTTCACTCTTTAGACCAAGAGAAAAGTCAATTTCATCTTTTAATGAAGGTATGCATCGATGCACTACTGATGCATCGGTGCATAAAATGTATTCGATGTTGTATTATTACTGGGATGCATCGATGCATGCCTTATGCATCGATGCACTAATTGCATTCGATGTTTCCTTATTAATAGGATGCATCGATGCACTACTGATGCATCGATGCACAAATTGCATTCGATGTATTTAGTTTAAAAGAGTGCATCGATGCACTACCAATGCATCGATACACCTTCAAACAATTTCTGGGTTTTAACATTGATGCATCGGTGCACTATGAATATGCATCGATGCATTCTGCCCAGAACCTCCTTTTGAACCCAAAAAATCCTTCTTTTTGGATTAAATCCTTCATATTTCAACCCCTTTCATATTCCTAACTTTCATATACCTAATTAAACTCATTAATATTCATTTATCTCATCTTTAACCTTAATATCCTCTCCTCTTTAGGAATTTCAAGAATCATACCCTATTTTCCACATGTTTCAAATCCAATTCTAACACTTAATACTTCTTAATTAAGCTGATGGCAAGTCAAATCCAACTTTAGAACTTCAAAAACTTTTCTATAACAAAAGTTCATTTATAAACCCTTAATAGAAATTCCTTTCTAATTCTATCTCTTTGGTGTTTTAAACTTATATAAGCTTTCCTTAAGCTTATATAACCCTCAAAGACTCAAATCCAACTTAAAACTTTCAAGAAATCAAAAGCTAAATCAAACTTACCTTTGCTCTTGGCTTCCACGTGATGAAGAAGAAGAAAGGAGAAGATAATTCTGGAGAATTCTCTCCCTTTCCACGTGTATATAATTCCATTTTTTTTCCTTAAATGATCAAATGACCATTTTACCCTTTATTTCCTTTAATAATTACTAAATAACCTTCATCATATATATCCAATAATCATTGAACTACTTCATTCTTCTACTTTAGTCATCAAATTCTGAAACTTTATAATTTGGTCACTAACCCATAATTTGGGATGTTACAATAACCATATGATCATTATAATCATTCAAATTAGAGAAGGAATGTAGGTCGATGTGACCCTTCTCATATTTTTCATCTATTAATTTTATGAAAAAGAGGGAGGGCTCAGTTATTAATAATAACAAAGCCTAGACCATGATAAAGCATGTGAAATCCAGTACAAGTTGGCGAGTTTTCCTTATATTAAGGGAAGACACCTGCATGTGGAATTTAATTGTTTTCTAAAAGCATTTCAATTACTCTTTTGGGGCCAAGGACCCTCCACCCCTCATTAAAATTTTAATGTCGAGGCCCAAAATTGACCATCATGATGGAACAACATACATCCAACACCTATTCATAAATACCGATATTCAATGATAAAACATTTTTTTTGGGGGCTTAAATATACACTTAACTTATGAAGTACACATTTTCTCAAATTGGTACCTATGTATGGAGTGAAAAGATCATCAATGCATTGACCTTTAAACAGGGTTGTGGGGGGCTACTCGTGCACTTTGTCACGGCTCGAAGTGCGGTTAGCTAACAGCCATGGTCAGTATCATCGGTTTGAAAAAGAGGATAACTTGTAGCTTGACCATGGAACTCTAATGCCATGAAAATCCAATGCCTCTTGTCATAGTTCTACCTTCAGCCATTGATATAGACATCGCCAGCATCATCTGCTCCTCGTAACTCTCGGGAATGATGGGTTCGGGGAGATTACAAAAACCGGCCCTTGTTTCAGCTTGCTGTGGTATTGTGGAGATTGCGTCGACATATTCTGTCACATCGGAGCTTTCATAACTAGTCCCTGCATCAGCAACTTCTGATTTATGATACATGTCAACCGGAGTTTGTGCCAGAGGATAGTACTCAGCAACTCGGTCCAAATTACTGCTGCTGCAGCCGGGAAGCATATCAAATGCTGGCATGTTTATGTTATAATTGAGAGAAGATTCTCCAGTCATCTGCTGACGCTCAGCCAAGGCAGCTAGTGCACAAACAAGACCACCGGAAGCAGATGATGATGAACCAGCCACTGTGGTTGTGGCAGGAGAGAGATAGCGATCGCTTGAAACATATTGTACCAAAGAAGCAGCTTCTCCGCAGTTAGAACTTCTCAGCCTGCTATCATCCTATATCATTAGTTCAAGGAATCAAGTCAGATGGGATCAAATTTATGACAATGAAATCAATTAAAGTAGGCAATATACAAAAGCACACTGAGAAATTATACCTGAATTGACTGCCAAATTGCTTCTGTGACCATCATGTCCTCAAGATCCAAGTCAAAATCATCCCTGAAATTTTTGGATTTGATACAAGATATTATAGAAGATTCAATCAGATTCTTCCTGGATCATAAATTCAACAATGAAAAAACTTATCTTCGCCCGAGAGATTGGTACTTGTGCAATTCTAAACTACACAATTTCTGTGCAATGTTTTTCCTCTTAAACATGAATCATGGATTCTATAATGAGGAAGGAAAGCTACGTAAAACTCCACCTACCTGTTTCCCTTCCTATTTGAGGGTTGTTCAATCATCAAGGCAACTTGGGAATCTTGAGAAGAATCTACTTCCTCCGGGTCCGAGGAATGAGCTGCAAATAAGAAGAAAATGCGAGGGGGGAAATTCAAGTTAGAAGAATGTCAGACGGAATCAAGAATCGCCATATATTGATACCTGCAACCAAACTATTTTCGACTTCTCCCGATGCAACACAGATTGAAGAACTTAATCCTCGTCTTTTCTGCATCCTCTCTTCTTCATCCTGAAGTTCACGCTGCCTCATTCTAAGTTGTGCTTCTAGGACACGTTGTTCTTCCTGCCAAATTTAAATAGAGAAAATTAATCCATTTTCTATCTGATGAAAACCATAGGATTTACACCTTTCTTAGCTTCTCTGTGAGAGAGCAGGTGTACTTACAATTTGCTCTATCCCTTTTTCTTCCTTCGTTTTTACACCTCTATACTCCACCGCGTAGTTTGGAGTTTTGCAGAAAGGACACCTCAAAATGTTAAAGAATGCAAATAATTGGAATACAAGTACATAGACAACTAATTAAACTGAAATGTTTTATGGTCAAGTTCATTAATGTGAAGGATACTGGGTAGGATGGGCCGAATTTGGATTCTTCATCTGCAGAAAACACTCTGGTTCAAATAAAATGTGTCATAGTTCCAATCAGCAGTATAACTAAGAATCAGTCAGAAGCATCAATGATGGTTTACCTGTACAAATACTTTTCAAGCAACATCTTGATCTGTTGAGACTTGGATAATACTAAAATCAAATGGGGGAAAAACCAGAAGGTATCACATTAAAAAACTAACTCAAAGTAGTTAAAACTAACATTCAATGAAGAGCCTTAAAAAGAAAACAAATACTACATACCAAAAAGCAAATTGGGCATTCTTCAAGATCAGAACAGCACTCTTCATCCCCGGGATAACAAGGAGCGAGCTTTGATTCAAGTATCAGCTTTCTCAGCTTCTTAATATCCACATCTATATCTAAATCCAACCCCTGCGGACGTGTATACCTCTCGTCCACCACTTGCTTCTTCCTTCCCAACTTATTTCCCATCGATAATATATCGAATTTGTGTCCTAGAAAATGTTCTCTTCTTTTTCTTCTTCTTCTTCTTCTACTTCTACTTAGTATTATTTGTTTCTTCTTCTTCTTCTTCTTCTTCTTCCTTCTACTATTTGATTATTTGCTTTACTCAAAATATCACACACATTATGAACAAATAATCAAATAGCACCTAAACCTTCAACATAATGAAACTCACCCCCAAACAATTCAAAATTTGAATCAAAATTGACAGCAGTTCACTGTGTAAAATCATGCACCAAGAGTCCTGCAAATTCAGCAAAATATTGCTACAAAAGTAAACATAGAAGCGAATTAACAATTTCAAAAAGAATGCTTTTAGTATGTGAATTCCCTATAAAAATTCAGTGAGAAAACCCCAATTATTGTATAACTAAAAGAAATGAACTTACCAAGCTCTCACAACAGAACTAGCCAAAGCGTGCTTCTTTCAGAAACATTAGCATACATATGACTAAACCCTGAAAAACAAAACAAAGATTAAAACTTCAAAGCAAAACCATTTCGAAAAACAGATAATTTCTATAGGAAACAATATGCAAAGCTAACCACACAAAAAAAAAGATAGAAACTTTCCTAATTTAACTGTAGACACAGAGGATAGAAATTGACCTTCAAATCCCGTAAATGGAGTCTGAGGAATTGAAGCTCGAGACTTTAAAGGAATTGAAGCTCGAGACTTTAAAAGAAAAGCAGAGATTTTGCAACGCTAATGGAAAAAAACAAAGCACAACTTTCTAGTTTCTCCTGTAAAAATATAGAGATTTTTCATTTTCTTTCTTTATATATTATTTGTAGTAACATTTTTTTATAAGCAATATACATATAAACATGCATTGGTCCATTCAGTGTCTCTGATTAATTTAAACTAAATATTATCTATCATATTTTTTTTAAATATATTTTACTCGTTAGATTAATTAATATAATTAATTAAGTTTAATTGAAATTGTTGGTTTTTAATGGGGAAAATAAATTTTGAGAAAATAATGGAAGAATAGTAGGGGAAGAAAGGGATTATTAGGAAAGGGGTGGAGTCGTGGAGGAGAAAAAGAATCAATCTTCCTTGTATTTCTCTTTCAAAGAAAAGATCTTCAACCACTATCCTTTTCTTGTGGGAGTGGTCTGGATTATTTATTTCAAAAGATAAATTTATTTTAATTAAAATAAAACTAATCCTTCAATCGAATAGTGACACACAACACAACATACGATACTAGTAACACGTGATATCATTAGATTTGAGGATTAAATTTATTAAAAGTATGACTAAATTGAGAGAATACATAAATAACAGAGATCAAATGTATGATTATATCAAAATATCACGTCACCTAATCTGTTAACTGTTTACGACAGCTAACCCGTGATGATTACATCTTAATTAAATAAAAACGAAAGTGATCATATACTATATTTTTTTTAAATCAATGAACAAAATTAAACAAAACATAAATATAAGTGATCAATTATGTAGTTAAATTATCGTTCATTTAAATCATTTGAAAATCATGGTAACCGAGGGGAAATATGGATTTAGGAAAACCTTGATCAAAGAAAATTAACATTGATTAAAGATTTTAATTTCAGAAAATCAAAGAGAATTAACTAGTTACCATGAACGAGCTCTCTCAGAATCGTAAGTTACATTTAGAAAATAGAAAGAAATCAGCAATATTGTGCAAACATCAAAATCGATATAAATAATATCTTCTGGATTGAATTTTTCATCATTCACAGGACAAAAAATGCCTCTCCAAATTGATTTTGCTCTACTTTTCTTTTCGGTTTTTTTCTCGGTTTACCTCCCCGCAGTTCAAGGTGCAAGAACTTTCAACGTTAGGGAGTACGGAGCCATTGCCGATGGTCGAACCGACAATCGAAAGGTATTTGCAGCTGACATTTTCGTGTATCATTTTGTCGCTTCTTTCGATTAGTTTATCTGAATGCATGTTGGTATTTAGGCTTTTGTTCGAGCATGGACCGACGCCTGCAATCGAAATGGAGTTTCGATTGTGTATGTACCCAGAGGAGTTTACATGTTGGGAGCAGTTGAATTTTCGGGTCCATGCAAAGGTCCCATAATATTCTCGGTGAACGGACGTTTAAAGGCTCCGATGGGAGCTTCATCGGATGCTGAAAACTGGATAGCGTTTCAGTACGTAAATAATTTGGTGATGAAAGGTGGTGGAACACTGGATGGTCAAGGTCCTTCTGCTTGGTCCTTGAATGACTGCCAAACCAACCCTAATTGCAAGCAACTCCCAACTGTGAGTACTTTATCACTAATTGACAAGTCTACAAGTATATAAGATCCATTAGAGTCAAATTTATTATCGTACAAATGTATTTGTTTATGAATAATAATCATGATCTTAGGTTTGACACTCGCATACAATAAAAATCATCATATAAATCCTCATGTAAAATCGAGAAGAAATATAGCCTTAAAATTGTTCGTCTTTTTCATTAGACCAATTTCTAACTAATGCTCTTGAATTGTCATCACCAAAAAATCATAGATTGTGATATTTTACTCAAATCGAAAGAGGTGAATTAATAGAGGTTTGTCACATATAACACATTGTTAACATCAACAATTAGGGATGGGATGGGGTCGTTAATATCAACAATTAGGGATGGGATGGGGTCGGAGCCTGACCCAAAAAAATTATAATTTTACTTTATATATGCAGATATAATTATAATAATGCATCTTCCATATATTATTTTATTCAATTAAACCCCTATTTTTATTGAACAAAATTAATATTTTTAATAAATATATTATTTTGATCATGTCGGGTTTAAATTTTATCTCAAAAAATAGATTAGGTTTGAATCAGGTGAAAAATGTATATTTTTCAAGTCAGGTTCAGATGTCGAGTCGAGTTAATCGAAAATCCGATCCCACCTATGTCCATCCCCGTCAACAATAGTTATCTAACCTTTTATTATCTATTATTTATAGACTCTCAAATTTGACTTCGTGACCAATTCGAGGATCAAACGCATAAGATCAGTCAATAGCAAGAACACTCACATCGGATTCTTCGGATGCAATAACGTAAACGTGTCGAAAGTTTCTATACTAGCCCCGGACGACAGTCCCAACACCGACGGTATCAAGATCGGCAGCTCGACCCACATCCGAATATCACGTTCCAAAATAAGCACAGGCGACGACTGTGTCGCCATCCTTTCGGGGAGCTCGAGAATCGACATCTCCAATGTTCACTGTGGCCCCGGACATGGTATAAGCATAGGAAGCCTCGGCAAGTACCAAGGTGAGAAGAACGTCGACGGCGTGTCCGTCAGAAAGTGCCTTTTCCGTGAAACGGAAAACGGCGTTAGAATCAAAACATGGGAATCTCCGATTCGAGTCACCGTTTCGAATATATTGTTTCAAGATATTTTAATGGATAGAGTTCTGAACCCGATCATTATCGACCAGACGTACTGCCCTATTTCTTCATGCAATCAACAGGTAATCATAATGATCTGTATGTCTTCATTCTACTTTACTTATTTTCACCATGAAATTAAACATTGTTGTTTTGTTTGGTTTTTTTCAGACAGCTTCTCATGTTCAAATCCGAGATGTTACGTACAGGAACATATGGGGAACTTCACGATCTCCGGTTGCTGTTTCCATGGAATGCAGCAAGCAATTCCCATGCCAGAACGTTGTGATGACCGACGTCGTTTTGGCTAAATTCGGAACTCGTGGATCTTCTAAATCTCTTTGTTCATATGTAAACGGTCGTTTCTTCGGAAAACAACATCCTCGGCCTTGCTTTTAGTTTGCCTCTTAGACGGTCGTTTGTATCTATCATTTGTTTGAGTTGAACGGTTGAGTTTTAATCTTAATTTACATTGTCCTTTATTTTTAAGTAATCTGTTTGTGTATCCGATGTTTTTAAAGAAATATTATGTTTATGTAATTAATTTATTCTTGTTTTTGTATATTTTTATAATATTGAGATATTTCAGCAAAGTAATTTATTAATGGTACTTAATCTTAAGTTGTGTTTATAGTTAAAAATCTCTCTAATTTTTTTTTAAATAGGGGCACTTTGTATTAATAAGGATACAAAGTACATCAACCCAAGGACGTCATTAAAAAATCTCCCTAAACCTATTTGGAGGAAAAAGAGTATGCCATGGGGTGGATAATTACATAAACCAAAAACTATCAGTACATCAATCGAAATTTCACCCCATTCAGACCAACATAATTCATTCTGGTTGATCTGAAAACCAACCTAATTTACAATACTCTACCATTGCTAGCTAAACCGAAGAACAACAGATTGCTAATAAGCAATACAACAACAGTGACGCACAAAACATAGCAAAACAGCAAATTCGTCTTGACACCTATATTCCTGATAAACTAATTCAAAGAGAAGACTTCAACCATGGCAGCATTCAAATATAAAGGACCTTGGACTACGAACAAAATCCAACACACACGGAACCTTCAATGGCCACAAGAAATTCATCCAAACTCCTATCTGCAACAGAACGTTATCGAAAATCTCTCTAAATTTATTTGGAGGAAAAGACTACACACAAAACTAAGTGATCAAATACAAAACAAAGATTACTCCGCACATCAAAATAATCACAAAAACAGAAGAAAAAGAACGCACAGTGTTGTAGAAACTACAAAACCAAAATAAAGCAAATCTAGAGATTTTGTTAGTTAGTCGAATGAGCAATGATATCAATATTATCTTATCTTGTATAAGTTCGAATCCCGACATTTATCTCAAAATTTTAATATCTCTACCTAATAAATAAAAAAAATTGAAAAGCCTAAAGATATTTTTTTTTGGGTAACAAATGAAGATCCACATTGGAAAAGTTTAAAACGTGTATTAATTACGACGTCTTAATAGAAAGTGAATAAAAAGATTATATTTATATGGATTAGAATTAAGATTATAGATTTAATATTTAAAAACGGTTGAAAAATAATATTTTTATACTTATATGAATTTGAACACAAATCAATTTATTAAATTTAAGAATCATTGTTCTCAACTTTTTCAAATTTTATAAAATATTCTTTTTAATATAAAATGAACAACAATTTTTTATCATTTTTACTTTTTACATATTTTCATGGATATATATATATATATATATATATATGTTTGTTCGAAAATGGACTGTATGTATATTGTATTTAAAATTTCCGTCTAAATTAAATTTCAATGTAAAAATAAGGAAGACGATTAACCCTAAATTACAAAATACTTCATGTATAATTATAAATTAGTTAAAATATAAACGTAAATTATTTAAAACAAAATATTAATTAGATTAATTTTTATAATCTTATTTTTAAATAATAATCAGATCAAATATTAACTCTAAATTAAAAAATTCTAAATTCTTTTACTTGCTTTGAAGTCGTCGCCGTCACTGTTACCGTCGTGGCTGTTGCCGCCGCAGTCGCTACAGTTTGCATGATTTTTGTCTTTACAAATGATATTTATAAGACGATTTTTATTTGTGTATTGTACCGGTTGATTATAATTTAATTTTAAAAAGACGATTACCCTGTTTGTGGATAATCTACCAAAACAATTTCATTGGAAAGATCTATGGAATTTGTTTGCACGTGATGGATGCTTGTTTTGTTGGGAAGCTAAATTGAGGGGGAGACGTTTTGGCTTTGTACGTTTCAACAAAGAGATAGATGCAGAAAGAGCAACTGAGAGATTAAATGGTTTAATGGTCTACGGAAATAAAATCAGTGGGGCCAGCTAAATACAATGGTCGGGCAATGGAAGGGAATAGATCCAAATATGGAAGAACTAGAGAGAATAGGAGGAATAAACATCATGGATTCGATTTCAAGAACAGGGAGACAGAGAACATATACAAAACGAAGGGTTATGTAAAACAAGAGTAAAATTTGGAAATGTGCAAGAGGATTCAGGGGCATGTGATTCAAAAGGAGCTTTGGAGCTTGAAGAGATGTTTGGTGGGGGTAATCGATACCATCTGCACAGTAAGTAGCTAAAATCTTGACTTCTGACAAGCGTCGTTTTACTCGTCAAAATAAATTAAATCTTCTTCTCAAATAAAATAAATATAAATAAATATATATAGTGAAAGAGGGTCGATCCACAAAAACTTAGGTGTTCCTGATGTAGTGTTGTGTTTATCTTATTCCAAACGGAAAAATGAGTAGAACGGTTGTTGTTCGTGTTAAAAAGTCAGAATTGTAGAATTGATGAATTCAATTCTTTGGTAGGGCGGTTGTTTTGAATTTGATTAGCATGGCGCGGTTGGCAAATTGGCGGCTAAATGGTCAAATTTAGGCAGCCAATTTTATTGAAAATTGGCAAGGGATAATTATAAAATTGAGTCCTTGAACTTTAGAGTATTTACAAGATTAGTCCTTAAGCTTCAACTATAAATACCCTAACTCATTTAGCTTCAAAATCATCCCAAATCATTTATTTCTCCCACTACTAAGGAGTTTAGAGAGTTTTCTTGTGAGTTGTGAGTTTTTTGTAAACACCTATAAATTTTCTCTCTTTAGTGAAAGATCTGCAGTAGTCCGGAGACGTAGGCATAATTGGCTGAACTCTGTTATCAATTTCGAGTATTATTTTTCCGCTTTTATTTCGCATTCTCACTAATCTGGTTATAGGGAAATTACTCATATTCGTTTATTTCCCAACAACTGATATCATGAGCTTTTAGTTGTAAATTTTGTCAATTTTTCTGTGAGGTTACTATTCACATGAATAGTGAATTTCGTTAATAGAAAAATTTGGTCGGCGATACAAATTTGTCGACGGAGGTGTTCTAATATACGGTGGTTCGCGAAAATTGTCAGAAACGATCTAAAAGAAACCAGATTCGAGTGGGAGCGAAGGCTTTGAGAAACGAAGTTGATGAGCTCAAGAGGGAGCTGCTCATATGCAAGGGAGCAATGAGTGAATGGGATGCACTCAAGACCTTCTTGGAAGGACTTAGACCAGGGGTGATGCTCAGGGGAGAGCAAGGTGATGCCCAGAGACTTTCAGAGGCCATAGCTGTAGCCGGAAAGCTGACTGAGCTTGCAGGTTTCAAGCCAAGTAGCGATGTGTCGTCCAGGCCCATGCCCAGAGATAGTGGCAATAATGAGGGAGACTGAGAAAAAGTGTAGCGGGGAGATAGTAGAGGAAGCTCTTTGAATGGCCAATGTGAGCCATCGACTGTTAATAGCCAAGGAAAGCCATCGGGAAAGAATGACAAGGCTAAGTCCGATGCGAAGAAGAATGTGAGCAAAGAAAAGTTAAAGTGCTACTTATGTGATGGTCCTCATTTGATTAGAGGATGTCCCGAGAAGCGTCGGCTTACAACCATCATGAAGATGATGGGAGAAGGAGAAGTAGCGGGAATTGGCGCGGTTGTAAGTGTTAAAGCTGCCAAGCCAGGGAAAAGACTTGGTTCGATTAAGGGGGTCAATACGGCCAAGCAAGGATCGAGATGAGGCAAGGTTGTTGATGTTGAGGCGGTCGAACCCAGAAGAAAGTCCGATACGATTGCGGGCGTTCAAGCAATCAAGGCAGGGGCAAGACTTGATGAGGCTACATGTTCCAATTTAGCCTAATCAAGAGGCAAGCATGGTACGACTACAAGTTCTCAAGTAGTCAATCCAGGATCGAGACGTGACGAGACTGCGGGTGTCAAAGCAGTCAAGCACAGGAAAGAACCTAGTACGATAGCAAGAGATAAAACTGTCAAGCCGAGGGTGCAAAGTGAGCAAGTTCGCTCACAATGTGCCAAGATGGAGGCGTGGTCCAAGTTGAGGCGTCTCAAGCATAAAGGGGCACTTAAGGTGTATGTGAGCCGATTTAGAAGACTCATTCTCAAAGTCTCGAGTTTGACTGAAGAAGATGGATTCTTCACCTTCATGTTCGGATTGAAGTCGTGGGTGAAGAAAGTGTTGGAGCAAAGGAAAGTTAATGAATTGTCTAAAGCCTTGATAACCGCCGATTCCATCAAAGAATTTGGAGTCAAGAAGAACAAGACTTCCAAAGCAAAGCCAAAAGCTGAGGGTAGTGGCAAGAGATTCTGTGATGAAGGCAAGTTAGAGGATGAGGAATGTTGTTCCTCGAGTGGCATAGAAAATCCACTCAATGATGAACCATATGGGGAGTCTGGGGGAGATGTGTGCAGCCTTGGCACAAGTTCAAGTGTCAAAGATGCTAAGCCGAGGGTAAGAGTCGAGCAAACGAGGGGGCACAAACTTAAGATACCATAAGTGTTGCGAGTCATCAAGGTGATGGATAAGCCCATGATCGAGTTGTCCAGAGAAGAGGACGACTCAATACGGTTAATTTTTTTCCAAGGCAAGTAGAAGCCAAGTGCAGGAGGAGTTGTCCATGTCCAAGGAGTTTGCCAAGCATGTTCGTGTAGAGAACATGGCTTCAGAGACCATTATAAGAGAAGGGTCGAAGCAAGGGCTTGCCGAGGATGTTCAAGTGAGGAACAATCCTTCAAAGATTAATAGACAAAAGTCGAAGGGAGCCAAGACGTTGAGGGACAAGGCAACCATGGAGAAAGCGCTCCATAACAAGTGGGTTTACAAGAAGGTGACTACAGACAAACTGAAGTTGTGTTCAGCTTCAGTTGGCATACTAGAATAACAAGACCAGAAATGCTACTGCATCGATCGAGGTGTGAAGACATATTAAAATCAGTCTTCAAGTGGGAGATTGTTGAAAAGTCAGAATTGTAGAATTGATGAATTCAATTTTTTGGCAGGGCGGTTGTTTTGAATTTGATTAGCATGGGGTGACTAAATGGTCAAATTTAGGCAGTCAATTTTATTGAAAATTGACAAGGGATAATTACAAAATTGAGTCCTTGAACTTTAGGGTATTTATAAGATTAGTCCTTAAGCTTCAACTATAAATACCCTAACCCATTTAGCTTCAAAATCATCCTAAATCATTTCTTTCTCCCACTACTAAAGAGTTTAGAGAGTTTTCTTGTGAGTTGTGAGTTTTTTGTAAAAACCTGTAAATTTTCTCTCTTTAGTGAAAGATCTGCAGCAGTCTGGAGACGTAGGCATAATTGGCTGAACTCTGTTATCAATTTCGGGTATTATTTTTTCACCTTTATTTCACATTCTCACTAATCTGGTTATAGCGAAATTACTCGTACTCGGTTAATTTCCCAACAGTTCTTGTTCCTTGTTTCGAGCCTGGCTATAATCCCATGCGAAGGAGCAAAGAGGTCAAATGTCGATTAGGCCTAGATTGATGCACTCGATGAAGAACAAAGACGTTTCGATAAGGTGTAGCTTTCATCAGGATTGATTCTCCATCTAAGACTAATGTCTATTCCGATGTTATGTAGTTTTTTTCTTAGGCTTTGTTTTGTTGTTTCAACTTGGATCTGCTATCAATTTTTTAACTTTGGTATGACTCGATTGTTGTGTTTTGTTGCTTTGTCGTGAATATTTTCGAGGTGTTGTATCTTTCCCTAGTTAGGAGTACTTTTTTCCTATGAGTTGGTTTAGTGAGGTTTTTAATGAGGTTCTTAAATTAAGTCTTATCAAATAATTTTTTTGTCGAGCAAAAAAAAACTATTAAGCCATGGTCATGCATGTTTACATGGTCACCGTTGGTCGGAACATACAAACGACGGTAGTAGTAAGGACAAAGAATTTAGGATTTTTAATTTAGGGGTTAGTATTTAATCTAATTATTATTTAAAATAAGATTATAAAAAATGTAATTAATATTCTATTTTAATTAATTTACATTTAGATTTTTAACTAATTTATAATTATACGTTAATTAGTTTATAATTTTACAATTTTATAAAATAAATTAATGGTGCTTTTTGTTAATGGTGCTCATCGATTATCGTCGAGCGTCGTAGAATTTTCAAAAAGAAAGTCATGGAAAAACATTATCAATTTAAAATTCCATTATAAATCATAATAGAACGCTTAAGGGAAGAAAATCTAATGGATAGTATATTATTAAAATTGATTAATAGTTTTAATTTTAATATTAAAATAGAAAAAAAATCACCTATCATGTTAAAATAGGAAATAAATCACTGATATTAATATAAAAAACAAAATTAATTCAGAAAAAAAAAAACACCTTATAAATAATCAAGTTGAACCCTTCGATTATCACAACACAAGAAGTAAACAAAAGCAAGAAATTTACTAGGCAATGGCTCTCCAAACTGTGTTTGCTGCAATTTTGCTCCCAATTTTCCTTTCTATCTCATCTGCATCAGCTCAAAGTGCAAGAACTGTCAACGTTAGAAATTACGGCGTCGTTGCCGATGGTGGAACAGATAATGAGAAGGTATTAATACAGTACCAATACTGGATTCTTTTGTTGTTTCTCTGAACTATTGTTTATGTTGGAATATTTAGGGCTTTCTTCGTGCATGGAACGAGGCCTGCAATGGAAATGGGGCTTCGATACTCTATGTACCCAAAGGAGAATACGTGCTTGGACCGGTTGTGTTTTCCGGTCCATGCAAAGGTCCGATAATGTTTCTGATGGCCGGAGTTTTGAAGGCTTTACCCGGACCTTCTGATGTTTCAATTTGGATAAATTTTCGAAATGTAAATCTTCTGTTAATTAAGGGTGGTGGAACATTTGATGGTCAAGGACCTTCTGCTTGGCGTTTCAATAATTGTGCCAAGGACCCTAACTGCAAGCCGCTTCCAATTGTGAGTATTTTGGTTTTTTTTTCCATGACAAAAAATGGCTATCTTGTCTAATAATTATTATATGTTCTAATTTTAGAATCTCAAATTTGACTCGGTGACGAACTCGAGGATTGAATTCGTAAAATCAGTCAATAGTAAACAAACTCACATCTCATTCCACGGATGTGAGAACGTAAATATAACAAACGTTGAAGTACTGGCACCGGCCGACAGTCCCAACACGGACGGAATCAAGATGGGGAGGTGTTCCGGCATCCGGATATTGAACTCGAGAATAAGCACCGGTGACGACTGTGTAGCCATCCTTTCCGGGAGCTCGAACATCGAAGTTTCGAATGTTCGTTGTGGTCCTGGACATGGAATCAGCATCGGAAGCCTTGGCAAGTACCAAGGTGAATTGAATGTTCATGGCGTGACTGTGACAAACTGTACCTTTAGTCAAACCGACAATGGTGTTAGAATTAAGTCATGGGCATCTCAGGTTCCGGCCACTGCTTCAAACTTCTTGTTTCAAGATATTGTCATGGATAGAGTTCTAAATCCAATCATTATTGATCAGACATATTGCCCTCATACTACATGCGATCAAGAGGTAATTCTAATCAAATTTTTTGCTAATTATATATTCACCATTTTAATCAAAATCTTAATGTTCTAATCTTGCTTTTGTTTTTTCAGGCAGCATCTCATATTCAAATAAGTGATGTTACATATAGGAACATACGGGGAACTTCAAGCTCTGAAGTTGCTGTTTCTTTTCAATGCAGCAAGAAATTCCCATGCAAGAATATAATGATGGCTGACGTTAATTTTGTTAACGCTAAACGTGGATCACCTTTGAAATCTACGTGTTCGAATGTTATTGGTCGTAGTTTCGGACTTCAAAGTCCTCGGCTTTGCTTTTAGTTTGTAAAAACCTATATTTGCATTGTAGTTCTGTGCCGGTTTTGCTGAAGATTCTCAGTATATACAGTGTGTAGCTCTTCTGTTTCACCTCTTTAATAAAAAAAGTGTTTTTATAACTTCTTAAAGTTTATTTTTGTAGTCATTATTTTATAAAGGGAAGATTTTGTCACATTCGACGAATACCGATGAATATCATTAACGATGAACACCATAATTTAATTATAAAGTACTCAATGTATAATGATAAATTAGTTAAAATCTAAATGTAAATTATTTAAACTAAAATATTAACTACATTATTTTTATAATCTTATTTTAAATAATAATTAAATCAAATATAACTCCTAAATTAAAAACCCTAAATTCTTTTTTTCTTTGAAGTCGTTGCCATTGTCGTCGTTGTTGCTGCTACAGTAGATGTTATTGCCATCGCCATCGTTATTGTCGCTATTGTTGTTGTTACTACCATCGCCATCGTTGTTGATGCTACTGTTGCCATTGTCGCCATCGTTGTTGATGATACTATTGTCATTGTCGCCATCGTTATTGCCGCTACTGTTGTCATTGTCGATGTCACCACCGTCGCTGCTAGTGATGTTTTCATCGCCTATAATGCTCCGAAATACGAGTTAGTAGTTTGGGTCAACCTGAGACCTTTATGTCAAGCCAATTAGAGTACTTTCTAAGATAGTTGGACCAAGTTCTATAGGTATTAGGCTTAAGTAAGGCCTAAGAGTTAAGGGTAAGTGATGGTTTTAAGTAGAGGTAAAAATGAGAGGGACCAAAGATGTAGAACTTTTACCCATAGTTGGTTTTAAAGGTTATAAACCCCTTATTTAGCTAATTTCACGGAACTTTCCAAAAATATCTCTCATCTTTCCTCTTCTCTTCACCTTTCTTTCTTCTTCAAGAGAAAACAAAAATATAAAAGTTTCTTGAATCCCAAACCTAGTTGAAGAAACCAAGGTAAGAACCCTCATCCTCATCCTTCAAGCTTTCTTTTAAACCATAAAACTTAGGTTTTGGTTAAGATTGATGAAAATGAATTTTATGAGTTTTAAAGAATCAAGTGTTTAAGAGGGTTATAGCATCCAAAGAATCCAGGTAACACACTTATAGCTTTCTTATACCAGTTGTAGAATCATTAGAAAGAGTTTAGCTTGAAAGTTTAGTTTGCGCATGTTTAGTAGATTACATGTAGATTTCATGTTTGATGTTTAACATGTTTCTAAGTCTATTTATGACCTCTATAACTCACATAAGACTTAATAATAATTGGGAAACCTCAAGGTAAAATTGGGGACTTTAAAAAGGGTTTTAGAGTATTTTAGAGATTTTCTCGAGTGAAATATGCAGTATAGGTTTCGAAGCCCTGGGCTGGTTTCGAACCTCTTGTTTAGAATGACGTTCTGTCATGAAAATCTACTAAAAATCAACTACGCACGTCATGAGTTGCTTATCGTCATTTTTCTATTTTACAAGTCAACAGAATTCTATTTTTATGTTTATAAATGATTAATATCTACTTTTATTTTCTTTGCAGAGGCAATTAGAGACTTTTGGAGCTCAAATGGAAAACCTTGAGGACATGCTTAAAGAGATGAACACCTTTCTTTTTATCTCTTTAAGCATGTCCTCAAGGTCTTCCCTTGAGGACCAAGAGTCTCTAGTTAACTGTTAATAAGGGGTTTTGAAACCCCTACCTAAAATGTCAAAAATGGCATAAAACATTGTCCAGGAGGCCCTAGACCATAGTATAACCATAAAGGGGATCAAAAATACGTAAAACACTAGAATAAGTGTTATAGAATATGGTTTAAGTTCTGTTGCAATTGATGAAATAACTATAGGGGTGTCGATACTATAGAGTGTGTATCGATACTGTAAAACCAGTATTTATGCCCAGGGTATGGTTCGAGCTTAAAGCAAGAGGAAGTGTAGAGGTAAGTGAGGGTATCGATATTTAAGGCCATTATCAATACTAAAGGTTAAGTTTGGGATTTAGTTTAAGAGAGCTTTAAGAAGAGTTGAGGTTTTCCAAAAGCTCATAATTACTCCCTAATAAGACTACAAGTGAGAACAATATTAAAATGTTTAATCAAACTTAGAAAACGTAAATAAAGTAGGATCAAATAAGACTAGCCTTGTTTGATTCTTGAGAAACGATTTGGACACCCGAGTTCTTTAGTTCAGGGAGTCGAAGTATAGATCAGTCCGAATATATCCTTAGGTAGGGCACAAAACCCTTAAAATAGACTAACTAAGGTCGAGGCATGCCATTCGCAAAGGGTGTGTTAATCAGGGGTATGGTGTACGATGTAGAATTATAGGGCCTATATCCTCGGTATACTAGAGGAGTGTGTGAGCTCCGAGATGCAGTAATCCTTCAGTCGCACCATGATGTCTACCATAGCGTAGAGAGTGAGTATACGAGTATACTCACTATCAAATCAGATCAGTAGACTTGATATCATAAACCTTTCAGTGATATGAAGTTAGTATGTTTTAGCTATTATTATGGCGCCAAGCTAGTTAGCTTAGCCTTTGGATGTTTTAATTGACAGGTTAGTAGATCGAACAATTGAAGAGCCTTAGAAAGAGGCTGAGGTCTAGACCCAGTATAGAGCAGAGTACATCACAAGTTTTTTGAAGTACATGCATATTCATAAACCCACTTGTAATGTTAAGTTGTAAAGTCAGTTAAAAGTTAGTTTGTATATTTCGAAATGTATTTATTTATTTATTTTTTGAGGGCCCTATGATGTAAAAGTTTATTATATTTTAAAATAATTACTTTATTTAAATGGTCATTTCAAGTTAGAGAAAGAAATAAGAAAGTTGGTCAGCTACTCCGGTGGCTCCATGTAGCACCCAGATCGGTCTACTATATGTCATATTGGTCTAGTGTGTTATATTTAGTGGTATCAGAGCATAGGTTTAGGTGTTCTTAGGACCTTTGGGTCAGTGTCGGTAAAGATTTATAAGTATACATACCCTAAAGAGTTATGACGTACTTCTGCATCTGAAATAACAGAGAGCTCAGGCCACAGTAGAGAGGATATGCATGAGAGAGCCTCCCTAGCTGGTGATTCTACTGATACGAGTTTAAGGTGTAAGTTTGATGGTTTAAGTTTAGGAAGAAAGTCAGGACTAAGATAGTGGAGTTTAGTGAGAGGCCAAGGGTTTAAGGATCCCTTTAGTGAAGGTTGGGTAGAGAAACCAGGAGGTTGAGGAAGCAGTTGGTTAGCATAGAGGAGTATTAGTTCATAGTTGCGCAACAGAAGCCTAGAGGTTGACTTTAGTAGAAGGTTTAGTGTTAACAGTGAGTTGTGGAGTGTTATAAGAATTTCCTCTATCCATTATGACCTTATTTAGGAGAGATTTTCACCCGATGACCTTAAGATAGGGGTTACAGTTTTCATTTCTTAGAGTTAGATGTTTTAGTCGTCAAGATCGGTCACAAATGCTTAGTGGAGTTCCAGAGTAAGACCTTTATATAGGGAAATTTAAATGATGAAATTTCTTTTAGGAGGGAAGAGTTGTAATAACCCGAAATACATGTTAGTAGTTTGGGTCAATCCGAGACCTTTAAGTCAAGCTAATTAGACTTCCTAAGATAGTTTGACCAAGTTATATAGGTATTTGGCTTAAGTAAGGCCTAAGAGTTAAGGGTAAGTGATGGTTTTAAGTAGAGGTAAAAAGTAGATGGACCAAAAATGTAGGTTACCTATAGTTGGTTTTAAAGGTTATAAACCCCCTTATTTAGCTAGATTTCACGAAAATCTTCCAAAAAAAAATATCTCACATCTTTACTCTTATCTTATCATTTCTTATTCCTTCTCAAGAGAAGACAAAAAAATAGAAGTTTCTTGAATTCCAAACCTACTTTGAAGAAACCAAGGTAAGACCCTCATCCTTATCTTTCAATTTTTCTTTTAAACTCTAAAACTTAGGTTTTGGTTAAAATTTATGAAAATTGGTTTTTATGAGTTTTAAGGAATCAAATGATTTAAGTTATTTTAGGAAAGGATTTGAGTTATAGTGAGTGTATTTAAGTTTCATCTAGTATCTAATTGAGTAAATAACTCATTTTATACCTTGTTAGTGAAAGAGGTTGAAGAGAATTCAAAATCCAGGGTAAAAGAAAGGTGGATCCTAGTTGTTTGAGAGAGGTTATACATCCGAAGAATCCATGATACTTATAGCTTTCTCATACCAGTTGTAGAATCATTAGAAAGAAGTTTAGCTTAAAAGTTTAGTTGAGCATGCTTAGTAGATTTTCATGGTAGATTTCATGTTTGATGTTTGAACATGATTCTAAGCCTTATTTATGACCTCTATAACTCACATAAGACTTAATAATAATTGGGAAACCTCAAGGTAGGAAATTGGGGACTTTGGAAAAGTTTTAAGAGTGTTTTGAAGAGTTTTCTCGGGTAAAAAATTGAATTCTGCAGTATAGGTTTCAAAACCCCTAGGTTGGTTTCAAAACCCCTTGTCCATAATGACATTATACTAGGGAGGTTTCGAAACCCCCGCTCAAAATGTCAAAAATGGCCTAAAATGTTGTCTGGGAGGCCCTAGACCCATTATATAACCATAAAAGGGATCAAAAATGCGTTAAACACTAGAATAAGTGTTATAGAAAGTGTTTTAAGTTGGGTTACAATTGATGAAATAGCTATATGGGTATCGATACCTTAGGTGTTTTATCAATACTGCAGGTGGGTATCGATATTGTAAGGCCAGTATCTATACCAAGGGTATGGTTTGAGCTTAAAGCAAGAGGAAGTGTAAAGGTAAGCAAGGGTATCGATATATTAAGGCCAGTATCGATACTAAGGGTTCAGTTTGGGCTTTAGTTCAAGAGAGATTTAAGAAAAGTTGAGGTTTTCTCAAAAGATCATAATTAATCTCTAATAAGACTACAAGTGAGAACAATATTAAAAGTGTTTAATCAAACTTAGATACGTAAATAAATTAGGATCAAATAAGACTAGCCTTGTTTGATGCTCGAAAAACGATTCAGACACCTGAGTTCCTTTAGTTTAGGGAGTCAAAAGTATAGATGTAGTCTGAAGATATCCTTAGGTAGGGCGCAAGGCCCTTAAAATCGACTAACTAAGGCTGAGACCTGACACTCGTAATGGGTGGGTTAATCGGGGTATGGTGCCCGATGTGGAATTTCGGGGGCCATATCCACGGTAGACTAGAGGGTGCGTGAGTTCTGAGATGCAGTAATTCCTTAGCCACTCCATTATGTCTACCATAACATAGAGAGTGAGTATACGAGTATACTTACAATGCAGATTATATTAGTAGACTTGATAGCATAAACATTTCAGTGATATGCAGTTAGTATTTTAGATTAGTAGATCGAACAGTTGAAGAGCCTTAGAAAGATATGAGATCCAGATCTAGTGCTAAGCAAAGTACGTCACAAGTTTCTTGAAGTGCATGTATATTCATAAACCCAATTGTAATGTTAAGTTGTAAATCCAGTTAAGAGTTAGTTTTTATATTTCAAAATGTATTTATTTATTTATTTAAGGGCCCTCTGATGTAAACGTTTTATTATATTTTAATATAATTGATTTATTTAAATGGTCATTTTAAGTCAGAGAAAGAAAAGAAAGTTGGTCAGCTACTCTGGTAGCTCCTTGTAGTACCCAGATCGATCGACTGTGTGTCGTACTGGTCTAGGGTGTTACATCGTCGTTGTTATCGATTGCTATCGCCGCTGCCACCGCTACGTCAAAACAATAATTTTTTTAAGATTTAATTTAGAGGTTAATATTTGATCTAATTGTTATTTGAAATAAGATTATAAAAATAATGTAATTAATATTTTATTTTAAATAATTTACGTTTAGATCTTTAATTAATTTATAATTCACGTTGAGTAATTTATAATTTTAAAGTTTTATGAATTAAATTAATGGTGATCATCATTAGTGGTACTCATCGATACTCGTCGAGCGTTGTAGAATTTTACTTTATAAAGATAATTATTTTATGCAAATTTGGTAATGATATTTTTTTATACTAGGAACGTTAAGATTATGATAAGATGGCGTTTGGATCAAGAAAAATATCATTACCAAAGGGAATAATCTTTTCCATAACTTCATACCCACGTTTGATTCAAAAGCATTCCCACCGAGAGATAATGAAACATTATCAACAATTCTTTTTTTTTTTACCTTGAATTCACAACAATCTCATTCCCACTTTTCTTAAGTATTATATAATTTTCTCCCTTTTGGATAATATCCCTGAATAATATAAGTATTTCAAATCGAATCTTCCTTTTGTATATAATTACACGAGTATAAATTTTATTTTTTAATGATTTATGAATATTTTAATATTTATTATAAAATAATATGATGCATATAAAATAAAATTATATCAAATTTTTTATTTTATTTTGATTGTTTTTACGTATGTGTTCGATTCAAATTTTATTTTTTGTATATATTTTATTACATGTATTGTTTAGGATTAATTTTCATAAAAGGTTTTCATATTATATTTTTTAATATTTTATATTAATTTTTCTCATATAAATTGATATGATATTTAGTTTTCCAACTCACACATGTAGCATAAATAAAAAAATGTAGCAATTAACATATATTGTTGAACTTATATTTTAATATAACAAATATTTGTAAAATTGATTTTGGACTTAATCAAATTTTTTAAAAATAATTCAAAGTCCAAAATAATTTGAAAAATATGTGTTCTTAATTTCTTTATATATATATATATATATAATATTTTTGAGTTAATTAAAATATGTTTAAAGTGTTTAAAATGTGTTTAAAGATTTTTAAATATGAAAAAAATATTTCGTCACTATTTGGCATTGTTCATGATAATGTTCATACACGGGTATTGTTCATAGTTTGAAAACTTTGTAAGAATTTTGAAACTTTTATTAAGATTTTCGAAACTTTACAAAAGCTTCAAAACTTTACACCCAGAAATTGTTTTAACGATCCGATTTTCTTCAATGGTCATATTTTTAAGTAAGAGTTTCGAAACTTTCATCAAAGTTTCGAAACTTTCAAGAACAGTGTGTTTAGAAATTTCGAAATTGCATGTGCAGGTGGCCTTTATTGCATTTTTTAAAGCTTCCCAACGGTTATAACTCATTTAGAACGGTCATAAACGGCTAGCAACTCGTTCCACACAATAAAAACACTCGAAGGACACTTGAAGAAGGTTACTACACCAATCCAAGCTTAGAGATCAAGGGAAAATAGTTTTCATTCATATTTCCTTCATTTATCTCTTGTACGTAGTGTGTAGAGCTTAATTTAATATCTTTTATTTTTATTCTTGTGAGCTTAAATTTTGAAACACCTACCTTGAGAGGTTTCTTATTTACATTTCTTATCATTGTAAAAGGGAAGTGGTTATAGTTTAGTCTTGAAAAACTAGAAAATTGTAAAGTTACTTTTGAGCCTAGAAAATAAAAGAATAAATTAGTGAATTTGTTGAAATCCTTAGTGTGGAACAAAGGTGGTGGATGTAGACTTTGATTAAGAAAGTCGAACCACTATGAATCTTGCGTTTAATTTTATCTTTTATTGCTTCCACACCAAATATTTTTAAAGGCCAATTCACTCCTCTTGGCGTCGGTTGATCGTAAGAACCAAATATTATAATTGTATTTTGAATAAATAAATTACGAAAAAGGAAAAAAAAAAAAAAAAGGAGAAGTATTTGAGCAAACAATCGACGTTTCTTCCCATTGGGAGATCATCTTCCTCCACCCATGGATCTTAAAAGACTTGGTTAATAAATTGAAGTAATACCGGATGAGTAACCCGTGGCCTCATCGGTGTTTTCGAAGGATTTGATAGTTCAAATCTTGAAAATCATAATCCGAAAACAAAATCATGGAGTTGAGATGTGTACCGGTGACATTAAAATTAGAAATTAAAAAGCAAAAATCAAGCTATAAAAGAATCTACAAGTAATACAAAAGCTTATTCAAGGCAACATATTTGTAATAATTGGAAAAAAATATCATGTGTTGAAGAAAAATAGTAAAAAAGGAATTATGGAGAAACATTATCAAATAAAAATTACATTACAAATCATAATAAAATGATTATAGAATCTAAATCTAATAGACAATATATTATATTAACCATTGATTGATACTTTTAATTTCTTAATTTAGATAAAAAAATATTATCTATCATATTAAAATAAGAAAAAATATTAATTTAGATAGTATATTATTAACAATTGATTAATAATTTTAATTTCAACTACGTAAATTAAGAAAGAAAAAATCATCTCTCATGTTAGAATTGGAAATAAATCACTTATATTGATCCAAAAATGAAAAATTAATAAAAAACAGCTTATAAATAATCAAGTTGAACCCTTTGATCATCACAACACCAGAAGTAAACAAAAGCAAGAAATTTACTAGGCAATGGCTTTCCAAGCTGTGTTTGCTGCAGTTTTGCTCTCAACTTTCCTGTTTATCTCATCTTCATTAGCTCAAAGTGCAAGAACTATCAACGTTAGAAACTACGGTGTCGTTCCGGACGGTCGAACAGATAATGAGAAGGTATTAATACAGTACCGATACTGGATTTTTTTGTTGTTTCTTTGAATTATTGTTTACGTTGTAATATTTAGGGTTTTCTTCGTGCATGGAACGACGCCTGCAATGGAAATGGAGCTTCGATATTGTATGTGCCCAAAGGAGAATACGTGCTTGGACCGGTTGTGTTTTCCGGGCCATGCAAAGGTCCGATAATGTTTCTGATGACCGGCGTTTTGAAGGCTTTACCCGGACCTTCTGATGTTTCAAATTGGATAAATTTTCGAAACGTAAATCTTCTTTTAATCAAAGGTGGTGGAACATTTGACGGTCAAGGACCTTCTGCTTGGCGTTTCAATAATTGTGCCAAGGACCCTAACTGCAAGCCGCTTCCAATTGTGAGTATATTTTTGTTTATTTCATGCAAAAAATGGTTACCTTATCTAATATTTCTTATATAGAACCTCAAATTTGACTCGGTGACGAACTCGAGGATTGAATTCGTAAAATCAGTCAACAGTAAACAAACTCACATCTCATTCCATGGATGCGAGAACGTAAATATAACAAACGTTGAAGTACTGGCCCCGGCCGAAAGTCCCAACACCGACGGAATCAAGATGGGGAGGTCTTCTGGCATCCGGATATTGAACTCTAGGATAAGCACCGGTGATGACTGCGTAGCCATCCTCTCCGGGAGCTCGAACATCGAAGTTTCGAATGTTCATTGCGGTCCTGGACACGGGATCAGCATCGGAAGCCTTGGCAAGTACCAAGGTGAACTAAATGTTCAAGGCGTGACCGTGACAGGGTGTACCTTTAGTCAAACCGACAATGGTGTTAGAATCAAATCATGGGCATCCCAATTTCAGGCAACTGCTTCAAACTTCCTGTTTCAAGATATTGTCATGGATAGAGTTCTAAACCCCATCATTATTGATCAGACGTACTGCCCTCATACTACATGCGATCAAGAGGTAATTCTAATCATTTTTTTTTGCTAATTATAAATTCACCATTTAATCAAAATCTTAATGTTAAAATCTTTTTTTTTCAGGCATCATCCCATATTCAAATAAGAGATGTTACATATAGGAACATACGTGGAACTACAAGCTCTGAAGTTGCTGTTTCTTTTGAATGCAGCAAGAAATTCCCATGCAAGAATATAGTGATGACTGACGTTAATTTTGTTCACTCTAGACGTGGATTATCTTTGAAATCTACGTGTTCAAATGTTAATGGTCGTAGCTTCGGCCTTCAAAGTCCTCGCCCTTGCTTTTAGTTCGTAAAAACCTATATTTACAATGTAATTCTGTCCATGGTTTTTGCTGCAGATTCTCAGTATATATAGTGTGTAGCTCTTCTGTTTCAACTCTTTATTAAAAAAAAAGTTTATTTTAGCAGCCATTATTCTATAAAGATAATTATTTGTAGCACATGTGGTAAAAATATTTTTTCTACGAGCAACGGTAAGATTACGACAAGTGTATTTGATTCCTCCCTCGGCAAGACCATGCTTATTATAATCATAAACTAGCAGCAAAGAAACCCTAATGAGATTAACGTTGTCTAAACAAAATGATGGAATAAGATTAAAAACAAATCTCGAACCGAATCATAATCACAATATCTTCCGTCAAAAATGAAAAACGATTGCGAAGAAGAAAAAAGGGGAAGTATTCGAGCATCCCTTCGACATTTCTTAAATGACTTGGTTGAATGGTTAAAGCAATGTCGGACGGGTCACTCGGGGCCTCACCGGTGTTTTCGAAGGACTTACTCTGAAAAATGAGAATATAAACATTACAGCATTAGCTTTAGATGACAATCATTGAATTTAAAGCAACAAGTTCAGGGACGCGCACCTGATGGGCTGGGATCCTAGCACCATCCCACTGCAATTCAGAGCTATTATGGCGCTTTCAGCCTGTCCATAAAGGAAAAATTATCGGACAACATTATGGAGATATTATTACTTGGGAAACAAGTAATAAAGCACAGCTTCGTAGCGCCGCACAAAAGCATTGTTATGCTCGTTGCACAGACATTCAAACAAACAGACAGTTTGATCGTGCAACATTTTGCTATAATATCTATGATGTTCTGCAACATTTTAATGAAATATGATGGAAGCCATTCGACTCATGCGATCAGTATCATACATCCTTTACAAGCTACCGTTTTTAGAGATAAAGAGGAGAGGTTCAAATAAAAAACTATGAACCAATTGCAGATATGTTTCAAAATTAGGAATGAAGGCTGATTTTAGCCGAACATAGTACTACATTTAGAGTATACAAGAAGAAATTAGAGCAGATAGATTTTACACAAATAGTTTGCAAAGAGACGTGGATGACATTATAGAAATAAATTTAACATAACAGGTATTGTGGTATACTGGTTAGAACCAGAGCCAAAAACATAGGATTTCAAAGTATCATAAACATAATCCGAACCCGGATCTTTTTCTAGTCCTGAAAATATGAACTTACCATGGCAAACTCAACAAAAGCAATACGGGTTGAATGCACGTTATCCCCTAAAAGCCTCAACCGAGTGACCTGAGAATTAAAATAAAATCGACGTCAACCTTCAAAACCTTACTACCTTTAGTCTTCTAGTCGAAAACAAACGAAAGAGGCATGCATAGTATCGACACAATACTAACCTCACCACAGGCTGATTCAAAGAAATTCTTCACTTCAGCTTGGGAAACCTTGAAGCAAAGTAAAAATATTCTAGTAAAAAGAGATGCCAACCAATTACAGCAGTGATAAAAGTTCAGAACTCGATCATTAATGTAAGCAAACACAGGGTTTACCTTCTTGTCAATATTTGTACAATACACCGTCCTGGTGCACATTTCCCTTTCATCTTCTGACTGCAATTGTAGTTATTGTAATTAACGGCAAGTCGAAAAAGAAAACTATAGAGAAACTTCAATAGCTATTTAGTAACATTAAATGTCATTGGAAAGTGAACCTATATCCCAAACAGAGACAGCTAAGAGCCGGAAAGTTACTCATCCATACCCGAGGGAGAAACGTGGGGTTCACAGGGAGGATGGCGGTTTTTGATGGCAAGACCCGAACCGGATAATACCCTAGCATTATCCCATTGAGGTTCAAAGCAGCCCTTGCACCTTCTGTGAAAACAAAGTTCATATAAAATGTAACATGTGAATAAATGTGCATTGATTTACAAAACAAAAGTCCATGTCCTGTCCATAGCAGCTGCTTACCTTCATCTGCGAATTCCACGAATGCAAACCGAAGAACTGAATGCGGATCACCACAAACTCGGCAATCAACAACCTTCAATAATAATTTCCAACCCACTTTAGAAATGTCATACATCCAGAAATCTGCCCCATAAGCTATCAAAGAAAGTAATCCTATCAAGCAGTATCAATCAAAGCCACAACATCCTTTCTTTTTCCCGGGAAGAAAGGAGATACTCAACCCTCGGAATCAAATTCATAAGTTCTTTTGGCATTTTAATGGGGCTCTAAACAAAAAATCAAAATATGAAAGCAGAATCATGCCTTAATAAGATACAAAAGTGAAAAACAGAGAGAGAGATATGGAGCTAAATGATAAAGCTAGAACATTATTGTATATTATTCCACATGTAGCATGAGAGAAGAAATTAAGGTTGTAAATGAACCGAGCTTGAACAAAAGTTCATGTCTGCTTATTTATTTTTAAGCTTGTTTAGGTATGGTTCGTGATCGTTAAGGATTTCATCATCACGTTAATGTTTGTTTACTTAAATATAGAGTGTTTATTAAATGTTCGCGAACATATTCAAAAATATGTTCATGAACATATTATTGAGCATGTTCACAAACAATTAAAAATCTTTTCATGAATAATAAACAAACAAACAAACCATAAATGAACACAATTCTAAACTTTTAGATATAAAATAATCAAACATAAATACAAATATATATTATCTTTTATAGAAAAATATCAAATATAAATAAGCAAACTAATGGAGATTATAAATGAACTAATAAAAGAGCTTGTTTGTAAACAAAAATGAACCAAACACACCTCTATTCAAACCCATTCATTTAATAAACGGACATAAATTTTTATTCATATACATTAATTTAGCTTAATAAACAAACAGCTCACAAGTAGTTTGTCGAGCCCCGTTCATTTACAGCCCAAGAAGGAATGAAGTTGTGCAAGATGTGCATCACGGAGGAACAAACAGAGTTATAACAGAAACTTTAAAGCCAGAACTTTAACTTACTTGTCCACAATTACTGAATAAGCCAGCAAGTTGCTCTTCAGTAACCTGGAAGAAATGATTTTCAAAAGTGACTTCACCCAATCAGAATGAAACCCAAAAAAAGAAATCAGTGAATGGTGTCACCGGTTAAACTTACATTCTGATCAATATCAGAAACGTATACTGTTTGCCTAATACTATCATCTCGCTGAACTCGAAAAGCTTTACCATTAAGCCTTCTCCTACCTTGGCTGGAGTTGTTTCTTCTCTGAAAAACACAAAAACGGCCATTTACCAATGTAACCGAGGGAAATTAAAGAACAAATGCAACACCATGACATGTCAATATTGAGGTTAGCCTTTTACCTAAGTCTGTAAACTTTATTAATAGAGACCAAACAGTCTAAAAAAAGTTCAAAAACAGAGCAGCTGACACTAATTGAGCTTAACCTTATAAATGACAGCAAAACAGAAACCAGTTCAAAATGAAGAATTATATTAAACAAAGACAGGAATCGGACTGCAAATGTATAACCATTCGAATTACAAAAGTAAGCAAAATTTAGAACCCCAATCTATCCAAGCACTCAGAAGCATATCCATCAATAATCCACAAAACCCTCACAGAAAAGATGACCATTTTCCCAAAAAAAAAATAACACTAAGAATTAGCAAACACCCATTGCTCAGAACATAGAATTAAACAAAAATGTAATTTAGTTGAGAGAAAAAAATACCCTTCTGTTGGACTGATTCACATTTCCAGCTGATTTGTTATCAACAGGCACCTGATTGAATTTACTGTCATTTTTGGTCTGATTCTGATTATAAGATGACGGGAAAAACTCTTTGGCCAAAGGATTCAGCTTTGTGAACATATCAACCAGATTCTGAACATTGAATTCCTTTGATTCTGCTTTGGCCGTTTCCACCACCAAATTGTTCTTCTTGTCATTAGCAGCTGCGGCTACTGGCGCTGCCTCACCTGACTTGTCCGCAACTTCAGCCATAGAATCAAAACCCAAAACCCCCCAAAGACAAAATATATAAATAAAACCCAGTGAACAGAGGAAATTGTGATTGGATTTTTGGTAAATTTGTTGTCTTTATTTCTTCTTCCTCACTACAGAGCAAAAAAGTTCAGAGCTTTAGAGAGAGAAAAAATTAAGATTATCAATGTGCCTGATTAGACAATCATTGAAAATGTCTAGAAATGGAAAGAACAGTGAATTTGCAGATTGGGTTCTCTTTTTCTTTTGGAGTGATTTAATTAAGCTGACAAATATATCAAATCCAAAAAAGAGAGAGCAAAATTGGAAGAGACTGCAGCGAAGAACGTTAAGAAATGGGAGAATAACGAGTCTTATAACATAAAGATTTTTCAGTTAGCTTCCATCTTTTTTTCCTATAAAAATATATATTTTTTATAAGATATAAAAATATATTTCACATTTGTTAAAATTTAAATGTATCTAATAAAATTAAAAAACATTTTTAATTATTTAATATCAGATTAAGTTGGGGATATTTAAGTCCTGTTTTGTTGGGTAGTTAAGATTACAAGTTACTATTTATTTTATTAATTTATTTTTTCATCTTTAGAATTTCGATTTTAAGATCGAATTAAATCTTTAAATTTAGTAATATAAAGAATTTGAAATAATATTAATAAACAAAATTATGCATTATCTGTAAATTATAAGTTTTGTTCCTTGAAACAAAGTATTGAGAAATCCCCTTTGCATTGCATGCTTGCACAAGAAACCCCACAAAAAAATTTCCCTTTCAAATGCTCTGCTTTTGCCTGCTATGTACGCCACCCAAGAGAAATTCTTCCATGGCCTCCGATTTCGCCATCATCGGTCCGTCAACCGAAACTCTCGTCTCCGTTTATATTGCCTCGAAAAGAACTCGGTGCTCCAGAAGATCCGATAAAACACTCCTCATTTTATCAAGTGAAACTGGTTTCAATATAACACCATCCATACCAACCCTCATGCAGCTCTCCTTCGTCACCTTGTCCGTGTTTCCAGTGAGCGCTACTATTATCGGCCTCTCGTGGCGTTTTGTGAACTTCTCGTGCATGCGGATCGCGATTTCATAACCATCCATACCGGGAGTACAAAAGTCCATGAAAACAACCTTGTGCTCGTTAGAAACCACACGCAAACACTCCTCACTCGAGCTCACCATCGTTACATCACAGCCAAGATGCACAAGAAGCCCCTTGGTCACCTTCCGGCTAACTCTGCATTACAACATAACAACTCAATGCTCATATTCACTTGGCATCGAAGAAAGAAGTACCACTAATGCATAGGATATGCATACATGAAAAGAATTTGTAACTGAACAAGCAACTTGAATCCGACATATCTTATTACCGGTAACTGCGAGATATGGTCAAAAACATATTGATCAAATAAATAGGAATTAGCATGAACACAATGAAACTGACCCGTTCTCATCCATAACCAGAACTTTAAGCCCAGGAAAAGCTGTTGGACCGTGATTTGGTGGTACTTTAGGCATGAAGGCAAGTTTGGATTCATTCAACCGTTCTGGGATACCGAGTTTTACCATGAAGATAGCAGTAGATCCCTTACCAAGACCTTCACTCTCGATCCAAATATGTCCCTCCATGAGATTTACAAACCTGATCACATAATTAAAAAGGGTAAAACATCAGGCGGATAGCTGAAAAACCAAAAAACCAGTATAGGGGTTGGAAGATGCGAAGTACTCGGAAAAAGGTGTATACCTCTTGCAAATTGCAAGGCCTAATCCACTGCCACCAGAATTTTGTGTTGCTGTTGATTGATTTTGAGCAAATTTGGTAAATAACTTGGGAAGATCTTGTGGGCTAATCCCAATGCCTGAATCTTTCACCTGTATCATTAGCAAAAAAAAACATAAACATCAGCAACCTCTAAGATTAAAAAAATTACAACTGGCACCAACGGAACTAACCTGTACACGCAAATAAAAGTGATTATCGCTAGGCACAGGGAAAAATTCAGGGTTTCGAGAATCACTCAGTAATTCTGCTTTTGCAACAAAAGCCGTGATTGTAATACTGCCATCCTTTGAAAACTTCACAGCATTACCGACAACATTTAGAATCGTTTGCATCAGGCGCATCTCATCACCGATGGCATATTCGGGTAAGTCAGGAGCCAGGTTTAATGAAACATGAAGCTTTTTAACCGACGCAATGGGCTTGATCAAGTTAAGAACCTAAAACACAGTAAATGCATGTTACTAGAATGAAAAACACCGAGCAACAGTTATAAAAGTTTCCAGAAGCAGAAAATGAAATTCTACCTCTCTGAATACAACATAAAGGTTAAAAGTTCCAAGGTCTAGTTGAAGGCTGCCATCTTCAAGCCTCGAAAGATCCAACACATCATTTATTAGAGTAGAAAGAAGGTTACTACTCTTAAGAATGGTTTCAACCATCAGACGTTGTTCGGGTGTTAACTCAGTTTCTTGCAACAAAGAAGATAGAGCGATAATTGCATGCATTGGGGTTCTCATCTCATGATTCAAAACAGCCAAAAAATCATTTCGAGCACGGATTGCCATCTCTGCTTCTCTTCTGGCCAGATCAAGAGCAACATTCTGCTCCATAAGAAGATCCCTAGCCCTCATTGACTCCTCTAAAATTGCAGCATGCGAAAGAGCCACAGCCACCTGTGTTCATCATACAAATTTACAGATTAAGTGCTTTTAGCAAGCTGATATCCGAAGCATAAACAGCAATCTGAGAGGCATACTTATTAAAAGCAGGAAACGATAGGGCTAACCAAATTCCATAAATGATTAGTGTAATAACGCCATAACGGTGTCCAAATGAGAAGAGGTTGCAAAAAATATATAGTTTAGAAGTAGAACAGAAAAATTATACCTGATCAGCAACTACTTCAACAAGCTCCAGCTCGTGGACATGCCATTGCCTTGCACTATCTGAAGGCAGCATCAAAACCATCAAAGCATATCTTTTTGTTGAAAGTTCCGGCCAATCGTTAATATGAAAGTTAGAGAGATGCAGGAGCGGGACACGAGCTGCAACCACCTCCCCAGGCATGTACTTCCCAGCAGGGCGTATTCTTGCCACCGGACAATTAGGAGATATTTTCACCGCATGACTGCTACTAAATACTTGATTGATCACAGGAAGATGGATTGGTACAGTGTACCCAACCGGATTTTGTTGACGAAGAGTATACGAAAGTTGGAGCTCTAGCCCAGTTCGTGTCGGCATCCACAGGGCACATTCTTCTAGTGCCAATGTTCGACCCAATTCAACTAAAGTGGTTTTCAGTATCGTATGTCTATCCAAAGTGCTTCTGATCTCATGAGTGAGCATCCTAACATGTCGACCTGTTTCCTCTTGCGTACGAATCAGACCCATTTCTCTATCAAGCTCCGCGGCCTTATTCTTCAGAAATAATTCTCTAGTTTTAACACTCAATAAATCAGGAATAATATGAACCAGCATCAAGGCAGTTACACATGATACCACGGCAGTAAAAACCTTTGCAGTCATCATCACCATTGCCACAGTTCTTGTATGCAATGTAAAAGTCCACAAGTTAATGAGATGCGTTGTTCCGCAAAGTACTATAAAGGCACCAAACTGCACAATCACCCATCTATATGGAAACACGGCAGATTTCTTGACAAAATATATAAGCTCTAAAGGAATCGAAAAATAAGCAAGTGCAATGAAGAAGTCGGAAATATATTGATATTTCATCAACAGATCATCCGGGGGCCATTGTGGCTCTATGCAGTTGCAAGAAGAATCCATTCTGACTGAACCACCTAACCTTTCACTTGTTCTTCATATATCTGAAGAAGAAAGGTAGACTATAAACAATTCGCATATCCATTTGATTACAAGATAACAGGAAGATAGAATAAAGCATATACAATTTACATGCCCTAGATTTCATCATATTTACGCCACATCAAACATCAATACATCACATAATCCTACCCATTTTCTGTTCCTATTCTTTCCTCCTCAATGTCTTGCTAACCAAGCACACCCTCAAGCATAAATGAAAAAGAAACGGAAATCGAGCAAGAAATCTAAATAAAACCTAAGCTGATCAATAAAAGTACAAGAGAGAGTACTGTTTTGAAGTGCGTTTGTATATATGCTAGTGTATGTATAGATATACATATTATACGCGCACACAAGATTATGTGCAATAAACGGTTAAGAATAGACCAATAGGCATGATTTACAACATTGAGAAAGACACTTGACTACTTGGATCCCGCAAGACCTAACAAGACATTAAGTTTTCAAGCTAAAAAACGAAAAGGAACAAAAAGGGTTCCATCCACAAAACATGTTGAGAGCTAAAAACTAGCAGAAGGCATTTGAATATACAATTCATACAAATCTCTAATAACGGTAACACTTCAAAAAACATATCCAAGTTCCACAACCATGAAAAAGATTAAACAATCAAAACAAGTTACACTCTTAAGACCATTTCAACCACCCATGATATCCAATCCCAAATCATTAAAAAAATATTTCCTTTACAGCTGAAAGTAAAAGCTTGACCTGAGAAGAAATTGTGGGTTTGGGAGACAAGAAGGCAGCTTTGGATTACAAAGAAAAAGACCCAAATTTCCAAAACGTGAAACTTACCCAAAAAATCAATCAATCAAGTAGAACTTCTAGTTGAAACATCAAATCAAATTTCCCCCATAAGCTGCCCCACAAAAAGAAGCCAAAATTGAAAACCGTATAAAAAAAAAGATGGGAAGAAATCAAGTAAAATGAACCCGAAGATCAATATTACCCTGTTGAATTGTGTCTTTTTAGCAGCTTAATTGCAACCTTTTTCCCGTTAAGACGGCAATTGACGATCTCTCTATATATGCGGGAGCTTGCCTATGTAGAAAGGGAGTGGGAAAAAAAAGTCAGAATGCAAACACAAACCGGAAAGAAGTGGGCGGTATAATGATGCTGTCACCCGCCCGTGAGTTTTGTTTTGGTAATAGACGAACTGATCAAGAGACGGTTACCACTTATTGCTGATGTGGGACCCGCTCACTGAGGTCATGATGAACGGTGGTGATTATGTTTGAGTTTGACAGACGGGTAATTCTAGATTATTTTAATCTCCCCACTTGGCAATGCATTGAATGGCAACTTTTATTTCCTTTTTTGTTTTTAGTTTCTTAAATTGTTTTATTACTATTTGTCATGCTTATTTATATATAAAAATTTGAGCATCAACTATCTTATCTTAACTGCCAAAGTAACTGTTCTTATTTTCGGGTATTCTAAGTTTGAGCCTTAGAAATTATATAATATTTAAGCGTTTATTATTAAATAGTTAAATTTTTTATAATAAATATATACATAAACTTAAATTTCTTTAAGTGAAATAAAAATACATGAACTTTTTTAGTATCTTTGAGTTAAAGAAAACACGTTTTTAAACGAATTAAGCTAACGCGATGATTAAAGTGATGATTGTTGTCCTTAGAGATTTTGAGTTTAAGTATCAGCGTGTTGTGGAGGTATTTATGCATTTATTGTCAAATAATTTATAATCTTTATAAGAGATATTGTGTTGTAATTACCTTAATTTAATTAAAAATACACATTTTTAAATTTAAATAATAATTTTATATATAGATAAATATATCTCATAAAACTAAATTCAAACATGAACCAAACAAATCTATCAATAATTATTGGTATGTGATAGTTTCATTCATGTTTATGTCAATCACGTATGCTTGATGCAAACTCCTTTAGCTCATGAATGAAAAATATTGTAATATTTTTACAGATGATTTTAATTATTAATAAATTCTATTATAATTTTATAAAATATATTACTAAGAATATATATATGGAATATAAATCATGAAACAGATATAATAAACAGAAAAATTGTTTCGTTTAAAGTCTAGGGTTAACCAGGATGGACCTAGGTGAAGGGTGGTAGGATGGTCGCCCTCTAAAAATTTATAATTATTATATATTTTAGATTTTTTTATATATTTTCTATTAAAAGTTTGTTTTCGCCTCTTAGAATTTTATTACTTCGAGTTAATTTCCCTAAAATTTTATAAATTCAAATTTATCCTTCAAACAAAAAAGCAAGCGTTTGTCCTTCAGGGTTATAGTTTAAGATAATTACAAAGTAATATATATTTTAAATATTTTTAATTATTTAAAAATAAACGCTCAGTCATTTTTATTGTAATCACTGCTCGATGGTGCTCGAATTTAAGATCATTCCTTTAATCACTAGGGAATTTGGTTCGTGCCTTTTAAGTTATTTAAACCCATCCATTTTTATATATTTTATTGGACTATGGAAATTAAAGTTGATATTAGTGGGAAAGTGTAAATCAAATACAAAGTGTTGATTGGACCAAACCCTTTTTTCTTTTTCCATTTGTTGTTTATTAGAAATTTCCATGAGCTCCATCCCACCACCACCAACAACAAAAATCAACAGAAAAAATAAAAAATAAAAATTGACAACTCAGTGAGTTAGGTAATGCCATGAAGGAATCTAGACAAAGAATCTTAAATTACATTACATCTCAACGAAGAGCATGAACTATGGAAGTGCGGTTGGTTCTAAGCAACAGTGATGTGTTGACTGGCTCAGAACGAGTCAGTTTATTCACCGAGTCAAAACTCAAAGGCTTTTGGGATTTTGGACACGCCTCCATGGATGTGTGGTTGGAGATGCATGGACGGACACGTATTCAGGTGGAAAGGAATATCTCGACATGGGGATTACATGGCGATAGATGAAAGGCCTAGTGTCATTGGCGGCAGCTTCTTGGGTGTTGAAAAATGTTAAAAGATGGATTTGTCTTGTTTGATTTTCTTTTTCTATTGCTTTTGTGAGATTAAAACGTGACAATTAAAGGTAATAATAATGTTGACAATAATGATGGGCATCCATTGGCTATTGAACTTGACCTACAAGTAACAGAAATGACGGTTGTTGATTGGACACATGTTGAGAGTATCATGGTAAAATAAAATATTATTCGGTAAACTACGTTTATAGTAACTAAATTATCTATTTTAGTATTTTAATTTTAATTTAAATAATAATATTTAACATTTAGTTTTTGTTTCATTTTAGTACCTAGTATTAAAAATTTTAGTTATTACTTCATTTTAGTACACATGTTGAAAAATTAATGTTAATTTTTGAAAAATATTGAAAATTTATGTACTAAAACTGACCAAAAATGACAGTTTAAGTACTAAACGTGTTAATTTTTTAACGGGTGTACTAAAATGAAATGAAAACTAAACGTTATGTATGATTTTGAAAAAATAAAATTTAGGTACTAAAATGGATCAAATGATAGTTTAGATACTAAATACGTAGTTTATCCAAAATTTAATTAAAATTAGTAGTTTGAGTTTTAATTTGATTAATATTGCCATGGCATAACTATATATAATATGCGGGAAGTTTGGTGTTTTTTCCGAAAAATCACCAGTGATCGGTATATTTATCGATCTAACACCGGTCAGATTATATTTCCCGATCTAACACCCGTAGCAGTAAAGCGCACCCCTGAACCGCGCTATATGTTGATTTGGCACCACGTGGAGTATAGCGCGCCCCCTGTACCGTGCTATACGTTGACTGGGTTACACGTAGGGTATAGCGCGCGCTATACGCCACGTAGGGGTATAGCGCGGAATTAGGGGCCGCGCTATACGCCGTACCAAAATTATATTTAACACGGTCCCTGGTCTGCGCTATATAATAATTACGTATGCCGCGATGCAGGTCCCGCACCTTATATGTTTATAAATACCCTCCTCCGGTTACGTTTCTCACATCTCCTCTCATCTCTCCTCTCAATTTATAAATTAATACAATAATTCCGTTAACAAGTAATAATTCTGGCAATCTTCTCATATTTGATTTAGAAGTTCGTGCGATTTTTCGTTATAAGGTAATTTTGTTATAATTTTTTAATTATACTTATTGTTTATTTATTATCATTATTTGAAAAAATATTATACTAATTATTTTCAATTAATTTTTATGTTTGTAAAATTGAAAAGCGGGAGCATACGTCGAAATAGTTTTGCGGTGCAGGTAATAATATAAAATTATATTATTTAAATTATTTACGTTGATGTGTAAAAAATGTATTGTGTTATATTTTCGTTCATATATAATTTATTTAATCAGGTTTGTTTCAGTTATTTTTTTTTGCAGATATAATATTGTCGCACTTTTAAACTCAAAGAATGGCACGACTTTCAGGTATTGTTTATTATGATGGTGAAATTCGAGAAGATGAAACCGGCGTTGTTTTCGTATCAAATGAGCGTGTTAAAATATCATTCAAGAGAAACATAACTCTTGAGGAGCTGATAACGAAGATTTCGAGGAAGATTCATATTGGAAGTAGTAGAAGAATGTCGTCATTGCAGTACAGATTTCCAACATCATTGTTGCCATTAACTTATACATCGTTTGAACTTTCGAACAATGATGATGTTCAAATGATGGTTGAAGCTTAAAGTAATTATTCAGACGCCGCTATTGAGATGTATGCATATTTTTTTCAAGTGCGTGATATTCGGGGTCAATCATTAAGCTCCCACTATGGACTGATTGAATAAGTTGACAGTCCGACTACAGTAATGTGTAATGATTTTAATGTCATAATGGGGAGACATTCATCCGTAACTCCTTACGATATGTACCGAGGTGGGTCTACGAACAATCCGTATGGAAACACCGCATCCAGTTCAAGGGGAAGACATTCATCTGCAAATTTCTTTGACCATATGGAGATACCATCGACGCAACCATCTGTGCAGTTTCCATTTTGACACGATGGCTTCAAGCTCCAGTGGGAGGCATTCGACTGCGAGCTTTTTCGATCTCAATGTCGATATGCCTTCTAGTTTAAGGGGAAGACATGCAAATAGTAGGTTCTTCGACCTAAATGTGGAGAGCATGGAGGAACCATCATCTCCACCAGAAGAACTGCTTCGTGAGCCTGGTGCGGATAGTGTTGAGACTGGACTATTCATTCACCCAGAATCACCGCAATTCAACTCTGATGATGATGATGTAGATGAAGTACCAGGAAATGTGACACAAACTGACCCTCCTACACACATGTATGAAGTTGATTATGGTTCAATGTACGGGCCAAAATTTGCGGATATGCCTCATCTCGGTAACGATGGATATTACTCATCAATAAATAATGATGAGTTATCTTTAGGCATGGAGTTTTCAAGCAAAGAAGAAGCGATGATGGCTATCAAAAATTACAATATCCGTAATTTTGTTCAGTCCAGAGTCAACCGATCGACGACCGAAAAATATGTATGCTACTGTGTCCGACGCGAAAACGGATGCAATTGGATGGTTCGCGTATCGAAAATGAAGAAGAAAAACAACATATGAGAACTAACAGTATACAACGGTCCTCACACATGTTGTGCTGGAGGGGTTAACCAAGATCATCCCAACTTGGACTCTGAAGTGATATGTCAAGCCATCATGCCCATGGTAAAAGAAAGCTCTCATATAGCTGTTGCAGTGTTGATTTCAGCTATACAATCGCATGATGGGTACAATGTCTCCTATAAAAAAGCTTGGTTGGAAAAACAAAATGCCATTGTCAAACTCCATGGCGAATGGGATGCATCTTACAACGAACTTCCATGTTGGTTTAGGCTGGTGCGGACGTTGAATCCTGGATAATTGTGGACTTTGAAACCTCCTATGCATACCATAATTATCGAGTTCTTCGCGATCGATGCCAATTCTACTGGGTTTTTTGGAGTTACCCACAGTGCGTTAATGTAACATCTAAATTGTAAAACTTCAGATTTTGGTGATTTAAATTGGATATTTGAATAGTTCAATGATTGGTTCAGAAATATTTCCTAAAAGTTTATAGAAATTATCCAAAGAATTAAAGGGCAAAATGGTCATTTAGCATGAAAGATATTTTCCCCCAATTATATGAATGAATCACGTGGGATGGGGGAAAGAGTTATCTGAAAACTCTTTCTTCTTCCTTTCTTCTTCTCCCAACCGTGGAAGCTAGGCAAAGGTAAGGGTTTTCTGATTTGTTGGTTATTTGTTAAATTAAAGGTTAGGTTTTGATCATTAGATGATAACTAAGCTTAAGGAAAGCTTAAGTTGTCTTATAATCAAAAGATGAAGAAGTTATAAGAGATTTAAGAAAACGAGTTTTTATATGAAATCATGGAAAATAGTTAATAAGTTGAATTTGAAGTTAAATTTGACTTATCATCATGATAATTAAGGAATATGAAGTGTTAGAATTGTATTTAGAACATATTTAAATTTGAGTATGATTCTTGAATTTCATATGAAGGATAGGATTTTGAAGTTATAGATGATTTTCATGGATATAAGTTGGTTTAAGTAATGGTAGTTGAGTTTAATGGCATGATAGGGGTTTAAAATAGAAGAATTAAGTGAAGAATTGATGATTTTCGGGATTAAAATACAATTTCTAGGCAGAGGGAACCGATATCCTATGAATGGGAATCGATTCCCCCTCTTGGACGAAAATTTCCAGAATGTCCAGGGGGTATCTATTCCCCCTAAATGAAAAATAGAATTTGGTTCTTTAATCTGGCTTAAGTTGTTAACATCAAGTTTAAGGTTTAGGCTTCTGATAGTTGTTTTGAAATGTTATATTTATGTAGATATTGAGTATAAACAAGTTCCGGAATAATCAAAGGATTAGGATCGAATCAAAGAAAACAAGGCTAAGGTGAGTGCAATTTTAATTGTACTTATATTATTGAACGGACATTGACTTGCGATGAGCCAGTGATGGAGTTACTATGGTAAGAAGTGACTCCTAAAATGTTATTTAATTTGTGATTCTTATATGTGCATGAATACATGAAATGAGTATAGGTTATTATATATGTTACATGATATGTATAAACATAAGAGCATAAAACATAAGATATATGATATGATAAACATGATTATATGCATATGTGATATATGCTATGAGACATGACCAATGTGAAATAAGATAAGTTATGTGAATATATGAAATGATATATGAATATGCAATACGTGATACATGTGATATGATATGAAATACATGGTTACACATACATGTGGTATGTGACAGAAAAGAAAGAACAATTGATGAGAAAAGTATTCATCGTAAATGCCCATAGTATATGATACGAGAGCTATAGGTATAGTTGGCATGCCAAGAGTCAAGGGTATTGTAGTCCTTCGGGACGTAGTACTTCGGGACGTAGTGGTCCTACGGGGCATATATAGCAGTTCTTCTGGACGAATATTGAACAAATGTTCGGTGCCCCATGAGGGAATTTATACGAGCTGTGGTGACAGCATTGGTGCACAACCTCAATGTACTCACATACCTCTATTCTCAATAATATACATGGGCAATACAATTGAAAGATAAATTATAGTGAAAGTGATACAAGAAGGTAAGTTTCACGTGTGCATGACATGATTATATATATATGTCATGAAATATATATATATGCATATTGAAATGTCATGATCAAATGGTAAGAATGCATATTTATGAATCTATTGTTACATGTTCATTTATTGTCTCACTAAGTCTATGACTTAGCGTGTAAGTGATTTACACGTAGGTACCAAGAAACAAGAAGAGCAGTAATAGAAGTGGCAACGACAGTATCACTACTAGAAGATCAGATCAGAAGTAATCGACAAAGTATGTATTTTGTTGTGTATAGAGTGTTGGCATGTAATAAGTCGTTAATTATGAGCACTCTGATCGAGTTTGTATTTTATAGTTTCTTCTATGTAAATTAAAGTATTTTGTTTTAAACAAAGTTTTTTTTTAAATTTCCCGGGGATTTTCTTTAAGTGTCAAGGTTTTAAAAGTCAATGTGACACCTCGGACTCGTATTCGGGTCGGGTACGGGTTGGGGTGTTACAGTTAATGCTGCCAAATACTGCAAGCCTGTGGTCCAGATCGACGGGACTTTCTTGTATGGAAAATACAAGCAAGTTTTATTATTGGCAGTTGTCCAAGATGGCAATCACAACATTCTTCCAGTTGTTTTTGCTCTTATGGAAGGAGAAGATACATATTCTTGGGGTTTTTTCCTCCGAAATTTACGTGCACATGTTATCACGAGGGAAAACATCTGTTTCATTTCAGATCGCGGAGCTGGGATCAAAGTAGCGATGGAGTCTTTGGGTCCAATGTGGCAACCACCCTTTGTCCAACATAGGTATTGTCTCAGACACATTGCTGCGAACTATCATGGAAGGTACAAGAAGAATGATGAGCGATAATTAATTGTGCGTATGGTAAGTGAAAGCAAGTTAGTAAGTTATACATTTTTTGATCATTTTAATTTTGCAAAGAAAGCAAGTTAGTAAGTTATACATTTTTTGATCAGGTTACGAACTACTTCCTCGAGCATTTGAATCAATGCTTCAAGATTTGTGGACGAAGAACGAGGAAGGATACGATTACATCAGCCTCATCGATAAAGAAATGTGGACGAACGCATATGATGGTGGATATCGATATGGACATATGACGACCAACTTGGCTGAAACAATCAATTCAACCTTAAAGGGTGCACGTCACTTACCTGTAGTGGCTTTGGTAAAAACTATATATTTTCGTTTGGGGGTGCTTTTTGCGAAGCTCGGGGGACAAGCTCAAACCTGAATGCAAGGCGGTCATGTCTATCACCCTAGATTAGTTGTAGATATACAGAAAAAAGTGTTATATCAAATAGAATGTCTATAACAATCTTCTCTAGAAGGCATGAAATGTTTCGTGTCACAGAGTTACCGCGACCTCTTCAAGGGATTGAAGTTGTGTCGTTAAGAGTAAATCTAAGGGACAGAACGTGCGACTGCGGGTTTTTTCAAGCTCTGAAGTATCCATGCTCTCATGTGATAGCAGCTTGCTCGCACACACGTCAAAACTATAACCATTTTGTGGATCCCGTATACCCACTATCTGAAGTTTTTAAGGTATATGAATTTGAGTTTTCCCCCATAAGTAGTGATAAAGACCCTGATGAGGTTCAAGATTAGCTTCCGATTGTACCAAATCAGAGTTTATTGAGGGAGCGTGGTCGTTCAAAATCCAATCGAATTCATTGCGATATGGATATTCGAGAAAGATCTAGACAAGACAGAAGATGTGGGCATTGTAGAAACCCAGGGCACACGAGAAAAACATGTCCACTTCTATTGTCATCAAGTAACAATTGATGAGGAAATGATGTATTTGTTTATCAAATAATAATTCTTGTACTTTAATTTGCATTTACTTCAAGTTAATGATAACCAAATTGGTATTTGAATATAATTTTAAATACAACAAACTTACAATAAGTATTAAATGGTAAATGATAACCAAATTACAATAGCAGATATTAAATGGAAATAAACAAAATTAACTGAAATACATTAAAAAAAGTCCAACAAATTTAACAAAATAAAGTATTAAATGAGAAATAAAAAAAATTACAATTTAACAAAATAAAGTAAATACAAATATAATAAAAAAAATCTATCAATGCCTGCGATGCGAATGTGTTCCGCAGGGCGGTGGTTGTCGGTCTCGAGGAAGATTTCTTCGTATCACTGGTTCTGACTCCTCGCTGTCATCATCATCATCACCACCATCGTCGTCGTCGTCGTCCTGAGCAGATACATTAGGTTGATGAGGAGCTGATGACGATGAAGCACCTCCATAGAATAAGGACCCTGGAGGTGTATGACTGACTATCCTATTGGCCTGCAAAAACTGGGAAAACCCAGACATCGCTGAGTGTGAAAACTGTACAGGAGGTGTATGTGTTGCGGCCTTGGGTGATGAGGTTGAACCCGCCAAATATCCAAAATATGAACCCTAAGTCAGATCTGCAAAAATAGACCCATAATAACCTCCAGGAGGGGTCATCTGTGACGGCGGCGGCGGGGGGGTCATAAAACCAGGTGAAGACGGTAGCGACATCTGGTAATGGAAAGGTGATGACGGCATCATATATGGATGCGACATCATAAATGGTTGCGGTAGTTGCTGTGAAGGTCCTGCTGGTGCAGTTGAGGATGAACCGGAAGCACCTGCTCTCCGTCCACAAGTCGGGGGACGATGGAGAGGTGTCGGTGAACATCTCTGTCGACGTCGTGGAAAGGTCTGCCCTCGTGCGTCCTCGGGAAGTAGAAACGGTTTCCCGTTACTATTGAACCACTCATAATAATCCTCAGTATACATCAAGAAGTCAGTAAAAATGGGCTCTCTACGTGGAATGCGCCGATGTCGGTCATCCCACAACACGACCCACTCATGATGTCTCACTAGCCAATCTGTATCTGTCTTACCGCGTCTATCTAAGCTATGCAACTCATCCATATTGCGAGGTGCTTTCGGAATTGGTTGAAAACAACCAAACTGTCGGAGCACACGATCAGTGGAGTGCCACTCGACGGTCGCATAACAGATCAGAGGGACCATCGCCATCCAAACATCTAATGGACCCCTCAACTCAGGTGGGATTACCGCCCTCACATCATCAGTAGAATATGGCACCCATTCAAACTAAAACAAATAATATATATTTTTTATCAAAATAATAATCTAATTATATAACTATAATCTAAAATCGATTTTTAAACATTAAAATTCATACCTGTGTGCCAGTCTTCTGATCTATTAGCACCCTATTTTTTTTCTAAATCATCAGGTAGCTCCTGGTGATTTTTCCTATCAATAGACCACCTATTCAAGGAAAAAAATTTATTATACGTTGTATTAAATTATTAATATACAAAATCAGTTTTATAATTACCTCAGAAGTAGTGGAAATACGAATGAGTTCTTCACAACAGGACATAAAAAGGGCAATCGATATCATGCCCAAGACTGCAGCAGCAGGAGACATCCGTCGATAGCATTACGCCTGTAGTCAGTGGCTCCACACATCTCCTGTACAGCAAAGCCAAAACTGTCGAGCCCCAACTGAATGATCCGGCGAGACGAAAGTCGCTAAGATGTCGTAACCACATGCAGTGAACTAGGTTGCGCGATTTGTCTGGCATCAACAACCCTCCTATCAGCTGCAGTATGCATGCCCGTGCATATATCTTAACCTCATCCTCAGAGGCGTCTGCGCTCAACTCCCGAAAATTGGCATCTAACCAATTTAACGGTATCATACCTTCGATAAAATTTTTCGGGACACGTCCTAGACTATCCCGACACAAAGTAGTCCAAGAACCGGAAGTTATCCCCGATATCACATCTCCATCCACCGGAAGCCCCAGGTGCATAGAAACATCATCAAGCGTGATCGTGCACTCTCCGCACGGAAGATGGAATATATGGGTCTCCGGCCTCCACCGCTCTACTAAGGCATAAATCAGGTTTGGCTCTATCTTACAGTGACCCTGATATCTACCTATGTAACTGAATCCAGCCTCTACTAAATACGGCAAGACACGGCTGAGTATCACTAACTTAAGATTCCTAATAAAAGGATCTAATACACGATCCTTCTCCTAAAAATAAATAATTACAAAAATTAATTTTTAATCTAATAATCATCCATTAAATAAATCAACTATTTATTACTAATAATTTAAATTAAAACGTTAAAATGTTACTGTATCAACAAAGTGTCGAGATATTTAATTTTTAATCTAATAATCATGCATTAAATAAATAAACTAATTATTACTAATAATTTAAATTAAATTAAAACGTTAAAATGTTACCGTATCACCAAAGTGTAGAGATATATGATTTCCATCCGAGCGAAGTAGACTACCTTCCATTATATATCTGTAAAAGAATTATATTACTAAAATATTAAATAAAGTAAAATACTTAAATAAATTAAATACATAATATTAAAAATATTATAAAATATATCTTAAAGAGAGAGAGTATTTATGAGAAATTGAGAGAATTTGGTGTGATAAAAATGATTAAGGATGGGGATATTTATAGGGAGGATTGGAATGTGGACGGACGGGTATTTAGGGGTATAGCGCGCCCCTTGCACCACGCTATACCCCATGTGTCAGATAATTAGGTATAGCGCGGATCAGGGGGCGCGCTATATCCACGTGGTGCCAAATCAGCGTATAGCGCGGTACATGAGGCGCGCTTTACTGCTACGGGTGTTAGATCGAGAAATATAATCTGATCGATGTTAGATCGGTAAATATACCGATCACCGGTGATTTTTTTTAGAAAAACATCGGGAAGTTTGGCATCTTAAAAAATATTTTATAAGTTAAATTTAGTTTTAAAGTTAGACTGGTTGTATTTATTTTGGTTTATGCATCTTCGAGACCTAATTAGTCTTAATTTATGGCTTAAAACAGAGACTTAAGTCTTAATTTATGGCTATCAAGCTCAGATTATAATTCAGACAATCTCTGATCTGAATTAGACCTAGATTAACTAGAAAATATATTCGATAAAATTCTCTTTTCTCATAAACTATGTCGTTTCCATCTTCAACTGTTGTCACGTTATTTGCTAACATTTATCCATCTTTATTAGAGATGGGCATGGAACCCGAACTCGACAGGTTTCGACTCAACCCGACTTAATCGGGTAGGTTTTTTTTAATTCGGGGTCGGGTCGGGTTAATTCGTTTTTTTAAATGAGATGTTCGGATTTAAGGAGAAAAATACCCGACCCAACCCACAAAATATATAATTTTACCTTATATATTTATGAATAATTATAATAATACCCCACTATGTATTATTTTTTTTCAATTAAGTCACTGTTTTTATTGAATACAAATAATATTTTTTTATTATTTCGGGTCGGGTCAAGTCTGGTCCAATGGAATCTTGTTTTGGTCGGATCGGGTCAAGTTTCGAGTGGAAGATTCTTTGTTATCGGGTCGAGTGGACCCAAAAATCCGGCCTATACCCACCCCTAATCTTTATCCTCGATCAACAACACTCTCTATAAAAATCCCGTTCATGACCTATAAAGGAGAGGGAGGAAGCCAAACCCTAATCGGCTTTTTTTTACTATTGTTTGATTTATTTTATGAAAAAAAATATTTTTTTTAAAAATCGATCAAATGATATATAATCTTCAATCAATCAGTCATATCTATTAAAATACAAAATAGTATCCGTTCTAAATACTTTCAATCATTTGATAGTGAACACTCAATCACCTTAATATAATCCTTGATACTCAAACCAGTGACTTCTAGAAACAACAATGATTTTTTTAACTACTGAGGCAAGTTAATTCATACAAAATATTATTTGTACTCAATCTCTAGACATAGGTTACAAGAGGGTTTATATCTCTCGAGAAATCATGACACTTTGACTTAACCTATGATAGGTTCATATCATCTATCATAGCATAAATATTTCAATCAAACGATCATATTTATTGAAATTATCATTTTACAAATAGTCATCATGATTTTACATCTAATAACAATATTAAAGTTCGTTATAAATCTCTCGGCCAAAACTGAGAGAATGATCTAAAACCATATTAACTACTTCATCCATGTTTATGGACATTGATTAAGATCGTTTAATTATCATTTTACAAGTCTTTTACCTTTAATGCATCGTGTATCTATATGTGTGCAACAAAAACAAAATGAACGTTTCTTTTTCTTATTAAAACCGTCCCCCATTTAATGCAATGCTACAAAACACAGCACAAAGTAGCACCCGCCAATTTTGTTTTGGGTAGCCACCCACCTCTCCTTCAGCTGCCAAACAATGTGCCCTCCATGTGCCTTAATTCAACACTCCCCTCTCATATGGGGCCGTATTCAAGACCAATCATCAATGCAGCTGCCTTTCATTAATGTTAATCCCATCTCATATTTAGGTCACATAAACAAAAATATGGTAAATAACTGAGGCACGCATATGCAAATGTCTAATTATTGTAGTGTACATGTGTTAAAATATGTGAAGTTGATTCACTTTGTTAAAATAATTTATCTAGATGTTTTTATTGAAACCCATAGGCTAAACATTAGTGGGTATATAAAAAAATTAATTATTTGGTATATTATTGATTAAGGATAACACAAAAGGTAAATGTTAGTTGGCAGTTGGACGTTTTTTCAGGTAAAGTCTGTTGGTGTAATAGTTTTAATTTGAATTATTCGTTGGGAGGATATTCTTCTATCACCAATGGAGACACTAAAAGGCTGTGTTATTTAAACACCATCAACTATTACTAGTATGATCCTACAAGCACGAACTGAACGATTTCAAGGGTTAATGGACTTGTTATTATCCTTTGAGTTCGAACATCATATATGTCAGGAATATGATCGTTTATTGTCAAATGGTTAAGAGTCTCTGAAGATATACTTTCTTGTATTCACTCCGGATTTATTAAAAATTAATTCATCTAAAACGTAACAAATACTACCATTCATTTACAAGTTGCAATTGAGCCATTCAAGATTGATAAAATTTTCAATCAAAGATATATATCTTGAGAACACTAATACTTCTTTTATTTAAAATTATTATGTTCATGTGCTTTTATTTAAAAAAAACAGCTTATTGGCATTTCCCACCCCAAATTGGGTTTTTGAACATGTTTTATATAGGCTTATATAGGCTTATAGTTTCCACTTCGCTGTAATCATGTTGATAGTATTTAATCACGTGGCAATAGCACATGTCACCATGTGGACATGTGATCCAATGGCTTGCATTTGCATCTCTTATTACCATGAGATGCGCATACCATTTCCATGCCCTTACATGTGCAACTTTAACTATTACAGTTGCTACACTGATTTTTTTTTAATAATTTTCATTTTTCACAATTTGCAAACAAATATTTGTAAATATTCAAGATCCAATCATTGTGGGCACCAGACCACCTATTGATGGACATGTTGAAGGGTTTGAGAATGTTGTATTTTTATTATAAATTAATGTGTCATCTTTCGACAAATTAACCAACCGTTGGCTTTTAATTAAGTTTAGTAATATTATCATGAAGTGAAAGAATATAATATTAGACTTTTGAGCGGTTTAAGGTCATGCATGACATTAGGGCAAGATACAATCTCCCACTGCAAAATCATATGCTTTTTATTAATTAAATGGGAAGAAGATGAATGGAGATATGGTTGTTACATGTTAGCCTATTATTTGAAGTTTTATGTTAAAAAAAGTTGTTTATCCCTTTCATGTTCATGGTGGAAAATAAATTGGAATAGGGAATCAAGTATATTTTTTTAATTCTCATCAATAATTTTTTTAAAAAAAATTATTTGCTTTTGAGGAAACAAAAATCTTTTCCCAGAAGATTTGCTTATAATTAGTGTTAAAAAAATTGGAGACTATCAACATATTGATTTAAGTGGTAAGCAGTTTGATATTATTTAAATGAGATTTTAAATTCGAGGTTTTTTGCATACAGAAAATTCGACCCACCAAAATCAAATATACGATACAAATCGAATCAGATTAATCAAATTAAAACCCTAAACCTATGAGACAACTACAACAATGGAGGCTTTAAAGTCTTTAAAGAATGTGTATAATTATTCATTTAAATGATAAACAATATAATATCATTTAAGTAAGATTTAGAATTTAAATTCTTATAAGCGTAAAAAATAGAAGATTCACAATATAGGTCAGAAATGGAAAAAATTAGGGTTGTCGATGGAGAAACGTGTGGGACAAATGATGTGACTTAGATTTGGGGGTTGGAAAGCAGCAAACGCCACGTGTTCCCCTAAACCACTATCGTTCGAGGACACAACGCGGGGTTAGACGTGGTCTACCCTCCCTATCTATCTATAGTGCCATGCTCCAATATTCCATTACTCTTTTTCATTTTATTTTTCTTTCAAGGAAAAAAGGGCAAAACAACAATAGTTGCTATCAACGTTTAAAAAAAATAAGGGTAACGTACACAAATTGTCCTTTAATTATAGAGTATTATTTTATTAAGTCTTTCGACTATTAAAAATTATAATAATCATTCGATTATAGAATGTTGTTTTGTTAAGTCTATTAACTATTAAAAGTTATAAAATTATCATCTGACTATTTATTATGTTTCAAACTCGTCATTTTCTATTAAAAATTATGATTGTCAAAGATGACTGTTGACATAATGATCGATATATAATAGTCATTTGTGATTCTGAGATTAAATTTTATTATATCATGGTCAACAAGTTAACGTTCAACTCATAATACCGTCAGTTTTTTTTAATGAAAAAATGATGAGTTTTTAACACAATAAATAGTCGGGTGACCATATTTTAACTTTTAATAATCGATGGACTCAACAAAGCAACATTCTATAGTCAGATGATCATTTTGTAATTTTTAATAGTCAAGTGACTTAATAAAATAATATCCTATAATCAGATGACTATTTGTGTACTTTACCCAAAATAATATTAAAAAAAACTAATATAATATCAGTAAAATTTATGAGTATGTATCATATTTGAATTATTATCGAAGCATAAAATCACTCTATATATATATATATATATATATATGATACTAACTAATAAGTTTTTTTATATACTTTTATAAAGTAACTATTCTATTTCCCTTTCTCCTACTCACAATTGTTCATAACAGATTACTAAGTAATCATTACATTAACTAAATTACTAATAATGTAAATTATACAATTTTTTTAATTAGGTTAAATTTTGCCCATCCAACAATAAGCAGAAGTAATTGCTACCAAATTTGGATAATAAGATTCCATTTAATTAATTTGTACAATATCTTTTTATTAAACGAATGAGATTATAAAGTAATATATATTATAAATATTCTTAATCATTTGACAATTAATGTTTAATCATTTCTACAATCGTTGATGCTTGAATTTATATAACCTTTAAAAATAACACTGATTACTTTAATCATTAAAATATTTTAATTTGTGCACACCCATTTTATTCAATTACAATTCCAAACATCAACTTATATCTTAAAAATAAATAAAGAAAGGAAAAAAATCGTATTCCAAAAAGAAAGGTTGAGGGGGGTGATGGTGTCAAGGATTAAGCAAATATGTCCCGCACCCCCCCCCCCCAACACACACTGGTCGTCTAAATCACTTTAAAAATTGTAACATAAACTCACCCTAGGATGGGCCCACCTTCACTACTGAAATGCAACACGTGGTCTTCTCTTACATGTCTCTAGTGGACCTCTTCCCTCCTCTCCATTCTCTATATATACCTTCTTCTGCTCTCTCCCCAACACTCACTCCGCTCCTCCCCACCTTTTCTCTCCAACCAAACATCACCTAAGCCAACAAAAGCGCACATTTTCTCTTCATATTTGTCATTCTTTCTAAAGAGCCAATCAAGTTTCACTTATTCGATTTCAGAACATAGTGACTGGCCCTATGGCATCTTCATCGGCATCATCGGTTGCTAGTGGGAGCTGTTGTCTTAAGGCTAAATTCTCTGTTTCGAGTTCAAAATCAGCTTCTTCCTCTATAGCTTTCAAGAGGGGGAATGGGAGAAAACCCTACATTTCGTGTTCTCTTCAGACTCCTTCCATTCTTCATTTTCCTAAGCAACAATCACCTGCTTTCCCTCCGTCGCCTTCTTCCAGTCCTTCCACGAAGCATGCTTCTTACGATGATGAAGCTCAATCCCAGCAATGGAATCCCTTGCAGAGAGCGGCGGCTATGGCTTTTGATGCAGTAGAGAATGCTTTAGTCTCTCACGAGCGTCGGCACCCTTTGCCGAAAACAGCTGACCCCAGAGTTCAAATCGCCGGCAACTTTGGGCCTGTCCCTGAGCAGCCAGTCAAGCAGAGACTCCCCTTCATCGGCACAATCCCAGAATGTATACAGGGTGTCTACGCTCGAAACGGGGCGAACCCGCTTCATGAGCCGGTGGCCGGACACCATTTCTTCGATGGGGATGGGATGGTTCATGCGGTTCAGTTCAAAAACGGCTCAGCTAGCTACGCATGTAGGTTCACTGAAACCAACCGTCTTGCTCAGGAACGATCTTTCGGGCGTCCGGTTTTCCCCAAGGCCATAGGTGAACTACATGGCCACTCAGGCATAGCTAGGCTGTTACTTTTCTACGCTCGAGGCTTATTCGGACTCGTCGATCCGAGTCATGGTACCGGCGTTGCCAACGCTGGACTAGTTTATTTCAACGGCCACCTTCTCGCCATGTCGGAAGACGATTTGCCTTACCATGTTCGTATCACACCGTCCGGTGACTTGAAAACCGTGGGCAGATATGATTTTGATGGGCAGTTAAAGTCTACAATGATTGCTCACCCCAAAGTTGATCCACAGACGGGTGAATTCTTCGCTCTCAGCTACGATGTTATCCAAAAGCCATATCTCAAGTACTTTAAATTCGCACCCGATGGTAAGAAATCACCCGATGTCGAAATCCCGGTCGACGGTCCGACAATGATGCACGATTTCGCAATCACCGAGAATTTTGTGGTGATCCCGGACCAGCAAGTAGTTTTCAAGTTGGGTGAAATGGTTCATGGTGGTTCACCAGTGGTGTACGACAAGAACAAGGTGTCAAAGTTTGGGGTATTGGACAAGAATGCCATTGATGCTTCCGGGATTAAATGGATCGAGGCACCTGATTGCTTCTGTTTCCATCTTTGGAATGCATGGGAAGAGCCGGAGACCGATGAGGTTGTTGTGATCGGCTCTTGCATGACGCCCCCGGATTCCATTTTCAACGAATGTGAAGAGAATCTCAAGAGTGTTCTGTCCGAAATTCGATTGAATTTGAAGACCGGGAAATCGACTTGCCGCGCCATCGTATCGGAATCCGAGCAAGTTAACCTGGAGGCAGGGATGGTGAACAAGAACTTACTCGGAAGAAAAACCCGGTATGCATATTTAGCACTAGCCGAGCCTTGGCCTAAAGTGTCAGGATTCGCCAAAGTCGACCTCTCGACCGGCGAGGTTAACAAATATATCTATGGAGAACAAAGGTATGGCGGCGAGCCTTTGTTCTTCCCTCGAAACCCCGATTCTCCGGGCGAAGTCGACGGCTATATTTTGGCCTTCGTCCACGACGAAAAGACCTGGAAATCAGAACTGCAGATAGTGAACGCCATGGACTTAAAGCTGGAAGCCACGGTTCAACTTCCGTCTCGAGTTCCATACGGTTTTCATGGAACATTCATAAGCTCAAATGACTTGGAAAAACAAGCCTAATTCCATCAGCCATTTTCAATGCTCAAAAAAAGGAAAGATTTACCAGAGGGATGCTTTGCATAGGATGTGTCCGGAATCTCTTCCTCTGTTTTTTGGGATTAGTCCCACACTTTCACAACACCTTTTTGGTTATATTTTAAGGTGAAAAGATTTTGAGAAACACAGCTTGTAGCTTTTGACCATCGAAGCTCAGCTGGTTTCTGCTTATTGTTTCGCCGTGTGTTCATTAAACAGTACATAAAATCACAGGAAAAATAGTATTTCCTCTGTAATTCTCCCTTTCTTTGTGAATACCTGAAATCCACAGTAAATGAAATGTTTCTTAAATACCATTTGTTTATTACAATTAAATATCTACCCTGTACCAGAACAGTGCCTGGATTGTTTATATTTCCATAGACAGCCGACAGGACAAGTCAATTTGTTCTAACATATCTAGTGGCTGGTCTGGTTTGACAAAGAACAACCAAGTTGAAATTTTTAGAAACAATGAGCAAATTTTTAGAAACAAGTTGAAATTTTTTAATGATAATATATTTTTCGCCTCCTAAAATATTATAAATTTATTTTCATAAAATATTCTGGCCCAAATTTTTTTACCATAAAAAGGTAGAGATAATTAACAATTTAGACCTTTAAATTTTGATTTATTTTGATTTTGTCATCCCATTTTCTATTGTTAATTATACTTTACATCTAAAATCTTGACTCCGTCTCCAATGGTTCATTGTCATCACCTGAAAAAAAGTAAACAAAGACATCAATTAGTTTATAATGGACCAGGGAAGGGGACGAAGGAAAATGAAAAGAGATGATATTTCAGGTGAAAGAAAGTGATTATGAATAAGGCAACGTACATAATGCCTTTTATGGGAGGGTATATCCTTAAAAGAGATTAGATTTTTTTTTCTAAAATGAATTATGATTTTTCTAAGAAATTAAAATATAATTTTATTATTATATTCATTTATAATATAAACACATACGATGGCAAATTTATTCATGTAGTACAGTGAAAAAAGTTTTTTTTCATATAAGACTCATCATATTATTTTCTGATTTAGGGTTATGGCTATAGTGTCAAGCGGAGAACACCAAGAATATTATGTAACTTCAATTTCTTGGTGGAAGACGTCTCTTCAGCTTTCTCAAACAACATACATGGAAATGCAAAGCAAAGAAAAAAGTTGACGAAGGGGAAGACGCATTGTAGTCTATGCGTTTTCCTTAAAAAAAAAATTAAAGTCACGTGGTGTTCATGGTTTTCCTTGACACTGTAGTAATTATCCTAATTCAAGAAATAATATGGTGAGAGCCTTATAAAAGAATTTTTTTTTTCACTGTCCTACATTTGCAAATTTGCCCACTTACTTTAGTGCTTGCATCATGCAATGCCACACCCACAGGGTTGCGGCCTTGCCGGCATTCATAAACGTTTTATTCTGTACGTAAAATGAAAAATAACCCCCTAAAAAAGAAAAGAAAATCATATATGCATTTGACATTTAATGATGAAAGTGATGTTTTAAATTTGAAACGATTCAACGTGAGGAATAGGTGAAGAAGAGTATTGGCAGCAAATGGGAAGGAGAAACAGACAAATTGATCAAAAACCGCCGCCTACCCACACACGAAGCAACTGAGCTTAGAGGAAGGCTTAAATGCAGACATCAATGGTTGATGAAGACAAGTTTGTTTAGAAGTTGGCCTAAATGGCAAAGCAATTTGGTATTGTGACCTACCTATCAAGTGGGTGCCTTTGATGAGATGTGTTTGGTTTGTGACCCCAATTTAATAAAACATTATTACGATGTTTAGGGTTTAGGATGAACGATTTAGAATTTAGGGTTTAAGGTACGTGTGATTTTAATCTTAAAATTTTATCTTCAGCCTCTTAAGTGGGTGTGAGAATTTTTTTCATAAATGATTCACACGATTTAGAATAATATAGAAAGACCGTCAAGTTTAGATAATTCTTTTATTGTTTTTATTTAATAGTAAAGCATAATTGATAATATCTTTAAATATATGAGATTATATGATATTTAAGTAAAATTTATCATGTGACAGATCAAATGAGGAAATAAAAATCGGAAGAGTGGGATCCAAATTTTGAAATTAAAAGTATATGGATCAAATATTAATATATAAAGAGTATAGGGATTGAAAGCAAATTAGATAAAACATTGTAAAGCCCAACACATCAAAAGCTCAAGAAAGTAAAGCCCACTAAAAATAAATTGTCAGTTAGTAAAAAGGAAAAGCCCAGAAAACCAAAAAGGGTACAATTACAAGACATGGCTGGCCCCAATCCCCCAACTATCGTGCCATGTATATGATGTATTAATAGGTTAAAGTACACAAATGGTCATTGACTATAGGATACTATTTTATTAACTCTCTCAACTATTAAAAGTTACAAAATTTTCTTCTGCCTATACAGTGTTGCTTGTCGAGTTCCTCGACGATTAAAAGTTATAAAATTGTGACAGTTGACTATTCATTATGTTCCAAACCCGTCATTTTCTGTTAAAAAGTTGACGGTATTCTGAGCTGAACGTTAATTTACTGACTGTGATATAATAAAATTTGATCACATATCTTAAACGAATATCTTATATCAGTCATTATGTTAACTTTCAGCCTAGACAATCACCAATTTTCTAACGGAAAATGACAAGTTTGGAATATAATGAATAGTCAAGTGACCATTTGTAACTTTTAATAGTCAAAAGACTTAACAAAACAACATTTTAGAATCAAAAGATAATTTTATAACTTTTAATAGAATAATATCCTATAGTAGAGATACCATTTGTGTACTTTAGCCCAATTAATATTAGAGAAAATAACCTCAGTGACCAAAAATACCTTATAATATACGATTTTAACCAACTTTTTTTGGATTTGCCAAAATGACCAACTAAATGGCAATGCGATCGATAATTCGCAACGCGATCTCCGGTATCGCAAATCAGTTTCCAGATTCGTAACGCGAACATCGACTATCGCAATGCGATTTTCCAAATTCGTTGCGATAGTCCAAGTTCGCGTTGAGATTTATTCCAAATTCGCGTTGCGATAGTCCAAGTTCGTTGCGATAGTCGATTCCAAATTCGTTGTGATAGTCGAAGTTTGCGTTGCGATTTATTCCAAGTTCGTTGCGATAGTCGAAGTTTGCGTTGCGATTTATTCCAAGTTCGTTGCGATAGTCCAAAATCGCAACGACTGGTGGTATTGCATTTGTTTTTTAAGAATTTTCTCTAAAAAGATAGTATTCGCGCGGACGTGTCGAAGACACGTATTACCACGACCACGACCACGAGACGGACGGCGGCGACGGCGCCACCGCGCAAGAGTCCCCCTTGTTCTCTATCACTCAACAAGGAAGTGGGAAAGCCAAGCCTTAAATACCATTTCCAATAGTGTTTCCAATACTATGTGGGATTGAGCATTATCAACACTTGTTCCCAATACTATGTGGGATTGAGCCTTAAATAATGATATTATTTGTGAATTATAGTTAATGACTTTAGTATTTGTATGAAAAGTATTTGTGGTTCGTTTAGTTTTCATGCAATTCTAATTTATTTTCAATTGATTGTAATTGCACGATAACATTTTTTTTATCGCGAGTGATGCAATTTTTTTGAATGTTTTGCTTAAAATTGCAATAATCGCGATTGATTATCGATTGACTTTTAATTATGGCATATTTAATCGTATAATAATAATACAATTGGTTGTTGATTCAGTTGTTTTAAGGTGCATGATTGTTAATTGTTTCCTGAATAATCACATAGTATTGGAAACAAGTGTTGGTAATGCTCAATCCCACATAGTATTGGAAACACTATTGGGAATTGTATTTAAGGCTTGGCTTTCCCACTTTCTTGTTGAGTGATAGAGAACAAGGGGGACTATCGCGCGCCGCCGCCGCTGCCGTCCGTCTTGGGTAGGGTCGGGTCGGGTCGGGTCGTGTTCGTGGTCGTGGTAATACGTGTCTTCGACACGTCCGTGCGAATACTATCTTTTTAGAGAAAATTCTTAAGAAACAAATGCAATACTACCAGTCGTTGCGATTTTGGACTATCACAACGCGAACTTGGACTATCGCAACGAATTTGGAATAAATCGCAACGCGAAGTTCGACTATCGCAACGAACTTGGACTATCGCAACGCGAATTTGGAATAAATCGCAACGCAAACTTGGACTATCGCAACGGATTTGGAAAATCGCATTGCGATAGTCGAAGTTCGCGTTGCGAATCTGGAAACTGATTTGCGATACCGGAAATCGCGTTGCGAATTATCGTTCACATTGCGATTTAGTTGGTCATTTTGGCAAATCCAAAAAAAGTTGATTAAAATCGTATATTATAAGTCATTTTTTGTCACTGAATTTATTTTATCTTAATATTAATACAATCACACAACCCGTAATAAGTTGTGATAAATCAAGATATTCTTAATTAATTAAACAATACAATTTTTATTCCATTTTTGTATATCCTTCATGTCTATACCTCCTTCAACTTTAGATGTACATATTATTTTTCAACTAACTCGAGTTCCGATTATGATCAAATCTCTCTACTTAAAAGAAAATGAGAGCACGAATCAAGTGATTTTCATGGTAAAAGAATTGTTGTTATTTATGAGAATTCGGGTTCGAACACCATAGATGCTAAGGGTGTGAGCGTTCAATGTCGAAAAGTTAAGAGTTATTTTTAAACAGATACTATATTGTACTTATCCCAGATTAATAAAAATAATAATAACGAAGTTGCTCAATTATTGCCCTTGGTTTAATAATTTATTTAGATAAAATAAAATATCTACTTTAAAAATTTTATACTTGAATCAAACACTGATTTAATGAGTCATATTCTTTCAGTAAAACTAAATTAATTTATTGATCAATTAACTTTATTTCTATTTTTCTCTAAAATTGGAGCACAATCCTTCCCAGAAAGTTTCTTAGTTATTAATGACAGGAAGTCATCACTTAATAGCATGTTTATAGCAATAACAAAGAGATGGATAAATATTATAAAGGGTAAATTACATGAATGCATAAATATTATAAAGGGTAAATTACATGTTAAGTACCTAATTATAAGTTTTGGTATGTTTTAATACCTAAACTTAATTTTTTTTAAACTATACCTAAAATTTAGTTTTTGTTTCATTTTAATACATCGCCGTTAAAAACTTTAGTTTTTGTTTCATTTTAGTACATTTGTTCAAAATTTAACGTTAAATTTTCAAAAGATTGAAATTTTAGGTACTAAAACGGGTCAAAATTAATGGTTTAGGTACTAAACGCGTTAATTTTAACGGTGGGTATTAAAATGAAATAAAAACTAAATGTTATGTATGATTTTTAAAAAATAAAAGTTTATGTACTGAAATGGATTAAAACTAATAGTTTAGGTATTAAATGCGTAATTTACCCTAGAATAAAAACAATGGTCGGCCCAAATCTAAGCCCATTTGAAAGAGATCGACACTAGAAATTTAAAATCGGAGGTGAGTCGGACTCGGATACAGCGATTGGATGTGTATGTATTCTCTTTTTGTACGTTCAATTCGACATTCCACGCCTCTCTGTTCCCTACAAAACCATCAAACACAAACCAAACCTCTAATCAGCCTCTCTCCCTCTTTCTCAGGCTATTGAAAATCGATGGCACCCAAACGTTCAAACCTCACTGAAGTCCCACCGGCCGCTTCTTCATCTGAAGATGACGAGGAGACTTCCTCCGAAGGATCTTCTGGGGAAGAAGAAGAGGATGAGCCCCAAACCCACTCTAACCCATTGATCCAGAAGAGCCCGCCCCCTAAAAAGCTCGAACCCCTCACGCCCGTCTTGGGAAACGAAGAATCCGAGGAGTCCGGGTCGGAATCAGAATATGAATCCGAATCCGATATGGCTATGCCGATTGCCAAGCCTCTTGACTCGAAGCCCATGGACGACATGAATGCGAAGAAACCCAGATCCTACAAACCCTTGGCTTCTTCCTCGTCGAAACGTCCCGCTGAGATTGAGCAAGATGCCAAGGAAGCGAAACGGCCCAAGAAGAAAGCCGGGGAAGAAGGGAATACCACGGCTACTGCCGTGGAGGAGGTGAAAAAGACTGGTGAAGATGCTAAGAAGCAGCTTTTCCAGCGGTTGTTCAGTGAAGACGATGAGATTGCCTTGTTGAAAGGTATGTTGGATTATTCTGCTAAAAAAGGGGCTGACCCTTGCGCTGATATGAATGCGTTTTATGATATTGTTAAGAAATCAATTCATACTGATGTTACGAAAGCACAATTGATGGATAAGATTAGAAGATTAAAGAAAAAGTTTGAAAACAATGCCGGGAAGGGTAAAAAGGGTGAGGATCGAACTTTCTCTAAAGCCCATGAGCAGAATGCTTTCGAGCTATCAAAAAAGATATGGGGCAAAGAAGGGATTAGTGGGAAAGTTGAGTCTTTTGCTAAGTCCAATGGGAAAGCCAAGGCAAATAACAAGGCAGTGGTTGCATTGAAAGCAGAGTTGTATTCTTCACCTGATAAAAAAGTAGATGTTGGGCTGCCAATGGAGATTGATAAGAAGGTGACTAAGGGTTCGGGCAGTAGTTTGTTTGATAAGAGGTTTGGTGTGTCTAGCTTGGAAGAGGAAGTTCTAAAGAATAGTTTGGATATGGTTGACTGCGAAAAGAAGGCGGCTTTGGAAGCGAAATGGAGGAAATTGCAAATTGCCGAATTGGAGCTTTTCATCGAGCGAAGTGAATTGCTCAAGGAGCATGCCAGGTTGATGCTTGAATTTTACAAGTCTGAAGACAAATAAAGTGCTAGTAAAATAAGTAATGATATTTTTATGTGCATTTTAAAGAATGATAACTTATTGTGCTTATTAGATAAGCTGGCTTTAAGTAGCCAATCATGGTTATTTTGTAGCCCGCATTGTTGGTAACTTGGGATAATGTTTATTTTTTGCATAGAGAGTTACTTATGAAGCCGTTTCAATGTTTTTCGGTTGCATACTTGCGTAATAGCACACAGGTAAGCATATTTTGTTATGTTTGGAATTGCTTAATCTTTTTAAATTTTATTTGCTTTGATGTGAATTTGTTTCATGATTTTTCTTTTATTCATACTTCCTGGTTTTATTAAAAAAACAATGCCGCTAATGTAGTGCGTTTCAGGATGGTGGCTTCTGATCCTTTCATGACCATGTCATGTTTTCTTTTTGATCCTTAGTTCACCAGCTTTGCTTCGATTAAACCATTGCACTATGGATGTATCATGCCATGCTCTTGTAGCTACGGTTCTGTCGACCTTACGATTCAGGTTTGCATGAACAATGGTTGTTTGTAAATAACATGGGGTAGTCTAGTTTTCTAATTCCTGCCAGGAACCTTGGTAACAGTTTATCTAGCTAATTACAGATTTGGTTTCTATATATGAATGTGTCTGATGGTTGCTGCATTTGCTCTGGTTTTGATTTTATTCCGTCATAGTTTATTCTTGTATCTGTTTTGTCATATGCTCTGGCATTAGCCTAAAAACTAATGCTACCAAAGATGCAATCTGAAACCTGGAAGTTTTCAGCATTTTGGCATTAGTAAATCCTGTTATTTGAAATGTCTGGTTGTCTCCTTGTTATACTTCATGAACATCATATTTCAAGTTGAGGCTCTTGTATGTTATATTTAGATTTCTTTCCCTGTGGCTTTGTATGGTTTTACTCTGTTGGAATTCAAATAATAGGGAAATGAGGTCAGGGAAGCTAGCTCTTTTATGGGAATGGTGGTTTTGCTTTTATGTTCATGTATATCAACCTAGTTACTGGAGATTGTTGTCAGCGGCAAGTTTGTAAGGTGTTGTCCTGCATTATTGTTTCGAGTTCGATCTTATTGTGTTTCGACAAGGCATAGTGAAGTTTTAACCTCCATTCGTCATTTACAATTTATGTTGTTTTTGTTCAAGGTGTTTTATATTCACATAAATTGCGAATCTGTTGAAAATTCTTGTTATATAGATTTCCATCTGTGTTTTCATGGTGTGAACATGATGCATATAATGAGACTTAAAAGAAGCCGAAAGAATACAGCAAAGCAGGAAACAGTGGCATATGTCATTTTGTAAGTTTTAGTCAACGGTTATCAGTTTTTAAAATGAGCAACTGTATTAATCGTCGACTCATAAATGAAATGTCTAAGACAACTTTAATATATTGTTAAGGAAAGATTTTATCGGAAATGTTAATGTTTTTTTAACATTTTTAATAAAATGTTATTTAAAATATTATTGTTTTCTACCGGAAATGTTAATACTGGACACTACTTAAAATGTTACTTTTTCTATTAGGAATTAGGTAGTAAAATTAACATTTTTAATAAAAAAAATAATGTTTTAGGTAACGTTTAATCAAAAATATTAAAAAAATATTAATATTTTTGGTAAAGAGTTTTTCCTCATATATTAAAGTTGTCGTACATCCGCCCCTCATACATATCTATATGTATTTGTTAATATATTTATAATGTATCATACCCAGTCCAAGTGCCTTGTAAAGTGAATTGATTGAGATAACCGACTAAAGTGGTCCAATAATATCGGATACTGCATTATGATCAAACGATTTCCAATTATTTTTTACGATAAAAAAAATATAGGGTGCAGAATATAAATGGTCCTTGTCTATAAGATATTATTTTATTAAGTCTATCGGTTATTAAAAGTTATAAATTGATCTTTTGATTATAGAGTGTTGTTTTGTTGAGCCCATCGATTATTAAAAGTTACAAAATAGTCATCTGACTATTTATTATGTTTCAAACTCGTCATTTTTTATTAAAAGATTGATGATATTCCGAGTTAAACGTTAATATGTTGAATGTGATGATAAAATCTTATCCTCAAATCTCACACGATTATCATACATCATGTTAACGTCAATCTTAGACAATTATCAAATTTTTAATGAAAAAATACAAGTTTGAAACATAAATAGTCAGGTGATTATTTTATAAATTTTAATAGTTGAGGGACTTAACAAAATAATATTCTATAGCTGGATGATAAGTACAAAATAACATCTGTTCAAATATTTCTATCAACCTTTCGACATTGAAGGTTCACACCCTTGACATCTATGGTACTCGAATATAAATTCTCAAATAACAATAATTCTTTTACAGAGTCCCCTTTACACGTGCAAAAGAATTTATATTTAAATGAAGAGAAAAAGTAAAAGATCTCAATTCTTTATTGCCGGTAACAACTCAATCTCACTTGAGTTTACCCAACTCAACATTAATCTCATCATCTGCAGTCAAGAATTTTTCCAGGAAAATTAAAGACGGAAAACATTGTAAACAAGGCAAAAACAAACACAATATTGCTTGGAAAAAACACAGCAAAATTCGTTGCTTCACCTAATCTTACTTACTCATGCCATTAAATTCAGCCATTATTCAATTCCCTCGAACAACCATTTTCAAAAAACAAGTTGTTTGATTTAAATTTGTCTTCGCCATTTGCATGAGGAGCAAAAACACCGAGCTTTCAAGTGGCCTCGAAAGACAAAGTGTCTCTTTGCCACACATTGGTGACGAACGTGTCCGTCGTCCTTCAACGACTTCATCGTCACCGATATCGTTCTCTTCTTCAGGTATGGTGGCCAACATTTTCGTCAACGGACGCTTAGAAACGGAGACGAACCGTGGCGGAACGGCTTCGTTCGTGAACCGTTCGAGGTTCCGGGACTTTCCCATTGTTGTTTCTTCCATCGGACAGGTGAAAACACCAAGAAGTTAATGGATTGAAGATCGACGGAAGTGGGGGAGGAAGGTAGGGGAAATAAGCACGTAGAGGAAGGCTCGTATAGGGTCGTAAAATGGGAAGAAAAGGATAAGAGAAAAGAGAAATTGATTCATGGACTCCACAAGCACTAGAGGCATTGGATTTATATAGGAAGAATTGGAGGATAAAGTCGGTTTGCATGTGCATTACAGCATATGCCTTTTCCCATTGATGTGAATTTTCAATTTAAACTAAGAAGTTACCGTACTTTCTTATAAATTTTGTAAATGTTTTTTTTTTCATTAATAATAGTATATGAGTTTTGGTAATGATATATCCAAGTGGTCGGAATTACCTCGTGCATCCAAGCAATGCCTTTACACGACATGTCCATTGTCAATCTAATATTGACGATTGAGCCATTAATTGCAGAAGATATTGCAGAATGTTTTGGCCATAGGGAAGGGACCATACTTCCTTCGAGACAAGGGCTTGTGTCACCCAACAACGCCATGAGATTTCCACGGTTTTAAAGTTTGGTTTAGTTAATTTTTACGATTATTCTTACTAGATAATAAGTCTGTCAACTTACGAATAGTCATCATGATTCTACGCTTGATATCGACACTAAACATCACTGTAAAATTTATCGACCAAGACTAAGAGAAATATTTGAAACAACTTTCTTCATTCATCCATATTCTACCTCCTTATGAAGATAGAGAGCTTAAACACTGAACAATTGTCGTTCAACCATCAACCACAATTCTCCACTCAAACTAGAAAGGACGAACTATCAACAACCGACATAATCAAATATGATAAGTAGTATATGAATTTATTAATTCAAATATGATAAGAGTTTCGTTAATACATAGAAATCAAGTGCAAGGGGCATGTACTGTCATGTACAGGAATGAACTTTATTGCAAGAGATGACTGCAAGGACCGAACGGTTTTGAGTCTGGGCAATTTGGCTACGATCCAAAGGTTCGATGACCGGTGAGCAGTGGATCCGAAATACTGTGGTTGAAAACTGTGACTGCATCAACACGTCATCTGGGAGGGGACCCAAGCCAGTTGTGGGTGTCCAAGTCTTGGAACTCCTCCATCTAAACGTTGTTTTCGTACTCTATTTTTGGTTATTTAAAGTTGTTTTCACCATTGCCGCCCTTTGAATGCACAGCACGGACCTTACTTTCCATGCATGTTGCAGTAAATCATACGTTGACCAAATTTGATGCAAAATTTGTTACTATTATTTAAACCATTGGTTGGCTGCAAACGTAGCTCATTCATCTCACGCTTTGCACGCTCTATCGTGTTGTCCAATTCGATTATGATAACTACAGCATTAATGATGCTTCATCTTTGGCAAGAGTTGTACGGTGTATACGTTAAAATCAATTATTATGTTAGTATTCTCTTCAAAGACTCTCAATCATGTAACAATGAACTTTCATACCCCTGCATACGTGGTGCTCGAACTCAAAACCTCAAGAGATAACAACAAATCTTTACTGAGATCGCTTGATAGAATCTATTAAACCTAATCTCAAAATTTAGTAGACTTGGTCAGAGAACGTACGTAGAATTTTATGTTAGAGGAGAAGAATTTGAACTTCTAAAATTTCAAGAGGGTGAACTTGAACTTATAAAATTTCAAGGGTAAAAACAAATTTTCAATATAAAACACATAGAAAAAATCTAAAACATAAGGTAGTTTAAAATTTTCAGGGGACCGACCGCCCCCACCCGCCCCTCGGTCCATCTGTGGCCTTGGTATAATCTATGAAACATAAGCCCAAAATATTAATTAAATAATTATAGAATCTATTTCATGCTTTTGGGAGGCTTAGCAGATTCTCTATGAAATGTAAGACCAAAATTGAGTGCGACGGAGGAAGCCCAATATTATGGCTCACAGTTGTCCTGTACTGGGCCTTCAACTTGCTCTAATTAGTTAAAAAAGGGTTTAAAAAGTAAAAATAGATAAAAAAAATATAATTAAAGAATAATTGATTGTCTTTCAGTTTAATTAATATTAATAATATTATTAATAATTTTGAACGTATGTAATATGCAACACATCATATGACCTTTAAATTTAAGGTTCTCGTACTTTTAAAAAATACCCGTTAATTAAAAAACAATTATTTTTCACATGCATGAAAGAAAAATTAATTTTATATGTTTGAAGATTTTTATTTTCTAAGAAACCGATAAATTTTGATATTTCAAAAAAAAAATTCTTATTATAAAATATTTTAGAGACTATTTTAAAAAATAGCACGAGTTTTCTTATCTTTCAGAATGGACCTTATTCAAATATATTGATATCGTATTTTTTATTGAAATATTAATATCGTACTTAACATAAAATTGTTAATTTAATACTTTATGTCATGCGCACGATTTAAGCGATACCGGTGATAAAGAAATTGGTGTTATTCATTGAGGTCTCGGATTTAAGCAACATAAATATCAGGGTGTGAGCATTTAATGTTAAATGGTTGAGAGTTATCTTTGAATAAATACTATCTTATACTTACCCTGGATTGATAAAAAAAATGTTTTTATGTCATGGAGTCGAGTATTGTAAAATTTTATTATAAGATTATTTTTTAATTTAGTATCCTATTTAAAATATTAAAATTAAAACTTTAATATTGTTTAAAAAATCTAACATAAAAATTCAATAAATCAATTGATATTTTTTTAGAATTTTTTAATATACATTATATACATAACTCAATTGGAAACTGAACAACCACGTCTTTCAATTATTAATTTAATTTTCATATCGGTATTTTTAGGGTTGAAATCAAGATTTATTTCTATCTAGTGTTATTGAATATTAGGTAAACTACGCATTCAGTATATAAACTATCAGTTTGGTTTTATTTTAATATCTAAACTTTTATTTTTTTAAAAATCATACCTAATGTTTAGTTTTTATTTCTGTTTAATACTCATTGTTTAAAATTTAACGTGTTTAGTAGTTATTTCAATTTTGATCTGTTTAATACCTAAACTTTTAATTTTTTTTCAAAATTTAATGTTAAATTTTAAATATGAGTATTAAAATGAAATAAAAACTAAATTTTAGATATAATTTAAAAAAAATTAGATAATAAAACAGATTAAAATTAATAGTTTAGATACTAAAAGCATAATTTATCATTTAAATTTTATCAGTTAACAAAATATTATTTTTGTCAAGACTTGATAGGCTACTAAAATGCGTGTGGGAGACACCATTTGATTTTATCTTCCACAATCCAATAAGTGGCCCTCCTCTTCCAATTCAAGATAACCCCCTTTTGTTTTACACAAATCAAAATCCCCCCTTTTTTCTTCCTCTATTTTTCTCATCTTCTCAAAGTTCCAATCTTTCATCCCAAAGTTTAAATCTTTCATCAATGGCTTCCCTTCAGCAAACTTCAATCGCCATTCAATCGAAGCTCCTCCCTTCTTCCCAGCTCACCAGAGCTCTTCCTTCCCTCAACCTCTCCTTCTCAGCCACTTTCCCTTCCCTCAGACTCACCGCCTCTCGCCCGCTCAACGGCGGTGCCAGAATGTCGGCCACAGCGGCTTCCAGCTACGCTACTGCTTTAGCCGACGCAGCCAAGTCAAACAACAGCCTCGACACCACCTCCTCCGACGTCGAAAAAGTCGAGAAAGTATTCTCCGACACTCAAGTCCTCGACTTTTTCGTTAACCCCACCGTGGACGTCCTCAAGAAACGTCAGGTCCTGGACGAAATCGTTAAATCATCGGAGCTTCAGCCTTACACGGCCAACTTCTTGAACATCCTGGTTGACGCCAAGAGGATTGACCTTATCAAAGAAATTGCCAAGGAGTTCGAGATGGTTTACAATAAGCTGACGGATACTGAATTGGCCGTGGTGAGTTCGGTTGTGCCATTGGAGTCTCAGCATTTGGCTCAGATTGCTAAGCAGGTGCAGAAGCTGACTGGTGCTAAGAATGTCAGGATTAAAACTAAGATTGACCCAAGCTTGGTTGCTGGGTTTACTATCAGGTATGGGAGTTCAGGGTCGAAATTGATTGATATGAGTGTTAAGAAGCAATTGGAGGAGATTGCTGCTCAGCTTGAAGTGGCTGATATTCAACTTGCCGTATGAGTTTTTTTTTGTTACTATTGTAATTGAAATCGATACTCTTAATGTTAAATGCATGAAATTTGTCTAAGCTTCTTCAGATTGTTTGATTTAAGGAAACTGACAGTGGGGTTAAAAGTGAAAGCTGATATTTTTAGGCAAAATTCTGAGATCAATTTCAAGAATCTGAGCCTAATTCTCATATGAAGTATGTATGTGTTGAAATAAGATGGAGATTGTATATCAGTTCATAAATTTGAGTCCTTGAAACATGAGTATCAATTCATTTAAAAGAGTGTGATGTACCGTTCTTTCAAGAAAAATAGTGTGTTGTACCGAGCAAATTAATAAGAACAATGCCACCAAATGTGAGATTCCACCCATTGATTTGTCCAGGCTTGATGGTCCTTGCCATGATGAAGTGGTGAAACAAATTGTTAGAGCTGCTGAGACTCTTTGGGTTCTTCCAAGTTATCAACCATGGTGTTCCTATAGAATTACTCGACTCCCTTAAGCAGACGGCACATAACTTCTTCGGCTTGCCTGCAGAAAGGAAGGTTGTGTGTCGTAAAGAAGTGAGTCCATCCCCATTGGTGAAGTATGGGACGAGTTTTGTACCTGAGAAGGAGAAAGCTTTGGAATGGAAAGACTACATTAGCATGGCTTACACCAATGATGCTGAAGCTCTGCAACAATGGCCTGTAGAGTGCAGGTACTGAAATATATCTATGAACTGTATTTTCACTTCTTTCTTCCTTGACATTTGAAACCTAATTAATAGAAAGCTTTGAAGACCTCACATGACATGGTGAGGAAATTGCTCGAAGCTTTGATGGGAAATCTGGGAGTAGAACTAGACGACTCGAAGATGGATGCATTCATAGGAAAGAAGATGGTTAACATGAACTTCTATCCAACATGTCCCAACCCTGAACTCACAGTCGGTGTGGGACGTCATTCCGATATGAGTACTCTTACAATCTTATTACAAGATGGGATCGGTGGTTTGTATGTCAGAGTTCCTGAAGACGTTGACATGGAAAAGAAGGGAGAGTGGATAGAGATTCCCCCTATTCCCGGTGCCATTGTCATCAACGTTGGAACAAAAGTGCAGAGCATAGAGTGCGAACTACACGCACAAAATCTCGAGTGTCAACAACAATATTCGTAAGCCCACAACCCACACAAAGAATTGCTACTTTATTCTTTCACCTATTCATTTTTGGACAAGAGAAATGCTCCTGTCCTGTCGCAATATATTAAAAGATGCTTTACTGTCTTTCTATAGTTTATATATATATATAACGTTGTAATGTAATTGTGATTCACAATTTTATTGTATCAATATATTTCAATTCAACCCCTCATAATTTTAAATATATAATATTTGTTAATTATTTCAAAATATTAAAGAATTTACGAGTTTTGCAAAACCATAATCGAATTGTTGAATTCAATTAATTGGGTCAATATTATGCTAAAAAAAAACATAATATCATGTATACCTTTTTTTTTTTTACTTTTTTGGTAATATTTTCAAGTTTTTCTTTCAAAAATTTGAAAAATTCATTTAGTGTGTGTTATATGAAATAAAGAATATCATGTAAATATGATGTATAAATGAATTATTGTGTAAATTATTATGTTAATATCGTTAAAAAATATTTTATTATTAAAAGTAATAAATAATCAAATTAACTTAAAAAATTAAGGTTAAAGTAAAAATATAAATATTACAACTAAATTAATAATTATATTAATATATAGTATTTATTTTTTACAATAAAAAATACATAAAAAGATATAGTATTTATTTATGTACACGGGGGACGGGTGAATCTAGTAAATATATTATCAAAATCGGACATCTTAAATCGTCCTAATAAAATAAAGGAGAAATAAATAATTGTTAAAAGAATCAAACGATTTTAATAATTGAAATGATAATTATTATTTTTAGAGATTTTAAATTTGATTTTGATGTTTATGGAGATATTTAATTATTTTTATACTAATAAAAAGAAGAAAAAAACATAAACAAATGGTGATTATTTTGGCAGCCATGTTGTACTTTGAATTGACAAATCTTAGACTTTGACCTTGAATGGTTACGACTGACTTTCGATTTTTGTCAGTCCACGTGAAGGGAAAAAACAAAATTTGGATTTTCGAAGTTCATGCATTTGAATATTGACCTGTTCTCAATATTAATTTATATTAATTCAAGTGCTATTAAGCTTTGCATCTGTTTTGGAAAGAGGTTATTTGACATAATTGATATTAATTTTCTCTAATATTGTTTTTATATCGTTTGATCAATATTTTTTGAAATAGTATTTTTTCTGTTGATCTGATAAAAGATACATCTGTGGGGACGCGTTTTATCTGGGTTTTAAATGAGTCGGATGTTACGTGGGTAAGGCGCATCTCTGGGGATGCGTTTTACGAAACGTGTAAAAAATTAAGTGTTAATTTTGTAAATAATATTAAAATGATGCCTTATATGTAATTAAATTCTGTTAGGATGATATTTATGTAAAAAAATTCACTTTATTTATTTATTCAGATTTGTGTGTGTATGTATGCCGTGTGCCGGGGCCATGCCAATATTCTTTTTAAGATTCCAGTTTTTGTTGATGTCTAAAGTACACTATTCACCGGTAATACTTCTCATTCTATAACCTTAGAATAAAATTACTTATAAAACCCCAACAGAAAACCCTAATTTCTAAATTAGCCTTAAGTTATAATTTTTCTTTTATCATTTTTATTTAGTTTAAGGCGATTATAATATTGTATCTGTTTATAATTTTTCTTAATTATTAATAACACAATCATACCCTACAGACACATTTACTCGAACTCAAGATCTCTAGAAAGAAGAGAACAACCCTCCCTTTAATTATTGAAAAAAATATTAGATCTTAAAAAAAGAAATATATATATATACTCTTAATCATTTGATAATAAACGCCCAATCACCTTTGTAATTGCGGTGTTCAAACTCATAACTTTTAGAATAAATAATGATTGTTTTAATCACTAAATTAAACTGATTCGTGGAAATATTTATATTTTGATTTGTATTTTTCTGTTAGAGAAAAATATATATATGATTTTGATACCGCGTATGAATGAGTGTATTGAAAATAATATAATTGGAGTGTGTTGAATGGTTAGTTTGAAAAAACTAATGGTGATTAGTCATCTTCATCACATGACCGACGTTGTTGATTTCACGCGCCTTTCCCTTTCGTTTTCTTTATTGGCCCGGGGATGCGTCTTTTGTCACTTCAACTGAAAGGGTGTTACTTTAAGAAATATTGATCAAACGATGTCAAAGAGAAAATATTAAAGAAAATTAATGTTAGTTATGTCAAATTACATTGGAAAGAGCCTACACCATGTAATGCACCCTATAGTAGCTCCCTATCAAGCAAGCTGTGAACTTCAAACCATTCTCCTGCAACCAGCCAACTAATTCTTCAAAGGCAGCGACTTTAGGAGGGATAAAGTTGGCCCGCACAGCTTTCCACGTGTTCTTCTGCACAATTAACCCACCTGCAGTATTCTTTTGCCGAATATCTTCCATCTGCTGTTCTTTCCCATTTCTGGAGGTCAACACCTTCCGCATTCCATGATGTTCTATTGAGGGTATTTATAAAATCATTCCACACTCTAACTTCCCACTCAAACAGGGGGTCTTCTCATTTCCATGTTCCACTCCCACCTCCCACCTCCCATTAACACGATGGCCAAAATCGCATACTTTTTCATATTTTTGAGAAGCGGTGATGAATATTCTAGGAAATGCCACTCTGAGAGAAGCGATCTCTGTCCAAACATCTTCCCAAAAGTCGATTTTACTACCATCTCCGACCACGCATCTACAATTTGCTAGGAACGACTCTTCGGATAAGGCGGGTACTTTCATTATGTTTTACCATAACCAAGATTGTTTGCGATTTTTGACCGGTTTTGGGAATAGTGCCTGACTATCCAACCCATACTTCGCCACTATTTCCTTTTTCCACGAAGTGTCGTCTTCACTCTTCACTGCTAAAACGCTAAGTCCATCTATTTAGCAATGCCCGATTCTTCGTTTTTGTGCAATAAGACCCAACCCACCAAGGACTCTCGGTTTACACATTTTGCTCCAACTCACCCAATGAATGGCTCTGCCCATTCTTTAATATTCTTTGATTCGATATTGATGCCGTCCATTTTTGTTTTCCTCAAATTGAGCTTTGAGACCCGCTACAATCTCGAATGATCTCAAAATTCTTTTCACATTTCTTACCATTTCAAAGATGGCGTCAGAGAAGACAATCAAACCATCTGCCAATTGTATGCGCGTAATGGATGGTCCATTAGTACCCACCTGCACACCTTTGACAATCATCTCAGCGGCCGCTTTGTTGATTAAACCACTCAGAGATTCCCCTACCTAGTTTAAGAGTACCGGAGATAATGGACAACCTTGGCACAAGCCCCTTCTAATCTTGAAACTATCAGGCTGAGCCCCGTTTACTAAGATCGCTATCAAAGGAGGTGAGATGCATAGCTTAATCCACATCCTCCACCTCTTTCCAAAACTTAGTTGTACTATTGATATCAGGTTGTCGTAATCGATTTTTTCCTGGTACGACTTGGAGAAAAACAAGTAAATAAATAGTTTTTAATGAAAAGAATTGAATCGCCATCGGTCTTTTAGGTTAGATAAGTCGAATACCTAAAAATCACCTTTTGAAAGAATTTTTAAGAAAACATCATTTAAAAGAACTAGTCTATGCTTAATAAAAAAAATAGTAATAAAAAGGTTCGGGGTTGATTACGCTTGGAGAATGATTAACACCATACAACTCCCAATATTGATATCCATCGATTATAAATTGTATCTAATAATAAAAATCTAAAAATTTGAATATTAATTTAAATTACGATCCTATTATTCCAAATTCAGCAATATGATTTTTATTTAACAAAAAAATTCTAAGACAACCATGGGTTGCTGTCGGCGTGGAGCTGGGCTGCTGGCAGTTATTGTGTGGAGCGGGGAACCAGTTGTCGTTGTTGGAAGCTGCTGAAATGTGGACAAAGGGCAACCATGAGTTGTTGTCGGCGTGGAGTAGATGCCGTTGGAATGCTAAGGTAAAAACAAAAATGGTGATTACACATGTTAATATTAAATCAAGTGCTATTAAGCTATTAAGCCCCATATATGTTTTTTTTATTAATCTGAATAAACACAATGCATTATCTCCAGTTTCTTTGAATGAATTTCCAAAAGTGTGAAAGTTTCGTCCATCTTTCAATTGTTTCAAGATTTGAATTATAATTTCATTGTTTGTGGAAACTTTTTACCCTCCACAATGGACTTTTGATCCTTCGATTACTTTTCTTCTATTGATTTAACTTTAGATCAGGAATTCAATAATTCAACGTCATGGCCAAAATAAAAGTACAGTTTTAATGTAAAAGTTAAAATTTTTATTTATTTATTTATTTATAATAAAAAATCAAAATGACAATTAATATTTTTTTGTTGTTGTTGTATCGATTTCAGACTTTCGTACTAATTAATCTGGATCAACATACGTCGTACATCTAACTTTGGTGCATGAGTCTCCAATAAATTTTTTTTATATACACAAAGCTCAACTCGAGATCTACTTAAGCGATATCAAATTGTTTATTACTTAAATCAACTACATTGATTATAATTTGTTATGATTGAACCAAGTTTAAAATTTGTTATGATTGAACCAAGGCATGAGACGAGACCTGAAGTCGATAGGTTTCGATCTGATCAGATTCTATCGAGTTATATTCTTTAAAAAGAGTCAGATTCAAATTAGGTTGGTAAGGGTTTTTTAGAGACTGTATTCAGATCGAGTCGAATTTGGGTCTAAAGTGAAAATATTTGACCCGACCTAACTTGACCCAAAAAAAATTGTAATTTTAACTTACATATTTATGGATAATTGCAATAAGATTCATCTATATATTATTTTTCAATTAAATCTATATTTTTATCATCCTATTATAAAGATCATTTTTTGATGAGAAGGGATGAATTTTTCAACTATATCCGCTGATATATTAACAATGATGTGTATAATTACACCAATCTCCACCCATGTTTTAAGAATTAGAGAGTATAGTTAAAAAATTTAATTATGTCAGATAAAAACCCACAGATTATGATTATTATTTAAATAAACCATAATTATATATTACATTAATCGCATTTAAATCTAATTACTATATAGTTTTTCAATACGCGAGCCTAATAAAGCGTGCATTATGTTGACCAAGATGCCCTTGCAAGTGGATATTACGTTTTTGTTCAAAAGCAGACTTTGAGAACTGACCGCGCATTTCATTTTCTCCCAATTCATTATTTTTATATTCGAAGCATATACAAGTTGGAGGTTGGCACCCAAATTTATTAAGATATAAATGAATATACAATAAAAATAAAATTTTAATTATCTTAAAATGAAAAAAATGATTTAATAAAATTTAATAAAATATTATATTTTAGCCTCAACAAAAGTAATAATTTACTTTTAACTTTTCAAAAATTTCTAATTTGTCTCTTGTCCAAAAGCATGAATTAAATATTGAAATTCAGTACGTATATTTGAATTTGACAGTGGATATTTTAAAATTCGGAAGAGTACAAAGATTGAGACAACCATTTGACCTTTTTCTTTCTTTCATCATCTTAATTTTATAATAATAAGATAAATTGTAAATTTGGTAATTGAATTTTATTATATTTTATTTTATTTATTATATTTTAAATGTTTTTAATTTTTCATTGAGCTTAATAGAGTGACAAAAAAAAGCCTAACCTATTAAGTTTGGTGAAAAATTTAAAATATTTAAAATATAATAAATGGAATAGGAAAGAGAGTAATTTCTAATCGGTAATTTGCCCTATAATAATAATTTCCTGATCCTTCAATCTTTGGTGATGTTTGCGTTAGAGATCAAAAGGCAAGAACTTGGCCTACTTCTTTGATTGTAGACGCCCTGATCCTTGTCTTGTTCAAAATTCAAGATTAAGAATTTCCACAATACCGTCACTATTCTATAAATTTCAATTATGAAGCTCGTAAAGAAAGTTTCAACCATTTCTCCACTATATATCGAGATCTTTCCCTCTCTTTTTTCTCACCAAACTATCAGATTTTCATCAAACAAACCCTTTTCTTCGATCTCCAATTCATTAACACTCGTGAATGGCTCCAAGTTTAGACGATGCCAACCTTTTCAACTTCGTCGTTCGAGACGGCAACGGTGTCAAAGGGATGGTGGACGCCGGTTTGTCGACGGTGCCACAGGCATACTTGCAACCACCGAAAGAGAGGATCGACAAGGACGCCGCTCGTAAACACGGGCAGCCGCCGATTGATTTGTCGAAGCTAGATGGGCCCGAGCACGACCAAGTGGCAGAACAAATTGTTAGAGCTGCTGAGAGTCTTGGATTCTTCCAAGTCGTCAACCATGGAGTGCCGGTGGAACTACTCGAGTCCCTTAAGGACACCGCACATGATTTCTTCGGCCTGTCGCCGGAAAAGAAGGCGGTTTACCGTGCCGAAGTTAGTCCGACTCCGTTGGTGAAGTACGGGACGAGCTTCGTGCCGCAGAAAGAGAAGGCTTTGGAATGGAAAGATTATATCAGCATGCAATACACTAACGATGACGAAGCTCTTCAGCTTTGGCCTGCAGAGATCAAGGACGTCTCACTTGAATACTTGAGGACATCAATGAGCATGGTGAGAAAATTGCTTCAAGTTTTGTTGGAAAATTTAGGCGTAAAATCAGATGACTTGATCATCGATGTACTCCTAGACAAGAAGATGGTTAACATGAATTTCTATCCCACGTGCCCTAATCCTGACCTCACCGTCGGAGTAGGACGTCACTCCGATATGGGAACTCTAACCGTATTATTACAAGATGGAATCGGCGGTTTATACATAAAAATCGAAGAAGACTCTGAGTTCGGAAAGAAGGGAGAATGGGTAGAGATCCCTCCTGTTCAAGGTGCACTGGTCATCAATGTCGGTGACATGATACAGGTACATAAATGAAATAAATTTAGAGACTAACACGAACCCAAACCCAAACCCGAACTCAAAAGTTAATTTAATCATTCCAATTTGTGTTATATCTGCAGATACTAAGCAATGGGAAATACAAAAGTGCAGAGCATAGAGTCCGTACCACGAGCACAAAATCAAGGGTGTCGATACCTATATTTACAATGCCAAGCGCAACGGCAAAGATTGCACCTTTGCCTCAAGTGGTCGAAAAAGATGGTCATGCTCTTTATAGAGAGTTTGTGCTGGCTGATTATATGAAAAATTTCTTCGGAAACGCTCACGATGGCAAGAAATCGCTTGATTTTGCCGCCATTAACGCCGCTTGATTGCATCAACTTCGTGATTCGGTATTTACCAATAAACTGTCCTTCAATCGGCTTTATAATACCAAACTTGTTGATGTTATTTCTCTATGTAAAAAGCTTAAGGAAGTCACTTCTTTGACGTCATGATTGTTTGTTTAAAAAATAAGCTATTTGACCTTAATTTATTCGAAGAAAAAATACATCAAAAATATTTAAAACGAAGATACCAGCAAAGGACGGAACTAAAAATAAATCAATTTTAATGACTAAAATAAAAGTAAGAGAAAAGTTGAAGGATGCAATTTATAATTTAAAACAAAAAGAATTAGAGACAACGTATCTGAACTCTTAACTACATTTACGAATCAAAATCTTCCGAACTCCTCCAATAGGAAGAAGCTGGAGGATAGACTGCCTCTCCTAATTCAATCCATTTGCGGGTCAACATTATTGTTTTCATCACCATATTTCCCCCATAATATTCTCTGCAAATGGACGAGAAGGAAGAGTTCCTCAAGCAATTCGTTGACTATTACGGCTACCCCAACGCCTCTAAATCCATCGACCAAATTCGTGCCACCGAGTTCAAGCGATTAGATGGTAGCTTTTCTCTTCCTTGAATTTCCCCTTTTTAATTTTTTATATTCATTTTATAGTTGCCACGTAAGAAATATTTGAACTTTTTTTTTGGATAAATAGATTTTTATTACCCAATAGCAGAACCTGATAAATCAGAGATCTGTTATACAAGAGGACAAATTACATAGAATATGAATCAAAATCAACCAATGTCCCAATGCTTACAAAGATTAGCATTAACAATATCAATGCTATTTAAGTTTCTACCCCTAAGTTGAGAGCCAACAATGTCTTTGATGATTCGAAACAGTTCTTGAGCATTTCTGGATCGACCTTGAAATAGTTTCTTGTTTCTTTCTTCCCAAAGAATGTAAATCAGAGCATTAAGAGCAATCTTCAGAATGACACTAAGCAAAGATTTACCTTTCCAAGTATAGCAAGCCCACGCCAAAAAAGATTCCCAAGAACGAGTTATAAAATGAAGACCGGAAAGGGAGAATATTGAATTCCACAAGTAATCAGCAATAGGACAATGAAGGAATAAGTGATCCCTAGTTTCCAAAGGATCATCACAAAACATGCATTGGCTTTCATTGATAAGCCCCATACGAAGAAGTCTATCCTTAGTAGGAAGTCGATCAAGTAAAGCCATCCATGAAATCAAACTATGTTTTGGAATATGGAGAGGAAACCAGATAATTTTCTACCAAAGTACAAGGGGTTTCTTTATCCGAATAGCATCCCAAATACTCCTTACTGTTAATGTACCAGCAGACAAAATAGAGATAGCCTCAGGCCTAAATTTGAAGATTCTCCTTAAGCTCCAACTAGTTGAAGGACTAATTTATGCATTCCAGAAATCTTTATCTTTAAGAACGTAGCTATTAATCCAGGCCACCCAAAGAGAGCCTTCACCAGCAAGAATTTTTTTGATAAGAAGTAGCATACAAACTTTGTTCCAAGTCTTTAGATCTTTAATACCAAGCCCTGTCTCAGATTTCAGAGAGCAAATATCTTGCCATCCTACTCGAGCTCCAGAAGCCGTTTTGTCGGCTTCTTTCCAGAAAAAGCGGGAGCATAATTGTTCAACCCTCTTAAGGACAGAGTAAGGCAGAAATAACTGTCTACACCAGTAATTGCTGATGCTAAATATGACTGCTCTGATTAATTCTAATCTACCTGCATAGCTAAGAGATTTAGTAGACCAATGATGCAGTCGAGCTTTAATGCTTTCAATGAGGACCACGCAGTCCTTATCAGATATTTTCCTTGTGATTAAATGAATGCCGAGGTATCTCACAGAAAGGGATCCAATTTTAAACCTAGTGAGCAGATTTATTTCCTCAAGAGTGGATAAGGTCATATCAGCAGTAAATAATTCACATTTAGAGGCGTTAGTCTAAAGCCAGACATTTCATAAAATAAGTCTAAAACACTAGTTACCCCAAGAACAGAATCAACAGATCCTTTGTAGAATACAAGTAGATCATCAGCAAAGGAAAGATGAGTAAGACCAATTATTTTACATTTAGGGTGATAACCGAAGATATTTTTAGCAGCTGCTAGATTTAAGAGGTTAGAGAGGACATTCATAGAGAGGACAAATAAAAGAGGAGAAAGTGGGTCTCCTTGTCTAATACCTTTACCACCCTTGAAGTAGTCAATTAAGCTTCCATTGAAAGAAACAAAATATCTAGCAGAAGAGTAGCATAATTCAATCCAGTTTATAAAGGTGCTTGGAAGACCAATGGCTTTTAAAATGGAAGAGATGAATCCCCAATTTAGGGAATCAAAGGCTTTATGATCTATTTTCAGGGAACATCTAAGGGAAATGTGCTTCCTACTATAACCTCTAACCAATTCTTGAGCTAGAAGGGTATTGTCAACAATACTCCTGCCTTTAACAAAAGCTGTTTGGTTGAGGGTAATTAACTCCGGAAGGATGCTAGTTAGTCTATTAACCAGAATCTTATATATGGCTTTATAGAAAACAGTGCAACAAGAAATTGGTCTGAAGTCCTTAATAGTACTTGGGTTAGGGATTTTAGGCACAAGAGCAATATTTGTTGCATTGAAAGCTGGAAGGAGAGAAGAATCTTGAAAAAATTGTTTTATAGCGGCATAAACGTCATTACTAATGATAGACTAGGCCTTTTTGAAAAACAAAGGAGTATAACCATCAGGACTAGGAGCTTTGTCATTATCTTAGCGAAAGAAATCTTCCTTGATTTCATCGTTGGAGATTTCCTTAACAAGATCATCAATTTTATCTGCAGACAAAGAGACTTTGAGAATATCTTTTAACATGTTTGAATCGGTTGATTTCACCTCTAGATCACTGGTACCAAGTAGATTTGTGAAATAATTGGTCACCTCGGTAGACATGGAGTCAAAAGATTCCAGCCTATTGCCTTGGTCGTCAATCAGAATTCGAATGGTATCTCTTTTGTGTTTGAGGGCTACAACATTGTGGAAAATTTTAGTGCACTTATCCCCTCCTTAAGCCATAAAACTTTGGCTTTTTGTCTAACAAGCATATACTCGGCATCTTCAAGGTTCTTTAGCTCAGTTTGCAGATTTATTACCTTATCAATGACATCCTCACCTCTTAAGGATTTGATCTGCTATAATTCAAGCTCAGTTTTCTTGTGGTTAACCCTGGCGGTAAGGTCACTGTAACAAGACTGGTTAAGGTTCCTAAGGATAATTTTCAGGCGCTTTAACTTAGAAAAAAGAATTTGCATCGGGTTACCATGAATTGGGATATTCCAAGACTGATGGACCACATTTAAGAAATTAGAGTTTTGAGTCCAGAAATTAAAGAACTTGAAAGGTTTCGGTCTATTAGTATGGACTTCTTTAGTAAGTCAGACCAGAGCCATGCAATGGTCTGAAGCACCAGGACCTAGAAATTCAACATGAGAAGATTTATAGGAATTCACCCAATAAGGATTTACAATCTGTCGAGCTTCCTAGCGAGAAATGGAATATTTGAACTTTAAGAAGATAGAAATGGAATTTCGAGTTTTTGTTTAATGCTCTGGGTTGGGTACTTTGCTTTAACTATGTTGAGCTTTGGGTAGTGTAGATACTGTGTCTTTGGACCATGCTGGAGCAACCCTTTACTCCAAGCTGCAGATGGAAGCTATCTTCAAAGATCTTACCTCTAGTGTTCATGGAAATCCTCGTATCCTCTTAACTCGGAAGCATTTTTTCTCTGTTTTGATCAAATTCCAACTGTTCCTATGCTTTATTCATTGGATTCTATATGTTTCTTGTTGACTAATACCTTCCGTATTGTATATCAATGATCTTATAAATGGTTATGAGTTCTTTGAAGATCTGGAAAAAAAAAACTCAGTAATATCTCTACTGCATTTGTTTGGTTTCAATTTTAAGATGTACTATTCTTTTTTGGAAGAAAAGCTAGAAACTAGGCTTAATCCATGTCTGTTTGTATAAATATTCAATAATTATCAAATTAGAAGCTAGTTAACCCTATAATAGTATTATCTACATAGGAAAGGGCTCGAGAGCAAACTGCACAACCGATTTCAGCTCATCCCAATGAGCATCAGTGAAGAAATCATTTTCCGGACAATTCGAAAAGCTCGAAGACGACGCCATTGATGAAGGTATTTGAGCTACTGCACTCATTTTGTCTGCAATATTATCATGCCATTGCCATTGGCTCCTTCCATTGATCATATGATTCACATGCATCCATGGCTTCTCGTCATTACAATAGCCTTCAATCATCGGAGCACCGAAGCTAATGTAGTTCCCATGGCTGTTCGATTCCATAGTACATGTCTGAGAGCTAATTTGTGTGACAACTGAAGCTTTTTTTGCTGCGAGTTGTCTCCAATCTGGTCTGTGTTTCTTTACTGAGAGGTTTCGCCTGAAAATTCGACATATGGTCCATACTTCCTACAATCCCGATAACGTAATAAAATTGTCATAATTTTATTGTATGAATGAAACGAAACATGCATTAACCCTACTTGAACAATATTTTGACTTACAGCTTCTTGTGTAACTATTTTCGGATTCGAAAAGCTGGCGACGGCGATGTTACTATTGTCGGTTGAAAGGCGGAACTCGTGCATCATCCAATCGGTTTTGGTTCCTTTGCCGGCGACCCCACGGTAATACACCAAGGTTTTCTTTAGACCAATGCAGGCATGGCCCGGTGACGATGATTTTGCATAAACAGGCTTGTCGATGCCGGTTGCTTTCCAGAAACCAGACCAGGTTACCCTGTTTGGTCTCACGCTGTTCCTGTACTTTCTTCCTCGTTTGCAGAAGAAATATGATTCACTCTCTCCGCCGCCTCCCGCTATGCTAGCTTCTTCTTCATTCCATCAAAAAACATCAACGTTTAATTCGCTTCTATAAACTAAAAATTTATGTTCCATGCACTTATAGTGATTAATTTCATGCTATCAGTGCATGAAATACAAAAAGTATACTTTTAGATGAAATTTGGTTTTAATTTTCTGCAACAAGTTCATTAATCTTAATCAATTAAACCAACACTAGAGCTTAGTTCAAACTTCGAACAATCAATATATACGAAGCTTAAGAAGTTATGAAAAAGAATCAAAACATGATAACTGTAAATCAGACAAAGCTACCTTTTATTTGGAAATTTTCTGCAAAACCCTTTTCCCATATACATATACATATACATATATATACACACACATGTTGAAAAATAATGAAAGAAAGTAGGTTAGAACATACTTGGGAGATCCCATGGATCAGACTTGTAGATGTCAACCTGTTTGATCAGCTCGATTCTAAGTGGTTTCTTGTCAACTTTTCGTCGAAGATAAAACCCTACAAGCTCTTCATCAGTTGGATGAAACCGAAACCCAGGAAGCGTAACATCTTCTTCGACCACCTTATTATCGCTAACAACGTGAACTATGTTCATCTTCTTCGATCTTGATCGCCGGATCTGCCTTAAGCATTAATCTTTCAACTTTTGTGTGTACAGTGCATGAACCGGCACCGATCAATCATACAGGGAAAGCTAGCTAGCCTTGAAAAACATTATATATATAAAGAAGCTTCTTAAATAATGTGAATTTGGAGTCGTCTCGTCCCAATTGGTTGATTTGTTCGGGTGAAAGTCAAATTATTGACTCTTTGAACAAAAGAACTTCAATAAATCAAATTAGAAAAATGTCTTTAATTTCTTGCAAATTTCAAACACATCCTTAGGGATGGCAACGGACGGTTTAGGGTTGGGTTTTTGGTCAATCCGACCCAACCCAAAAACATGTATCCTCTACCTAAATTCGATCCGACCCGAAAACTATATATCTTTCATCTGATTTGAACTGACTCAAAAAATATATATCCTCCACCCGACTCAAGTTTTTAGAGTATAAATCCGACCCGACGTTATATAAAATAGGGACTTCTAAAGGTCAATCTTGTCGTTGTCTTCTACATTAAAGGGCCTTCTTGGCATTTTTTTAATTTCAAAACTTGAATTATGTAATTTTGATTTTGAAAAAAAGAAACAAGAAGGTAACAAAATTTTTCTTCATGAAATGTGTTATTGACTATTATTCATTTGTAGACAAATCACCTAATCCTTCAATACAGATATATTTTGAGGTCTATAAGTGTAATTTATCCATTTCTTTTTACAGTCTAATGTTTGAAAAGAATATAAAAGCATGTAACTAAGTCATACTCTAAATAAGGTGCTAATGAAATGAATGTCAAAAACTTTTTTTTTCTTTTCCTTTTATTTCTAAAACAAGAGTGCATCATCTCTGACCTTAATTAGTGGGTAATACAATACCAAAAAAATAGTATAAAAATAAGAGTATATGTTCAGTCCATTATCATCTATGGCAAGCAAATGTCTGCTAATGAAGATGATTGCTCCATTAAAATAAAATAAGAGTATATGTTCAGTCCATTATCATCTATGGCAAGCAAATGTCTGCTAATGAAGATGATTGCTCCATTAAAATATTTGCCCCCAAGACTTGACTTACCAGTTCAATCGTCTAGAATCATTACCTCACAGTTTAGAGATTAAGACGTAGATCTTTTAAAGAAAAGTTAAGAGTTTGAATTCAGATATCGTGAATGAACAAAATCGGTTTTGAAAGATCATCATCATGATGATTCCCCACCAAACTTTATCTCGATCAATATCTTACACTATTTTGTCAGAGTATGATTAGTGGCTTTGAGAATTTCAATATTTTGAATTCGAGCTTGTCTTGAGTAAGTTACACGTGAGTTGTTTTTAAATTTTAGAGTAAAGTATATAAATGGTTCATGACTATAGGATAATGCTTTTAAGTTCTCTGACTATTAGAAGTTATAAAATGATTTTCCCATTATATGGAGTTGTTTTGTTGAGTCCTTTGACTATTAAAAGTTACAAAAATGATCATTAATTTTTTAACATAAAAGAATGAGTTTGGAACATAATGAATAGTCTATCTTGTAATTTGTAATAGTCGAATGACTCAACAAAGCAACCTCCTATGGTCGAGGGATCATTTGAAACTTTTAATAGTCATGAGACTCAATAAAATAATATCTTATAGTCAGGGACTATTTTTGTACTTTACCCTTATTTTTATTGTGTAAATATTTCTGTCGTAACCGGTTTTTGCCCGGGCACGAAAATTTTACTCGGCGGGAAAAGTGATGTGAATAAATGGTTTTTAAAATGTTTTGGGAGTCGCCATCGGCCTTTTGGGTCAGGTAGGTCAAATACCTAAAAATTATCTTTTAAAGAGTTTTTAAGAAAATATCAGTTAAAAGATAAATTGATATGTGTTTAACCAAAAATTCATTCTTTTTAGAAATAAAAAGGGATTCGTGGTCGGTTACGTTTAGGGAATGATTAGCACCCCTACAACGCCCAAAATTGGTACTTATTAATTATAAATTGTCTCTATTATTAGAAATTAAAAATTCAAAGATATATTTAATTTATAATCCTGTTATTTCAAATTTGTTAATATAATTGAAAGAATATATATATATATATATATATAACATATTTATTTATTTAGAAATATCAGAAAAGGGCTTCTAGGTGTTTTAAGATAGCTCTTTCTTTTGATATTAAAAAATAAATAAATAATAATAATAAATTATTTTAATATAATAAGATATTTATTTATTTAAAAATATTAGAAAAGGATTTCTAGTTGCTTTAAGACAACCCTTTCCTTCAATATTAATAAATAAATAATTAAATATTAAAATATGTAATAATTTTTCCTAAAAATAATTTAAATAAAACTAAATTATAATTTTTATAATATTTAATTATTTAAAATACCAGAATAGGACATCTAATTGTATTAAGACTGCCCTTTTCTTTGATATTGAAAATAAATAAAGATTATTATTTAAAAATATATATAATTATGTGACTAATATGAAAATAATAATAAAATAATATAAAATTATACAAAATAATAATTTAAGACACCCTTTCCTTCAATATTAATAAATAAATAAATAAATATAAAATATGTAATAATTTTTCCTAAAAATAATTTAAATAAACTAAATTATAATTTTTATAATATTTAATATTTTAAAATACCAGAATAGGACATCTAATTGTATTAAGACTGCCCTTTTCTTTGATATTGAAAATAAATAAAGATTATTATTTAAAAATATATAATTATGTGACTAATATGAAATAATATAAAATAATATAAAATTAATAACAAATAATAAATAATAATGATTAAAATAAATTAAAAAGCAATAATATTAATTTGCAAAATATAAAAAAATTAGGGTCAAAAATGAAAAGAAACAAAAAATTGGTGACTAAAAAGTAAAATATCAAAATTAAAGGGCATATTTTGAATTATTATAAAAATATAATTACTAATAGTTTAATTTAAACTAATTAATTAATAGGTGATTAAGATAAATATTAATTAAACTATGAGGGACTAAAATGGGTATTTACCCTAATATACATATAAAATACAGGTAAGGACTAAAACATAATAAAATAAAATTCAAAGACTAAATTAAAACATTCAGAAGTTAGTTACAGTGACTAAAATGAATAATTACAAAACTCGGATGGTGAAGGAAAGGTTTACCCATCAGCGAATTACACCCTCACCGGAGGGAAACCATTTGTCGATCGGTCGCCGTATTCTGGCACCGACCACCGCCGTCGACCACCGCTGACGGTTGTCGGATTTACAAAAATTTCTCAAAATGAAGATCCCGGTGTCCTAAAACCGATTATGGTATTATTTTCCCTTAAAAACGCGTAGACCTTCTTAGATCTAAAAGAAGCCGAGGTATTTTACCTTCGGTTTTCCGGTGGTTATAGCGACGTTTGATCTCCTCCTCTGTGGTAAGTTTCTTCTGCCTTTTCTTCTTCCCTCGATTTATTGTTGAATGAGATCGTTGGTAGTTTGCTGTTGTTGTTGGTGTTGGGTCTTGCTGGGTTCTGTTGTGGTCTGTTGCTCCTCTGTTTTCCTCGTCTGTTCGTATCTCTCTTCTTTTTTCGTGGCTGTTCGTCTCCTCCTTTCTTTGCAGGGAACCATTGGCTTTTATAGGTCTCGTCGGAGCTTGTCTCGGACCGGTCACAAGAGTGGATTTCGGTGAGTCACCGAACTATGTGATGACTCACCTTGGGGCATCGACGTGTGGGGGGGGGGGCAGCTGGCTTCTGGAATCCTCGTTTGGTGTCGTGGCAATGACGGAACGGCGTAGAGGTTTCTGGCGAGGCGGCTGGAAGCTGAATCGTCAACGTGGAACGGCTGGGGTCTTCTGGAAGCTTGGAGAGGCGACTGCTGGTGATGACACAAACCCTAGATGGGTTTAGGGTTATTATTGGGTAATCAAATTTGGGCTTCCGTGTTTGGGCTTCAGTTTTTTTTGGGCCCCGATTGTAATCGGGTTGGGCTATTTGTAAATTAGGCTTGTATATATATATATATATTTATTTAATAATAATAATATATATAGTAATATAAATAATAATATAATAATAATAATAAAAAAAATAGAATGAAAAATTAATGTCTACAATTTCCACAAAAATATCCTAAATTTAAGTATATTTAAATTATTGTTTAATCATTTTTGTACTAGAGGGCAGACATTGACATAGCATCTCCTCACAAATGGAACAATATCAGTTTTAATCCCTCTTGGTGGTCAACAATTCAAATTCTACCTTGGAAACACTTTCAAAAAAGAAAGTCAAATTCTAAATCACGTGCTTGGATGACCTAAAATTCTAGATTTGTTTTGAAAGAGTTGTAGTTTCTTGTACCTGCTGTCTGGGAAATGAGAGAATAAAAAATAGCAAAGTCTTCAAAGGCTGAATTATTGGTGTTATATCATGGAAAAATAATTTTCAATTTCTTCATTTCATCATTTAATTATCAGCGCGAACTAAATTATCTCAATTATTAAAGGAATAATTATTATTCTTAGAGGTTATAGGTTCGAACACTGATAACTACATCACAATGATTATAGGGAAATAGTGTTGTTCAGATTCTATTAAGAGGTTTGGAGTACTTTTTACAAAGATTGATAAAATTGTTGATGGTTAAGGATGATATTAGTATAATTTTGGGATTATATTGTAGGAAAAAAATATAGGGATTAGAATTTATTTTTATTTAAAAAAAAGAATTAAGTCTGGCGGTTAAAAAGTATGAAGTTAAAAATTAAAAAAAATAAAATAAATGGTTAAAATAAGATCTCAACACATAACTCTTGAAAATTTAGATGGATTAAAAGAAATTGTCCCAATCAAATACTCACACAAAATTATGACTTATCGAGTGTTACACCGTTCTTAAGCTCTATTTGTTTCGCATAAAACATTTTTTCAAAAATATTTTTCAGTGATTGGTTGGAAGAAAATTGTTTGATCAATATAAAACATTTTTCTGATTAACAAAATTTACTTTGCATTTTATGGAAAACGACTTACGGTATGATTTTTCGTAAGTCATTTTTCAAACTTTTAACCCAAGAGAATAAATACTCAAAATAATTTTATTTTATATGTTTATTATTAATATAACATTTTAATATCATTTTGATCAAAAATATTATTTCTTAAAATATTTAAAATATGTTTATTAATATTTTTAATAATATAATATAATATTTTAATTTTAATGACTTCTAAAAGATTCATCAACTAGTGAATAATTATTTATACAACCTCTTCCAAATACCGTAAAATATTTTCTGAAAAAAGTTTTCTAAAAAATATAATTCATTTTACATAAAAACATTTTTTAAAATATATTGTTTTCACTAAAAAGCTTATTTTTGAAATTTATATTTTAATATACTTTTATTTTGTTTCATTTTAATCTTAAATTTAAAACAAAAATATATTATAGCAAAAGTAACGATAATTGTCTATAACAAAAAATAAATTTTGAATAATATATTTTTTTATAGTTAAAAGAATGATTGAACATCAGAGAAATCGTAAGATATTTCGGTGTTTATTATCAAATTGGTTTAGAGTTTAAAGAATAAATACTATCCCTTAGTAAAAGTTTATACGTAAAGTTCTCATCATTTTGGATATTAAAAAAATAAATATTGTTTTTGATGATTTAACCTTTTGAGAACTTCTACCATTTGTCACTCAATTTTTTTTTAAAATAATTAAATTATAATATCTAAAATATTGAAATATATCAATATTTTAATTATCATTGTTAATGTGTCAATAAAATTAGCTGACTCTTATTCCCATATGTAATAGGGTAAGGGGAGGTAGGATAGTATGATGCCCCCAATGCCAGGTTGAGAGCAGCTTCCGTAGGAGACCTCCGAATTATGAAATGCCCTCCGTGAGACTCGATCCCACGACCCCAAGGTTAAGAGCCTTGTGCTCTACCCCAAGGTTGACATTGTTAATGTGTCAATAGGGATGACAACTCAACCCGAACCCGACCCGATCGGGTCGGATTTTTTTTAAAAAAAAAAAATCGGATTCGGATCGGGTTTAGGGTGAAAAAAATCCGACCAGACCCGACCCGAAATATATATATAATTTTACCTATATATTTAGGGATAATTATAATATTACCCCTCTATATATAATTTTTTTCAATTAAGTCACTGTTTTTATTGAATAAAATATATTTTTTAATTATTTCGTGTCGGGTCGGGTCGGATTTCTAAGTCATATATTCGAGTCGGGTCGGGTCGGGTGAAACTTTAATTTCTTCGAGTCGGGTCGGGTCACGGGTGGAGGACCCTTTCTTCTCGGGTCAGGTCGGGTGACCCAAAAACCCGACTCGACCCGACCCGACCCGTTGCCATCCTATGTGTCAATGTCAACCCGAAATTACATAAAATAAAACATCATTTTTTTATTCAAAGAAAATCGAGCTGACCCCGTTCGCAATTCACCTTGTCTTAACTTATCTGGACTGGGCTGATCATACTGGGCCTGCTTACACAGTTCTCAAACGATCCCTTAATTAATTGTTCATGAATAAGGCAAGAGAGAATCCCATTCATTCATATAATTCATTTTGGTCATAAATATTCTAAGGGTGAAACATGGGAGTTTATGTAGTCATAGAGTTTTGCTCACCTAGCCGGTTTATTCGCGATAAGAAACGAACACATAATTTTATTTTAGGGGGCAAATTTATAAAATCTTAGGTAAGAATAAATTTATAAAATTTTATGAAAGTAAATTATCAATTAAAAATAGATTAAAAAAATATAAATATAAGATAATTCGAAATTTTTAGGAGGGCGATTGCCCTCACTCATCCCTCCTCGGTCCATTTATGCTCGTTATCGTTATCTTCGGAAGTAAAAAAAAATATAGTGTTTCCTCTATTCCACTAAATATGTCTCTTTTTGTTTTTTTTTTCATTTAAAATGTCTTAAAAAATCAATAAATAACAAAATTTATATTTACTTTTTTAACCTTATATATCTCGATCTTTTATATATTAAAACAAATCAATTAAATCTATTAATTAGGAGTATATTTCTTCGTATATCTATCAACATTAAAGCCTAATAGCCCGAGCCCAATAAGAAGAAGAAGACAAAAGCGAAACCCTAGTTGACATCCGCTCATGCTCACTCTCAAACGCACTACTTGCATTTCCTCGACTATAAATTCCGCATTTCCTCCCCGGCCCTCGAATTCCTCGTCTCCTTTTCTTTCTATTGCCGCCTTTCTCGGTTCCTCAGGTTTGCCCCTTTCCCTTTCTTTTTCATTAAGATCCGTATGGTTTTAGAAACTTATACTCGTCTATTCTTGTTTTTAATCTTAGATATTGCTTTCTTTATCATTTCTGGGATTTTGTTGGAAGTGTGAATGTTTTTAGTAGTTAATTATGCTGTTACTTAGCTCTAAAATGTTTTTGAATGTGTTTTAAATCTGGGTATTGGTTATTTATAGCTGCTATGATTTAATTTTCATGTTTTGCATAGTATAGGGAACATGAATGTTTTTAGTCGCAAAGCATGCGTAAAATGTTTTTGAATGTGGTTTTAATCTGGTTTTTGCTTATGTTCAGCTTCTATGACTTCCATTTCCCTTTTTGGATGTTATAGGAGACCTGAATGGTTTAAGTGGTAAATTATGATGTTTCTTAGCTCTAAAATGTTTTTGAATGTTTATTGTAATCTGGGTATTGGTTAATATGATTTCAGATCTTGAAATGCGCTTTTTTATATTTGATGTGTTTTGAGTTTCTTGAGATTGTGCTTATTTTGATGTATTGTGTATGTGTTTTTTTAGCAAGATCAATAATTATATTTGTTTTCTGTTTGCTTGGCAGCTTTGATTCTTCGTGGTATTTTAAAGACAATTCAAGATGGTAAGTTGAATAAACATTTTATTCTCATTTTTGTGGATTTATTCAAGTTTTTTTGGTGATGATTTGATTAATGCTATGTTGATGTGTTGCAGGTCAAGTTTACAGCTGAGGAGCTTCGGGCCATTATGGACCGAAAGCACAACATCCGTAATATGTCTGTTATTGCCCATGTGGATCATGGTAAGATTTCTTTCATTCATATTTGTTAATGGTGAACCTGACGAAATAGATCAAAGCTTGTTTGAGTTATCTCTACTGCAATAGTGGTTGTTTATTTGTTTTTTAACTGATTCTCACAATTTGAAGTATGAAATTGTATCTGTGTTAAATTTTCCTGTAGCCTGAAGTGAGGATAGATTAATTTCAAATTGGGAGCTATGTCTGTTATTTCACTTCTATATGATTGACAGTTGTCGATACTAGTGTCTCATGTTGTTAAATGTTGGGATTGTAGGCATTAGTTCTGATTTAGTTTTTCCTTTTTTATTTGCAGGGAAATCAACTCTTACGGATTCTCTTGTGGCTGCTGCTGGTATCATTGCCCAAGAAGTTGCTGGTGATGTTCGTATGACTGATACCCGTGCTGATGAGGCTGAACGTGGTATAACAATCAAGTCTACCGGTATCTCTTTGTACTATGAAATGAGCGATGAATCTTTAAAGAACTACAAAGGTGAAAGGAAAGGGAATGAGTACCTCATCAATCTCATTGATTCTCCTGGGCATGTTGACTTTTCGTCTGAGGTTACAGCTGCTCTTCGTATTACTGATGGTGCCCTTGTGGTTGTTGACTGTATCGAAGGTGTCTGTGTGCAAACAGAGACTGTCCTCCGTCAGGCTCTTGGAGAAAGAATCAGGCCTGTCTTGACTGTTAACAAGATGGACAGATGTTTTCTTGAGCTTCAGGTTGATGGTGAGGAGGCTTACCAGACATTCCAAAGAGTGATTGAGAATGCTAATGTCATCATGGCCACATATGAAGATCCTCTTCTTGGTGATGTTCAAGTTTACCCAGAGAAGGGAACAGTTGCTTTCTCTGCTGGTTTGCACGGTTGGGCTTTTACCTTGACTAACTTTGCTAAAATGTATGCATCAAAGTTTGGAGTTGACGAGTCAAAAATGATGGAAAGGCTTTGGGGTGAGAACTTTTTTGATCCAGCTACCAAGAAGTGGACCACCAAGAATACTGGAACTGCTACCTGCAAGCGTGGATTTGTTCAATTCTGTTATGAACCCATCAAGCAGATTATCAATACTTGTATGAATGACCAGAAGGATAAGCTATGGCCCATGTTGCAAAAGCTTAATGTCACCATGAAGTCTGATGAGAAGGACTTGATGGCGAAGGCCCTAATGAAGAGAGTAATGCAGACTTGGCTTCCTGCAAGCAGTGCTCTCCTGGAAATGATGATCTTTCACCTTCCTTCACCTAGCAAGGCTCAGAAATATCGTGTTGAGAACTTGTATGAGGGTCCACTTGATGATGTCTATGCCAATGCTATCAGGAACTGTGATCCTGAGGGTCCTCTTATGCTCTATGTTTCAAAGATGATTCCTGCTTCTGATAAGGGTAGGTTCTTTGCTTTTGGCCGTGTCTTCTCTGGCAAAGTTTCAACTGGTTTGAAGGTCAGGATCATGGGTCCAAACTATGTCCCTGGTGAGAAGAAAGATTTGTATGTTAAGAGTGTTCAGAGGACTGTTATTTGGATGGGAAAGAAGCAGGAAACTGTTGAGGATGTGCCTTGTGGTAACACTGTGGCCATGGTTGGATTGGATCAGTTTATAACCAAGAATGCTACTTTGACTAATGAGAAGGAAGTTGATGCTCACCCAATTCGTGCCATGAAGTTCTCTGTCTCTCCTGTTGTACGTGTTGCTGTTCAGTGCAAGGTTGCATCTGATCTTCCTAAACTTGTTGAAGGGCTAAAGCGATTGGCCAAATCTGATCCTATGGTTCTGTGTACCATTGAAGAGTCTGGAGAGCACATTGTTGCTGGTGCTGGAGAACTCCACCTTGAGATCTGTCTCAAAGATTTGCAAGAAGATTTTATGGGTGGTGCTGAGATCATTAAATCCGACCCTGTTGTGTCCTTCCGTGAGACAGTCCTAGAGAGGTCCTGCAGGACAGTGATGAGCAAGTCTCCTAACAAGCACAACCGTCTATACATGGAAGCTAGACCCCTAGAGGAAGGTCTTGCCGAGGCCATTGATGATGGGCGTATTGGTCCAAGAGATGATCCCAAGAATCGCTCCAAGATTTTGGCCGAGGAATATGGTTGGGACAAAGACCTTGCTAAGAAAATTTGGTGTTTTGGCCCTGAGACCACTGGTCCTAACATGGTGGTTGATATGTGTAAGGGAGTTCAGTATCTGAATGAAATTAAGGATTCTGTTGTTGCTGGTTTCCAGTGGGCGTCGAAGGAAGGTGCCCTTTCTGAAGAAAACATGAGAGGTATATGCTTTGAAGTATGTGATGTGGTTCTCCATGCTGATGCTATCCACAGGGGTGGTGGCCAAATCATTCCAACAGCCAGGAGAGTTTTTTATGCTTCTCAACTTACAGCCAAGCCGAGGCTTCTTGAACCTGTTTACTTGGTGGAGATCCAAGCCCCTGAGCAGGCACTTGGTGGTATTTACAGTGTTCTCAATCAGAAGCGTGGACACGTATTTGAGGAGATGCAGAGGCCTGGTACTCCACTTTACAACATCAAGGCTTATCTTCCTGTCATCGAGTCCTTTGGATTCTCAAGCACTTTGAGAGCTGCAACATCAGGACAAGCTTTCCCCCAGTGTGTGTTCGATCACTGGGATATGATGTCATCAGACCCATTGGAACCTAATTCCCAGGCTGCTGCCCATGTCGCTGAGATCCGCAAGAGGAAGGGATTGAAGGAGCAGATGACCCCACTTTCCGAGTATGAAGACAAGCTGTAAACTGAAGAAATAACTGTGATTCTGCGGCTAAACTTCTGCTGCAATTTTGTTTTGTCTGGTTGTTTTCTTTAAGATCCTTTTAGATGCTTTTCTTTTGATGATGACCAAGGTGTATTCCAAAATAAATTGTTTGGTGAACTCATTATATTGTTCTCGTCTTCATGTCTATTTCGTTTGCTTTATTCTGTTGAACTTAATCTGCATGAATGCCACAATTATAAACATTTCGACTTCAAACGTGGTATCATTTGGGCTCAGCTCTTTTCGAATTCAAATAACATAGTTGCTTCATGAGTAAATAAATGAAAATGATGTCCTTTTGATAGTGTTCATGTCATCGACCATTGCTTCCAAGGCATGTTTTTGAAAGATTGCAAGTTGAAAGATTACAAGTGATCACTGAAATGAAATTGATTGCGTGCCAACCAATCCCACTTCAGTTGGGGATTATGACTGCTCATCTTCAACATGTAAACAAGATATGCATATGTCGCAAATAAATGGCATTATGAAACAAATATGTGAAGTACTTATGTGAAGCTTTGTTAAAATGGTTAACATGCATTAGGTCTTAAACGATTAGTGTTTCTGGTATTTGATATTGGTTCGTTCCTAATCTTTAGTCTGGGATCAAATCACTTGAGAGGAAAACATGGGGAGGAAGTAAAGTAACTCGTCCATGTGTTTGATAAAATACATTATAGAATTGTTTAATCCTTTAGCCATGTAAAACACAGAGAGTATCTTTGATGGCTGCAACATGCTATTCCTTTATCTTTTTCCCCCGCGTCAACCTTCTTTGTGGAAAGACAAAACTACACTGAATTCTGGGGAATGTATGAACTTTCACTGCAGTTGCCATTATGCTTGCAGACTTACACTTGCTGAAATGATGGTGTTCTTCAAAACGAAGGTGATCATATTTGACTGAAGGCAGATTCCTTTTTCAATGGTTACACTTTAACCACTCTTTGTCAAGATTGTGTATTGCAATAAAGCCATGCATGATGGTATTAAATAATAGTTATTATGGGAACTGATATGGAAAAGACTATAAAATAGAGAAGAAAAAGAAATGAATGTATAACGCATCACTGGTATTACTGAGTGCTACCATATTCTGCTGAGGATAAGGGAACTTTAGCTTGTTCTGGTTATAGTTGAGAATACTCCATATATTCCATTAAAGTTATATGCTATTATATGTTCCACTTCTTTTACTTTGTTCAAGCTTTACCTAATTCTACCTTTGGCAATGTATGTATTGCATACAATGTTATTCGGTCCGGGATAGTCACACTCGAATACGAGTATAATACATACGCCGAACACGAATACTTTAGAGAAAAGCGTAAATCCAAAACCTTCTTGCTTCATTTAAAAGTGGACTTGGTACTTGGATATTTGTACTGTTGAATGCCAGTGTCAGCCAAAGAGTTGATACAATGATGGGGAAGATTAGCTTTTTTTTAATCTTTTGAGTATCTTTCTTTTAGGTAAAGCATGTTTTGAGGATAAGGAAAAGCCCACTTTACTGGTATTATTTAACATCTCTCTTTTAAACTTTCCCTCAAAACAGACTTACATGCACTACACTTCTCTCTCTTGCCAATAGGCTTAAAATAGGTTTTAATGTAAGTTTCTTTGGTACCATTAAGCATGAGAAAAACATCAATAATTTTACATGTCACAGAATTTATATTGAAGTACTTTTTGGTTATATCATGTCATCATATAATGTAGTCCAAAGCTACTACATACATCTGCTTCATCATGGTCTGCTATGGTCTTTTGGGAAAAGAATGATGACTGATGAGAAACAAACAGATCATTTTTCATATGTTTAGAAGCAATACTGTAGAAAAAAATGAGCCCTTTCATTATTACAGCATCAATGTCTGCTTCTCTGAATAATGAAATGGTCCATGGGGTGGGTGGGCAGGTTTAGCCTGTGCCATCACTGTCCAGCATTTTCATTATAACACTGAGACTCAGATTTGAATAAACAAAGGCCAGTGTGTCCGATTAACAGGTTAAGGCAGGTAATAATTAAATATCATTCATGGTGGATCCGAATCCAAGGCCCCTATGTATTTATTACCTCACACCCTCTTCTGTTGTTTTCCATATAGGCAGCCTAACCCCATTGCTGTTGCTTTACTATTCGACTCCACAAATGTAACGTTATCTTATCTTTGTGCCGAAACATAATTGGAAATGACCCTAACAGCATAGATGGTACTTTCCTTGTAAGTTTCCAACTATTTCTAGAAAACCAGCTGATGATAATACAGAAAAATTGGAAACAACTTGCTGAAAACCTGCTATCATATGGCCATATGTTTTTAGCTGATAGCATTTAGCAGCCTCCGCCATTAGTAGACAAAACACCAAAAAAACAATTCCCTTTGATGTGAAAGATAAAAAAGAAAGTAGATGCTAATACTTAATTTAGTTCACATGTTTGAAATTAGCTTGAACCTTCAACATATTTGATTGATTGAATTACGAAAGATGTTTCACATTTGATTTGATGTAATCTTTAAGATATGGCATTGATCCTTCCACTAATAGGAGAGGATAATAGTGTCATTAAAGGGATTTTTTACCCAAAAATACCCAAACAATTAATAATTAACTTTCAAACAATCTTTCTCCAAATATTATCAATCTAGCATACATTCTGACATAGTGATAATAAAGTGTGTTTTAGGAAACGCGCCTTGGAGACGTGGACGGAGAGCGCGGATCATGACTAACCATCCCACTGCTCATAGAAAACTATGAAAACTACGATCCATATTGAGTTGAAGGTGTCTGTGTCAGTGGTAAACCACCACCCGCCAAATAAACAGCATATGGAGCCCATGTTGGATCTATAAGCATGCTAACATAACATCCGCAAGGAGGTGTCATAAAACCCTACGGTGGTGGCATCTGAACCGGTTGTGGTGACGTCTAAACCAGTTGCGATTGTAACATTCTCAACCCGTACTCGACCCGGATACGAATCTGAGGTGTCACATTGACTTTTCAAAACTTTGATTCTTTGAAAATCCATTTAAAATTTAAATTTTTACTTTGTGTTTAGTGGTGAAACCTTATATAAAAGATAATATCGAAAATTCATATTTCAAAATGAAATTAAATACTTAATATATTTACATAAACTCTAAATAATATAGTTACAAAATAGATCAGAGCATTTGCGATTTAAACATTAATGATATATGCCAACAAAATTTCAAAATAATAAGAAGCACCTACAGTTCAAATCGTTATAATCTGATCGTCTTCAAAGTGTTTGATGTCCTTTCCTAGCTTTACTCTTCGGATCTCTTTGAACATACGTGTGAAAACACTTACACGTTAAGTCATTGACTTAGTGAGACATAAATGAGCAAAATAAAACAATAAAGCATTTACTTAAACATTTTCAAGAAACATTGTATATGGACACCAATATACATTTCATAAACATAATTATAACGTTATACACTATTCAATTCATATCAATCTATTTAAATAACCCAATGCATATCATTGAGAACTCAAGGTATGTGAGTGCTTTGAGGTTGTGCACTATAATTGCAGTCGAAACTACAATGTAGAATTTGCACTGAAATGCGATGTAGAATATGCACCGAAGTGCCACATAGATTTGTCCTGAAGGACAGCGTAGAATTGTCCCGAATGACCACGTAGAATTATTCTGAAGGACTGCGTAGAACCCTAGACTCTTGGCAGGCCAACTATACCTCTAACTCTCATAACATATACTTTGGGCTTTAACCATATAATTATTTCATATTACATTATTCACAGTATAACATTTTCACATAAAACATTTTCACGTAGAACATATTCACATAAAACATTTTCACGTAGAACATATTCACATACTAATAAAATCAAAATAGTACTTCAGAAATACAACTTATAGAAAACATTATAAAGATATTGCATAAAACAAAAAAAAATTATTTTTGATCAAAAATCTTCGAAGTTAGCTTATCGCAAGCCGTCCTTATATCTAATATAAAATAAATAAGTTGCACTCACCTTTGCCTCACTTAAGTTCTTAAGCAAAGTTTATTTTCTCTTTCGCTCAATCTCTTTACTACTTCGAGTATTTCAGTACTTGCTTTTGATCTACCAAAAATGAATATCGAAACTCAATTGACTACTAACAATCAGCGTTTATATAAATAAAATGAAGCATCTAATTTAAAATTTCAGACTGAATAATATCGATACTCTATACACAGTACGATACTTCTCTTCTATGGTACCGATACCTACTTCAATATCGATACCATTATGACATTCTGGAATTATATCTTCAATTATAGTATCGGTATCTTACTCTTGGTATCCGATTCATACAATTCCTTCAATTTAACCTTATAGTATCAGTATTGTTCTTCCAGAATCGATACCCTTACCCATAATTCACTTATTTTAATTCAAATTTTACCCAAAATTCACTTAAATCTGTTACTATTAACTCCATTCATGCCCTTAAACTCATTAGCACTTATCTCAACCAACTTACATCAATTAAATTCCCTTTAACATCTAAAATTTTCCATAGAATACTTAAAGCTAAAAATCATACCCATTCTTCAAACATGTTTTCAATCCTTTCTAATAGTTCAAATACCTTATTCAAACCTTTGACAAGTCAAGTATACCCTTAACATAAAAAACTACTCATTTTATCAACTCCTTAAAAACCCATTTTACCAAATTCACCATTAATACATCAATCTCATAGTTTCTAATCATCCTTAAGCTTTCTTTAAGCTTCTATACCAACCAAAGATTCAAAACCAACCAAAAAATTCAAGAAACAACCAACTTTAAAAATAACTTACATTGGCAATGGAGTCACGGTAGAAAGGAATGACAAGATGAAGATAACTCTCTAGACTTTTCTTTTCTTTTTTCACTAATTCCTCACATGTTAAATACCTTAAAATGAAGTTTAAATTCATTTCCTGCTAAAAGTCTATTATGCCCTTCCATTATTCAATATTTGATAATAAGTCCTATACAAAAATTTCCAAATCAGTCCTTGAACTTTTTAATTTATCAAAATTAAACCGCTAAATTTTAAATTCTTACACTTTAGTCATTAATACGATGTTTGGGGTATTACAGCAATGACATCTAAAATGGATGTTGTGCTATCTAAAATGATTGTGTTACCATCTAAAACAGCTGTGGTGCCATATGATACAGTTGTAGTGCCATCAAACCTGGCGATGTACCCATGTATAGTGGCAGGATATGAATATAAATCGGTGTAGTCGGTGGCTACTGTGATGATTTTGGTGCTACAGCTGAGAACGAGCCGGAAGTACATACTCTATGTCCACGAGTGGGGGGACGATGATGCTATGACTGTGGACGCTTTTCTCAACACCGATGAATACTTTCACCTTGTGCTTCCTCAAAAAGTAGGAATGACTTCTCATTCGTGTTGAACCACTTATAATAGTCACCTACAACCGAATAATGATCCACATAATTCGACTCTCTAAGGGGCATACGTCTATGTCAATCCTCCCAGATCATTATCCACTCGCTATGCTTCAGTAGCTAATTGACATCCTTTTTGCCCCGTCTATCGACGTTATGCATATTGTCGAAATTCTTAGATGCTTCATGAATGTGTTGTATGAAACCAAATTGGTGGAGCACGCTTATCAATAGGATGCCACTCGACAATAACATAACATATCATAGGGAATACCATAATCCATGCATCTAATGAGTCACTCAAGTGAGGTGGGATGCAAAGCCTCATTTCTTGAATAGAATAATGAGTCAATTCAAACTAAAACAAATATATATAATTCTTATCAAAATAATGTTCTAATTATATAAAAATAATTAAATGTAAATAATAAAATTTAAATACATAACTCTGTATCAGTCTACTGATTAATGAGTAGCCAAATTTCTTTTAATTCATCATGTATATCACGATAATTTTTCCTTAAACATGACCACCTATTCAATGTAAAAAAAGTTATTTCATTATATACTCAAAAAAATTATTTATATACGAACTCGGTATTGAAATTACCTTAACAATAATGGGAAGACTAACGGATTATTCCCCACTGAACATAAAAAGGGCATACGACACCACGCCCATGATTGGAGAAGAATGGGACATTCGCCGATAGCATTTTTCTAATAATTAGTAAACCGACATATTTCTTTATACAGAGATCTCAAAACTGTGGAGCCTCAACTAAGTCCGCCGGCAACGTGAAAATCTTCAAGGTGATGCAACCACATACAATGAACTTGGTTGCGAGATTTATCAGGATCAAGATCCCTCCTATGAGTTGTAATATGTAAGTCCGAGCAAATATTTTAGTTTATTCCTCGAAACAGTCTTCACTTAAATGTTGAAAATTTGTAGTCAACCATGATAAAGATATATGACCACCGTTGAAATTAGGCGGGATACCTCCAAGGTACCCCTCGCCCAAGGAATGTCAATTAACATCCGCCACAACAGAAATAACATTCTTATCTATCGGAAGCCTCAAATGTATGGAAATATCTTCCAGCGTAATAGTGCACTCCCCACACAGAAGATGGAATGTGTGTGTCTCTGATCTGCACCTCTTAATTAGTGTAGAAATAAGGTTAGATTCAAGGTTACAGTGCCCTTCATATTTCGCTATGTAATCGAATTCAACCTCAACTAAATACAACCGAACACAATTCAATATCTCTAACTTAGTGTTACGAATAAATAGATCTAATATATTGTCATTTCCCTAATTAAATAAATAATATACAAATTAAAATATAAACTAATACTGAAAAATATTCACAATAATTAAAATAACATAATTTAAAATTATTACCGTATCGATAAAATGACTCAATATATGATTCTTATCTAAACGCAATAACTCGCCTTCCATTTTATAACTGTAAAAAAATAATAAGAAAATTAGTAAATTAAATAATATTAAAATAATAAACTATTAAATAATTATAATATAATAAAAAAATTCTAGCTTCTATAAACGATAGTAAAACTTACTTAAAACTTGCTACAAGAATTGATAAGGAAGAGGATAAAATTTTTTGGTGTGGTCTGAGTGTTATATGAGATGATACTTATAGGAGGGATGGAGGGAGGAGGGAGGGAGGGAGGAAGGGAGGGAGGGAGGGGGACGGGGACGGGGACGGGGACGGGCGGTATTAAGGGGGTAGGTGATAATTAAATGCATGATCTCTATCTTATTCCACGTGTCAAATTTCTCGCGAAGGCACGAATTATTATCCGCGCTTTTTTACTATGATACCAGCTCGGACAAAACCTCATAAAGGCGCACTTCATGATCCACACCTTCTGTCCACATCTGCAAAGTACGTATCCTAAAACTCGTTTTATCATCACCCTATTATAAAAGATGCTAGAGCGATCATATTAAAAAACTCTGACAAATAATTATTGATTGTTTAAGTGATTTTTAGGAAATAACGCCGCCCATACAGCTCATCAAGCTTTCATTTAGTTAGAGAGAGAGAGTTTGGACACTGTATAAACACAGTTCCTTTCATTTCTTATTATATATAGGTATATGTCTATAATGAGTGCAGAAAAGCATATTGGTGTCAAAATCATCCAACTGGACTATGGAGGTGTGATAGAAATTTTGCATGGTCCATTCCATTATTGGTGGGCCAAAATCTCCCTCATCTCTCTCTCTGCATATGTATAATGAGTTGTCTTGAGATACAGCACAATATGTTATTATCATGCATTTGTGATGCTCGACATATAGTACCATATATATATATATATATATATTTCATCTAATCTATCTGGTCCAAAAGAGATGGGTGATTCTTTTGTAATGTCATCTTCAACTCCATGCTCATGTCTTTGTCACTGTTGGAATGTACAACTTCGAAAGAAAGAAGATAAAAAAGACAAAATGGAAGAATACAGATGAAAAGAACATAGTACAGACCACCCGTCTATCTTTGCTTCTTGAAACAAGTCATTGCATTTACATCAGATTTAGTTGTTTTTAGGTGTTGCATCAGTAGTTTGTTCAAATATCTCATCTATACCAACCCTACTAGGTTAACTGATAAGAAACTCGATAATATTTAAATAAAGATTTCTGGTTTGATTTTTTTCCTAAGTGATATATGACTCGATTCGACGCCCAAAGATCTTAGATACATGTTAGATATCATGTCTGCCAACTTTACTCAACCCCAACAAAACTACATGAATGATTTGTGAGGTTGGCCTTTTACATTGGTTGCCTAATGTTGACAAGATGGAACTATTTACAAACACTTTTAGGCAAAGTGCCCACTCATGAATAATGATAAAGAGAGGGATATATATATATATATATATATATATATATATATATATAAAGTAAAAGATGGAGAAAAGTGAAGCATAATGATTTTTACCCAAGGAGGAGAGGAGAGTTGGGTTTGCATCCATAATCACCAAGAACCTATTAGTAAAAGACCTTGTGGTCATATAGCATATGGATTCCTTGAGTTAGTGGATAAAGCTGATGTTTACACTTGCACAACAAGTTATCACATTTGCAATAAATAAATGCCCTTTTTTCTCTAGCCTTTAGCCCTACTCCACCCAATTGTGATCCTATGTAAAAAGAAAAGGGTATATTCAGGGCATTGGCGGGTCATTGAAATTCCCACATAAAAGGGCATAAAAAAAGTCTCATTGTGCAAGATATGATTTCTAGGTGAATGGTGTAAGCACACTTCCTTTTGGGAGTTTGTGGGATGCCTTAGACCCACCAATTTCCCTTTTCAAAAAGAAAATCATATAGGCCATCACAATTCCTTGTTCAATCAAATTAGGGTTTTCTCTAGGAACCTTAAAAGATTTGCATGATGACTTGAAAGCAAAAGTTCCCCCTTCCCACTCAACAAATAAATGACATTGAAGATTGAAACTTGTTTAGTAATGCTCCCTACCGCTGAAATTGAAGAAATGAGCTGTAAAAATAATACTATCTTCCATATTCTTAATTTGATTCCCGTAAACTTAATTGAAATATCCCCCAATTACAGTGATGCATTCGGAAATATTTCAAGGAGAACAATATTAGTAAAATTAAGAACGAACATAAAGAAATTCGGATTTCAGGATGAACACGTCCTACCATATACATAGATCCACCACTGCCCGATAATCGGTGTTTTTAACATCAATACAATAAGGAAATTGACGGTACGATGATCATTTTAAAAAAAATTTAAAATTTAATAACCAAAAAAATATTTACACAGTTTACGAGCCTCTAATATATTTCACCTAAAAAAATGATTGCCCCCTTCACAAAGTTAGGGTTTGGGGTCCATTATCCTTCTTGATAGGATCAGCATTTATGCTTTTGTACCGTCCATTGCTTTTGTTTACCCCACACTCAACTCAATAATTTCCGAATATTATTTTTTCTATTTTTATCAACGAAGACGACAACTTACAATTACTTGACATATACCAATCCCATGGGTTTAATACCTAAATTATATTATCAGTTTTGATATGTTTTAATATTTTTTTTTAAATCATAGTTTAAAACTTTAATTTTGTTTTATTTTAGTACCCTTTAAAAATTTAATGTTAAGTTTTGAAATTTTATGTACTAAACATGTTAAATTTTTAAGGAGAGATACTAAAATAAAATGAAATCTAAACGTTATATATAATTTTAAAAAAATTATAGTGTAGTTACTACCATTGTCCGAGATTCTATCTAAATTATTTTCAAATAATATCAAAATTTTCAAAAATCGAATGAAAATAAATCATATCTTTAATCAAATTGTTTACATTTGTTTAATTTATTCTGACTTTAATTATATTAAAAATAAATTAAATTTATAAACAAACAATAAAAGGTTATTGTTTTTGTTATTTAGGCTTATGTATTAATTTCAAACAATAATTATTGAAAAAGGAGAAAAAAAAGAAAGAAAAGTACCCACAGTGACATTGATGTGTGATTCTATTGGAAATGGGACCAAAAACAATTAAGTTTATTTTTTTAGTTTATTCATACATCTTTTTCTTGAATAGGGGACAAGATTAATAAATATTGAAAAGTTAGTTTAAATAAATAATGTTATCAACTTTTTTTCATTAAATGGTTGATCCAAAAATCAACATTTTAGTTATTATATAGAAGAAAATATAAAAAAAAAATCAACAGTTTAATAATTTATGCATAGTAATTCAACAAAATTCAATTAATTTAAATTTATATTGTTCTCAAATGTTAAATACAATATCATACATGTTGAAATATAACCCTCAATCATTTGACATTGAACACTCATACCCCTAATATCTATGGTGCTTCAACTCAAGACCTCAAACTTAGTCGATGCCCAATAAACTTGAAATGATATGGTTTTCAACGATTACTCTCAAAGTTTGTTTATAAAATATAATGATTAAATTATAATCACTCGTAGACACGAATCAAGTGACATCGATTGGTGATAAAAAAATTGTTATTATTTGAGATCTTTGGTTCGAGTATTAGGAATGTCAGGAGTATGAATGTTTAATGTCAAATGATTAAAAATTATCTTTGAACATATATTATCTCGTACTTATCATAGATTAATAAAAATAATAATAATAACTCTCAGTTTTTTATTAATCTAAGTGAATATAATGTAATATATGTTAAAGCTCTCAATCGTTTAATATTAAACATATATATTCTTACATACATAAAATTTGAATTCAAAATGTTAGAGAATAAGAAATAGTTAATCATTTAACTCGTTTGATTCATACAACTCTTAATGTATTATGCATTAGAAAGGCTAAAAATATTAATTTATATGCAATCGATTATGTTGCATACATTGCATTAATGCTATATTTTAATTTTATTTTACATAATTTCATATTGAAATACCATTTTTTTATACTTTTAAAAGAAAAGAAAAATTGGGTAAAATTTTTTTGTAAGGTAATAATAATAGTTTCTAGGTATCATATTCACGTGTTTTGGAGGTTATGCTGGCCATAAAGGGGCAGATGGCCCTTGAATATGATATGGTGGGGCTGACAACGACCCTAATAATAGTCCCTTCAAAATAAAAATATTATATTTATAACTGGTTCTTTTTTAAACTTAGACGCCGATCTTTACTAAAATTAAAAGTATAAATAGGTGTCAGGTTTTTAATTAATTTAAAGTGATTATAAGTAAAATTATTTATTTTAAAGATTTTTAATTATTTAAGAATAAAATTTTAAATATTATGTAATTGCTGATATTTAAATTTAAAATCTTTAAAGATAATAATCTTTCTTTAAGTTGGTATGAAATTAGTGTTAGCTAAATTAAGTAAATTGCTTGTGCTTAGTTAAATTAGGGTTGGTATGAAATTAGTGTTAGCTAAATTAAGTAAATTGCTTGTGCTTAGTTAAATTAGGGTTGGTCTCATTTTTATAATATTCGATTTAAATTAATCGATCGATAAAATCGTAAAACGCATGCATGAACCATAAAAAGATGGTTAGAACCCTCGACATCCATGAATCCCTAATGTCATTTCCAGCTTATTATGATAAATGCCTACCAAACTTTATAGCTTTCTCCTCTACCCTTATCTTGTTTATTTTTGTCCATATATTGGCATATGAACACGTTAATTAAAACGTCATAAAAATTTATAATATATGCAAATCTGGTTTTATAACAAATTTATAGTAACAAAATGTTAAATAAAGTTATATTTTTTAGAAACAATTTTGAATCTGTAAATTACATAAATTTTATTTTATTTACCTTTTCTTAATATTTAAAATAAGGGTAAATTACACCAATCATCACTGAACTTTATTCACTCTCGTATTTTACTCATTGTACTTTAAATCCGTTAAATTTTCTCAATGCATTTAACACAACCATTTTTCTCACTAAGTCGTTTCTCACTAAATGACGTTATAAATGAGTTGTTATATAGATGCAAAATGACGTTATTTTGGAGAAAGTTTTATTTTTCTAAAACATCAACGTTTTAACATCGTTAAATATTTAACGGCTAAGTGACCAAAAATGCTAATTGTATTAAATTTGCTGGAAATGAATATTGCAAAATCACACTGTTCGAACTGACAAGACAAATTAAAACTATAATCAACAAGTGAACAATCGAAACCGTGTCGTGGTGAAAATCAATGCTATAGAAACAAATTCGTCCCAATGTGTGTAATCGCTTAACACGGTCGCTACGAGAATTCATACACCTGAAACTTGGCAAAAAATTTGTGTCGTGATGAAAACCACTGCTTTAAAAATAAATTCGCCGTAATCGTGTCGTGGTGAAAACCACTGCTTTATAAACAAATCGCCGCAATGTGTGTAGTCGCTTAACACGATCGCTCCAAGAATTCGTACACTCGAAACTTAACAATCGAAACCGTGTCGTGGTGAAAACCACTGCTTTAGAAACAAATTCGTCCCAATATGTGTAATCGCCTAACACGGTCGCTCCAAGAATTCATACACCCGAAACTTAACAACTGAAACCGTGTTGTGGTGAAAACCATTGCTTTAGACACAAATTCGCCCCAATGTGTGTAATCACTTAACACAATCGCTCCAAGAATTCATACACCCAAAACTTAACAACTGAAACCGTGTCGTGGTGAAAACAATTGCTTTAGAAACAAATTCGCCCCAATGTGTGTAATCTCTTAACACGATCACTTCGAGAATTCGTACACCCGAAACTTCACAACTGAAATCGTGTTCTGGTGAAAACCACTACTTTAGAAACAAATTTGCCCCAATGTATGTAATTGCTTAACACGACCGCTCTGAGAATTCATACACCCGAAACTTGACAACCAAAATTGTGTCATGGTGAAAACCATTGCTTTTATAAACAAATTAGCCCCAATGTGTGTAATCGCTTAACACAGTCATTTCGAGAATTCGTACATCCGAAACTTAACAACCAAAATCGTGTCATGGTGAAAACCACTGATTTAGAAACAAATTCGACCCAATGTGTGTAATCACCTAACACCGTCGCTCCGAGAATTCGTACACCCGAAACTTAACAATCGAAATCGTGTCGTGGTGAAAACTACTGCTTTAGAAACAAATTCGCCCCAATATGTGTAATCGCTTAACACGGTCACTCTGAGAATTTGTACACCCAAAACTTAACAACTGAAACCATGTCATGGTGAAAACCACTACTTTAGACACAAATTTATCCCAATGTATTCAATCGTTTAACACGATCGCTTTAGAATGCATATACCCAAAACTTAAAAACTAAATTTGTGTCGTGGTGAAAACCACTACTTTAGAAACAAATTCGCTCTAATGTGTGTAATTGATTAACATAATCGCGCTGAGAATTCGTACACTTGAAACTAGAGTGAACTGCCAGTGGTACTACTCTTCTAATAGCAGTAGAGAAAATAAGCTCAGAAAACCTTTGAAAGTTAAGAAGATTAGTGTTGAGTGAATTGAGAATGCTAACAATTTTTCTCTATTTATAGCTTGAGTTCATCCATTTGTAACTCTTGTAACGAGCCAAGACCTTGACCTCGAATGATTGTGTCTAAGTCCACGAGACGAACATCAGCGCACAAGATGGTCTCTTATTCTCTATCACTCAACAAGAGAGAAAAGTGAACACTATAAATACCCATGACAATGGTATTCTCACTCAATGTGGGATAGTATCGAAACATTACCAACAAAAATCAGTAAGAAAATTGAATGTATTTAAAATACAGTGAGTGAAATTAAAGATAATAAAATTCAGTGATGATTAATGTAATTTACTCTTATAAAATAAGTATAATTAATATTCGTTCGGAGGTGACAAAAGAGAGAAAACGTGCCGTGCCATGCGATGCGCAGCTTTCAACCACCGCCGACACCTCCCTTTCAAGATCCCCTTTGGTAATCCAACTTCTCTGATAAGATGCTTGACCAATTACTTTTTTTTTTTCTTTTCTAGTTTTAATTTTAGATTATAAAAGAAATACTTTAAATAAAATAAAATAAAGTGGACGTCTAAAATACGCCCCAAAAAAATCAAAAGATACGATAAGAGCAGGAGTGAAAAGACTTTTTCGTAGTTTTTGTCCACTGTTTCTTTGCCTTTTGTCCTTTTTTTTACCTCTTTTAGCTTTGCCCCCGCTTCCTTCTCGTGTCTTCTAAAATATATATATATATTTTTTATTTTAAAAGTTGCAATATAATGATATTATAAAATTAGGTAAATTACATCATTCTTTCCTTGAATTATATTCAATGTATTTTTAATTTTTTAATTTATTCACTGAATTTTTAAATTAATCTTATTTTGATCAATTTGAATTATTTTATTATTGTTTTCATATGATGTGGTAATGTTTTATTATTTAATATAAAATAAAAACAAAAGGTAGTTAGATGTTATCGTCAGCCACCGTCGACTGCCGTAGATGATGGTCGTTCGATCTCAAATTTTATGGGTTATTTCTTTTTGACTTCCTGAGTTAGAATTTAGTGGTTTTTCACCGAAAAATATCCCAAAAACCCTTGACTTTTGACTAAAACCTTTCAACTTCCTCACTTTTAATATCTAATTATTAGAATTTGGAGCAAGTTTCGACAAATGGAGGTTGAATTCGGACTCACGGCGTCGAGCGAAGTGACCCATAAAATTTAGGATCGAACGACCACAATCTACAACGGTGTAAGGCAAGCAACGGTTATGTTCAGCCAATTTATGTTTTTATTTTTTATTTTATATTAAATAATAATAAAAATATCACATCATATAAAAACAATAATAAAATAATTCAAAATATCAAAATATAAATAATTCAAAAATTTAGCAAATAAATTTAAAAAATAAAAATACGATAAATAAAATAATGTAATTTCACCTGAAAAATAACAATAATCCAGTTATTATCAAAATATCAACATAAAATTGATTAGAAAGGAAAATATGTACAAAACGGTGCGTTTTGGTAGGAGGGAAAGAGAAAGGAAAAAGTTGGAGAGACTAGCAGTCTAGTTCTGCCATACAGCGGCAGAACAAACAACAGCGACATTTGCGCGCGTCCTACGTGTCAGCTTTTGCCTCACACCTGTCCTTTTCAGTCTTCTCCCTCCTGGTTGACCCCACGCGTTTCTCGCGCGTCACTCCTATCCACCTTTTTACCATTTTATTTTTCTTAGCTCCTTCTTCCCTATATGTCGGGTAGATGCCCCTAACTCTATGGGGTCCCCACCTGTTTTTGGTAACATGGTCACCAATTTTTTTATTAATATTATCTATTATGGCATATATTTTTTAATGTATTTGCAATTTATATTTTGTAAGATTAACTATCTGTTGATGGATTATTCAAAATTTCAAATAATACAAATTTGAAATGATTTTTATTTTCATTTTAAAAAATGTATATTAAAAAACAATTAAATCCGAGCTAAAACACTTGACACTATCATTTTAGTGGAAGTTTAGAGGAAAAAGAATTAATCTAATTAATTACAAAATTTTGGAAAATCAACATTTCTTCTTGATTTTTTGGTGGGTATTTTGATTTTTTTTTGGTTTATGACATGTTAACATGAACACTTGCATTTTTAGTGGATTTACAAGCGGGGCAAGTATGAACCGTCGACCCACAACTGGTACACAGGCACAAATGCCTGCACGGTAATAGCAGCACGCACGATTCCTCCTTCCCGCAATTTCTACAGACACGACCGGCACCACTGCCTCCGGTGCTACCTTCCTCGGTAGTCGCTGCCAACGTGCGCTGCTTCTCCACCTCCGAACTGCTGCCGCAAAAAGACTGCGCATCATCCACGTCGTCTCCCGCCGGTTCCACGGCGACATCCTCCTCCGCGCCTCCATGAGTGCGCTCGCCCTTGAGCTGGGCGGCTGCGAGGACTTGTTCGAGGTTGGTCCTTAGTGCGTTGGCGGTTGCCTCGTTGGTTTGAGCCAAGTCGCGCCATATTTGGTTCTCTATGCACAGAGATTTCACTCTTTCTTCGAGTGCCCAATTTAGTTTACCTATCTTCTCGATTTCTTCTTCTTTGGCTCTCAACTTCTTCATCACCCCTCCTTCGATTGCCTCCATTATATTCCTCGCTTGCCTCTTCCTTTTCTCCTCAATTTCCACCCTCATTTTCTCCGTCTAAAAGAACCCAAACTCCGTCAATATCAAAACATTAAAAAGAACAAAAAAAAAAAACTCACGTGTTGGGAGATAAGATGATCAATATCCAACTGCTGTTGCTCCATATGAAGCGAAATATCATGACCCAGAAACGAGAACGGAGAGCAAGCTTTATTATTGTTACCGCCATGCGGTTGTTGCTGAGCCAGTGAAGGAAACGAAAGGATTGGAATAATGGAATCCCTCGGGCGCTTTCTGGGTAACGGAAGAACATTGTTACACGTCAAACTACTTTCCGATTTCATCGCCGCCGCCGCTGCAGATTTTTGATCGTTAACAAAAGAGTTATACAAAGGAAGCAATCCTTCCGTTGGAAACCCGTATTCCATCTCTGCCGGATACAGATTCCCGTTTGCTTCAACGTGATTCATCATGTCCCTGTGAACACAAAACGAATCTCAGAGACGATTCAAAGAGCAAATGAAAATATTTCGTCGTTCAGAGCAGTCGCGTCGGTTTTAAAACGAACCCGTTCCCTAAGAATGGAGAGGGGAAAAGAGTGAGATGCCTAGCTTCAACAGCCATGGAGGAAATGATAGCGTTTTGAGCTGGCTTTGCTACGGCTTTTATGAGGGGTGAAATGGAAGAGAAATATAGTTGTGGTGGGGTTTATTTAGGATTCGTTTCCGTTCGGTTTAAATAAATAAAAAATTAGATTGCATTTATGAAGCAGAAATATAAGGTTATAAAATAGAAGATTAGTTCGTTGGTTTGGATATTTTGTCTATTTTAAGATTTCTTTACCAAATTAACCTCTTGCCTTTCCTCTTACTTCACTCTCCAATAAACAATTCGATCCAAATAAAATTAAAGATGTATATGGTCTAATTATGCTTCCACCTCCCATACTCTTCACATATTTTAAATTTAATCTCTTTATTTATTTTTGATAGGATGATAAGATTAGGGAACAACACTAGAATTAGAAACAGCAACACTGTTGCTTGGTCAATCACGTGTGCGTTTGTTGTGCGGGATAGAGTTGTAAATGAGATGAGTAAGACTGTGAGTTACTTCAAATCTTGCTTGATAAATACTCTATTCGAAGGGATTTAAATCGAGTTTTTCACAAGCCTAAACGAATTATTTGACATTCGACTCGAAAAGTTCGCAAACAACTAAAAAAATTTATTTATTAAAATTTTCATTTTTCTAAAAATAAATTATTAATAATTTTAACATTTATTTTTTTATTTTTTTAAATATAGTAAAAGGGTTTCATGTACTTAAGGTTCTGGTTTGAGCTTCAATTGAATTAAGTTTATTTTTTTATTTCGAGCCTCAATTCATGATTTTGAGTTCAATTCGAAATTAAAACTATTAGGCTCACGAGTTTCTGAATGAAATCGAACTTAAAAATATTTGAACTCGACTCGGCTCGTTTACGATGCTAGTGTGAGTAGACTTTTCTAATAAAAAAGTTAGACAATCCAATTTACCAGAATACATTCGATTGTGTTATCTACTGGGGTTCAATTATTATATCAACAGAATAAATGACTGAATTATTATATTAGGAATACAGGGACTAAATTTCATATCTGCTAGTACATGAACCGAGAGCAAATTAGACCAATATATAAATCTAAGTATAATCTGTAAAATTTGTAACTTTGTAAGGGTATTTTAGGGATGAAACGGGTTTACCGTCTTGTTCACGTATTTATTTATTTATTTTAAATTTGGTTCATTGTCTTGTTTACATAATTGGTTGTGATGAAATGAAAGATTCGATCATTGACCGTCAGGGTATCTTCCACGTGTACAACGCCACGTAAGCATAGCTGCGGGCGTTTTTCTTTTTCTCTTTCCCTTGATACCCTCTCCTGAAACAACGTGAGAGAACGTGCGGGGTCCACCCATACACTTGTGGGACAGGGTGAGAGGCAACGTGAGGAAAAGCGTGGCAGATACGAAATTAATTTGTATTTTGAAAAAAGGTTTAATGTAACCGGCGATCCCTTCATTCTTCTCATTTGTTATGTTAAAACCCAATAAAGCCTTATTCCCGCCGTGACAATAGGTTTCGTTTGGGATTTGGGAATGATTCTTCAAACGAGTTTTTCAACGAAAAAATATTGTTTTTTTTAGTTTCTTGGTTTGACTGAAGATAAGTTGTTTGATAATTTTTTTTTTTGCTTTTCAAACAGAATTTTAGATGAAAGGCACTTTTTATCAGTATTCTATAAAACGGTCCCTAAATTGTATTTAGAAAAGGTTTAAACTTACTGATGACCCCTTCACTCTTCTTATTTTTTATATTCCAGTCCAATAAAGTCTTATCTAAATTGGTAAGGTTGAGGTCTAGACATGAACCAAGTGACTATTGTTGTTCATTGATAATAATAAATTAGGTAAATTTTTAATGAACCAAGTTGGATCATAACATCACATTAAACTTTTAGTTCAAGAATTCATGTACATTGACTTCAAATTTTAATAGTAATAATAAATTAGGTAATTTTTTAAGAACTATAAGGTTTGTTAAATGAATTATTGTCTAACTCATTATCACTATAAATGAATTTAATATAATAATAACAATAATAATAATAAAATTATTTTTTAATGGATTGGGGTGATTATAAGGTAGTATATGTTCAGAATATTTCTTAATCATTAATAATGCACGTACCCTACCAGTGGCAGATCTAGAATTTTTTTTGAGGGTGTGTACACATATATTAATAATATAATTTTTTATATTTAAATAGATACAATAAAATTTCAGGGAGTGCACGTTCCCACCCTAACACGAATGTACACCCACCACTGTACCCTACAGACATAACTACTCAAAACTAAGACCTCTACAAATAACAATATTCATTTAACCATTGAAATCACTTAATATATTCGACAAATAATAAATTCTATAAAGTTATCTATAAAATTATCTTTGAAAATTCCATATCAACGTACATATAATCAAAATTTTAATTTGAATAATTTTACGTATAATTTGACTTTTTTTTTAAATAATTTATCTTTGGCAATATGATCCGCATACAGGCATTTGTTAAGAAGAATAGGTTTGGCCATAATTCAATTTGGATAGGTGATATTTCTTATGTTTTGGATGGATTTTCCAAGAGAATTAGATGCATTGATCTGTTGGAAGGTTGAATTATATTTAATAATAATGTAAATTTTAGTAACGATTTTAATATTCTAGGTAAATATAGATTTTTTCCCTTTCGGGTTTTAAGGTTTCGTCTTGACTAATCCGAATTTATCCATGTAACACACCTGACTTTGGTGAGCAAGAATTTTCTGTATACACAAAGACTCAAACTCGAAACCTTGATTAAGCGATATCAAACTGCTTTTCACTTGAACCAACCATGTTAATGGTAAATATAGATATTTATTTAAAATAATTGAAATCAGACCCTCGTAATTATATTATTTTATGTATCTTCTTTAGGATTTCTTTAATTTTATCGTATTAGCGTTTGATACAAAGATATGCCTAGATTTAATACAGTGACACAACAAAACTATTTTATGTGTCACATATATATATGATAACAACCATGTCCTAATTTTATGCTTCCAAGGCAAATCTCCATCTTCATTATAAAACTTAACATTTGAGCAATATATATTATACATATAGAGTGCTGTACACTTTTGTTTTGGCATCATAAGATAAAGTTTAGCTTAAGCAACATTAGACAAATCAGCTTCATTTGAGGAGACTAAATGACAAAAATAAGCATACAAACAAAGGGAGAAATTTAGGGTTTTACTAAATTAAGTGGCCAACTAAGGGTTTTCAGACATTGTACTTATTTTGCATTGCATGATTCGGGCATCTCGGCGAGGAGAGACAGATATTAATTTTTTTTAATCATGAAAATATAATATAATGTGTATATATATATATATATATATATATATATATATATATATATATATATATATAAGCAAAGATGTGGCTTGCAAGGCAGGCCGTACAGACAGAGAGGACCTTTATATTAATTCATTGATAAATACATTGCACCCATTGCTCATATTTCCATTTCATGGATCTCCGATTGCACCCATTGTTCATATCATATATTACAATTTATTTTTTTAATAAATTTATTAATTAAGTATATCTTTAACTTGTGATATAATTTTTTAAGACAAAAAGGCATCAGAGGTCTATATACTTTTGGGGGGGGGGGGGAATCAATGTGACCCTAATTTCTTTATCTCAAAATGACCCTCCAACTTAGAGCGACGAAAAACGTTCAGTACCGTGGACTATCACTTATCATCGTAACGGTCAAACGGCAAAAAACATTGGTCAAAGGGTCACATTGAACTTATTTTTTTAGTTGGAGGGCCACATTATTTTTTAGGTACAAAGATCTTTGATGCTTCATTGCTTCTTTTTTTTTTTTTTATAAATCTAAGGTAATATTTGTTCTAAAGACTTTCAATCATTTGACAATGAATGCTTAAATGTTCTGTATTCTCTGATTCTCGAACTTAAGACATCTAGGAATAACATCCGTTCTTTTGACAATGAATACGTTAGATATCTCCATCATGTTTGGTCTGAGCAACCATGCTTTTATTTTTATATATTTGTTTCAAATCATTGATTTTTTTATCAAGTATACTTGAATATGATCTTCTTGTTTAGGAATAAAACTCTCTTATCTTAATAAATAGAATTAAATAAAGAGAAAATTGGATGCTCATTGCTCTTGAATGCATCTTGTCATCATAAACTAGGACATCACAATATATAATATTAAAATAAAAGGGAGTATAATAGATATGAAGGGAGGGGGGTCATGTTTTCTTGTGCTTCCCCTTCATATTTCAACTTATTATTTATTGCACCAATTCGACTTGATTTATGGAGGTTTCCCTTTAACTTTATTTCCTCTTCACATTTCAACTTATTAAAGTCATTGGTACTGTGTGTTCTTCATGTGGTATCCAACCCTTTCTTTGTTTTCTCTCACACAATGAGAATCTCAATATCTCCCCCACTCTTTCACTACCATTTTCTATTCCCCTTTCTCGAGAATCTAGTGTGCATCGATATACATATAAATTAGAATCCACTTATACAATGTAAAACTCTTTAGTTTTACATAGATTTAGAATCGTTGGATGAGTGAAAATAGATGATTGAGATTGACTCATTGTTTTTTGTCTAGTAAATATCTTCACATTTACTACTTTTAATCTCACTCATATATTTTCACTCATCCAACAACCTTAAATTGATGTAAAACTAAAAAAGTTACATTGTATAACAAAATCATAACTTTGACTATCCCATTAATTCTCAAACCAAGTAGTGTTAATGAATGGTTGATGTTGGGTTTCTGTTTGAGCTATCATTATTTCTTGTATTGGAAACATACCTTTCTTAGAGTAAGCATATATATATATAATTATATTATAAGCTTTAATTATATATTTATAATAAAAATATATGAAATATCAGCAAATTTGACCATATTTTAAGGAAAGAAACTGCATGTATTCGTGGGGTCCGAGTAGTAAAGCTGAGGCACACATATATACATGTAAATATATTTATTCTTTTACTGAACTAAATGGTTACCCTTCGTGACTGTCAACTTTGCATGATAATGCAAATAACAACCAAACAAAAGTATTAAATAAAACAAGTATTTTTGGGAAATTTCAATGTCAAATATGGGCCTGGAATGGCAACAGATTTATTTAGTTTTATTTATATCACTTGCAATATCAATGACACATTTCCCAATCAATTATTTATAATTTTAATTTTATCTTTTCTGTGTATGTCTGATGATGTCTGACCCGGTCTTTTTCCATGTGCATACTATCATACTCTTGTCCCGCTTTATGACAAAGTTATTTTCAACATTCATTTCCCTCAACAATCTGCAATCTCCTTTTTCTTTTGTTTTCAAGGACAATTTATTATGAAATAAAAGCAGTAGTAGATGTTCTGTTAGCTTTCATATATATATATATATATATATATATATATATGTGTGTGTGTGTATGTATATGTATTGCAGTAAAATAGTACTGACCATTTTGACAGAAATTAATCATCATGTAGCTTCACAGCTCTATTTATCGTGGTTTATGTCTTCTTCTACCATCTGATCCTTTCCCTTGTCCCTCTTGCATTTATTGGAAGGAAAAATGTGGCATTGTCATGAAAATGTGATTACAGTTTACTTTTATTTTTCATGAATTATATATATTTCATCATTAAAAAAACAACTAAAAAATTGATGATGTTATAAGAATACAAAGATGAGAATGACCAATAAATAAATCAGATTACAAACAAAAAAACACATTTATGTAGAAAATCTTAAATAAAAACAATCATAGATTGAAAGATTTTTTTTACCATATTAATAGAAAATATAATAAAATTTCGAGAAATTTATTAAACCTTTAAACCCTAACTATATATGTAATATTAAGAATTAATTTTGTGATGAAATTTGAGGATTGTGAAATGTCCGAGTTTCGCAGGACCAAGCGAGCTGTATGCGTATCACTATCCACCACCTCAAACGGATTGACCCAGCCCGAAAACTGCCCAAATCATTAACGAATACGAATGATTTTCGAGTATAAAATCTATTACATATAAAAGGCAACATAATATAAAGCTGCAAAGGAATGAAATATGCCCAACCTCAAACTACATTTGTACTGGTTATAGTAATAGAATCCATTGATGTACTTGGCTCATTATTATGGCTCTCACAACCATTAGCCTCCATTGGTGTGTCAAGGGGAGGTTGATGAAACGGCTTTGGAGGCATTTCAGGTAGCTCATCCTTATTTTCAAGTATCTTCAACACTTTATTTATCGATGGACGATCTGCAGGCAGTGATTGTATGCACCAAAACGTTGTTATTATCATCTTTCTCACCATTGAATTTTCATCAGCAGAAGCATCTCCGAGCTCCATGTCCTCACCTTGATCCAATCGATCAAAAATCCAAGACGGAAAATAGATCTGACTGGTGTGATCAGCAAATGCATTCACATCCTTTCTCATTCCCATCATTTCCATTAGTAACATACCGAAGCTATAAACATCGGCTTTGTATGAGATGCCTCCCAGGTTTTTGTATACCAATTTTGGAGCAATGTATCCTATTGTTCCCCTTGTTGCAGTGAGCGACACAATGCTATCATCTACTAAATATAGTTTAGCAAGATCAAAATCTGAAACTTTTGGATTAAAATTGTGGTCTAGAAGAATATTGTGTGGTTTGATATCAAAATGCAGAATTTGCATGTCACACCCTCGATGCAAGTAGTTGATTCCTCTAGTCACCCTAAGCAATATCTCAAATATCTTTTTCCAGCTCACAGTATTCTTATTTTCTTCTGTAAATATGATTTTATCCAAAGATCCATTTAACATGAAATCATAAACAAGAGCTTGCTTTGATCCCTCCATACAAAATCCAACGAGTTTTTGCCGCGTTAGCATGATGGATTCTCCCTATTAGCCATTCATAATGGCTGAGCTGGCACAAAAGGATTATGAATTTGTTATAACATAATTGCATGGAATGTTCTAGTACTCTGTTCTCTCTATATACGTGTTTTTACATGGAAGATTTTATTTTGCAAAAATAACATACATACACAGTTTTTCAATCTAGTCCTCAGTCATCGTTTACCATCTTTCTCAAGATGATCTTTTCGACGTCTGCAACACCTTCGAATTCTATATTTTCTCCTTCTATACCATTTCGTCATTATTAAACTCGTTCAAAATTTAGTTTTAGATATATCTGAGTACATATGCTCATATATAACACAATACTAGTACATATGAAAGAAAATAATAATATAAAGCTACAAAGCGATGAAATGTTTCTGACCTCAAACAACATTTGATATGCTGCTGACATTAATATCATCCTTTGATGCAGTGGGCTCATCATTAAAGTTCTCAGCGCCATGAACCTCCGATGATGTGTCAAGAGGAAGTTGATGAAATGGCTTTGGAGGCATTTCAAGTATCTCATCCTCGTTTTCAAGCATCCTCATTACTTTATTCATTGAAGGACGATCAGCAGACAATAATTGTACACACCAAAAGGCTGTTACTAGCATCTTCCTCACCATTACTTTGTCATCATGAGAAGCATCTCCAAGCTCCATGTCCTCACCTTGATCCAATCGGTCATAAATCCAAGATGGAAAATAGATATGGCTGGTGTGATCAGCGAATGCATTCACATTCTTTCTCCTTCCCACCATTTCCATCAGTAACATCCCGAAACTATAAACATCGGCTTTGTATGAGATGCCTCCCAGGTTTTTGTATACCAATTCGGGAGCAATATATCCTATTGTTCCCCTTGCTGCAGTGAGAGACACAATGCTATCATCTACCGAATACAGTTTAGCGAGACCGAAATCTGAAATTTTTGGATTGAAGTTCTCATCTAGAAGAATATTATGTGGCTTGATATCAAAATGCAAGATTTGCATGTCACACCCTCGATGCAAGTAGTCGATTCCTCGAGCCACATCAAGCACAATCTCAAACATCTTTTTCCAGCCCAAAGTATTCTTATTTTCTTCCGTAAATATAACTTTATCCAAAGATCCATTTGACATAAAATCATATACAAGAGCTTGCTTTGATCCCTCCACACAAAATCCAACGAGTTTTACCACATTAGCATGATGGATTCTCCCAATAGAGGCAACTTCATTTATGAAATCTTGGCCATTACCCTTTGCTTTACCAAGCAATTTTACGGCCACATGATGTCCACTACGAAGCTTTCCTTTGAATACCGTGCCGTAGCCCCCTTCACCTAATTTTTCTTTGAAACCTCTGGTCATTTTTTTGATTTGTTTAAAAGAATACCTGATCGGAACTAGATTGTTTTGTCTTTGAAGGAACTCTTCGATCTTATCATCAAATGATAGATGTCTCCTCCTCCATGTATACGCAACAAGCGCAAGCAAACAAAGTATCCCAGCCGAAGTCCTCAGTAAGATTAGGCCAACTATGAAGAAAAACAAATTGCAGCACATTAGTAGTTGTGAAATGAATCCAATAACATGTTACCTACATTCTCAAAGTCTGTAAATGTAATCGAACTTGATTTTTGTTTCTATTTTTGTATATATGCAAATCGAGTCCAAAAGCATACCTGTTCCTTCAACATATTGATCATAAGCTCCTGTACAAATACAAAGACAAAAGATATATGCATATCAATATATATTTTTAACTCTGAACCTGATCTAATCTGATTTTAGGTTATTTTCACTCAAATTGAACCCGACCCATAAAATCTAAATCTAACTCGATCTAAAAAATATATACCTTTCACTCGAAACCCGATCTAATATGACTTTAGGATCAATTCAGGTTAGATTTTTTTCACCATAAACTTGAACTCGTCCCGAATATATTCTCTAAAAAATCAGACCCGACCAGAACCTAATTTTTATAGAAAAACTCAATCCTATACCCATCCCTACCTGTGCTTCCCCTCTTTTAATGGCATAGAATTATTTATTGCACCAATTTTTGACTTGATTTATGGAGGTTTCCCTTTTAACTTTATTTCCCCTTTGACTACCATTTTCTATTCCTTTTTCTCCAGAATCTGGTGTATATGCAATGCCTGTCCCTTAAACTTATTAAATGTAATTGAACTTGAATATTTTTTCCTATTGCAGAGTTTTTTTTTGTATATATGCAAAATGAGTCCAAAAGCATACCTGGCGCTTCAGTATAGTTATCTGTAGAAATACAAAGACGAGATATATGTATATCAATATTACTAAAGAACGAAAAAGGTAAATATAAAAGTAAAAATAACGCGAATAAAGTCTGCAAAGCATACTCCTTGAAGTGGGTTGATAGGGCCCATGGAAAATGAAATGTTTAAAGCTCTTCCAAATATCTTTCCAAGCCCTCGTGCACATTATCCAATCTGCAATATGAAGTATGAACACACCCAAATAAACAGAGTGATAGGTTTGATCCAAAAACTCAATACATGCTTTTCTAGCTAATGCTTTTCTGGGTTTGATCAAGGGTGTAAGCGTTTAATGTCGAAATGATTAAAGTTTTTTTTAAACAGATATTGTCTTGTACTTATCTCAGATTGATAAAAAAATATATGAATACACCAAAATAAACATAGGGATAGGCACGGGACGGGGTGGACCGGATTTTTGGTCACCTCGATCCTGACTCGACATTATATCATTTAAACCCGATCCTATCCCTCCCCTATAAATTCTAATATTTCTCCCGTCCCGACTCCATCTCGGGTTTTAGATTAAAATACCGATCTCGACCCGTTCTGACCTAAATATATTAATATTTTAAAATAATATATTTTATAATAATATATTTATAATTATTTATTATATTTTAAATTCTTAAAACAATATATTATATAATAATTTTTATATTTTTAATAATTAAAGTTATAAAAATAAAAATCATTAAAATCGTAAATATATTATATAAATATAAAGAAAATTAATAATATAAATCGAGTCGGGTCAGCTTTTTTCACCTTAAAACCAACTCTGACCCGTCGGAAATATTTATCATATAACTCGTCTCGTCCCACCCTAAACCCCAAAATTAAAAAAAGCCCCTATATGATCGGGTCGGTCAGGACCCATCAAATTCAGACTTTTCAACCTTCCCTAAATAAAAACATTGTGATAGGTTTGATCCAAAAACTCAATAAATTAAATTACCTCCAATATCGTTCTGATGTAATATTTACTCGATAAACAGAGTATTTAAGCATACTCAACCAGTGGATATAAAACTGAGATTCTTTGGAGAAACTTACACGTAATCTTGAAATGAAACTTGGTTGCTGGCGCAATACTCCTTCAAGTCGTCCTCCGTCATCCAGTCAATAAAGACTCCTTCAGATAGCTTATTGTAGATATCCAGCGTAGACATGCCTGAGATATTATGAACCCCAATTGGAACCTCCGCTTCCAAGGTGCAGGATTGACTGAAATCAGACAGCGGAGTTCCTCCGTCTAAAAAGTAGAAATAGGAAGAGGCATTGGAGTTGATCCTACAACGAGATGCTGGAATATAGAGAGCTGACTCTATAGGTTTCGTGCAATTCACAACATGCATAAGGCTAAGATTATAATCATGATCATCATAATACAATCGAACCGATTTTTCACAGTTATAATAATAAGCATCATTTGCGAAACTGAGAGGGAGGGAATTGCAATCATCCATGTCGAGGCCCGCATCAACCACTCGCATCATGTAATTTTCATAAAATATTTCTTCGACAAAGAATTTCCCCTCTCTCAAAATCAAAGTGGTGCGGTTATTTTTCTCACACTCAACTTCATACCTACGGTCACCACAGTGAGGAGGTTGGTTTTTCAACCGGAATGGGGAACTGATATTCAAGCTTCCACAAAAAACAGACCCACAATCCTGATTTACATGCCTGGCGAGGCAAGCACCAGGAAATACAAATACAACTAAAGCAAAAGCGGCCATTAGCTGACCCAACCATGGCAGCTTTGCTTTTTAACTGAATGTAGGTCCCTGGTGCGCCCTTGCCGTTTACGACAATGACAAACGGTTTTGATAGTATTAGGGTAGGCACCACATTAACAAATTTAATCAATTTTGAGGGCCATTTATGAAATTATACCATAAACAACTTCGACTTCAATTGCATTGTAATTACATTTCTTAGGGTTTTTAAATGTTAAAAAAGAGCTAAAGGTAGGAAATAGTAGTGGCAGGCAAGCTACAGTTTTAGGTCTAATTTGGTGGCCTATTCACTTGATAATTAATATATATAGGCATTTAATTTAATTTTTTTTATTTTATCAATGCTGAGATATTCTATAATTTCTATAAATTCTAATACAAGTTGTAATTATATTATATTGAATTTTACATATTTTTGAGTTTATATTTTTCTTTATCATATTTTAATTATTTTAATATATTATTATAATAATATATATTAAAGTATTGCATAGGTCCAATACTATAACATGGAGTGCATTTTGGTCCTTGCGTTTATAATAAATAGATAAATAAAACCGTTAGAGAGTTAGTGGTAAAGAAATGATTAAAGAAATAAGAGCAGTGGGTTGGCCTGCATGCAAAGGAGAATCAATGAATGAAACAACGTGCTTTTCTGCATCTAATAGATTCCTTCAACTTTTGTCTCTCTTCCTTTTCATTTTATTCTACTTTTTAACACATTCAAGATGCCTTTGATTTAAGTTATTCATATTTTTAGGGTAAAGTGTACAAATAGTCCCCCAATTAAATGGTGTTGTTTTTTAGTCCTCCAACTATCAAAAGTTACAAAATGGTCCCCTAACTATAGGATGTTGCTTTCTTGAGTCCCTTGACTATTGATTATGTTCCGAATTTATCCTTTTCTTTTAAAAAAACTTGACGACAGTCTGAGCTGAATGTTAATATGATGTATGATATATGATAAAATATGATCTTAGAATCTCAAGAGATTATCATATCTCAAACAATATATTAACATCCAACTTAGACTATCGTTAATTTTTTAACGAAAAAGGACGAGTTTAGAATAGAATGAATAGTTGAGTGACTATTTTGTAACTTTTAATAATTGAGGGACTCAACAAAGGAATATCTTATAATCGGGGATTATTTTGTAAGTTTTAATAGTTATGGGACTTAAAAAAGTAATGTCATATCTCCAGTTGTGTACTTCACGCTTTTTTATTCAACTCTAATAAAAAATATTAGTGACAATTTGGTAAGAAATAAAGAATCGAATTGATTGAATTGAAATGAGTAGTTTGTTTGGTTCAAATCGTTCATATGAACTTAATGGACGATGATAAGAAGATCGAGGATTAAAATTTATACTAATTAAAATAATTTAAACTGAATTATTATTTTTCATATAGAGGTAAAAGGTAATTTCAAGGCTTATGTCTTCTTTGAATTTTGTTAAAATGATATTCATAAAAAGAATATTTAATTGATAAATAATTTCCTTAAATTAAGTAAAATTAACACATTATATTCTTTTACAAATAATATTTAACCAATGCAATAATGTCTATAGTTAATAGTTTATAAAACCCTTTATTACCGATGATCAACTGATCTAATGAGATGAGACACTAGATTCTTTAAATAAGATTAGGGGTTTGAATTCTGATGTTTGCGTATGAAAAAAACTGGGTTGAAAGGGTTGTCCTCATAATTGACATTTTTAAAACTCGATCTGAATTAGCTGATCAATAAATCATATATTAAAAAAACCCTTTATTTATTTATTTTGGTTCACAATGGAAGTAACTTGAGATTTTGGCAACCACTTGATTGAATGGGTGTCATTAGTAAGAAAAAAAGAAGAAATACATATAGAATATAGAGGGAAGACCCTAAACATTTAAGGAACATCATTAAATTTCTTTGAATTCCAAAGGGTTTTTGGCCCATCCTCTTCTATTCTATTCTAATGATACAGTACTTGCATTAATTGTCCTTAGAGTTCGTGATTGTTTGGTATGAAATTGAATTAAAAGTACTATATTTTTCGTTCACACTTACCTTAAATACCATTTTATATAGGGATTATGTTGAGATTTATACCCTTTTATTCATCTAATCTCACTATTCATCTTATAACATTAAAATAAAGTAAAAACTCTATCACGGTTCATCTTGTTTTCCTATCAGTTAAAAATAAATCGTTCAAATACTTATGGTAATAGCAGTGAAATGCTTCCGATCTCAAACCACATTTTGATATGCTGCTTATGGTAATAGCATCCTTTGATGTACTTGGCTCACTAGTAGAACTCTCACAACCATTAGTCTCCATTGGTGTGTCCGGAGGAGGTTGATGAATGGATTTGGAGGCATTTCAAGTAACTCATCCTCATCCTCAAGCAACCTTAACACTTTGTTCATCGATGGACGATTTGTAGGTAATAATTGTACACACCAAAAAGCTGTTATTATCATCTTCCTCACCATGTTTTTTTTCATCATCAGAAACATCTCCAAGTTCCATGTCCTCACCTTGATCCAATCGGTCATAAATCCAAGATGGAAAATAGATTTTACTGGTGCGGTCAGCAAATGCATTCACATTCTTTCTCCTTCCCACCATTTCCATTAGTAACATCCCGAAACTATAAACATTGGCTTTGTATGAGATACCTCCCAGCTTTTTGTTTACAAATTCAGGAGCAATATATCCTCTTGTTCCCCGTGCTGCTGTGAGAGACACAATGCTACATCTACTGAATATAATTTAGCAAGACCAAAATCTGAAATTTTTGGATTAAAATTCTCGTCTAGGATAATATTGTGTGGTTTGATATCAAAAATGCAAAATTTGCATGTCATGCCCTCGATGTAGGTAGTCAATTCCTCGCGCCACACCAAGCACAATATCAAACATCTTTTTCCAGCCCAGAGTGTTTTTATTTTCTTATGTGAATATGATTTTATCCAAAGATCCATTTAACATGGAGGTAGTCGTATACTTCCACATAGAATCCAACAAGTTTTGCCACATTAGCATGATGGATTCTCCCAATAGAGGCAACTTCATATATGAAAATCTTGGCCATTACTCTGTGATTTGTTAAGTAATTTTACGGCCACATGATGCCCACTACGAAGCTTTCCTTTAAACACCGAATCGTAACCCCCTTCGCATAGTTTTTCTTTAAAATTTCTGGTTATTTTTCTGATTTGTTTAAAAGAATACCTGACAGACGCTAGTTTGTTTTGTCTTTGAAGGAACTATTCGATCTTATCATCAAATGATGGATGTCTCCTCCTCCATTTATACGCAACAAGCGCAAGCAAACAAAGTATCCCAGCCAAAGTTCTCAATAAGATTAGGCCAACTATGAAGAAAAACAAATTGGAGCACATTAGTAGTTGTGAAATATACCCAATAACATGTTGCCTACATTCTCAAAAAGTCTGTAAATGTAATTGAACTTGATTTTTTTTTGTGTACATGCGAATCGAGTCCAACAGCATACCTGTCCCTTCGACAAAGTGATCATAAGTTGCTGTAGAAATACAAAGACAAGAGATATATGTATATCAATATTACTAAAGAAAAAAAGAGGTAAAGTATAAGTAAAAATAACGCAAATGAACTCTGTAAACCATACTTTTATACATTTCACTACGAGTGGGTTGATAGGGCCCATGGAAAATGAAATGTTTAAAGCTCTTCCAATATCTTCCCAAACCGAATTGCACTATATACAATCTGCAATATGAAGTATGAACACACCCAAATAAACAGAGTGATGGGTTTGATGCAAAAACTCAATAGATGTTAAAATTTATGATGCTAAAATTTAAACCATTATCGATATTGATGTTTAGCTATACTTTCCACCGTTAATATATAGTTTATTACACGACAAGTTATTTTAAGAAATCTACAAGATAGACAATATCCGATTCACGTGTAATCGACACAAAAATCCTAGTATTTAAGTGGTAAAAAGCAGTAGAGGGATAGAATTTTAAATCTAAAGTTAATGATGTACTGAAGCATACTAAGAGATCCTTTGAAGAAACTTACACGTCTTGAAATGAAAGTTTGTTACTGCAAGACACCTTGAAGTCGTACACTGACATCCATCGAAGCCAAAGACCTTGAGATAGCTTAGTGTAGATAGCCAGCGTAGACATGCCTAGGATATTATCAACCTTAATTGGAACCCGGGCTTCCACAATGGAGGATTGACTGAAATCAGACGGCGGGTTGTTTGATCTAAAAAGTAGAAATAGGAAGAGGCATTGGAGTTGATGCTACAACGAGATGTTGAAATATAGACAGCTGACTCTATAGCTGTCGTGCAATTCACCACAGACATAAGGCTACGAGGATACAATAGAAACTATGTTTCACAGTAATATTATATGGAAGTGAGAGGAAGGGAGTTGCAATCATCCATGTCCAGCCCCGCATCAACCACTCGCATCGTATTATTCTCATATAACATTTCTTCCACTGAGAATTTCCCCTCTCTCCCAACAAAAGTGGTGCGGTTATTTTTGTCACACTCAACTTCATACCTATGGTCACCACACTGAGGAGGTCGGTTTTTCAATCGGAATGGATAACTGATATTAAAGCTCCCACAAAAAACAGACCCACAATCCTGGTTTACATGCCTAGCAACGCAAGCACCTGGAAATACAAAAACAAGTAAAGCAAAAGCGGCCATTAGCTGACCCAACAATGGCAGCTTTGCTTTTAATTTCAAAGCTAATATCAGTATCTTAAAATTTCAAAGCTAATATCAGTACCAAATTTGTTCAATATTTAGTTCTAAGTATATATCTGTGTACATATGCTCCACATATAACATTATACAAGTACATATAAAATGCAAAATAATATAGAGGTGCAAAGCAATAAAATGCTTCCGATCTCAAACCACATTTGATCTGCTGCTTATATGGTAATAGAATCCATTGATGTAGTTGGCTCATCATTAGGGCTCTCACCAGCGTGTACCTCCGATGATGTGTCAAGAGGAAGTTGATGAAATGGCTTTGGAGGCATTTCAAGTAACTCATCCTCGTTTTCAAGCATCCTCAAGACTTTACTCATCGATGGACGATCAGCGGGAAGTAATTGTATGCACCAAAAGGCTGTTATTAGCATCTTCCTAACCATTACTTTTTCATCATCAGAAGCATCTCCAAGCTCCATGTCCTCTCCTCGATCCAATCGGTCATAAATCCAAGACGGAAAATAGATTTGACTGGTGTGATCGGCAAATGCATTCACATTCTTTCTCTTTCCCACCATTTCCATTAGTAACATCCCGAAACTATAAACATCGGCTTTGTATGAGATGCCTCCGATGTTTTTGTATACCAATTCGGGAGCAATGTATCCTATTGTTCCCCTTGCTGCAGTGAGAGACACAATGCTATCATCTACTGAATACAGTTTAGCAAGACCGAAATCTGAAATTTTTGGATTGAAGTTCTCATCTAGAAGAATATTATGTGGCTTGATATCAAAATGCAAGATTTGCATGTCACACCCTTGATGCAAGTAGTCGATTCCTCGAGCCACACCAAGCACAATCTCAAACATCTTTTTCCAGCCCCAGAGCGTTCTTATTTTCTTCCGTAAATATGATTTTATCCAAAGATCCATTTGACATGAAGTCGTATACAAGAGCTTGCTTTGATCCCTCCACACAAAATCCAACGAGTTTTGCCACATTAGCATGATGGATTCTCCCCATAGAAGCAACCCAAGCACAATCTCAAACATCTTTTTTCCAGCCCAGAGCGTTCTTATTTCTTCCGTAAATATGATTTTATCCAAGATCCATTTGACATGAAGTCGTATACAAGAGCTTGCTTTGATCCCTCCACACAAAATCCAACGAGTTTTGCCACATTAGCATGATGGATTCTCCCCATAGAAGCAACTTCATTTATGAAATCTGGCCATTACCCTTTGATTTGCCAAGCAATTTCACTGCCACGTGATGTCCACTACGAAGCTTTCCTTTAAACACGGAGCCGTAGCCCCCTTCACCTAATTTTTCTTTGAAGCTTTTTGTCATTTTTCTGATTTGTTTAAAGGAGTATCTAATTGGTGAGAAATTGTGGTTTTGCAGGAATTCTTCAATCTTATCATCAGCTGATAAATGACTTCTTCTCCACTTGTAGATAACAAGCACAACCAAAAAGTATTCCGAGCAGGGTCCTCAGCATGATGAGTCCAACTTTTTTTAACGGAAAAAGACATAATGGAAAACATTAGTACTTTATGAGATCAACACAGTAAATGTCTTGCTAAGATAACTACTCCTTTAAAAGAAAGGTAAAATTGAATGCATTGGTAAATGATCAATAAAGTTACCCATTATGTGAATATAGCAGAAGTAAAGCTAATTTACCTGTTACTCCAACACATAAAACGCGAGCAACTGCAGAATAATGCCATTAAAAAGAAATTTATTTCAATATGAGGAAGCAAGTGTAAATTGATCAATAACGATGAATTCTGCCAATTGAACATACGGTGGTTTGGATAGATATATGGGAGTATATGGGGCCATTGAACAAGTAATGCACGAAGCTCCACATAGTTTTCCAAGGCATATAGCAAGGCTTGTGGGAAGGCTTGCAAGTATGTAACCTAGATTACATTTAAATATTAGTGTAAATTACTAAAAAAAAATCCAACAAAATAGACAATATCTGAGTGACATAATGACACAACAATAATAAAAGGTAAGAGGCAGCAAATGGATATAATTTGGGTAACTACACCATTCACTATTGAACTTTGCTCTCTCTCCTATTTCACTCACTGTACTTAATTTTTAATTTAATCATTAAAATTTCAAATTATTCTTGTTTTGGTCACTACAAATTACTTATTATTATTATTTCATTGCATTTTTATATATATATAAAAATAATTTAAAATAACTTAAAAAGATTTAAAATAACCGCCTCTTTTCGTCACCGTTGATTACTTTCGACTTTTGGAATCAGTAGCCATCTATGACCATTGGCATTTCAATTTTCTCACTTTTGACCGGATTCAGAGCGTGTTTTGATAAAGTAGAGGTCGTATTCAGACTCGGGAGATCAAGATGAAGTAACCAATGATATTTGGGACCGAAAGATCACCATTTACGACCGTTGGTGGTGGTGTCCAACGACGAAAAACAATAGACGATTACCATTTGGGTTTAATTTTATATTTTAAATTATTTTTATACTAAATAATAATAAAAAAGGCCACATTATACCAAAATAATAATAAGATAATTTAGTGACCAAAACAGAACTAATTCAAAAGTTCAGTGAGAAAATTAAAAAATTGAAAATATAGTGAGTGAAATAGGAGAGAAATAAAGTTAAGTAGAAATGGTGTAGTTTACCCTGTAATTTTAACATTAAAGAAAGAAGTGAGTCAAACTAAACAAAAGACAGAGGCAAATGCTTTAAACAAAAAATGTAAAGTTAATGATGTATTACTAGAACACTGAGATTCTTTGGAGAAACTTACACGTCTTGAAATGAAACTTTGTTGCTGGTGTATGTGCAATACTCCTTCAAGTAGGACTCCGTCATCCATGTAAGAAGAACACCTTGAGATAGCTTATTGTAGATATCCAACGTAGACATGCCCGAGATACTATAAACCCCAATTGGAACCTCCGCTTTCAAGGTGCAGGATTGACTGAAATCAGACAGCGGAGTTCCTCCGTCTAAAAAGTAGAAATAGGAAGAGGCATTGGAGTTGATCCTACAACGAGATGCTGGAATATAGAGAGCTGACTCTATAGGTTTCGTGCAACAGTGAGGATAATAAGAATAATATACGGAAGTGAGAGGAAGGGAGTTGCAATCATCCATGTCGAGCCCCCCATCAACCACTCGCATCGTATAATTTTCATAAGAGATGTCTTCCACTGAGAATTTCCCCTCTCTCAAAACCAAAGTGGTGCGGTTATTTTTCTCACACTCAAGTTCATACCTACGGTCACCACAGTGAGGAGGTTGGTTTTTCAATCGGAGTGGGTAACTGATATTCAATCTTCCACAGGAAACAGACCCACAATCCTGATTTACATGCCTGGCGAGGCAAGCACCAGGAAATACAAATACAACTAAAGCAAAAGCGGCCATTAGCTGACCCAACCATGGCAGCTTTGCTTTTAATTCTGGCATGCTAAAGTTTTGGGTAGGGAAGAAGAAGAACAATGGGAATGGAGGTTAACAACCAAGTATCTAACTAAATCCAGGTAAATTTATTAGAGAATATCAGCCTGAGAATAAGCATCAATGGCGACTGAAGACTTTGACTTTGCCTAGTCATCGTGGTGTTTTAAATTGTGAGCCTGTCTGAGCCGAAAAATCAACATGCGACCGTTTAGTCAAAAAAAGTTTGGCATAACCTTCACATTTAATACTTAAGTTATCAGTTTTGATTCGTTTTAATATCTAAACTTTTAAAAAAAATTAAAATTATACTTGATTTTTAGTTTTTATTTCCTTTTAGTACACATCGTTAAAACTTAATGGACGGACTGACGAGGTATATCTCCAGTGGACGAGCAACCAATCCAAACAATGGATCACGAGAGAATGACAAGTCGACCAATATAGTCTAGTTTCATCCCCATCAGATGGTTGAAGAAGGAGATTAAAAGTTTGGCTTTACCGGCCAACAGATGTGATAGCCAATGACTATAGACGCGATAGACGACGAGTCTATCCGTTAAATTTTTAACAACAATATACTAAAATGAAATAAAAACTAAATGTTATGTATGATTTTTTTTAAATTAAGTTTTAGATGTTAAAACAAATTAAAACTGATAATTTAGATAATATGCTTAATGAAGAGAAGAGAACTAGTAGTATTGTAATTAACGGCGGATCTAGAAATATTTTTCAGGATAAATACATATATATTAATAATATAATTTTTTTCGTATAAGATAAACATAAATAAAATTTCAGAATGTACGCCATCAGTAAAATTAATAACTAATATTAAAAAAATTAGATTTCAAGGTGGACACGTATATTACCATCTCCATATACATGTAGTAATATACTCCAAAAATCTAAGTAGAATTATAATTAGGGTACTCAAATCATTTCAGTAACTAATTTTAATTGGTTGCCATATTATTCAAGTCTTTGTTTCTTGCTGTGTAGCTTCCTCATGGTTTCTTTGTTGAAATTTGGTTCGCTAAGAAAACGATTTTTTAATTGAATTCTCAAAGTCACAAAGTGAAGAAGAGTCTATGGTAAACTGATTTACAATTATTTTGCTACAAACTAAATCATTTCGTGCACCCTATCAATTTTAGTTATGTTTTCTCGTATTTACTATAATAAAAATTTTGACCCTTTCTCTAGTAAAAGGTATCATGGTTACCGATATTTATGAACTATCGGTACATTTTTTTATTTGATTTTCTTCTTTTTTTTTATTTTACCTGAATACATGGTTATTGCTTTCCCGATGCATGGTTCTTCTGTTTGTTTGTTCGAGACGATTTGTTGATTAGCATAAAGGTACTGGATGATATTGCTGTTAAGGGGAGATCGCCTTTTCTGTTGACTATTTTGACTTTTCTTCAAGTTTCTCTCCTCTATGTTTGATGCTCGGAGCCGTTGGTGTGTTCAATTTTTGTACGTCGTTGCTTCACTTGTTAATGATTTTGTTTATAGACTATCTCTAAGCGATCATTGTTATATGTTATTTTTTATAGTCACAACTGTATTTGTTCAATCTGTATTTGACAATATGTTTATTGATAAAGCTTCGATAAATGAATTATCCTTAAAAAATATTACTATCAACTTTTTTTAACATAAACTATTTTATGAAAAAACATGTTTAAATGTTCGTTAATAAAAAAAATTGTTCAAATTATTATTTATAGAATATTACTTAAATATTAATGTTCGTTAATATAATTTAATAAAAAAAACACTTGTCCAAACAATTATACAAATGTTGGAACCCGTAGCATATAAACGTGGCATGCAATCAAAGCTGCCAGTCAAAAGACGAGAAATACACTGAACGAGAGACATCAGGCAATTTATTACGAAACACATAGGCATCCACTTGGATAAAGACTTAAGAGCATGAAATAATTAAGTATATAAATAATCATTAAATTATATTAGGATATTTTTATTTATTAAAATTTATGAGATTATAAAATAATTATTATATTTATTAAATCATTATAAAATAATTAATAACAATTTAATGATGATTTTATAATCATTTGAAAATTTTGATAATTAAAATATCATGTTAACCCATGTTTTGAAAACCGGATCGGATTCACCGGTTCAACCGGGAACCGTTGTCAGGTCCGATTCATTCTAACCTTAGTGAACTGCAAGGAACCGCTGAACCGGCTGTGAACCGAACTGGATCGGAACCGCTAAGAATCGACCATCAATAAAAATTAAAAAAGTTAAAATTTTTATTTTGAAGTTTAATCAACTTTTGTTTTAGTTTTAATGTGTAATGTTTGGAGATTTTTATTAAAAGTAAATCAAGTAATGAATGATGGAATTTTGGTATTGTATTAAAGTATTATAGTTGTGGGGATATTTTTAGTTTTTTATTAAATGTTTTTTGTATTTTTATTTAATTTTTTTAAATAATTATGAAGTCGTCTGGTTCTTTCGACCGGTCTGACAGGTTGAACCAATGAATCAGTAGCACGATCGATTCGCTGACCGGTTTGGTTTTGAAAACCATGATGTTAACATAATATACTTTATCAATAATTAATATTAAGATTCAAAGACAAATGATCTCACCAATTAAGTAAAGGTAATGATCATATTTTTTCATAATTGTATTTTGTAATATAGTTAATGATAGTCCATCAATTCTTAATTATAGTAAATTAAGTGTACTATTTGGTAATAGGCTTTTTGAAAATGAAGTCTTAGCTTTCACTAAATGGGTGAAGAGTCTGCTTACACATGAATGAAAGCCGAACTGAATTCTTCTTTTTTGGCCAAACAATAGAATGGATATAATAATAATAATATTAATAATAATAATAATAATAATAATCCAATGTTTATTCAACAAAAACATTGAAATCTTATATACATTAATTAAGCTAAAATGGTCAAAAACTGCTTACAATGTTTCATCATCTCAAACTAAGTGTATTTTAAGGTAAAATTATCCTTTTTATGATATTCTTAATTGTTAAAATATTCATATACTCTATGGAATTTTCTGATTATTTTATTTATAATATAGAATTGAATTATTAGTTGATATATTAGATGAAGTATTAAAATTATTATTTAAAAAATTGTTTTAATTGTTATTTCCGAGTGGTCTCCGTGGTAAATGAATTATTGTTATTCCTTAATACCCGGGTTCGAACACCATAGATACTAAAATAGACCAAAACTGATAGTTTAAGTACTGAATGCACTAAGTTTTTAAACATGGGTATAAAAATGAAACAAAAATTAAATGTTAGGTATGATTTTGAAAAAAATTAAAAGTTTAGGTATTAAAATATATCAAAACTGATAGTTTAAATACTAAATACGTAATTTATCCCTAGAATTAAAATGTCAAAAATTAAAATATTTAAAAAATAAGAATTTAAATTATATTACTCAATCAAGTTTTAAAGATTAATTTTAACATTCAATTAAAAAAAGTTTGCAGTCAATCTGTCAACTATTTATCCAATAAAATATTACCTCAAGATATTTTCCCCAAGGAGAACACTTTAACATTTCATTTCCCAATCGGAAGCCAATTTTGCTTACTCAAAACTATTTTTTATTTGTAATTAATTAGTTAATCATTTTTTATAATTGTAAAAAAAAGGAAGTCGCTTACAGTTAATATATAACCGTCATTCCGTTTGGATTGCGCATTCAATTCAGACAAAGAACACACCCTTTGAATTACAAGAGGTTGGATTCAGATTCCCTTGTTTTTTCCTAATAAATTCTCCATGAAAGTTCATTTCTTCTTTTTTTTTCCTTGATGATAGTGATTTGGGGTATGGAAAAAATAAAGTCTGAAAAGTAGTGATTTTTATTGAAGTGGGGTTTTCTTTGTGTTTTTAGAAATGGGTTTAATGGAGGTTTCAATAATGCTTCATGTCGGGTTAGTTTTGATGCTGCTTTGGATGCTTTCTCACCATAATCTTTGCCATCCTGTTGCTTATTTCGTCTCTCTCATTTACCTCTATTTGGTAATTCATTCATCTTCTTTCGAAGAAGAAAAAAATTGAATGATGCTGCTTTGGATGCTTTCTCACCATAATCTTTGCCATCCTGTTGCTTATTTCGTCTCTCTCATTTACCTCTATTTGGTAATTCATTCATCTTCTTTCGAAGAAGAAAAAAATTGAATCTTTTGTCTATTTTTGAACTTGGTCAAAGATTAGTTTTTCTTTTAATTTATTTTTTCATTTCTTTGTTGATCGAAGGTTCATGAAAGGTATGTGACGAAATTGAGGAAGAAATTGGAGTTCGAGGAAAAAAGGCAAAACTTTAGGAGAAGGGTGAATCTCAATTTATTTCCTTTTTTTTGCTTTACTTGTTGAGTAATTGAAAATATAGATTTATTCTGATTGTAATTGTATTAGTTATCTGTCATCCTGGATGGATTTTTCCTTCTGGGTAGTTCTGATTACTTTAGCAGATCTTTTCTTCTTCTTTAATGGAGGTTTTTCCTTTCTTTATTTGGTTCAAACGGTTTCTTTTTCTAGTCAATTTAAGTCTTTTGGGTGTTGAGAAAATGTTTAGAAACAACTTCTTTATGAAAACCCCCTTTTTGGAAAGAAGAAGAAGCATCTGCTTTGCAACTTTAGGTTTTATTCTCTTTGTGATGCATGTGTAGGTAGATTCAAGATTTAGATTCATGATTTTGATCTGGTAAAGTTTATACTTTTAATGCTTTTGTTGGCCTTTTAATTCATGATCAGGTGCTTTCGGATTCCGAATCTGTTCGGTGGCTAAACCATGCTGTTGAAAAGATATGGCCTATTTGCATGGAACAGATTACATCACAGAAGATTCTGCTTCCTATCATACCTTGGTTCTTGGATAAGTACAAACCTTGGACTGCTGTAAGAAGTGTGCTTTATTGGTACTTCTGTTTTATTGACTCTCCCCGTAAAGTTATCACATGAAGATTCCGACTCAGTGAAATGTCCGATTTAGCGCGGGAGTTATGAACAATTTATGCTTCTTTTTTGGTTTCAAATTCTGTATTCTGTGATTCTCATGGCATGAACAAATATGTGTAGCAGTCTAATTGAAGAATAACAGTCTCAACACTTGCACTTACTCCCGTGTTTACTTGCGATGGCCAGCGGATAATTATGTTCTTATCCACTTTGTGAGTATCTGATGATGATATTGCTGTACTTGCAGAAAAAGGCCGTGGTTCAACACTTATATTTGGGAAGATCACCTCCTTTGTTCACGGATATGAGAGTTCTTCGCGAATCCTCTGATGATGACCACTTGGTATGTGTTCTTCTTAACCCCCCTCTTCCCGACATAAAATTATAGTTGCATTGATTTCTCATTTCAATTTTTTGGATGATATAAGTTTTATTTTCCGATTGCAGGTACTGGAGTTGGTAATGAATTTTCTCACTGCAGATGACATGAGTGCAATTCTTGCTGTGAAATTAAGGAAAAGATTGGGCGGTATGTGGGCAAAGATGCATGTAACAGGCATGCATGTTGAAGGAAAGGTACTGATAAAAATGAACCGGTTACATTTTTATAGTATTTGTTACGGTGCACGTGAAAAGAGTTTGTCTCTCCTAAGCAGTAGTGCTGCGGAGGAATTTGCATCAGTTGCTAAAGTATTAGCTATTTTACGCATCCTGCCCCTCTACAAATACTTATTTTATTGGCTTAGCTAATTAATTGTCGTTTACTCTGTCTTGCAGGTTTTGATTGGGGTGAAGTTTATCCGGAAGTGGCCTTTCCTTGGCCGTCTGCGAGTATGCTTTGCTGAACCTCCATACTTCCAAATGACCGTGAAACCTATCTTTACGCATGGACTTGATGTTACAGAACTTCCAGGGATTGCTGGATGGCTTGTAATGACTTTTTCCTGAACAAATCTAACTTCTACTTTATCATCTCATCCGTTCTCCTAAACTTATTGTGTATGCTTGTTTGCTTGGATAGGATAAACTTCTCTCGATAGCATTTGAGCAGACTCTTGTTGAGGTTAGTTTTTCTTTACTCTGTTGCCCTACAATGTTCCATCTTACGATCGAACTTTAGCTCTAAATATTTGTTTGTTTTCAGCCTAATATGCTGGTTGTTGATGTCGAGAAGTTTGCTTCACCCAGTTCAGGTAATTCGGTCATTATTTTCCCATGTTTCATTATTCTTACGTTTTACTTGTAGCTCATTCCGAGGTCATAACTTATCATCGGTTAACTATTTTCATACGAGTTGATATTTCACCTTATTGTTGATTTTATATCACAGAAAACTGGTTTTCTGTTGATGAGAAGCAACCAATTGCTCATGCCAAGGTCGAAGTTATTGAAGCATCTGATATGAAACCATCAGATTTAAATGGTTAGTTTAGATTCAGTTGCTTAATCTTTCCATCACGCAATACCCGGTTTCAAGGTCATTGACTGGATATAAATTTTCAGGACTGGCTGATCCATACGTGAAGGGGACACTTGGCCCTTATAGATTCAAGACTAAGACGCACAAGAGAACTTTGTCCCCGAAGTGGCACGAGGAGTATATGATCCCTATCATTTCTTGGGAGACACCTAATGTGATGGTCATAGAAGTTCGGGACAAAGACCGTTTATTTGATGATACCCTTGGGTTCGTCTCTGAATCTCTAAAATAACCATATTGTGCGGTCATGTTAAAATCTTCGAGCAAAATTTCTTTTCGTTACTTATAACTTGTTTATCGGTCTGATATGGCGTACTGATTTTGCCGTGTTTACAGTAATTGCTCGGTAAGTGTTACTGAGCTACGGGGTGGCCAGAGACATGACATGTGGTTGCCTCTTCGAAATATTAAAATGGGCAGACTGCATCTCGCGATAACCGTGCTTGAAGATAACGATAAGGTAATCTATTACATTACCACTGGTTGATGAGTAAAATTCGGAAAGTTTTGATTTGCAATCTTGCATGAAATTATTATTATGAGCTAAAATCTGCAGAGAAACTGAAACTGAATCTGTGAACGGGTTTACACAGGAAAATGATGATGCAGTTGATGCAGAAGCATTAAACGAGGAAGATATACAAATCTCCTTTGCAGCTAAAGATGCTGATAACGGTACATTCTCCCCTACGTCTTCGAAGAAGTACACCATTTATCCGGATCCATTAAAAGTGATGACAGCAGTTCAGAAGAAAATCCTTCAAAGAATCGAGTCAACAGGGTTAAGCAGGGTTTACGTAAGATCGGTTCTGTATTTCAGAGGAGTACCAAAAGTGAGGGTTACTCAGGCAGCCTCGAAGATGCGCTTCCTTCTCCCCATGAAAACCTCAGAGCTGTAAATGACAAGGATGTTATGGTGAAATTTGTAGTTGATGACAATCTTTCAGCTGATAAGACCTCGAATGAGGGAAGCTCGAGTCCTGGGGGAAGCAGTGCAGAAAGCCCTAGAAAAATGAAAGATACGGCAAAGAGTTTCCTAAAACATGTCGGGAACTCCGCTCGTAGCATAAGGCATGTTCTTTCTCGTAAAGGGTCAAAAAAATCTGGCAATCTATCAGCTGTGGAAGAACAAGAGTATCCAATAAAATCCAACTCTGATGACGACGACGATGATTCTTCGTCATCTCCCGGAGTCAAGAGAATTGCAGTCCGTTCCAATCGCATATCCAGCTCCAGTGGCAATGATGATCCACATGATGCTCAGGAGCATGCCATTCTAGCAGATTCAAACAACCAATTGAACCCTGAAACAAATGGCAAGGGGCAAGTAGAAGAAATGACCGTTGAAGGCCATAGCGAAATAGACGACGACGATGGGGTCACCAGTCCCGTTAAGCTCGGTAATGGAACTAACGAGCCAATCCCAAAGCCAAATCCTTCTGAAGGAAACTTGGAATGTGAGAAAAAAGGTAGAAGACACTCCTAAAGTTTAGGTTCAACAGCTATTATATCCAAGATAAACTAACAAAGACGTCCGAATTTTGAAGAACAGTGCCATGGTACAGTAATTTAGAGTTTTAGGTGGATAAGAATACATATATAGACCTGTTTCTTGTAAAAATCTCCATGTTTGATTTTCTCATCTTTGTTATACAAACCCAATCTGCGTAAACTGCCAAAATGAAAACAGTTTGTACATGATGAACTATATCCTTGTGTTGAATGAAATAGTTTTAAGAGAAAATAACCTCAGTGACCAAAAATGTCTTATAATATACGATTTTAACTAATTTTTTTTAAATTTGCCAAAATGACCAACAAAATCGCAACGCGAATATGAAAATCGCAATGCGAACATATAAATCGCAACGCGATTCTGACTATCGCAACGAGTATCCGTAAAATCGTAACGCGTATCCGTAAATCGCAACGAGAATACGTAAATTGCAACGTGTATCTGTAAATCGCAACGAGAATACGTAAATCGCAATGCGTATCCGTAAATCGTAACGACAATACGTAAAATCGTAACGCGTATCCGTAAATCGTAACGCGATTTTTAAAGCGCCATTATAATCGCTACGCATATTTTATTTTCAAATTCCAAACACGAATATTAATTATCGGAACACTGAACCGTCCACAGTATATCCCGTAATCGCAACTCATAACCTAAAACCTAAAAAAAAATCACAACTCAATCCCATCTCCATCTCTCACTCTCTACGGCGAAATCCGTCCCCATCTCCGAAGATTTCCGTCCCCATCTCCGGCGAAATTCCTCACAACCATTCACGGTCAGAAATCCCTCACAATCATTCAGAAATGGAAAATCAATATCCGAGGGTTAGTTTTTTTAATTATTTTTATTTTGGAATTTTTGTATTATTTTAGGTTTTTCATATTGAAATTGATGATAATTTTTCTTATTAAATTCATTCGATTACTACCAATACTGCTAAATTGTTTAGTCTTTAACCCTGTGAAGTTAGTATTTGTCTTTGTTTTGTCTTTTGGTTGAAGTAATGCAATCCATTAAAGTTTCAATTTGCAGAAGAAGAATAGTTTCTAAACTTAAAATCGCAACATGAAAATGAAAATCGCAACACGAAAATGATTATCGCAACGAGAGAAATGAAAATCGCAACGAGAGAATCGCAACGCAAAATGAAAATCGCAACGCGAAACCAAAATCGTATTGCGATTTTCATTTCGCGTTGCGATTCTCTCGTTGCGATTTTAATTTCGCGTTGCGATAGTCATTTCCACGTTGCGATTTTCATTCTCTTGTTGCGATTTTCATTTCAACCAAAAGACAAAACAGTGTTGCAAATTTTAGTTTCAAGAATAAACTACTACTCTTTATGTTTATTGTTTTTGGTATATCTTCACAGTGTAGTTTTTGGTATATCTAACTTTGTATGTTTATTGTTTTTGTAGAAATTTTTTTCGGCTTCATTGACATTAAAGAATAAAGTTAGCCTAGCCACTACAATTGCTTCGAAGCTTTCACCTGCACAAAGAAAATTGTTTGAGGAAACCTGCTTCGGGCCATGGCTGAGAGTACAACATCCGGGTGGAGATGCTAATTTGACCCATTTGTGGCTTCAGACCATGACTAGCGATCTACCCGACAGTATACAACGTGGTGAGGAAGAGATATAGTTTCATTTTCCACCGGCGTATACTTGTTTTGGGCGGAAGGAGTTCTGCTTAATCACTGGTCTACGATTCGGACACGATGATGTAGGCCAGTACACTCGTCATATCACACGCCCATCATGGTTATCCCGGGTTTTTCCTGATGAGTCAATAGAGAAGCCGAACTTACACGTCGAAGACCTGAAGAAATTGTTTAATAAGAAAGATGATTTTACTCGGATGAATGACGTCGATGTTGTCCGAGTATGCCTTCTAGTACTTTTGTATGCCAGCTTTTTAGGCAGAGAGGCCAGACAACCTATTCCTCAGGAGCTAATATTATTGGTAGAGGGCCTAAATGCATGGAATCTGTTTCCGTGGGGTTCATATATATGGAAAGCTACCTAGACTAAGTTGTCGTCTGCCTTTGATGACCGCAAAAGTTTGCGTGGCGATGGGTCGAAATGCACTTTGTCAGGCTTTGTTTGGGCCTTTAAGGTAAGATTTTCTATATAATGTTTTCAAAATTATAATTAATTATTTAACAATTACTAATGTTTGTTATTATATTGTTTGTAGATTTGGATATTCGAGGCTTTCCCCAGCATGCGGACATATGCATTAAAAACTTCAAATGATATTCCTAGGGCTATTTCCTGGAAGAGGAAACGTCTGTTCGATTGGGAAGACTTAATACCATATGCGACAATAAATAATGTAAGTTAATACAAATACTATAATATATAAACAAGTTATTAATAGTAGATGTTTAACTTTGTTTGAGTTTTTATATTTTTAGGAGGCCAACACTCCATTACAGAGACTGACACCCACGGAGGCTGAGCTTGCCACTGATTGGTGGCAAGCTAGTCAGCGTTTTTTTGATGGCACGAATGATGAGCAGCCTTCACTTCCTCCACTTCGAGAGCTATCACCTCACCCAGAGCCATCACCTGATCGACCCGACTATACACCTCTACAACGAGAGCCATCACCTATCCATTCACATCATCGAGCCTCTTCTCCACCATCACCTCATGATAGGCAACCGGCAAAGATGCCACGACTTCTATCTCCCTGTTCTCCACCTCCACGGGATGAGTCAAGAGAGTTACATGATGAGGTCAATGCCTTGCGTGAGGAGATCGGTACTCTAAGCGATAACGATAGTGCATGGCGTGTGGAGGTGTCTACTTTAAGTGGTGAGGTTTCCGCTCTACGTGAGATGGTAGTATCGTTGCAGAATGAGGTTCATACTCTACGCAACGAGGTAAGTTTAAGATTTTCCATATTTAACTTGATGATAAATTTACTCGTAATTTCACTTAGATTAACCATTTCACTTAGATTGCTTAGTAAATTTATTCGGTTGCTGCCAATACTGCTAAACTGTTTATTCTTTAACACTGTGAAGTTAGTATTTGTCTTTGTTTTCACTGTTTAAATATCATGTCTGTTTATTTACGGATTTTTGTATTTAATTATTTAGCGGCCCGATAAGGTGGATGCTTTACGTCGGATTTTTCTTGCACGACGGAGTTCACGCATCAAACAGCGTACATGTGCTATTAAGTCTCCGTACACCCCAATAGTGCAAAGACACCGCAAGAAGAAGCCCGACTCGCCTGTCATCCATCAAGAGTCCACTCCTATCGTTGAAGAGGCCCCTATCATTCCTCTAGAGTCCCCTCCCACCGTTCAAGAGGCTACTGTCATCGTTGAAGAAGTCCCTCCCACCATTCAAGAGCCCGATTCACATGGCGTCATATGTAAGATTCTTGAGAAACCCTCTGACGTGCCGGACATGATGGATAAGAGTTGGCTCTCGTATGAGTTATCGGCCAGTACCATTCTGGTATCTGAAGTGGAGAGGAGACAATTACCGGACACAATTCTAGATAACACCCTTTGGGCTAAGACCGCAGTTGATTTTTATCTACATGAGCGGAGCCAGGGGTGTTTCACTGACATATGCAAGCTCAACGATGATATCTATTTGTTGCATGATCGGTCTTGGTAGGGCATATTATTAGGGGTCGAAGACAATGGCTATTTCGATGGAGGGGTAAGTCTTATATTTCAATTTGATTATTTTTTTAAAATTTATGTAAGTCGCTAATATGTCTTTTTTTTGTAAAACAGCATATCAATGTGTGGGTGTCATGTCTTCTAATAATTAGGAAACTTAAGAAAAATAAAAGAAATACACGATATACAATTATGCCGACGTCTTTTAACGCCGTTCACTTGAAGAATCAACGAGATGAATCATTTGCGATGAGCAATGGACAAGCTAAACTTTATCCTGCATGGTGGGAGGTCGATAAGGTTAGTATTTATTTTAGATTGAGTTTAAATGTATTCATAAATAAGTGCGCAAATGAATGAATTATTACTTATGATTGCAGTTGTTTATCCCTGTTTTGGAAAGTAAACATTGGCTTCTCGTCGAGCTTCAGCTCCCATCCCTTAAGGCAATAGTATATGGCAGCATGATAAATTACATATCATTGGCTGATTTAAGAGATATTATTAAGGGATAGAGCTCTCATATGGATAAATTCTTGGATGCGATAAATTATTGGACTCGTTCTGAAAACAAGAAGCCAAAGAAGCTCAATATTACAGTTAGCAGAGACGAGACCGCACCACAAAAAACGAAGGAAGCCAGAGGGGATTGTGGTCCTCTCGTATGCATGTGCTTGGAGCGTTTGACGACAGGAAGTACACATTTTCTACCTCCCACCAATAGAGATAGAGGTGCAGTAGGCTTGTGGTTTCGGCATTTTATGGCTAGAGCGATATATGCGAGACGTTACCTACATGCATCCGCGTTATGAAAGTGTCCATAAACAATTGGTAAGTTTATAGGCTTTTGGTTTGAAAATGTTTGGTTAAGTACCTAGAATTCAATAATTTGCTGTTTGTAGGTTTTATATGTGTAGAAAGTGTTGTTTGAGCAAATGTTTGGCTTCTACAGGTTAATCTCAGAAGTGAGCTGCGTGAAAATGATATATGGCTGCAAAAGTTGATTCAATAATAGATGAGGAAATAAGAATTATTGCTTATTTTTTTATTGTTTAATTGATTTGTAAAAGATGATTTGTAAAAGTTGATTTGTTTAATTGATGTGAACATAATTCTTATTTGTTCTTGTTTAATTGATTGAAATGTAATGGTTGATTTTGTTGATTTCAATCTGCATTATGTTGAAGGAAAAAATGACTATCGCAATGCGAAATGAAAATCGCAACGAGAGAATCGCAATTCGAAATTAAAATCGCAATGACAAAATCGCAACGTGAAACTAAAATCGCAACGCGAAACAAAATTCGCGTTGCGATTTTTATTTCGCATTGTGATTCCCTCGTTGCGATTTTCATTTCGCATTGCGATTCTCTCGTTGCGATTTTCATTTCGCATTGCAATAGTCATTTCCACGTTGCGATTTTCACGTTGCGATTTTCATTTCGCATTACGATTCTCTCATTGTGATAGTAATTTCCGCGTTGCGATAGACATTAAGATGATTGCGAACGTCATTTTCGTGTTGCGATAGTCAAATAAATGCCTAATAAGTGATAACAACTGAACAGATCATAGCAATTTTCAAACTCAAGTTACTAATACATGCCTAACTGAAAATGTTAAAAGTTCACACATAAAATCCATATAATACAACGTTTGCATTTAAAAATCACCTAAGTTAACAGTCCCAAAAGGTAAAGCCGGTTGTGATTGGGATTTTAAAGATGATTGCGATTTTGATTGCCTTTTGCTTGACACCATATGAGCTTTGGATTTTGATGAGGATCCATATTTTGGTAGAGGAAAAGATGATTGTGATGACACTGGTGATCCACATGTCAACCTTGTATGACCACTTTCCTTGCACCGACTACATGTCGATCTCTTCTTCTCTTCACCCTTAGACGGTATACGATCGTGACTTTTTGGTTGGCCAGGTAGCCTTCTGTCCATGGCTACTGGCAAAACTGTTTGTAAGTCATCTAGTATGTCCCACTCAGAAGGATGTGGAATAGGGTAGATAATCTCGCCATAAGTCTGTCGATATACTTCTGTAGTGTAGCAATCCATAGCGTATGCGCTTGAATCATCTTGGTTTAGATAAAGAGAAACTTTTATAACATGGCCACACGGATAACCAGATGTTTGCCATTTCATACAACTACACGTCCTTGCATTTAGATCGACAAGCCCATTTAAGTTATTATCCAGTACTTCAAACAAAGTGTTTGAACATGGTTCAACTCTCTATGACGTTGACTTCACAACACGTTTCGTTATCTTTTTTTCTGTCCATGGTGTAACACGATGTTCCAATGTTCCTGTAAATTTAAATAAATAATACTTAGTAAAATATATGATAAGTTACGAATTTAAAGAAATAATACTTGCATGGTTTCTTTTTTTGTAGTACCACTGTTGAATAGAGGCTCGAAAAAACTCCATTAACATAGTAATGGGTAATTTTCGGGAATGACGACTTAGAGTGTTGATTGATTCTGCACTATTAGACGTCATGAAACCATATCTTGCTCCAAGTTGATGTACTCTTGACCATCTTTCAAATCCGACATCTTCTAGTGTTTGAGCACACTGAGGCAAAACACGTCTTAAACAGTTTATATGCTTATTAAAATCCACTTCCCGATAAACTTTTACAGCTTTCCAGTATGTCCATTTGTGATTTTTTATACCAGCAGACCTTGATTTTAGATTTCTATACAAATGAACACCACAAAGTCCATGAAAAGCATATGGAAAACACCTTCTAACAGTGTTGTCAATTGAGTTTGCCCTATCGGATATGATTGTCAGATTGCTAATAGGACCTATGCAACCCCTAAGAAGCCACATAAACCATGTCCATGAATCAGAGGTTTCAGATTTGCCAACCCCGTAAGCTATTGGCAGTATCCCATTGTTAGCATCCATGGCTACTGCTAATAAGTTTACTCCAAGGTATCGACCTTTTAAATGTGCTCCGTCAACTATAATAACTGGGCGCAGGCAATTAATAAACGAACGAATCTACAAAATCATATACACAAGAAATATAATCATTTAAATGTGAAATGCATGTAACAAACAAAAATGAGTCAACAAAATTATATTGATTTACTAACCACAGCACCAATGGCGATAAACAACAACTCAAAGCTTCCATCTCTATCTGTTTTGATATGAGTTACCGACCTAGGATTTTTCAGCTTTAAATTGTGACAATAAGCCGGCAGTTGGCCAAACGATGCTTCTGGCGACCCCCTCAACAATTTCAAGGCATAACATTTGGCTCTCCAAGCTTGAGAATATGAGATACTAATCTTGAACAGAGCATTCATGTCAGTCATAATTTCATGTCCCCGATATACCCTACCATTCAAAAACATTAACTCAGCCAGAAAACCACCCAACACTTTTTTGTTTGCCTGTCTATGGTGAGGAAAAACTTGGGTAACATGTATGTTTATCAATAAAAGTCCTAACTTGAAACCTTTCGCAATCTTTTATCCTCTTTGCAATCATACACCACATACAGTTTTTGTCAATCATACACCTTGTTTCGAAACGATCTTTGCTTGATTTGTTAACTTTTAGTTGATAGCCATCTTCCACACATTTCGTATACAAAGCTATCTTCAAGTTTTCCTTTGTATCAAAACAATCATCTTTCTTGATACGAATAATTTTTGTGTAACAATCAACTGCTATCTTTACCAACTCTTCTTCCGGTATCTGAAGTAATTCTGGCATATTCCAGTTATACTCACGCGGCATTTTCTTCGGGGACTTTTCTTTGGGGATTTCTTCTTCTTCTTTTTCTTCTTCAGTGTTATATGAATTACAGAATGGATGTTCAACATGTTCATTTATAGTCGTAACTTCCTCCTCATTATCATCAACAACATCTTCCTCGGCAACGGCTGTTTCATCATCAAAATTCGGGTATTGACCAATATCAAAATCATTACACGCAGGGTCTGTTTCTTCTTCTGAAAAATCATCAAAATCCGAGTATTGACCAAGATCAAAGTCCGGGTATTGACCAAGATCAAATTTTGAATACTGACTGGAACTCATAATTTTTTCTGTTGGCTCATCATCGTCTAACTGGTCAATACGAAAACCAGAATTTGGTGCTGAAAGTTGATTGGGATTTGGATTAGGGAAAGGTTGTGGGTTTTGAGATTGTGTTTGGTATTGGAAATGTGGTGAAACAATATTTGCTTGGTGATGAAATTGTGGTGGAACCATTAAATTTTGAGCACCATAAACCGGGGTTGAAAAACTTAGGTTATTACTACCCGCTACTGACCCAACTTCACTACTTCTAGGTTCAACAACATACAATGTAACATCATCACTTGAAACACTAATGTAAGCAATGAATCGTTCAACATCTTCATTGTCGGTTAACAAATAAACTTTACCATTTCTCTGATAAGATAGCCTAAATCCACTTAAGGGCTCTAAATTCAATTTATTTGCAACACGTAACATTAGAGTTTCATAAGTTAACTTTTTTAATGACAGTTTTAGTTGAAGATTCATGGGTAAAGGCATATATTGTAAAACACCATGAACATTCTCTCATGACCCTCCAAAACACAAATCTATCCAAACATGATCAACATTAGATGATTTCATTATTGTAAATTAATTTACTAAACAAACGAGCTGCGAAACTAAAACCTGTTGCCGGATGGGGAAGGATGTCGTTGGATATAGGAACGGATGTCGCCGGAGAGAGTGATAGATGGAGATGGAATAAGTTGCGATTTAGGGATTTAGGTTATGAGTTGCTGCTGCTGCGTAGTTATATACTCAAAACATTTGTGTTGCGAAATTAAAACCTGTTGCGAATTCAGAAATCGAGTTGCGAATTTGAAATTCAGTATTGCGATAGTCAGAATCTCGTTGCGATTTACAGATTCGCATTGCGATTTACGTATTCGCATTGCGATTTACGTATTCGCATTGCGATTTACGGATATGCATTGCGATTTACGTATTCTCGTTGCAATTTCTGCGTTGCGATTTACGTATTCTCGTTGCGATTTACGGATACGCGTTGCGATTTTACGTATTGTCGTTGCGATTTACGGATACGCGTTGCGATTTTACGGATACTCGTTGCGATAGTCAGAATCACGTTGCGATTTATATGTTCGCGTTGCGATTTTCATATTCGCGTTGCGATTCTGGAAAATCGCAATGCGAATTTGTACTATCGCATTGCGATTCTTCATAATCGCGTTGCGATTCTGGGAACTGATTTGCGATTCTGGGAACTGATTTGCGATTCTGGAGATCGCGTTGCGATTTTTATTTCGTGTTGCGAATTTGTTGGTCATTTTGGCAAATCCAAAAAAGTTGGTTAAAAGCGTATATTATAAGGTATTTTTGGTCACTGAGGTTATTTTCTCTAGTTTTAATCCTGTTCATTTATTGTTATTATTGGAAGTTGATAGAGATGATTCATAATGTGAACCATTTGCCTTAAAGTTCAAACCTTTGAGCACCTTGGTTCCATTAACTATTCACCCAATCACTCGTATTTTCACAATGGTCAACCATCATATGAGCTTAGAAGATAACTATGTTAATGTTTTGACTTAAAAAGTTCTCTTTATCGTTGAGATTGATGGTACGATAATTATATTCATAAAAAAACTTATCTCTTCTGTGACGACTGTCAATTTAAAACTTTCAAGATTTATAGGAAAAATGCATTAAGATGCCGTATCAGTTTCTAATAGTAATTAGCGAAAATGATCGTAATGAAACTAGATTAAAAATTCAGTGATTATAGTTTTTAAATGATATAGGGTGATTACACGGTAGTAGATATTTAGAAATTTATTTATTAATTGATAACTTATATACACATTGTTATATTATCGGAACGATTATCGGTAAATAAATAAATACGATTGAAAAAGAAAAAATAAAAAACACTAAGATTTTACGTAAAAACCCAAAAGGGAAAAACCACACATAGATGAGAAGATAGAAGGGGAAATACGAGAGAATTTTGGTAAAAAAAAAAACTTGATTGCTAACCCTTTCCCTTATTATCTATTTATAAAGTTCTCTACTTTTAATCAAATTAAGATTCTTACTTTCTCAAATTTAGATATTAAATAATTTGTACCACTTTAAATTAGAGTAAAACTCTAACACACTTTATGATTATAATATAATTTTTAAAAACTTGATGATCAAAGTGAAAATATCCAAGTTCTTGTAGGATATGATTAAAAAATATTATCTTTATAAATATAAAAATATTAAATTTAATTATAAATTATAAAGAAAACGTTTTTAACAATGAGTCCGTTTCTCCAGAAAAGAGCAAAATTGGGAAAAATGATGTTTAAGGAATGGGGGATGACGGCACACAAAATCCTGCTTCGATTTCCCAAGCAGACACCACCAAACAAAACAAAAGATAAACATTATAAAACAGCACTTGAAGAATTTGTTTAAATTACAAAATGTTTATTATTCAGCTTTGATCTCATCATTTCCCAATCTCTCTCTCTCTCTTTTTGTATTTTAAAAGAAACCCATCCTTCCCCACATAGCGTAATTGACAATGCTGAAGTTGGGATTCTTAAGATGGTCAGCTTGTCGATTTTCTCCTTTTATTATCGACCATTCTTCTTCGTCTTCAGGTTTCTGTTTCTCTCAAGAGCAGACCATCAGTTTTGCTCTACGATCACAAATGGGGTCTTTTAGAACGTTGTCTCAGTCGTCTTCAAGGCTTTTGTTTCGTCAGCTGTTCGAGAAAGAATCCTATACTTACACTTACCTCCTTGCTGATTCCTTTCACCCTGATAAACCGGCACTTGTAAGTGTTTTCCCATGAAAAGCAAAATCTGGGTTTTCTTAGTATTTGATATGATGATATGGGTGTGCAGTTGATTGACCCTGTGGACAAGACGGTTGATAGAGATTTAAGTTTGATTAGAGAATTGGGGTTGAAGCTTTTATATGCCATGAACACTCATGTACATGCTGATCATATCACTGGAACTGGCCTCATCAAGGTTTTTCCCTTTTCTCACTTTGAGAGAAATAAATACTATAATCAATGATTCCACTATTGTTGCTTTGATTGTTTCCTATCATTAAAAATATATATTTTTTTCCTGAACTTCAAACTTGAGACTGTTTTGAATTGAATATTTCAGGTTCTGAGTAATTCAGGGGATGTATTTGGCTCTTTGATTGATGTATTTGAATGTGATTGTTTCTTTTAGGGCAAGGTGCCTGATGTCAAATCTGTTATTTCGAAAGCGAGTGGTGCCAAGGCTGATGTTTTTATTGAACCTGGTGACAAAATCACTTTTGGTGATCTCTTTCTTGATGTATGCCTCTGAATGCAAACATGCTTGTTCCGTCTTTTGAATAATTACGGATAATATAGCTTTGATGTTTGTGTGGTTTACATATTGCGGGCTAGTTATGAATTCTTAAAAAAAGTAGAGTTAAAGTGTTAGCGTACTGGGTAGATACCATTAGCAGCTTCCTAATGGCTTCCTTATTTGATTGCTAATTCGGTTTTGTTGTTTTGGTTAGACCCTAAAATTCTAATGCCGTGTAATGGGCACTACCGAATAATGGCCAGCAGGTCTACTGCAGTTCTATTTTCTGTTTAAGTTCTTGGTCATTGCATCGATAGCTGTTAGAGAAATTTCTCGTCCTTACTTCATTTCATGTGTTTTGCAACTATTCTGTTTCTACGGCATTTGATCTACTTTTCTTAGTATAGTTTGAGAACTAGGAATCTTGATGTATCTTATGTTAACCAATCAAATTCAGGATTATTTTGAAAGTATCATGCAGAGCAAAACCTTTCTCGAGATTGAAGTCCGCTCTTTATGTTTTTTCCTTAGACAAGTAATCTAACCTTTCTTGAGAAACTTATGATCCAACTAAATTAGATAATCCATTAACAAGAAAATCATGATTCTTTATGAACTTGAGTACATTGTACTCAGCTTAGCTGGTTGGCTGACTTAATAACTTGAAATGCCTAAAACAACTTTAAGTGTAACTTTAATTTTCTCTCATAGTTACTGAATCTTTAGCGAATGGCCAGTTTGCAACTGGCTTTTAATAGTTTACATGCTCGAAAACTGAATTTTGAAACAAGATTGGAGAAAGTGCTTTCTTGTGATGAAATTTGATTTATTTCAGGTTCATGTTTTTTAGGTAAATATCAAATGCAACTTGGCATACATTTCTCGTTAATATTCTTGATGAAGATTCTTCAGGATTTTGAGACAAAAACTTGCTTTCCTGCAGTTTCTGATTTTCGGGTGTTCACAGTACTTGTTTTAAGAACAACGAGTGGTTATTGTAGAAAGTATTAATGTCACAATGCATGAAGTTGTGCCCCACTGATTTAACATTAATACACTGTAAATTATCTTCTATTATATGTATTATTGCAGGTTCGTGCCACTCCCGGTCATACCGCGGGTTGTGTTACCTATGTCACGGGAGATGGACCTGATCAACCTCAGCCAAGGATGGCTTTCACAGGAGATGCCCTGTTGATAAGGGGATGTGGGAGGACAGATTTTCAGGTATAACGTCTTTAAAATGTTATCACACCTATATGCTAAAAAAAAGGAATGAGTTGAGCTTAATGTTGTTAATATCCAACAAACAGTTATTAAAGTTACTAGAAGCAGTATAAATTAGATTATTTAGCATGAAAACCAATCTTGACTTTCTTATGCATTTTAAGAACTTTTTTTATGTTCCTATGTATTGTTTGGACTACTAATGTACATTTTTATCCACTGATATCCATCTCACATAGGGATTCTTGAACCAATAATTGACTGATACTTGTCTAGTCTTCTGCATATCTATGCTTGCCTTGTTAGTAGTGTGGCTGGACATGGTAGTAGTCCTTTTTCATTCACAAGCTTCATGGTAAACGAATCAGTGATTCAGTTATTGTTGATATGACATTCTGACTAATCGGTTACTTTGGTAACTATAATATAGAACTGTATCAGGGGCATCCTTTTTGCTATTGATTTTCAGTCTGAGTACCGTAATGTACTGATTTTACATGCAACAGCAAGTCAGCAATAGGGCAATCTATTTTTCATTTGTTCGACATTGTCGTCCATATTTGGTTGTCTTCCAGGATATTTGATATGCTTATGTTTTTAAAATAACTTTCTTTAACGCTCCCAAGGTTCTATAGCAATTGACTACTGCCAATTAACTCTTTTTCGTAGAGTGGAAATTCAGGGCAACTCTACAAGTCGGTGCATTCGCAGGTTAGGACGGGATTTTTTTACGGGCCCTTTCTTTGAGTTCTCAAAAATTTCTTGTAATTGTGAGAATTTGAATAAAAAATATGGACATATTTGCTTCGTGGTTCCAGATTTTTACATTGCCGAAGGAGACATTGCTATATCCGGGCCACGACTACAAAGGATTCACAGTAAGATTATAACTTGATCCCTCTGATTTCGTTTGTATTACATAAAACGATTCTTGATTATATAAAGCTCATTGATGATAGGTAACCACGGTGGGAGACGAGATGCTATATAATCCGCGCTTATCGAAAGATGAGGTATCCTTTCTGGAACAATCCATCATAATGTGATCATATAAGATTAGTTTCAATTTCTCCTATGAGCGTGTTCGAATGACATTATTTGTTGAATACCCTTTTTGCAGGAAACCTTCATAAGCATCATGCAAAGTAAGTTACCTAACTTGGCATCTACGGGTGGTTCCGGATCGCCTTTTCTAATTTCTCATCCGTTTTTGTGGGTGCAACAGATCTTAACTTGGCATACCCTAAGATGATTGATGTTGCATTGCCAGCAAATTTGGTTTGTGGGTTGCAAGATTTGGAATCTAAAGCCAACTAGGACTTTGCACGACCATCCATAGGTGCACAGATTTTATTTCTAGCATGATTATGGATCACGATATCAGTGGATATACATATATTGTTGTGAGCATGCAACAGCGTCATCTTTCTCACTGCATTTAAACTTTTGTTCTTTATGCATACCCTATAAGTTTACTGAACTATATAATTGAATGAACAAAACCGGAACCGAACAGACCGGGACGAACAAACCAAACCTGGTTTCATGTTAAAAGAACCAGAAAGCAACAGCAAGGTCAGGCAAAAATTTGGTTTTCATGGACCTCGTGTTTGTTTTTTTGACAAAATATGCTGTCAAGTTCTGATGGTTCAAACTTTAAATCACAGACAAGGTTGCAAGTCTGATAGGGATGTTCATCCATGTCCTTCACCATGGACCTATCATATTTTGCAGTATTGATTTGATTCATAGATAAATTTTGAATTATTAAAATTTATTCGATGCAGTGGCGGAACTATATGCTTTTCAGGGCGGGAAAATGACGACTAGTAATCAATCAGCCAACTCACAAACTCCTCCAAATTCACTTTTCACCCAATATCGAAAAAAAAATCATTACCTATTCCTAGATTTCAACGAGATTAATCTAAAAAAACTCCAATAACATGGTAAATTAATTAATAGAGCAAATTTAAAGGAAATATTAAATCTTTATTGAAATTTTCTGATGACGGCAAATATCTCCGACCGTAAATCCGTACATTGAGCAACTTCACGACTATAAGTGGATAAAGATTCTTTAAGACCACATGGATCAAACGGCGGTGAGCAATTTCCCAAAAATCAAAATATTATATTTAAATTTATTAATATATACCAAACATAAATTTATAAATATCAAACATAATATCAAAATAATGTATATATATATAATAAATCAAAGAAAATTTTTTATGCATATTAAATCAAAGAATTAAAATTTACAAATACTAAATCAACATATAATCAAATTACTAAATCAAATCTATATTTCATAACATTAAACAGTAAATATATTTCAAAAATTAAAATAATACATTTAAATCAATCAAGGGATTAAAACCTATAATACTTTTGAATAATTAATTAAAATATTTATATTACATATTACAACATATTTTTTTTAGTAAAACATGACATTCTTGGCGCAACCATATTTTTATATATATTCATAACATTTTCAACTTTTAACTTATTTTCTTATCGTGAGAATGTCTAAAAACTCTATCAGCTTAAACTATGGAAATCTTTTAGGCAAATCCTAAAATGTTAATAGTATCTATAACATTTACCGATTATAATTCATTTTCTTACGCTGTATAACATTTTAGTACAATATCTTATGTTACTCCGATTGATAACTTTTTCGATTTTGATTTATAATATTTTGTGCTATACTTTTAACTTATTACATTTTTTACCGGTCATACCGTTTATTAACCTTATTTTAGGCGCGTTATAGTAGAATTTTCCGTTATAGGCAACTTGTTTTGTACGAGGCATCTCCAGTTAGTTCTGAATAATTACATGGCCGATATTGTTGCCTCATCGGACTGGGGAAACAAGAGAAGAAACTCAAGCTAAGATAGAGGGATTGCACAATGACATACTATAAGTCATATCGGATATCTAATGAATACAAAAATAAAAACTTTATCGCCGTGCGGTTGCAGACAACGATATAGAAGAATTAATAGTATCAAATTAAAAGTAATTTGTACAAATTAAAAATGATTTATACAAATTAAAAGTGATTTGTACAAATTAATTAATTATTTATTTATTTATTTTAAATAAAAAAATTTCTCTTTTAATCATTAAAAAATGTCAACGTTGGAAAGTCATTATATAAATATATAATTATTATTTACGAGATATATCTAGAGAATACTTTAAAATAATATTAAAATAATATATATTTAAAAATATTCATAAAATAATCTAGATATTTATAATATTTGATATTACATTTAAAACTATCTATAAAATATTTTCATCACTTATCAAATTAATAGCTAAAATGTTGACATGTATCATCAATATAATAAACACTAAAATTTATAAATATGAGATGAGATTTATAATTATTATTAGAGTAGTGAAGAGTGTATTGATACTGAACTTTTAATTGTAGATACTCTTTGTCAAAATTTTATGTCATTAATATATATGTGTATCTACTCTAAAAAAATATTTTTAGATTCGTTGTTGATTCGACACCACTTGTTTATCAATAATGAGAATAAAACGTATTTTATGTTGGGTTTTAAACTTGATTATTATCTCTCAATTATTTAATCCGAACTTCAAAATAAACTAATCGAATTTATATTACGTTCTAATCGAACAGATTAGCAGTGGGAATAAAAGATTACCAGTAAATAGGATTACTAGAAATGTTACATTACTGTGTTTGGTTGGTTTGGCAGGAATGTAAGATTACCGTGTTTGGTTGAAGGAATAAAATATTACTGGAATGTACTTTTGGATGGATTACTGCAACTAATTCAATTTAGAATTTGCATTACCCAGTGATGTGATCAACAAATAACATTAAAGCATAACAACATCAAAAGAAGGATCTAATTTAGTTTCCCTTCAAATCTTCCCATGATGTATATGCATAAAAGATTTAAGTAATCCAATCAAATGTTGATCAGCGAATTTCCAACACAAATCATGCAATCTCATTTGCCAGACTGCCGCCCCCTTACACCCATATCACCCTACCATTGCTGAATCAACAAGGGGCTGCGAGGTAAAGTTTATAGCTGAATATAATGACTGCTACCGTTTTTTCCTTGAATGATTCTTTAAAGATGATTTAATACCCTAATTCGGTTCATCACACCATGTGGTAACTCACCATAAATAACTACTGAGCTACCTTTGCTTCAATACCTAAAAATACAGAACTAAAATCCATTTCCACCATGACACAGTAAAAGGCTAGAAGCATCAATAACATGCAATGCAATTCTTGTAAAGAAATTTGACAAACCAAAATATTGATACGTATGACGGACAATGATATATAATTATGTGCTCAACAAAGCCACAAATTCAGTATCTTTGGCTCCACAACATGTTTTCAACTGGACATATGCAAATCATGATCAACAGACGGCAGCGGCTAACCTAAAGTTCTTGTTCATAGTGTTTAAGTTTTTCCTTGCACTCCTTTAGTTTCTATAAACCTCTTTGGGACAATGTATCATGTCAAATAAAATTAAACAACAGGTAATATCATTAAGATACCTTAGATTTTTTCCGTAATTCCAAAACAACCTGTTGTCTCTCTTCTGACCTTACTTCCATCAGCGAAATCTGATGAGTCACGAAAATATCACTCACCTTTTCCTACCACTACACAATTGTGGAAATGAAAAACCAAAGCATACACACACATAAACATGCACGTCTTTCTTTGAGTCTTGGAGGAAAGGAGGATAAAATTGCCCCTAACGAAAGAATGCTGGTTGGATTCTGTTAAAACACCTTGGATAATGATATTCTCGCTCTAGTGATTACCATGGTAATGCAAGCACAAGAATGCATATGCACACATAACAAATGCATTAGCCTACTCCTAAATGCTATCATATCCATCTTCCTACACCAGATTTCTAGAAAAATCAATTCAAAATTCCAACAATGTAGCAGACCTCTGTTTTAAGTTTTTCTTGGCCTTGAATCGATCTTTCCATTTCTTTTTTCATATGAAAACAAAACATAACTAGTAAAAAGAAAAGGAGACTACACACAAACTTGCATTGAAACAAAGTTGAGGTTGCCTGATTGTAATCATCAACAGAATCAGATGAAAGTCCTCTACCATGATCATTGCTCGTGTAGCTGCAAAATTGAAAATTAGTTTAAAAGACTTCTCATATTAACACACACACATGAAAAAATATCTAGAAACATTACTAAAACTGAAGTGATTGATCCAAGGAAAAATATTGAAGCTTAGCGCTCAGCTCATAAAGAAGAATTAATAGAGTCAACATATTATGAACTACAGGAAGACCTTAGACTGGAAACCATTGACATAAGAAAGCATATAGCAACAGCTCATGCAAAGGAAGCACAATAGAATCAGTATCAACATGTGAAGAACTCTATTACAGAAAAATTAGTGAAGAAAAACAGAAAACATTAAGTAACCAATTGGGGAGTGTTACCCATTATGTCTCTTTAGTCATTGCTCCTTGTCCTCGTCAACATTTCTATAACCGTTGATTCCAGTAGGCTCCCTATCTTGTTCCAAATTCAGCTTATGATCCTTATCTCAATCCTAAACATGCGCCCTTGAACATGATCCTCCACTTCTCTGTTGTGATCGCTATCCAATGAGTATTCTCCAGCTTTATCATGTTCATGATCCTCATATCCTCTTTCTCTTCAAGAATCATTGTCCCGAGACCGATCACGCTCTCTGGACCTATCACTATATTGATCACAATACTGTTCTCTACCATGATCTCTTTCTTTTTCCTGTCCTATAGGCCTATCCCACTCACTCCTTCTAGGGCGGTCCTGACTAAAATTTGATCTGCCCCCTCTGGTGGTCACTTCATTAACTCTCACAACTCTACCGCCAATAGTCTAGTTACAATTTCAAGTTTCAACAATGTCAAATCTCTACAAGTATCAAAACAAGAACAGAATCATTTCATGTTCCATGGAACCAACAAACAATACATTCCTTACCCCAATTGTAGTTGTAATCGCGGCACAGTTCCCAACATTTTCTGTCCAGGATCTTTATGATCTTTGGGAGCATCTTCAATACAACCTCATTTCTGTCATCATTTTCTGGACGATTCTTGTTTTCTTGTCTACCCTCTACTTTCTGACTCGCCCTCGCCCTGTTTACCTTGTCAACTTCGCTTGTTACAAACCGGAGGAATCTCCTAAATGCTCGAAAATGATGTCCATGGATCAATCACAAATGACTGGTACATTCACCGATGATAATCTTCAATTTCAGCGTAGGATCCTTGAAAGGTCAGGGCTTGGGGATTCAACATATCTTCCAGAGGCGGTACTCAACATTCCCCCTAACCCGTCAATGCATCAATCAAGAAAAAAAGCCAAGGTTGTCATGTTTGGTGCTATTGATGAGCTTTTGGCTAAGACCTCCGTAAAACCCAAAGACATTGGAATTTTGATTGTTAACTGCAGTTTGTTTAATCCGACACCATCGTTGTCTGCCATGGTTATCAACCATTACAAGCTTTGAGGGAATATTCAAAGCTACAATTTGGAAGGAATCGGTTGTTGTGCAGGGTTGATCTCAATAGATCTTGAGAAACATCTTCTTCAAGTCCATCCCAACTCCTATGCACTGGTTATCAGCATGGAGAACATACCCTTAACTGGTACTTTGGAAACGATCGCTCGAAACTTGTATCAAACTGCTTATTCAGGATGGGAGGGGCTGCAATACTGCTCTCTAACAAATGGTCTGATAAAAGAAGATCCAAATACTGCACTCATAGGGGTACAGCACGGGGAGAAGAAGATTACCAGTCAGAGGCAAGCTCACGGGAAAAGAAGGGTATTTTAGCCCTTAGCACGGGAAAGGAAAAATACCTGACACAAATATGGGACATTCCCAGGAATAAAACACTAAAATTTAGTGTTGGTATTAAAATATTACCTTCACGGGCTCTTAAAGTCTTACTAACAAAGGTAATTGCGTTTATATCCTTAATCACCGAGTATTAAAAAGTTTATTAGGCAGCTTCCTGAACCCGATCCCACTGCTCAAAACAAAAGCCAACTTTTTTAAGCAACTTTTTCAAATCGACTGTTCTTCGAAACAAGGTCGCATTTTTTTAATCTAAACTATCACAAAAAAAGAAGAAAAAAAGAGGAGAAACGAATGATGAAGGGAGAAACAGAGGTTCAGCTGTAGATCAGCAGCAGCAGAATCAATATGGAACATTCCAAGGAATGGCTAACTACCCTCCACGCCCTCCACGGCCGAACCAGCACCATCAGCAGCACCGTGGGCAAATGGGGTTTCCTCAGCTTTCTCCACCTACCTCTACCCCTCCTCAGTATTACCCCCGAGGCTATCAGACCGTGCCGGGTATAACATTAAAAAGCTTTCTTCTTTTTATTTATTTAATCGAAATGGAGGATTTTGAGACTTGGGTTTTTGTTGGATGGAATGATAATACTGTTTTTTTTAAAGATAATGATAATGTGTTTAAATATTAGGAGTTTTGTAGAAGAGGAGAAATAAATGAATAGATACATTTGCAATATTATTTGGATTTGGTTGTCCGGTGAAGGAGGGTAGGGAGATTCAAAGCATTTGCTATAGATTCTTGAGAAAGAAAAGAGACAAATATATATATATATATATAATGGCAGGGGTTAATCATGGTATTTTGACAATCCGGTCAAAATTTTCCTATAAGGATCAACCAACAACCTTGAACATGAAGGAAACTGGTGAAATTCTGTACATTTGACCAAAATGATCTTTTGATGCAAGAACAAACTTCATTTCTTGGGTTTGCTAAAATTGTGTAAAGAGTTAGAATGGTTTGCTTAATGGATATGTATAACTAGAATCAGTGTAAGATTGGTCCATTGTGAGTTCAAGTTTGGTTTCTTTTATATAATTGTGTTGACTGTTGACAACAAGTTTACATGATCTAAAATGATTGTTCACATTCAACAAAGCCAACATTTACCCATGATATCTTTGCTGTCAGGATACGTTGTCGATGGAGGAGGACCCGAAAATAGCCTACCACGCTGTGGCCTTGGTGTTGGATGGTTCCTGTAAGTTTATGGGATTTTCTTTGTTATAAGGGTTCTTTAGAAATAAAGCAAAGCATGTGCTTTAGATTTAACAACTGCGTTCGTTGATGGTATGAGGCCTCATACTATATTGGAATGAAATTTTTTATTAGGAAGAAACATATTAGTAGGATAAGTATACCATGATTAGATTGTTGAGCCGGATGTTTGCCAATTCAAAAGTAAAAACGAACATTACGGCTTAAGAATTCAACGCTGAATGAGTATCTATTTAGGCTTACGACTTAGATGGTTTTGTATTTGCTGTATGTTAAACTATACCACATTCACATTTGTACTCGAAATGGCTGGAATTTAGTGCCAATCTACTTAGCAGCCTCATGTAATACACAGGCGGAATGTTTTATCTCTTCATGTCACTGTATGTTCCAATTTCCATGACAGGGTTGTTTAGTAAAGATTGCCAGTCGCCAGATATCCCAAAATATGTAAATTGTTTAAAATGAATTCTATCGACACTTGGATGTGTACTTCTTTACTCTGCATGATATGATCTTCCACAAGTTTGCATGATCTTTATTATCATCATTTTTCTGTATTCCTAACTCCCTTGTTTAATAAGAGAATTATGCTGTTTTGAAGGTTTATCATTGGTTTCTTCCTTGGGGCCATTCCCTGGTACATTGGAGTCGTTATTTTAGCTTGTTCACCGATAGACTACCGAGAGAAACCCCAGATATGTTGCTTGCTCAATTGGCATATCTTTTTTTTTCCAGTATTTTTATTTTATTTTTCCAGTTTTATGAAAGTCATCTTGCATTGAACTGATTCTCAACTTAGCCACTTTTATATGCTTCTCATGTATTGGTACCATGCTTTACCTTCAACGCCAATATATTATCTTGTACCGACTGTTTTCTCATATAGGCTATAATTTATCACTATAGGTCACATATAAGTTAATCCACAGAGATTGAATTGTTATAAGCTTAAAATGTTATAATATTAAAAAAATGGATTTTTAAGATGCGTATTCGAGTGTCTTGGGGGTGAAGCAAAGTTCCTTCCTACTGTCGTTGTCTCTGTCCATAGGTTGACTGTTTACAAATTGTGGTCCAATTGGGTTACGGTACTTGGGGGTGAAGCAAAGTTCCAGCTATCAAAGTGTCCATTTATAATTTCATTATCAAGATTGCAAGTTCTTTGTTAACAAGTGGAATCACTTCACACTCTGTGAATGAGTGGTCCACTGGTCTGGAGGTTAGCCTTACTTGGCTCTATTCACAAAGTCTAGATGGAAAATCCTTTGTTTGTCTGTCCTTTCTATGAACTTTCCTTTCCGTCTATTTTCATTCATTATCGAAGATCTGTCCTCTTCATTTTTCTCGAAGGACTCATGCCCTATACATATGTAGGCATAGGTGTGAGATACGGTTCTATGAGGACCCTTAAAACACGTAATAGAATCTAACTTACCCGTATCAGACATAGACACGCATTCAATTAACCTAGAGCATGCATAACGGTCTCCGGTCCATTCTTTTAGTGTAGGGTTGGCCTAGTAGCTCGAACTTCAGGTTCTGATCCAACCTTATAAGACTTCTTTCTTTTTAGATTGTGTCAGGGGCAGTTTTAGACGAAATCAGTCTGTTTTGGGACATAATATAAACTATTGAGTGAGTCGGGTTTCAAATATTGCTTCTTTTCGATCTCGATCCCTACTTGTCCAAGGGATCCATTGAAACCCATGTTTAACGACTGTGGTGCTTTTTGCTGGCCGTAATTGCGACAATTGCACTTCTTGTTGGTCTAGTAACGAAATAATGGTAGAGCAAAGTTCGTTCTTGTGACTGAGAGATGTATAGGTTTCAAAATAATGTATATGCTATGCCCCTTTTTTCAGTAAGTTAACTTTTTTTTGTTGTTGATAATTTGGTACAAACAATTCGTATCGAGTTATGGATAATAATAATTGATGAGGTTAAAACTCCTTCAACTCTTTGGATGCAAGTGATTTTGGGTTCGGATTTTATCGAATAATTTATATTTTTAGATCATTGAATTTAAATTCATCGACTATTAAAAGTTACAAAATAATATTCTGATTATAGAGTGTTGTTTTGTTGAGTTATTCGACTATTAAAAGTTATGAAATGGTCACTCAATTAATTATGTTTCAAATTTGTCATTTTTCGTGAAAAATTGATGATATTCTAAGTTAAATGTTAATATGTTGAATGTAATACAATAAAATATGATCAAGAATTTCAAATGAATACATATCTTAGTTATCATGTTAACGCTAAATTTAGACAATTGTTATTTTTTTAACAAAAAAAAATGAATTTGAAATATAATGAATAGTTAGATGATTATTTTATAATTTTTAATAGTTGAGAGATTTAATAAAATAATATTCTATAATTATGGACCATTTGTGTACTTTTTCCAAAAATAAAACTTTTTTATTAAACAAATAACTGTTGTCTTAGGAGAAGTTGTGGTCACCACGCCTCGTGCTTTTAACACCGCTAGTCTTTCTTATCACGTGTAACAATCACCGAGGCTGATTTTGATTTTTCACAATTTTAGTCTACATTTTTGTGCGTAAAATATACCTACTTCATTCTATTATTATTTCAATTATAAATGAATGGCTTTTAAAAAATATATATAATTTAATTATTTAATTAAAATACTATTATATTAATTACATATTTTAGATAAGATAACTATATAATATGATATAATAACATATTTAATTTCAAAATTTATACATTATATTAATTTGAGTTTAATTCTAAATAATTTAATAAATTTATCCAATCATACTAATAGATATATTTATTCTCTTAAAGTTCTTCTTACTCTTCTAAAATATGTTATAATACCATTTTAATATATAATAATTCGTTGTTGTTTTTTATAATCACAGGTTTTCGGTTTATTAATCGACTAATCCAGATTAGGTATTACAGAGACGAGAATGACCCTCATAACCTAGTTTGCTCCATTTGTAACTACAATGATTCGAACTTTTAACATTTGCTTAAAGATCTAGTATCTCATCCCATTAGATCAACTTGTTGTTAGTATAATTCGTTGTTGTTTTTATTATAGAATGTATTTGTCTAACTACTTCTTTGGATAGATAAACTCATTTGGATTTATAATATCATAAAATTAAACTAAATTGATAAAATTTTGAAATATGAATTGTTAAAATTATTAAATTATTTCAAATTAGGATCAAATCGATAGAATGTATAAATTTAAAAGGTTAAATATTTGATCATCCAAATTAGGCGTTTATTTTAATGTTAATGACAATTAAATTTTTAAATAATATTATAATTAAGTAATTAAGTTGTAATTTTTTAAATAGGTAATATATTTGTAATTGAACTAGTAATTGAGTGACCTAGTGTGTATTTTACCCTTTTTGCATGAAGCTCTAATCTTTGTCTATTCTTTGTAATCATCTTTAAAAAAAAAACATCAAGTGGCAAATTTTGATCATTATCATATCTATCTCTTAAAAATGCTTATAAAAGAGAGGCCTTAGCTTCATAAACACCTCAAATTTGCACACACCATTTCTTATACTGAAACAGGGGAAAAACATGGAAGCGCACCTTGTAATAACAAGAGATTTGCTTTGTTTTCTCGTTGTTGGGTTGTTGATGATATGGGGATGGAGGGTTTTGAAGTGGGCATGGCTGACCCCAAAGAGGTTCGAACGGTGCTTGAGACAACAGGGTCTCAGAGGAACCACTTACGGTTCTTTGTCTGGGGACATCAAACAGATGTTTGCTATGAGCAGACAAACCAGAGCCAAACCTATGACTCTTGGTGATGATATTGAGCCTTATGTTACTCCTTTTCTTCATCAATTTCTCCAGAAATATGGTGCGTTTTAGATTAATCTGCAATTTCATGGTATCAGAAACTTGTTTATATATTAAAAGTCTGGATTTGTTGCGAGAAAATGCAGGAAAGGATTCGTTTTTGTGGGTTGGTCCATGGCCGAGGGTGACAATTATGGACCCTGAGAAAATAAAGGAAATATTCACCAAATTCACCGACTTCCAGAAGGTGCATACCAATCCGCTGGCGAATCTGATTGCGAGTGGCCTTGCAAGCCTCGAGGGAGACCATTGGAGTAAGCATAGAAAGATAATAAACCCTGCCTTTCATCAAGATAAGTTGAAGGTATGTTTAGAGAAAAGAGAGAATCTAGATAAGGTCATGATGTTTAGTTCGAGACACGTTTTTTTGTCTGATTTTTGAAGATAATTGCAGAACATGTCGCCAGCGTTTTATCGAAGTTGTAGTGAGATGATAAGCAAATGGGAGAAGATTGTGTCTACAGAAGGTTGCAGTGAGGTAGATGCATGGCCTTATCTTGTGACCATGACAAGAGACGCCATTTCCCGATCTGCATTCGGAAGCAGCTTCGAAGAAGGCAGACGAATTTTCGAACTATTGGATGACCAAATCATTGTCTTTCTCAAAATCATACAGTCTGTTTACATCCCAGGATGGAGGTAAAAGTTTTCGAGTTTTAAGAAAAGGGTTATAGATCTTAGGATTCGAATCTCTGACTAAATTTTGTGCTTCTTTGCAAAGGTTTTTGCCGACGAAGACGAACAGGGAGCTTAAGTTGAAATACAATGATATAAAGGAGTCGCTTAGGGAAATGATAAAGAGAAGGGAGAAGGCAATTAGAGCAGGTGAAAAGAGTAATGACGACTTGTTGGACATACTTGTGGAATCCAACATCAGAGAAATCGAAGCAAATGCAGATAGGAAGAACATGGGGATGAACATCGATGATGTGATCGAGGAATGCAAGCTGTTTTACTTCGCCGGCCAAGAGACCACCTCGACTTTACTGGTTTGGACTATGATTTTGTTGGCTAGGTATCCCGATTGGCAGACTAAAGCAAGGGAGGAGGTTTTGCACGTGTTTGGTGAGAATAAACCAGATGCTGATGGCCTTAATCGTCTCAAAGTTGTAAGTCCCTTGTCCTGAATTCTCTCATTGTTATTGGTTCATGTATATAAACAGGGTTGATTACACTAAACGTCCTAAATTATGGTGCAGGTAACAATGATATTGTACGAGGTTCTAAGGCTATATCCGGCAGTGGTTGAGCTAGGACGCTCCGTCCCGAAAGAATTAAAACTGGGAAAACTGTTGTTGCCTGCTGGAACCGAAGTCTCGGTTCCGATACTGCAGATCCACCACAACAAAGAGCTGTGGGGCGACGACGCTCATGAATTCAAACCCGAGAGATTCGCGGAAGGAGTCTCGAAAGCAACGAAGGGTCGAGTGATGTTTCTCCCATTCGGATGGGGTCCTAGGATCTGCATTGGCCAAAACTTTGCCATGATGGAAGCGAAGATGGCGATGGCAATGATTCTCAAACGCTTCTGGTTCGAGATTTCCCCATCTTATGCTCACTCTCCTTATAGCTTTGTAACTCTTCGTCCACAGCATGGTGCACAAATAATTTTACATCGACTCCAGTCCGATTGAATTGTTCTGTGAACAAATCTTACTGCTCATACCATGTGTTCCCCAATCCCTAATGCATTTCAAGTTTTAAATAAATATGGATTTACTTATCACTTACTTTTATATATATATATATATATATATATATATATATTGTTCAAAAGAATTTGAACTGTCTTGTAATCATTTTAAATTTTTGGAAAGAAATAATCGAATTATCGATAAATTATAAATTAATTTTTTTTCACGCCTATCTTGATAACTCAAGTTTAAAAAATTCTATTTACTCATTAAATTTTTAATTTATTCTTACTTTGATTACTCGGGTGTTAAATTATAAATAAAAGAATGACACCATAATCACGTGTATTGATGTGAATTAATTTTTATTCTCATGAAATCTATTTTTCATTTTCATCATTTTTTTTTTATTTTTCTATTTTTTTATTATATCTTCTTTTTCCACATATGAAAGTTTTACAATTTAATTATTTTGTCATGTAGACACTTATTTACTATTCTATGAATTTTCTCTAACCATTCATTATATCAACCAACTGGTCTCATTTTAACACCACACTTCGATCAATCGAAATATCGCCGCCTCAGTTATCGATTTCCACGCTTCACACTGTTTCTCCATAAACATCTAAATTCCAACTTTCCTAATAAACAGAAAGCCATAATATCATAATTTTCAGAATCGGATCGATTAGCGAACTGATCATACTATTGATTTATTGATTCAACAGGTTGAACCGGTTTGATAAGTCGAAAAAATCGGACGACGTTATAATTATTTAAAAAATTAAATAAAAATACCAAAAATATTTAATAAAAAATAATTTTTTATATCACAAGTCATATTCAAAGCAAGTCATAACATATATAAGTTAAAAAATCATAAAATCAAATGAAACAAAATGATTCAAATTAACTACAACATAATATTTAAGGTAAAACATATTAAATAATAAATATAATTATATAACTATAATTAAAAAAAAATTGGGGTTAAAAAAATCATAACAAAATGATATGTTTGGTTTAATTTTTTTTTAAAAACAATCCCACATAGCTAAGAAACATAGAAGAGCATCTAAAAAGTCTAAAGAGTAAAAATATGAAAACAAAACAATCTCACATTGCTAAGAAACATATAAGCGCATCACAACTAACTTCTATAAATAATAGAGGTAATTTGACATTCAAAATCATTGAACCTTTTGGTGAGCATTGAGTGAACTATTCTTTCACTTCAATCAAGCTCGAATTTTAGGGTTCAATTGAGTTTCTAATTTTTTTTTGAGTTCAAGCCTTTTTGAGTTCAAGTTTCAATATTATATTTCGAGTTTCAGTTGAACTTGATAATTTTTAGCTTGTGAGTTTGAGTTGAGTTAGCTTACTTTTAAAGTTTTCAAGTTCGAGTCGAGCTCAGCAATACTCGAGTTCGACTTGGCTCGTTTAACAAACGACGTTGTTTGGTTTAATTTTTTTTTTTAAAAAAAAACAAAAATCCCGGTTTTTTCTGGTTTTCAGCCGGTCCGGTTCGAACGGTTCAACGGTTCTGACCAGTTCACTAATAACGGTTCAACCAGTTTAAATTGAACCAGACTAAACAACAATTTCCAGTTGAACCGACCGATCCGGTCCGATTTTCAAAACAGAGCATAATATTCAATCATCATCTTGCCAAAATCTCTCCCCTAAAAAGAAGCTTATAAAAGAGATATAAGGTGAGTAAACCAGACCTGAGCTTCTAGCTTTCCATAAACACCTCAAATTTGCAGATACCATTTCTCATACTCAAAACAGAAAAAGAAAACATGGAAGCTCACCCTGTAATAACAAGAGATTTGGTTTGTTTTGTTGTTGTTGGGCTATTGATGATTCGGGGATGGAGAGTTTTGAACTGGGCATGGCTGACCCCAGAGAGGCTCGAACGGTGCTTGAGACAGCAGGGTCTCAGAGGAACCCCTTACAGTTCTCTATCTGGAGACTTCAAGCAGATGATTTCTATGAGAAAACAAACAAGAACCAAACCTATGCCTCTTGGTGATGATATTGAGCCTTATGGGTTACTCCTTTTCTTCATCAATTTCTCAACAAATATGGTAATTTTACATTGATCTGCAATTTCATGGCACCAGAAACTTGTTTATTAAAAGTCTGGATTTGTTGTGAGGAAATACAGGAAAGGATTCGTTTATGTGGATTGGTTCATGGCCAAGGGTGACAATTATGGACCCTGAAAAGATAAAGGAAATATTCACCAAATTCACACGATAATGCACTTTGCGGCCCAAACTCATGTCGATAACTCGTTCGGGAACAGCTTTGAGTTCACCAAGAACAATATCTATGGTACTCAGGTCTTGCTTGAAGCTTGCAAAGTCACTGTCCAGATCAGGAGGTTCATTCATGTGAGCACCGACGAGGTTTACGGGGAAACAGATGAGGATGCTTTTGTGGGAAACCATGAGGCTTCCCAACTTCTCCCCTCAAACCCGTACTCCACGACGAAAGCCGGTGCTGAAATGCTTGTTATGGCATACGGTAGATCGTATGGATTGCCTGTGATTACGACTCGGGGAAACAACGTTTATGGCCCGAACCAGTTCTCCGAGAAACTAATTCCGAAGTTTATCCTATTAGCAATGAGGGGGAAGGCTCTTCCAATTCACGGTGACGGTTTGCATGTGAGGAGTTATTTATACTGTGAGGATGTAGCCGAGGCATTCGAAGTCATTCTCCATAAGGGTGAAGTTGGCCATGTTTTTAACATTGGGACAAAGAAGGAAAGGAGAGTGATCGATGTAGCCAAAGATATATGCAAGCTTTTCTCGATGTATCCATAGACGAGCATCGAATTCGTCGAGAACCGACCGTTCAATGACCAAAGGTATTTTCTCATGATCAGAAATTGAAAACTTGGGATGGTCCGAACGTGTTGTATGGGAAGATGGGTTGAAGAAGACCATGGATTGGTACACCAAACATCCCGATTGGTGGGGCGATGTGTCCGGTGCATTGCTCCCTCACCCGAGAATGCTGGCGATGGCCGGCGGACGAAACATCGATTCCGAAGAGCCAAATGGTACAAAAACCCTTGTAAAGGGTCCTAAGTTGCCTAATGGCAGTTGCAACCTCTAAATGCAATGACTCTCCCCTAACTATTCACACGTTCAATTAAAAAGAACGGCGTTACCATACATGCCAATTAATTAAATCCAAGGAAATTAAACTGGTTTAACATTTTAACAGTTACTCTAATAATCAAAACAAAAACAAATTGGTTTAACATTTTTAACTACGTTACTCAACTGAATAAAAAAACTTATATTATTTAAGAAACATTTTTTAATATAATTAGAAATTAATTAATTCACAATCGATAAAATTAAAGGGTAAATTACGCTTTTAATACACAAACTATCAATTTTAGTCTGTTTTAGTACCTAACTTTAAAAAAATAAAACTATACTTAAAGTTTAGTTTTTGTTTCATTTTAGTATTTCGTTTTTGTTTCATTTTAGTACATGCTCAAAATTTAACATTAAGTTTAGAAAAGATCGAAAGTTTAGGTATTCAAATGGATCAAAATTGATAGTTTATGTATTAAATGCGTTAAGTTTTTAAGGGTCGAATGCTAAAATGAAATGAAAACTAAATGTTAGGTATAACTTAAAAGAAATGAAATTTTAAATACTAAAATAGATCAAAATTAATAGTTTAGATATTAAATGTGTAGTTTACCCAAGTGTCAAACTCAATTGGAATTGAAATGTGACATCGAATTTTGCCTGCTATGTCTTAAACACTTATTTATTATTTGTATATTTAAGTAATTAGGGCCACATGAAATTCCAACGAAGTTTCTGGATTTTCATCATAATCCTCTAAAGTAAATTGTTTGTTAATAAAAATATTATGAAATTAAGTTCCAGTTAAATAGTGCAAAGTCTTAAAGTTATAAATTGGTTTAATTATGACTTCAATCCCTATATTCTTCAAACTTTTGATACTTAATACCTCTATTTTTAAGGTTAGGAATTTAGTCACTGCCTGATTTAAAAATTAAAGCCAATTTGATAACATCACTAAAATCAATATTGTTAAGAAAAAAAAGCAAAAGGCATTAGAGGTCTATGTACTTAAAAAAAATTAATGTGGTCCTCGTATTATTTTTCTCTCAATGTGACCCTCTAACTCATAAAACAAACTTAATTTGGCTCTTTGACCAATGTTTTTCTTCATTGACCATTACAGTGCTGATGTGATAGCTTACGGTGCTAATGTGGCGATCAACAGTGTTGATTTGACAGTCTATCTGTCATGTTTGAGTTACCAATTTAGTTTATATGTCATGTTATTCGCCACTTTATCAACCATCGTGGACTTTCATGTCAGCACAACGACAAAAAACGTTGGTAAAAAAGCCACATTGAAAGAAAAAATAATATGGAGTCACATTGATTTTTTTCAAAAATACAAGGACCTTTGATGCTTTTTGCTAAAAAAAACAATGCTGCATAAAGTCCAATAGTAGAGCTAAACTTATTACACGGTGGTGTCAATGTTACCATCTTAAGTTTTTATATAATTTGTTTTAAAATAAATTAATCCTATTTAGTCAAACCAAATTGAAAGACTTGTCCAAATCAGTCAATAATTTCAATTAATTAAACCTTGAAAAAGAATTGCAATTAAAAAATATTCTTTACAAGCAAGAAGTTTACCAAACAATATAAACAACAATTAAAGAAAGGAATCTTCGTAAAAAAATGGAAACAAAATTTCTTTGAATACGTTTGGCTAAAACACACCATACGATCATTCAACTATATTTGAATCGTTGTTTTGATTATTAACTTTTAAAACTTATAAAATAATCATTATATTTATTAAAATATTATAAAATATTCATTGCAACATTACAATAAATGTCAAGGTTTAATAAATTTAATGAATATTTCGTAAAAAAATCAATAAAATATAATTAGAATAGTTTGACAAAACTATAACAATTTGATAATTTTTAAAAATCTATGGATCAAAATGTCCAGTTAAATATAATTTATTAACCTTTCACTTATTTTGTCCAATATTTTATAGGGTAAAGTACGCAAATGATCCCCGATTATAAGATACTATTTTTTTAAGTCTTTTTACTGTTAAAAATTATAAAATGATCATCCGATTATAGAGTGTTGCTTTATTGAGTCCCTCAACTGTTAAAAGTTACAAAATGGTCATACGACTATTCATTATATTCCAAACACGTCCTTTTCTATTAAGAAATTGGCGGTCGTTTGAGCTGGACACTATCATAATAACTGGGATATGATAGTCGCTTGAGATTCTGAGATCATATTTCATCATATCACAGTTAGCAGGTTAACGTTCAACTCATAATACCATCAATTTTTTAACAAAAAATGACGGATTTAGAACATAATAAATAGTCATGTGATCATTTTATAACTTTTAATAGTCGAATGACTCAACAAATCAACACTCTTTAGTTGAAAGATTATTTTATAACTTTTAATAATCGATGAATTTAATAAAATAATACCTTATAATCGAGGGTTTATCCTATTTTCTAAAGGAATTTCTAATTAAATCAACAATTAACCCCACATCATTATCATCAACGTCATATCGGCCAGCTCTTAAATTAAAATCTCAACTTTTCTTCATTCCACAACTAACCCTTATACTTTATAGTCCACACAAGAAGCATGACAGTAGTTAATATACTAATTCATAAGGGTACTTTTGGCAAGTACAGTATATTTTCATGGCTCGCATTTAACTGTTATTTAGAGCTATATAAATAGGCTAGACGTATTCATGGAGTCTCTGCAATTTCCCTCTCCTTCGAGGCTGTTTCTCTTCTCCTCTGAAATCTCGTTATATATTTCTGCGTTCTTTTTGCCTTTCTCCGCCTGGAGTTTGATTGATTTCTCTTCATACTGTAAGTCAAAGTCTTCTCATTTTCCTTCTTTTTATAGTGTGATTTGGTGGAAGATCAAATGTTATCAGGATCTACGTATCTCTTAATTCCGTTAGATCTGTTCTAAGATGTGAGAAAATTTCATGTCTTGTTTTTTCTCTTTTAGCTGTTTCTTTGGCTGCATTTATTTGCTTATTTATCGGATCCGGATCTCTTTCTGCTAATATACGAATGAAATGGGATCTAAAAGATCTGGATTTTTTTTAAAAGATCTGGATTTTTTTACATTGGTAATTGAGGTGGATCTGGTTGCTGAAGTACTGAACTTATGGATCATTTCAGTCGTTTCTTGTTTAGCTACGATTGCAAAAGTGAAATGGCAGTTTTAGATAGTTTTCAGTTCATGTTTGATTTCATGGACCGAAGCTAAAAAAGAGAAGAGATATAACGTGATTTGATTGCGTTGGATGGCCTGATCCACCTATTTTGCTGTCATATCTATTTTTAAGGTTGCTTGTTTCTTCTTCCTTGTATTGTTTATATAGAATGTGATCTGGTGGAATATTCTGTAAAGATGGAATTTTGTTGACTCTGCTTGTGGTGATCTACCGTTTGTTTTTGTTTTTGTTTGCACTTTTATATTTTTATATGATTACATTAGGTTTGGTAATTGAATTCTATGCTTAGATTTTTATTTATTTGTTTATGCAAGTTGATGCTGATTTTTATTAGGTTTCTCCATACTTCTGAAGTTAGCTTGTTGTTTCTTGTTTTTGCAGAATATAAACCACTATGGCTAATTATACCCCTAAGAACATCCTCATAACTGGGGCTGCTGGGTTTATTGCTTCGCATGTTGCTAATCGGCTCATACGAAACTACCCAGACTACAAGATTGTTTTGCTTGACAAGCTTGATTACTGCTCGAACCTGAAAAACCTCCTTCCCTCCAAGTCATCTCCAAACTTTAAGTTTGTGAAGGGTGATATCGGCAGTGCTGACCTTGTCAACTACCTCCTCATCACCGAGTCTATTGACACAATCATGCACTTTGCAGCACAAACTCATGTTGATAATTCATTTGGCAACAGCTTTGAGTTTACCAAGAACAATATCTACGGAACTCATGTTCTGCTTGAAGCTTGCAAAGTCACTGGCCAAATCAGGAGGTTCATCCATGTAAGCACAGATGAGGTTTATGGGGAGACAGAAGAGGATGCTGTTGTAGGAAACCATGAGGCTTCCCAACTTCTGCCAACAAATCCATACTCTGCTACAAAAGCTGGTGCTGAAATGCTTGTAATGGCATATGGTAGGTCGTATGGATTACCTGTGATTACGACCCGTGGAAACAATGTTTACGGTCCCAACCAGTTCCCTGAAAAATTAATCCCAAAGTTTATTCTCTTAGCAATGAGAGGGAAGACTCTTCCAATTCATGGGGATGGGTCTAATGTGAGGAGTTATTTGTATTGTGAGGATGTGGCTGAGGCATTTGAAGTCGTTCTTCAGAAGGGTGAAGTTGGCCATGTTTATAATATTGGAACAAAGAAGGAGAGGAGAGTGATTGATGTGGCCAAAGATATATGTAAACTATTTTCTATGGATCCCGAGACTAGCATCCAGTTTGTCGAAAACAGACCATTCAATGACCAGAGGTATTTTCTTGATGATCAGAAACTGAAGAACTTGGGATGGTCTGAGCGAACAGTATGGGAAGAGGGGTTGAAGAAGACCATAGAATGGTTCACTCAGAATCCTGATTGGTGGGGTGATGTGTCCGGTGCACTGCTTCCACATCCAAGAATGCTGATGATGCCTGGTGGTAAACACTTCGATTCTGAAGAAGGAAAAGATTCATCATATGAAACTGGTTCTAATCAGACTCGAATGGTGGTTCCAACCTCCAAAACTAGTAGTTCTCCCCCAAAATCAGGCTTGAAGTTCTTGATCTATGGCAGGACCGGCTGGATTGGAGGTCTACTTGGTCAGTTATGTGAGAAACAAGGTATTCCCTTTGAATATGGAAGAGGGCGCTTGGAAGATCGCTCATCACTGATGGCAGATATTCAGAATATAAAGCCAACCCTTGTTTTTAATGCTGCTGGTGTGACCGGTAGGCCCAATGTTGATTGGTGTGAATCTCACAAAACCGAAACAATCCGCACCAATGTGGCTGGGACCTTGACCTTGGCAGATGTTTGCAGAGAACATGGGCTTTTGATGATGAATTTTGCTACCGGGTGTATATTCGAGTATGATGCAGGACATCCCGAGGGCTCTGGCATTGGGTATAAAGAGGAAGATAAACCCAATTTCATTGGATCCTTCTATTCAAAGACCAAAGCTATGGTATGTTCTATATCTTTAATCTGATTCATTTTGTCTGTTAGTTTATGTCTTAAGATCTCATAAATATCCTCCATTCTAGGTTGAAGAGCTGTTGAAAGAATACGACAATGTTTGCACTCTAAGAGTTCGGATGCCGATTTCATCTGACCTAAACAACCCTCGCAACTTCATCACCAAGATTTCACGCTACAACAAGGTAGTCAACATTCCCAACAGCATGACAGTCTTGGATGAACTCCTGCCGATTTCAATCGAGATGGCGAAAAGGAACCTGAAGGGTATCTGGAACTTCACAAACCCTGGTGTTGTGAGCCACAACGAGATCCTGGAGATGTACAAGGCATACATTGACCCCAAGTTTCAGTGGGTGAACTTCACATTGGAGGAACAAGCCAAGGTGATCGTCGCCCCTCGAAGCAATAACGAAATGGACGCATCCAAGCTGAGGAAAGAGTTCCCTGATCTGCTATCGATCAAGGAATCACTGGTTAAGTATGTCTTCGAACCCAACAAGCGAACCTGAGCCTATTAAAAGCAGGTTCCGGGACTAGAACCGAGTATTGTCCTCTGCTTGCTGCTGCATTTAGTTATTTCCAGGAATATCACTTCAGTTTCATTCATTTGTTAATGTTGTCTTCTACCACATTAATTTTACTAAAATAAAACCTTAAGGTATTACTATTAGATACGTCAATCATTCATCCTTACTAGCTGTACTTCAGCTGTATCCTAGTTTTACTTGGAAGAAGTTTCAAGAAGCCTTTCTATAGGTACTTTACAACTTGTCATCTGGGGGGGCTTACAGGTGTATTATTTTGGCATTACATTAGTTGAATATTATTACAAAATGCAAATCCGTGTTTCACATTATATGCTTATTCTATAAGATCTGCAAAAGATCCAATCATTCATTAACCACAGTTAAATCCCATGCAAATCATTCATTACCTATGTTTTCAAACAGTTCTCAGCACGCGTAAGTACGTCTGTTAGAACGTCAGCAGTTAATTTTTGGCAATTTGCCCAAAAATTCACCCTATTAAAAAAATATTACCTATCAAACACTCTTTCCTAATTATTTCTCGATCTAACATCTTTTTCTCAGGAGAGAGAAGGAGGCGCACGGCAAGAGACGCGCCTTAGTCGGGGGAGGGAAGGCACGTCGTATGAAACACACTTTCCATGAGATTTATGAATGGTGCATCGTACAGAACGTGCCTCACATGCCTGGTTTAGGGTTTTATGTTAAAGTGGTTTTAGGGTTTTGTAATTAGTTTTAGGGACTTTTTAGTGGTTTAGGGTTTTTAAAGAAGTTTAGGATTATAATTGATTGTATGTTAGATTGTAAGAAATAAACGTTAAACATTTAATTGAAAAATTATATAGATAGACAAAAGGTGCATCTTGTAAACTAAACAAGTTGAAATCATATTAATTGAAACTAAAAGAAAATCAAATAATATAAGTTGAAACATTAGAAAATATGATTACATGAATGGTGGTCAACGGTTATGTGATGATGAAAGAGATGTGTAGTTTCTCCTATTGTGGTTGAGATTTCTGCAATGGCCACATCTTAAGTTTTGTCTTGACGCCTCTTGAATATCCATATCGCAATGAATTCGAGTGGATTTTGGATAACCTAGCTCCTTTAATAAGTATGAATATGGTATAATTGGAAGTCAAGTCTGAACCTCATTTAGGTCTTTGTCATTACCTAGGGGGGAAACTCATATTCATATACATTGAATACTTGTGAAAGTTGGTATACAGGATCCACATAATACTTATAGTCTTGACGAGAAAATGAGCAAGCTACTATGACATGGGAGCATGAATGCTTCAAGGCTTTAAAAAAGCCCACAGTCACAGCATCTATCTCGTAGATTAACTATGAAAGAGTTAGATTCAATCCCTTGCAGAGGTCGTGGCATTTCTGTGACCCGACATAATTCTTGGGTGTGAGAAAAGCTTATTACATACATGTTGTTTGATCCTGCAACCTTTTGATTCAAATCTGCTACTAATCGTGGGTGATAAACATGATCGTTTTGTATCCAAGTAAGAGCTTGTCCCCCAAGCTTGGCAAAAAGTTGACCCAAACAAAAAATGCATCATTTTAGCCAAAGCAATTACTGGTAAATGACGGCCCCCTTTAAGGTTGAATTGATTGCCTCAACCAAGTTGATTGTCATATGTCCATATCGATATCTACTATCGTATGTGTTTGTTCACTTTTCTTTTTTGATTTCACTAATGTAATTGTATCCATGTTCATTTCTTCCTCGCAATTCTTGAAGCATAACCTCAAACGTTTGAGGTGAGAGTTCGTAACTTAAGCAAAATTAAGTATTTAGTATAAAAAATGAAAATAAGTGAGAAATAAAATTGAGAAAAATGTAACATACCCATGCGTATAATTAATTGTCGTTCATCATTCTTCTTATATATGTCATGATAGTTTGCAGTAATATGTCGGATACAAAGACGATGATGGACATGTGGAGGTTTCCATATTGAACCCAAAGAGTCTATTGTTGCTTTGATGGGGTTTCCATATTGGACCAAAAGAGTCCATTATTGTTTTGATCCCAGCTCCTCAGTCTGAAATGATACAAATACATTCCCTCGTAATAACATGTAATTGTAGATATCTTAGGAAAAAAACTCAAGACTCTGTATATTCTCTTTCAACAAGTGCAAAAGCAACGGGAAGAATGTTACGATTACCATCTTGGACAATTGTCGATAATAAAACTTGTTTGTATTTTCCATATAATAATGTATCATCAATTTGGACAACGAGTTTACAATATTTCACTACATTAATGCATTGTGGGTAAGTCCAAAAAAATACGGTGGAATTGTCATCGATCTCGAATAATTCAATCATTATGGTAGATATGGCGAGCTTCAAACTCAACTATTGTCATATGATTCAGTCGTTGAACCAGGTTAAACGAACTGGGTAGTTCGTTGTAAGATGAATCTCATTCACCGTGTAATTTTATAATGGCATGCTGTTTTACCTTCCATGTTTTTTGTAGGAGACGGTGTACCTATATTGAGATTGTATTGCATAAATCAACACTACAATAGGAGACGGTGTACCCATATTGATATTGTATTGCAGAAATCTTCATAATGGCTTGGCAAATCATGTTGGAGTCCAAATTTGGATGGTCCTGGTTGATCCCCTGTGCAGAACATGTATGGGGATCGTTGTATTTTGTTAGTTTCCATCTACCGGTCTCCTTCCTCTTTGAAACACGAACTATCCAATTGTAGCCGTTATCACGTTGGATACAATAACAAACATACTTTTCAATGGTAGATCGGTTGACTCTGGACTAAATTGAATTACAAATATTATAATTCTTAATTGTCATCATTGCTTATTCTTTAGATATGAACTCCATTCCACGATATAAATCACCATCATTAACTGATGAATGCCTCTAATAGTCTCCAAGATGAGGCATATCGGGAAATTTTGGCTTGCACATCGCATCATAGTCATCTTCATACATGTGTGTTAGAGGTTTGTATTGTTATAGATGTGAACTATAAAAACAACAAACCATAAACACTACATTAAAAAACAAACTATTAAACATGACATGAAGCATACCAAACCAACGAACCAGAAATATCACACATATTTCACAGACCTTAAACAATAAATAAAAGTATACACATACATCTAAAATAGTAAATAAAAGCTTACACATACACCTAAAACAAACTTTTCTTAATGATATTACGATGCCCAATTGCATTTGAACCATGATTTCGGGTATTTATCATCTATCTATATGTTCCCAAACTCATTCTGCTTAATTTTTGGGTAGTCAAACTCGAAGCATCATCATCAACATCCTCAAAATCTACAAACAAATCCACATGAGATACATAATGAGAGTATTATGTTACATACTACAAAGGTCAACATCATCGCTTAGAAGAAACCTCTTAAATGATAATGACAATATATAATATAATAAAGAGATTTTTTTTCCTCCTGAGTTTAACCTTTCTTTCTATTTTAAGCTTCAACTTCTCAAGTGATTTTTTTTGTTGAAAGACATGCTTAAATATTTGAAATAAAAAAATATTTGCTTGAATAATAGCCATCCTAGCTAAATAGCTAAATTTTTTGTATGAATATATTAAAATGAGCTTTCACCTCACACACATATATAGACATTAAGAAGTTGTCATATAAAATGAGCGTACCCAAATTATTGTGTCTTGTTTGTCCTTGTTCGTAAAAAGACATTAAACATCATACAAAAACTTACTTTATATAAATACAAAATAATGAAACAAAATAAGAGGCAAAAACCAATTAAGAGGAAAAATCTTACTTCATATAAATACATAATAAAAAACAAAATAAGAGGAAAATACATCATAGTAAACATACGATAAATAAAAAGATTGTTCTGAAAGACTCATATACATCGATGTCTCATGGAATGTGTTCCACAGGGTGGTTGTCGTCTACTTCTAGGAAGATTTCTTCTTATATGTTGCTCTTCTTCGTCTCCATTGTTGTCATCCTTATCTTCCCCCTCCTCGTCATCATCACTTTCAACAACATTGTCTCGATAAGGGTTGAATGTTGATATATGACCTCTGTATAATAAGGACCCCGGAGGTGTATGACTGATGATCCTACCACTAGCTGAAAATTGTGAAAATTATGAAAAACCAGACATCGATGTCTGTGACATATACTGTGGTTGAGGTGTTTATGGTTGATGACCACCCACAACATAATTTGTGTAGGAACTAAATGATGGATCCATAAGCATAATCGAAAAATATCTACCAGTGAATGTCATAAAACCATGCGGGCTATGTGTGTAACCAAACAATGGTGGCATCTGAACCGATGGATATGGCATTTAGACTTGCGGATGTGGCATCTGAACCGGTTGTGGTGGTGCCTGAAACGGTGGTGTCCCTATGTGAATTGGAGGGCTAGGGATGTAAATCGACTTCCTTGGTTGCTGGTGTGAAGGTTTGTGGCATAGCTGAGGATGACCTGGAAGCACTTGCTCTTCGTCCAGTAGTGGGAGGACGATGATGTTGTGATGTCGGACGTTTTTGTCGACGACGATTAATTTCCCCCCTCGTGCTTCCGCTGAAAGTAAGAATGACTTCCCATTTGCGTTGAACTATTCAATATAGTCATCTAAAACCATCAAACCGGTTTCTATTATATATTGTCGATAGGACAAGCGTTGATGTCAGTTCTTCTACATCGTCAACCAATCTCTATGTTTCACCAACCAATTTACCTCTTTCTTGCCCCGTCTATTGATGTTATGCATATTGTTGAGGATCATTGGTGCTTATGGAATAAATTGTGTAAACTCAAACTGACGAAACAAACGATCAATCAGATATCACTCAACAATAACATAACAAATAAGGGGCACAACCGCCACCCATATATTCAATATCCCACTATGGTTAGGTGGGATACAAACCCTCAATTGTTCGTCCAAATATGGAAAGCATTTGAACTAAAACAAAAATATAGATTTCTTATCAAAATTAAAATGAAATTCAAATTATAAAAATTAAAATTAAAAAATGTACATCTACACCAGCTTTCTGGTCAATTAATAATCATATATCTTGTAATTCTTGTGGGATATCATGATGATTTTTCCTATTACTTGACCACATATTTAATATAATATATATATATATATATCATTCTATAATAATTGAAAATATTATTTAAAAATAAATTTACTATTGATACCTTGAAAGTAATGGAAATACATATGGCTCATTCATGATCGGGCATAAAAAAAATATGTGGTACCATGCCCATGATTGGAGTAGCATGAGACAACCGCCAATAACAGTCTTCTTATAATTCCTAGCCTGACACATTTCTCTAAACAAAAATGTCAACACTACAGACCCCCAACTCAATGTGTCGGCTACTTTAAAATCGATCAGGTGCCTCAACCACATACAATGGACATGGTTTCAAGATTTTTCAGGCATCAATATACCTCCAATGAGTTGTAGTATATATGCCTGGGCAAATGCTTTTACCTCATCTTCCGAACAATTTTCGTGTAACTCTTTAAATTCACTTTTCAGCCACCCTCATGTTATTCGGTCACCGTTGAAACTGGGCGGACAACTTCCAAGATACTCCATGCATAAACCCCACAATCATCATATATCACACCACAAATGGCAGTTCCATTAACCGGGAGCCCCAGTTGCATTGAAACATCCTTTAGCGTAATGGTACACTCCCCACATGGTAAACGGAACGTGTGTCTCTGGCCCCATCTCTCAATTAGTGCAGAAATAAAGGCAAAATCAAGTTTACAACCTCCTTTAATTTTTGCTAAGTAATCGAATCCAGCCATAGTCAAATATGGCTAGATATGCCTCGGTGTTTCCATCTTCTTGTTGCGAATAAAAATTTCTAATATACGATTATTTTCCTAACAAATAAATTCTAACAAATTATAATTTGAACTACTATTTCAAAATTATTTAAAAATCAAATGAATAAATTCTAATAATTTAAATAATATATAATCAATTTCATAATATTCATAAATTTAAAAAGAATATAGTTTTGTATTCGTACTGTATCGGCAAAATGATTCCGAATATGATCAACATCCAATCGCAACAACGCGCCTTCTATTTTTTAACTATAATTAATAAATATTAACTAAATAAGTTTACAATTAAATAATCAAATAAAAAATATATACTAGAATAAAATAATAATAAAATAATTAATTACTTAAATAATAAACATTTTAATGAATAAAATAATAAATTATAAAAATAATTATGTATTACTAGATTGAAAATAGATAGAAATAAGAGATATTTAAGTGTTATTTATGTTAGTTGGGAGAGGGGATTTATATAGGCAACCAGTTGGGGAAATAGGCGGGAGGGGGAAGGCTGGAAATCGGGGTGGGAGGGGAAGGTGTGCCCCACGGGATGCGCCTTCCAGGGTGTCAGAAAACCCCAGTAAGGCACGCCCATGGGGATGCTCTTTCCAGGGGTATCAGTGGTTTTATTAGGTGCCATCAGTTTTCGGCTAATGCGCTTCCTACCAACCACGCCTTATTACCTAAAGCGTGTTTTGCCGAACGCGCCTCCTTCTCTCAGGTGTTAGATCGAGCAATATTTATGAAATAGTGACTGACAATTAATATTTTATTTATATGATGATTTTTGGTCAAATTAACTTAATTTTTAGGCATCTATACTTTTAAAAAAAAATTGATGTGACACTCATATTATTATTATTTTTTAATATGATATTCCAACTCAAAATATAAACTTAGAGTAATCCTTTGACCAATGTCTTTCGTCGTTGACTGTTACAGTGCTAACGTGACAGTTCACAGTAAATTGATATTCCAGTTCATGATGTTAACATGATAGTCTACAACGGTTGATAACGTGACGGATAACATGACAAATAGACTAAATTGATAACTCAAACACGACAAATGGAATGTCATGGTACCGGGAACTGTCTCATAAGCATTTGTGAACTGTCACATCAGTATCAAACGATGAAAAACGTTGACTACAAGGCCATATTGAATTTATTTTCTAAATTAAAAGACCACATTAAAAGAAAAATAATACGAAGACCACATTATTTTTTCAAAAAATAATTCCATAACCACATTAATTTTTTTTAAATACAACCTCTGCCTATTTTTATTATATTGGTTTGATTTAGTTACAATAAAAAATAATTCAAAGAAAATATTTCTTGCATAATTCTTTACATCCTCGTATATTTTATATAAATGATCGGAATTTATAATTCTTTTGACGTATCATATTCTTATATTAAGAAAATAAAATAATTTCTTAGTAAAAATTAGAAGAGAAACTGAAACCACATTTCTTAACATTCAAACAGGTAAAACCAATTGTAGCCGTTGTGAAAAATGGGTGCAACGATGAAGCGAAAATTTTGTCGCCATATATTGTTTTCCTTCATAATATATATAAATAGAGAGAGAGAGAGAGACCAGTATTAACTGTTCGGCGGTTTATTCATGCGCCTGAAAAGTTGAGTTTGCTCTCAGAAGGATGGGAGAATTGAAGAAGTGCCAATAAACGGCGGCGTATCTGTCTCGAACGTCAAAGAACGCTTTTTCTTTGCTGTGTTCCGTCGGTTTTCGAGCCCTTGCCATGCTGGAGAGATGGACTATTCCCCATGATCAAGATATCCATTTGCTAGTCTGTTCAGAAAAGTGACCACCTCATCCGATGAACCAACCGTATATCGAGCACTTGTACGTGTCCGTCCAACGGTGCAGGAGAAGTAGTTATCTCCCTTGAGATCAAGCACGCTCCAGGCCATCTTTTCCTTTTCGGGTGATGCACGCCGTATGTTCCCATCGTTATGGTTATTATTGCTGGTTCTTCTGTCAGGGGCAGGGGATGGACGGGCTGTCTTCGTCTGTGATGATTTTGCCCCATTTTTGTTCGCTGGAAGCTTCGAAGGAGCCTTTCTCTCTGTAGGTAACCTTGATCCATCACTCGGTGGCTTGCTTCTAGGCGCACTCGTTGCATCAGAAGGCAGCTCCGGCTCGAAAAACGTATAAACATCTTCGTCCTGGTGGAGCCATGAAAATTATCGCATCGATAAAGGACATCAAACGAGTTTTAATACCACGCATGTTTTGTTCAACAATATACTCTAATATGAAACCTCTCAAAGTAGTTCAAATGGTTTAAAATAAGGATGTCTTTAATGCAAGGTTGATGAGAATATTACCTTCTGTAGGAAATGTCCGACACAAAGGACGTAATCAATTGGCGTTGTCATCGATTTATTGTGAACTATCTCTCCTAAAATACGATCGATGGCTGCCCCCTGGATTTAAATGAAATTATGCCTCTAAACTAAAAAGTATTCAAATAGATTATACAAAATCCACGTATGGTGAACAGGCAGTTACCTTTGTAACACCAACTGGTCGCACCTCAACTGATCGACTTCCTTGAACAACATCAAGAGATGCATTAGAAATTGGGCCGGTCCAGAGATGCTGCAGCATATCTCTCGCCTGAAGTCGTCCAAACTCGACATCTATAGACAAATAACACAAAAGGAAATACATGAAAGGTTCAGACAAGCAGGGGTGGTATCGATCAAGAGAAAACCCAGAATTCGGAGATGAGACAAAGTACCTGCATACTTGTAATTCCATACAAGCGATGTCTCACGGAAATCGAAATGTGATCTTGGTGTTCTGTCTCTGAAATACTCAAAAACATGCTGCCATCGTGCCATCAGCATAATTAGACAAAGCAGGAAAGATAAATTGGATGTAGAGTACATTAAGTACAATTTAGTTACCTTCACACTATCAACCCATTCCATATTCAGGTGTTCGGGCATGGTTGTCATCCAATCTCCCTTTGTATGACGTAGAAACATCCCATTTTCCGCAGCCAACCACATGTCATACTCCCCAAAGTCCTGCGAGAGCAATCAGTTGGTTTTGATAGAGCACAAACCAAGGATAGAAAAGCAAAAAAAACTCCCAGGCGTACCTCATCCAAGACATCTCTCTTGCTCCCACTAAGGACAACTATCGTTGTCTTTGGATCATTACATAGAGCTGTTAAGGGCTCTTTTAATTCAGGGTGCAATTTAAGGTCCATTTCTTTGAATTGATCACCTCTACTCCCAGGAGTATCCACTGGTTCGGTTAATGTTGCATTAAGGCCCTGAGTTTTGGGCCATCGCCAAGATGAGGTCAACAACATAGGAAGCATATGGAACATTAATAGTACAATTTAGTTAAAAGAAAGAGGGGGGGGGGGCAGATGGAAACCATAGATCTAACAATCTCATTATCATAGACAGTAATGGTTAGATTACGTAAAAATGTTTCAAGAAATACTTGCTTTTAGTTGACACAAGAACAATCATACAGGCTATGAGCTTGATGTGTATCTTATACTTTCAGGCCTTGGATAAAACCTTTACTGGTTGAGGGGAATTTTAAAATAACAGAGATCATTGGTCAACAATCCATACCAGTATCAGCAATCGATTGCTAGACTGCAAGTAGCGGTCCACTGCATCATTTTGTGGAAGCTCAGGAGGCTTTTTGATTGTCCTTAGTTTTGCTTCAACAACTGTATCGTTCAGTTCACTGCAAAGTATTTATAGGAAACTCAAATCTCTGTGAATCCTGGTAATTTTTCCATGATATGGTTAGCACAACAGGGACACATTAGTTTTAATGAGGGAAAAAAAAGATTTCTACGTCATTTATTTTTATTATTGGGAAATAAAATGTACTGATATCGGGAGTGAACACAAATAATTGGTACTGATGATAATCTCTAGCATTTACATACTTGTTAAGGTACCTAAGCTAAAAGCAAATGGCAGAGGTCCAATGCCCCAACTTGCCAACGCCCAGTTAGCCTAGCCTATATGATCAACATGTTCCAGAGGGTTTCGAAACTCTAAAGCAAGAAAGAACAAGCCACGAGATATATTTCAAAATTGGACACAAATCAAATGCATACCTTACAAATGTTTCAGCCCATTCTTGAGCAGTGTGTGATGTCACGTGATGGAAATTGTGTTGATGTCGCTTCTCCCTTTCTTCAGCTGACATGTTCAGAGCCTGGCTAATAGAAGCAGCCACTTCAGTGATATTCCAAGGATTTACTAGAATTGCTCCAGCACCAAGAGATTGTGCAGCACCGGCAAACTGTAAGATACATCAAGGGTATTAAGGTTGGAAAGAACTATTTTCACAAAAATCTGATTATGGAACTGTAATCAATTCGTTGAAGGCAAGAATGTTGATTAACCTAAGTCTTCAGTTTAGAATGAAAATCAAGTAAAAAAATAAACATATTTTTCAACCAAAAAACATGCAATGAATACTTTTAGTAAATAATTACTTCACTGAGAATGAGAACCCCTTTCTTTGCATCCTGGCAAGCAACAAACTCATAACTGACAAGGTTCATGCCATCCCTTAAGGACGTGACAAGCGCAACATCTGAAGAAAGGAGGAAATTTCGTCCATTATGATAGACATCAATCCACAACTAAATAACAGTGTAATGAAAACTTTAGTACTATGAACCATATACCGAAACAATCATGACCGAAATGTTATCATTATATGAGCTTTGCATGGTGCAAAAGAACAATATTCTAAAACAGATAAATATTTAGAAGTCTCTAAATGTGGTTTACAATTGGTAAGTTAATCCCATTTTTTGCACAAAATTATTGGATTTTTCGAGATATGATCTTTAGAGAACAACTGACTGCCTTTTTACTCAGAACCCTCCAAAGGAGTCTCAACTTTGTGAAAAGTTGAAATCCTTTAAAGTGTCAAAAGACAATAAAAACAACTTTATTGAATTTCACAGAAATATACATTAACTAATCATGCTTTTCATAGAATATTACTCGCAAGAAGTGAAATCAGGGTCTTTGTTTGTTTCTTAAGTACTATCTGTTATTGCAACTACAGACGATCAAATCAATGGACATCTGAAAACATAGAGCACAACTTGAAAAGAAAAAGTGAAAGAGGACTAATTTCAAAAAGTTAAGTGGTAAAACGAGTAAGAATCAAACAAATCAATTGAAGAATGAAAAGAAAAAACAATTGAACAAGTACCAGTAACAGCGTATAATGCACATAGTGCAGGAAAGTCGAGTGAACGATCCTGTACAGATGAAAAAAGTCATTGAAAGATTCCCCGGTGATTAAAAATCCATGACGACAAACAAAAACTTAAAATATGATTTATCTTGCTTGTAGAAACACATGATCAAAAACAGGTTAATTATAACAAAATTACAGAACATTCAGGAAAAGAAAAATAACAGACAGCCTGAAATTTGACCCATTATGACTATTATAATTCATTCTATAGTCCAGACAATATATCACACTCCTGTACATTACTATTTCTTTTTCTAGTCTAGCGAGTTCATAAAAGAAAAAGTTCTGTATATCTCACAGTATCCACAGAAGGCAAGTACTTCCCCTGCATTTAAAACTTTAGTCAATTTAGTGGACCTATCTTCCTAATGCACCAAACAGCATAATCAAACTATGAGGATAGAGAAAGTACCTACAAAAACTAATGTAATGGGAAACTTTTACCTTTTTTTTTTGGGGGGGGGGCCAAAAGGAAAATAGAGTGAAAGATATCCATGTTTTTGAGTTCTTCAGTAGAGGATGCAGATTGCAGAGGCAAAATTGCCATAATGCCACCCAAAATTCTATTTTAGTAATGGTTTGAATCTGGGGCATACTGTTAATTCTGGGAAAACCCCATTATAATAAATTCTCAACTCTAATTTCAAAACAATAATGGGGATCTGTTTCTTCTACTCAATTCTATTGCTCTTCCATTCAAAGTCCAATAGAAATGGCTAATCTTTAACATTTATTTTTCTACAAGATGTTTCATATTTCACTCCTACTTGAATAATAGCAGCTGAGCTGTTTTCAATAATCACTAATACATGCACATTATGTTTGAAATAGGATGATAAAAAAGATAAATACTAGTATGTCAAAATGATGGGCAACAGAAATTCTGCGGGAAACATGGTTCAACTAAAAATATTCATGAAGCTAGCAGATAATACATGCAAAGCATATCAAGCATGAAATTCAAAAACAGACCAGGTGATGTATTGGTACTGCAGTCAATGATCCAAACCGACCATTAATACGCCCAACAATTTCATGAACTTGGCTTGTAAGTTTCTGGTCTGTGGACAATAGTAAGAAAAACTAAGAGTTACATAATTTCATTGTTTATAAAATGATCACATTAAGTATAAAAAATGATATGATCAAATTGACCAGGCACGATGAACCCAAGAAATATGTAAGACAGTTGGCAACATTATCGTCCTGCGGTTTGCATATACTTCTAGAGTTCTATAGTAAATAATATCAAATTCTTATTCACTGGACAAAAGCAACTGAAGGTTTCTGAAGAGTCAGGATCACTGTAAATAGAAGAATGTTAATTATCTTCAATTTTGCTCAGGAAGCAAAACGTACTTCAAGTAAGCAATTGATATGTCAAAACTTGACCAGCGTAAGAACATAGAAGGGCAGTAAGGTTTGAAGCCATCTTACACCATATCCTAGTTCAGACTTCACAAGTAAGGTCCTGGAAAACTAAATCCTTTATCATTTAATTGACATTTTTTTAACATATTTAGGCATGCAATTGATGATATCATATTTTAAGTACAGAAGGAGTGGAATTTCAGGCTCATATTGTAGCTGCACTTTTCACTTTAAAGCTTCTAACTGCTAACTGATATTCCTGGTCTAACATGGTCCTTTGGAAACATCTGGCGCCTCTATATGCTCAATGGCTAGTAATACACAATTGAAAGAAGGTTGAGAACACCTACCCAACTGCTGCCCAAGATCCGACTTAAGAATACTAAAATATAACAAAAACAGCAAATCATATTGGATGGGTAAGCTTTCTTGTAAAGGAAAACTAACTCCAGAAATATACTATACCTGGCAAACACATAAAAAGTATTGGAGCACATATCTAGAAACAAGAAAAAGGAAGAAGCGTACATTCGGGAACATCAGTTCTTGTTGGCACTGCAATTTGCAGTAAAACAACTTTATCACGCCAGTAAGGATTTTCCTCAAGGAACTTTTCAAATGCCAATATCTTTTGGGGAATTCCTTTAATCATATCAAGACGATCAACACCAAGCATTACCTGCCAAGTTTGGACAGTTAACAATAAGCACACAGGCAACAAACAAATAATACAAACACAACAAAATAAGGGCACATGAGACTTATACTAAAACCAAAAAGGTATATAAGAGAGAATTCCGTCTTTCTACATGGATTTACAAGCATGTATAATAAATTGGAAAACATTTCTTATCCTGCATTCATTAAATATAGGGTTCCCTGCGGTCTTTTCAAGTTGTGCCTCTCCACTTAATGCCAATTATTTTTAGGTTAGATGCTTAACAGGTACAGGTATTCACTCTGGTATTACGTTAAACTATTATAATTTATAAACTATAAGCACATATCTCATTTCTATATATAGAATAAAAAATCAGTGCTTGTGTGTGTATATTCAATAGTAACTCAAGCATGGCCTGACCAATGATCAGGGTAGAACTTTATATTTAACAAACACTGAGTTTTAGTCAAAACAATCACACAAAATGTTGATAGAATACTTGTGAAGCCAGAAATCACAGTTTTCATATTTTGAAACAAGCAAGCAGATGAAGAAATTGAAGAATATAATAATACCAAAAGGTAAATAAACCATCTACCTTTCGGCCAGAAAACCTTTCTTTCAAGTCTTTGATGTGTCCCTGGACCAGAGGAAGCTCAAGTGCGCGAATGAAACGCTCCGAGTCTATCCCAATAGGAAACTGATGTCTCAAGCAAGTAAAGAACCATAAAAACAAGTCTAAGAATTCATTGCAATATTTCTGAAGGAAAAAAATGTTTAAAACTAATATTCCTATAATCCTAGTACAACACAGGAAGCAACAAGGAAGAAGAAATTGAAGGCATAAGAACAATCAAGTGAAAAAAAAGGAATCAAACATACCGCAGCAACACGAGTCAGCCTCTCTTGATCCTCAACTCCTTCAGGTGTACCCTCAAACCCAAGAATTCGAGTACACGCACTAACAAAATGTCTGGCATAGTCATAGGTATGAAAACTGGAACATGTAAAAAAAAATTGTTAACCGGACATTAAGCAAACAGGTACACAAGTCTGAAATACACATTCTCAGAGGTGAAAGACTCAAAGGGAATTAACAACTTCAAAGTAATAAAACCTTTAGACCTGTCAGAATCAAATGCAATCCATCTTAAATCCAAACATCTACACTAAGGATTTTTTTTTTCATTTTGCCAATTTTTCTTCAATAATGAATCACCTTTCCCTGAAGAGTTCCAGAAAGTTCGATTGCAAAAGATCATGCAAAGCTGAAACCGCATAATCCTGTTTTGTTGGTTTAAACAATAGCACATGGTAGTTACATTAAGCGAAATTAACAAATTCCCACAATTACACCAAGATAGTCCGCAGAACAAAATCATTAAATTACAAGGCTGTGAAAATGTCAGTGCAACAGAACTGCCAATAGAAACATTTACCATTACAACAAATTTTGAAACAATGAACCTGGTATAAGTAGAAAAAAATACCAACCGCAAAAAATTGAGGAGTAAATAGGCTGAGTGTAAAAAATATGTAGCTATACTATGCATATCCAGATTTCATCCATTGAGATAGATTGTGATAACTTAAGCCTGAAAAGTAAAATGTATCAATCATGCCAAATCGGCAGAAACCTACCCAACCAAGTCAGCAGCAAGAACTGAACGCAAAAGCTCAGATCTTGATGGCAGTGTCCTATGAATTTCAGAAGAGGGGAATGGTGTATGTAGAAACCAACCAACTTTCATATTGGTGTTGTGTTTCTTCAGGCATTCTGGAAGATACATGAGGTGGTAATCATGGCACCAGACGACATCCCCCTCTTCATAGTGCATATTTACAACATCAGCAAACATTTGATTTGCTTTCTTGTATGCAGCAAACTGGGACTGGAAACTTCTTGTGGTAGCAAGGCGATCTTCTTGTGGAAGTCCAAGGTAGTGAAAAAGAGGCCACAAAATATTGTTGCAATAACCATTGTAGTACTGATGAACAATCTCTTCATCGAGGAATACAGGGATACACCTCTGCAATGATAAGTGCCTTCAAAATAATCGGATTGCATTCCAAATAGAATGCTTCAAATGCATATGCAACTAAATACCTTTTCAGCTAAAGCCTTAGTAAGTGCCTTCTGGCCAATCTCATCTGGTACGTTTACCCCAGCCCATCCAATCCACCTTGCTTCAAATTCCTTGACACCTGGAAAGTTCATCAAAGTTATTATACTCCTGTAATGGAAAATGAATGAGTGTTGAAACATGAACAAAGTAAACCAGGGAGTCAATATCTTACCCAAGAGAGCAGTTACAAGACCTCCTGCACTTATTTCCAGTGACCACGAGTCTTCACCTCTCCTCACAGCAGAAACCGGAAGCCTATTGGCCACTACCAACAGTCGTTGCCTGAAAGGCTTTCCATCCTGTCTTTCACATCCCTCTATCAATGCCCTTGCAGCTGCCGCATCTTCCAAGTATTTTTCGACCAAAGCAACCCTAGAGATGTCACCTTCTCTAAAGCGTGGGCCATTCTCAGATATTTCAGCTGCCTTATGAATATCATTCACATCATTTGAATGGGAAGCTTTACTGCTTTTCCTTTGCTCCCTTAGCTCTCTCTCCCGCAAGAGGCGTTCCACACGAGTTGGTATATGGGTCGAACTACCATTGTACTTGTTTCCAGGCATACGCTCAATCTAGAAACCAACAACAAATACCAATTTTATAAGCTCTCAGAATAATTTTATGTGCTGCATTTTTGTTTTAGTAATCAGAATAATTCACAGAAAGCTCAGTGTCTTCCTAAATTAGGTGGTACAAGACTCTGCTGCCAATAATTTTGTACAAACAGATATTAAGAATTCCGTAGCCATTATAAACTTCTGATTGCTTGAATTTCGCAAAAAAGAAGTATCAAACAAAAGAACAGAAAGAAAAGGAAAAGATAACAAATAAAATGGGTCCACAGAATTTGATGCATAAATGGGGTCCAACCGTGAATTGTTAATAATTGAAGCCCAAGATTACTCTTAGATAAAAAAGGAGCAGGAATGGCACATTAGTTGAGCAGAAACAAAGACAACATCCACACGGCTATCTAGTTTCGTTCATTTTTCAAAGATTCCACAAGAACCCATCACCCAGTTTAAAACATTAGTTCGTTAAACTAGAAGAATTTACCTTAAACATAGGCTTAACACGTTTAAAATGGCAAAGAGAGAGAGAGAGAGAGAGCAGCGAAAAATAAATCAATTCCCACCTTCAAGACCAAATCCTAAAAACAAAAAAAAAAAACCAATATTTCCAATACAAAAAAAATTAACCTGCATATGCTTTGCTACAACACGTGAACTTATGTATTAGGTAAAGTTGAAGCAGAAAAGGATTAGATGAGAAAGGTAAAGAAATGAAACAGGAAATTTCCAGCAGAGTCTAGTTGTGGGTGGTAGAAATTTATGATAGCAAGAAAAAAAAATAAGGATGGAACACAATTCTTGTGAAATATTTATACGAGCACTTAAAGCCAGCCATGCAACTGCAGGTGACGCAAGAAAGAATATAAAATATCGAGTTGAACGGGGAAGAAAAGGTTTTACCAACAAAAGAAAAGAAAAGAAAATTAGTATAGTAAAATACTAATCCAAAACCTCGGAAGATGTAAGAAAATGGGACCATGTCAATCAAGTAATTTAATACGGTGTTTAAATGATTATTACTAAAAATATTCGATGACGAAAGCACTTAGGGAAGATCTTCAGCTTTGTTGTTTTACACGTTCGTCGGTGGGTCCTCATCGGGTAAGACCACAAGAATATTATTCCAGCTCTTATCGGGAACTAAAGAAACCTTAACTTCTTCAATTTTTATTTATTTTAATTTTGTTAGAGATAGAACAAATAAAAAATTGTTGAAAAGTCGTCTCATTATTCCACATTAAAAGGAAAAAAATAAAACAGTCAAATCTCTTCACTTATTATAATAATTAAAGATTGTCCTATTTTCTAAAAACAACAAGAACAGAAATTTTAAACCATTTTTTCCTTTCACTGAAAGGAAAGAAAAGTTCATATTTTAGCATTAGCCAATGTCGTCAGCTGGTTTTGTCAAAAGGCTCGAGATATCAATGTACTACCCTTGAAAACCATGGCATACTATAGAACTCAAAATAGGAGAAAACAAGAGCCGTCACAATTAAAAAAATTAATGCGACAAGTACATAATGGTTTGGCAAAATCAACGAGATAATGCGTTGAATTTTTTTTTTCACGAGATAGTGCCCTCACCAGATTAATTGCTTAGATGGGGTGATCTCTACAGTCCCCATATAGGTCACCAGGTGCTCCGGGCGATGTCCCTGTTAGATGGGGTAGGTCGCCATGCACGCCCAGCGACCTACCAAGTCGCCATGCACGCCAAGCGACCTATCAAGTCGCCATGCACGCCCAACGACCTAGGTAGGTCGCCATGCAATCCATGCAGCCCCCAAAAGTCGTCATACAGTCCATGCTCGGCAAATGCCTGAACAATGTTGGTGATTTAGACATGGCCCTTTCCTTCTACCCTGAGTGTGCAAATGATCCCAAAAACCCAAAGTGGTGGGACCATTTACACTGCGCCATGTCTCATTACATGGCGACCTACCTATTTTACAGCAAAATGAGTGTTGGATTGTATGGCGACCATTGGGGACTGCATGGACTGCATGGCGACCTACTCCATCTCACAGGGACGTTGCTCGGAACACCTGGCGACCTATATGGGGACTGTAGATATCACCCCATCTGAGCAATTAATCTAGCGAGGACATTATATCGTGAAAAAAAAATTCAGCGCATTATCTCGTTGATTTGGCCTAATGGTTTGGAGATGCTGTAAAATGGAAGAAAACGACTGAACAATAGGCCAAAATTGGCCCATGGGTTTTTTATTTAGCCTGGTAATTTAAAATTTATTTTGAGATATATTATATTTTCTATAATGACATGAAACTTGTTATGTTGAAATGACGAGTTCTAATAAAAAATATTTTTTTATTCTAACTTTTTATTTCAATGTGATAGATTTTAATTAAAAATTTATATTTTATTGAAACTTGTCACATCGACGTGACGAGTTCTAATAATACTGTAGAAAATGTCGTAGATCTTAAAATATAAACTAAGATCCCCTAATGGGCTAAATAAAAAATATGTTATCCTTATTGGGGCAAAAAAACCGAACAATAGTCTAAAAGCTAAAATAGTAGTAAAAACGTGGACACTTTCTCTGAAGTTGCATGCATAACAATACATAAAATTGATAAAGAAGTCCACGCATATTGCTATCATTAGTTGACTTGTTGATTACATTGTAATTGACCAAAGAAGAAAAGTACTAAACAGTATGAAAAATGCTGTGCAATACAACAATTAATCAAATCTTTAGAAGCAATTCAAATATGATTTTTTTCCTTACATCTATAGGATAATATCTAAGAAGAGGCGTGGGAACTGCTAAGGTCCAACTTTTGGTCTAAGAGAAGATACTAGTAAATCGAAATCGATTTGGTCAAATTAGGTATACTCTTGCTAAACATAAGTATAAAATGTGATATATAGTGTAAATATATGTGTGACATATAAAAAGATTCCAATATATCAGTAGTTCAAAAGAAAAGAAGATTACCAACAATGAATCAAAAATAAAGTTTTGGGATTCTATATCTTAATTTTGAGTTTCACTATGTCTGGGCTCTGAGTCTAAATTTTATTCTATTTGATTCTATTTAAATCTCACTACATGTGATCTTTCCAATCCTTAGTCTAATTATATTTGTGATAGTTAATTATTGTGATAGTTATTCGGGTGTGGAAACGTCATACTTTGAGGAATTCTATTCTATATTTTTTAATACCTTATTTAAATTTAAAATTTTAAAATAAATAATTAAAATAAGATTTAACTTAGGTTGCCGTCTAAGTTAAGAAGAAAATGTCTAAAAGGAAGGGCAATAGAACGTACGGCATAAGCCGCATTCTAGGCATGAAAAAGAACAATGTGACATTCATGAATTGTTTCAACTTTGACAAAACTTTTATCGTCCTCAGTACATTCAACGCATCTAACCCCTCTTCACCTTTAAAAAGAATACATATAACTTCTATCGTCCTCATTATCAAATGTGTTTTTCATTTGGAAATAATTATAAAAATTTACTATCTATACCAATCTTGTAAGAACTGGATCAGTGGCCAATGAACAATGTTCATTGCGATGACATGTTAACCCCTACCCTGATGAGGGAGGAGCTACTAGTACTCTTTTGCTAGAGGAAATTTCAGAACAAAAAGCAACTTTTCGGCCTGTGGAGAACAACCAAATGGGCAACAGTTTCTCCATTTTACTGGAGGAAATTTTTAAGTAACAGACATTTTCCCACCTTGGGAAATTGACGCAACTGAGAACAGACGTTTTTTAAGTAAAGCACCGAAAAGACAAACCAGAATGCTTGGTCTAGACGTATTCCTAATTTGATTCCTTGAAAGAAAACCTGAATGATAACTGATTTAACCAAATTAAACAGAAGAGTACATATTAGGAATCTCCTTGGTACCTAACCTGATGTTCGAAAATGATTTGCCACCAACTTGTACTGTACGATTAGAGGAGTCGGGCACCTAACCTTGTAACACGCTCTGCACATTGCAAGCAAAATTTCCAAGTCAAAAAACAAATTTGATTCCAAAGCATAAAGCTTGTAGACTAAATAGATAACAGTTGACCAAAAATCAATTCAAGTCAAGCAATAGCAACCGAAGAAACAAGAAAGAAAGATAGCAGAGACAGAAAAGAAGAGTGTTCGGCGAAAATTTATAAAGTAAAATGCCGCTACTTACGGTCTAAGAGGAAATGCGGATTGGGGAAGACCTGCATGAACTTCTTGTAGGCGAATGGGGGGGACCCTTCGAAAGTGTGATGATAATAAGCAAACAGAAATATCTTGTTTAAATGTCTTTTCGAATGATGACTATTATCGAAAGACAGATACCGGAAAAGAACCATAAATCATGTGACTAAATCGATTAAAGGGAAGAAAAGGAAATGAGCGAAGACCCAAAAATTGACAGAAAGGACTTAGCATGCTGCTTTGTTCTTTCTCTGTGCTAAACGAAGGCAAGTAGGGTGGGGTTGGTATCATTACTTGTGGTCAGAGATAGAAAAGAAGATACTGGGGATCCTAGAGCGTGAGTGCCCGTGAAAAGATATACATTGCTCGCCACTCGCCAGGGAATTTTCAGTGAAGGCGTATAAATCTGTCACTCATTCACGAAAGGGTTGATACCCACAATTTGTGGGTCCCGAAAAAATTTATGTCACAGACTCCTTGCCTGGGCTGGTGTTGGGACCTTGGCCAGGTCAAATCACCTTATGAGATGATATTAATCATCCAGTCTGGCAAACACTATCGTGGAAGCAAAAATGACCTCACAGCAATGTGAAAACACTGTAAAAAAATCTCTGTTATGTTGAGGCCTAGGAAAGTATTTTTTTTATGTGGCCTCATGGAAATGTCACATCGTAAAACGTCGAAAACATGAGCCTTGGAGCCTCAAGGCTCAAAGTAATGGCTGGCTAGTGGCTAGTCTAGCATAAAAAAAAATCCTCATTGTTTTCATCTAATGAGACTAACGGAGAAAGTACTACACTCTGGTTCTGAAACTTCTCATGGTTTTCCTTGAAACTCAAATTACAATATCATACAGAGAAATACAACTTACCTCGATCACGATCTGGAAAGAGCAAGAATGTACTCTGTTTCCAATCTACAGATGTGTCTGGTTTTCAAATTCTAGGTGTGATCAGTAAGTGGGGGATATATACTACTCTTATCTAACCGGTCAGGGAATCTCTACATACCAAATGAAGACACAGAAATTCCGAGTTCCAATGGAGTTCTCGCTCCCTCTTTCGCAATCAGAGCAACTAAAATTAGTCATCCTATCCACTGTAAGAAATCAGAATAGCAAGATGGGCAGCAATTTGACCAGTTTGCTAAAAGAAATTGTCATTTTCTTCACTAATGATTTTGGCCCTCTTTCCTTCTAGTGTATAATCCTTAAACAACAATTATTGAACTTATTTCCAAAAGTTAAACACACTGCTGGAAAAGATACAAGGGTAGTTAAGACTTAACATCACAATCTCCTGGGTCTCACAGAGAAACATCCTCCGGTAAATTATGATATTTGAAAGTTCCAGATGCAATTGGCTGTAAAGCTTGCTATATGATTTAACTGCTCGAAAATGCAGCCTCCTCCAAGGCCATATTAATGACAAATCTGAGAACAACGTTTGCAGATACCAAAATGTGTGTAACCTCAATTTTAATGGAATACTTGTAGCACAAGTTCTACGGTGCCCCCATTAAAGGAACCTGTTTCGTGCTTTTTCGAAGTCTTAAGAACCAAAGAAAGTCTAGGCAGCTCTGTCAGCCACTAAACTCGGATTCCACTAGAAGTAGCATCCTACCAGTTGGCTACATACAACACACTTTTAAAAAAAAAAAAACTTCAATGACAAATATCGTATTTTAAAAATTAAAAGGAATCACAATATTTAAAAAAATAAGAAGTAGCTTTTTATTGAATAATTATTTCTAAAAAACTAATGACTTCGGTATTTTAATTTACTTTGTCAATACAATTTTAAAATAATAAAATATTATACTTCTCTCATAATACCAATTTAGTGAAATCTTTCTAATTAATATATAATCTTATTGGAAAATGAAGCAATATAATAAGGGACTTTTCTTTCCTAAAAACTAAAATAGTAAAATGTCTACATATTGTAATTTTCAGTATCACTATATGAATCTAACAACTTTCCTATAACCAAATAAGGTTTCCTGTAAATTTCATCTAAGGGATCAAATAAGTAAACGATATCGGTTAGTATTCCAACTCGTAGCTGAAATTTACTTTAAGAGGATAAGATTAGCCTTTTATATAAACAAAAAAAACAGTATTATTCTGCGTTTAAAATACAACAAAAAATCCAGATATGGACAGAATCATTTAGAAAAAATAATAATAAAGTAATTATCGTTATTGGAAAACAACGAAAATCTCTGTATTGCAAACAGAGAAACAAAACCTTTCTTTCAATATACTCCAAAATTTCTTCTCTCGTTTAACAGCAACCAAACAGAGCAGCCTCGAAAGTATGAACTTCATTTCTCAAGAAAATTCTTAAACGGAATCACGAAAAACGATGATGAGAATCAACCGTACCTCCAGTTATAAGAATTCCAAACAAAAATAAATACTGATGATGATCAATATTTTAAGACTCTAACTCAAACAGAACAAATAAGAAAAACAGAAAAGAAGCCGAAAAGAAGCCGAAAGGAGAAAAACTAACCTTGAGAAAATGTAGTAGTAGATCTGGCAGTTGAAGAAACCGCTCAACAAATGATAAGGAATTTCAGAACAAGTCTCAAATTATTGGAGATCAAATTCGAATTCAATAAAAATGAAACTAAAAACAGAGTAGGAGAAAGTAAAGAAGAAAAAAGATGAGGGAATTTATAGGAGAGAATCAAAAGGGCTTCTCTTTTTGGCGGGGGAGAGAGAGGGAGAGGAGAGACGGAGAGAGTAATGGCGTTTTGGCTTGGCTTCGGTTGTGCCCAATCATTTGGAGGGAATTTGTTCTTAATCGATTTTCAAATTTTCCTTTTTCATATGGGTAAATTAATTTTTTTATTAATCTAAATAAATACAAGATAATATTTGTTTAAAAATAACTCTCAACTATTTAACATTTAACGCTTATACTCTAAGGGTGCGTTTGGTTCACAGAATGTAAGATTATCAGTGGAAATAAAAGATTACCAGGGAATAGGATTACTGAGAATGTTGTATTTTGTGTTTGGTTGGTTTAGCAGGAATGTAAGATTACCGTGTTTGGTTAAAGGAATAAAAGATTATTGGAATGTATATTTGACCAAATTGTCCTTATTATATATTTGTATAATATTACAAATTGTAAAATATTTATATATTTTCTTTAAAAAATTAAATTCATAATATTTATATAATTTTTTTACAAAATTAAAAATATAAAATATGTTTAATGAAAGGGTAAAAAAATTTTAACCCTTGAACTTCATATAAAATTTTAATTATAGATTTTTTTTGTAAATCTAAAATAATTTAAGGATAAATTTGTAATTTAACTTTCGTAGATTTTTTATTATTCAATGACAGAAGAATGATATTTTTTAAAAAAATAAAAATTTAAGGACATTTTAGTCCAAAACGCCAGTAATGTTACAATACCTAAGAGAATGGAGGTAATGACATTCCCAGTAATATACCCAAAAAAATATATTATTGCTAATAAAACATTACCGGGAATGAGATTCCCGGCCAACCAAACATGGGAATGTGGGATTCCCAACCCATGAGAATCCCACAATCCTTGAACCAAACACCCCCTAAGGGTGTATTTGGTTCACGGAATGTAAGATTACCAGTGGGAATAAAAGATTATCAGGGAATATGATTACTGTGAATGTTGTATTTTGTGTTTGGTTGGTTTAGCAGGAATGTAAGATTACCGTGTTTGGTTAAAGGAATAAAAGATTATTGGAATGTATATTTTACCAAATTGTCATTATTATATATTTGTTTTTTAACAAGTTTGAAAATATTTATATATTTTCTTTAAAAAAATTAAATTTATAAAATTTATATAAATTTTTTACAAAATTGAAAATATAAAAAGGTTTAATGAAAGAGTAAAAATTTATTTTAACCCATGAACTTCATATAAAATTTTAATTATAGATTTTTTTGTAAATCTAAAATAGTTTAAAGACAAATTTGTATTTTAACATTCGTAGAATTTTTATTATTCAATGGGAGAATAAGGATATTTTTGGTAGAAAAATTAAGGGCATTTTAGTCTAAAACGCCGGTAATCCAACAATACCTAAGGAAAAGGAGGTAATGACATTCTCGGTAATATACCCCAAAAAATTCACTATTGGCAATGTAAGATTACCGGGAATAACATTCCCGACCAACCAAACGGGAGAATGTGGATTTCATTCCTATGGGAATATCACATTCCCCCAACCAAACACATCCTAATATTTATATTAGTCGAATTTAAAATCTTCAAGAATAATAGTAATTTCTTTACTATCAATATCGTTTGAATTGTACAGATAAATTACTTTAAATCTCATTTACATTTTGCTTTTTATTATATAATTCTAAAATTCTATTAAAAAAAAGTAAAAAGGAAACTAAAATAAATAATGAATTTGATTGGCCACAATATTTTCCACTAACATAATCCAAAAGTATAATCAATCACATTACATGTACCTAAATTATGATCATCTTTCTAAATTAGTTTTTAAATTTTTAAATATTTTAATAACATTCTTAAATTATGACTCTTATTCTAAATTACTCCTTAAACTTTTGAATATTTCAATTTCATCCTTAAACTATAACTCTCATTCTAAATTAGTCCCCAAACTTTTGAATCTTCCAATTTTTATTCCCAGGTTCATCCAAATATGTAATTAGTTTACACCATAATTTAACCTAAATTTTATTTTTTAAAAAAGAAGTATAATAATATAACTTGGCATAATTGTTTTATTATCAAGGTATGTGATTAGCATATACCAATAGTTTGGGATGAAATTGAAATGTTCAAAAGTTTGGGGATTAATTTGAAATGAGGGTTCTAGTTTGGGATGAAATTGAAAAGTCCAAAAGTTTAAAGATTAATTTATAATGAGAATCATAATTTATGAATGAAATTGGAATATTCAAAAATTTAAAACCCAATTTATAATGATAATCATATTTTGAGGATGTGTGGCGCAATTAACTCCTAAAATATGACATACCTTATTAGATAAACTACACTATGACCACCTAATTATGAGAGATTTTAATATGACCATTGATCTTTCAATTTTATTAATGAGATAACTTAACTATTTAAATAATATCAATAAAATTACAAGACGTTAACATTTAATGAAGATTGTGATATGATAGTTAAGAAATTTGGTATAATTACATATTTAGTCTTTTCTACTTACATATTATATCAATATGGTCATTGTTTTTATTTTAATTCAATAAATTCAATAATCTAATTTGATGGTGACACATATCACTAGTGGCAAGTAGAGGTGTATTCGGTTCGATTCAATTTTTCACTAAAATCTAAATCAAACCACGCACTGTGGGTTTTGAAAAAATTGAAACCGAAATCGAATGATATAAAAATCACGATTTTTGGTTCGGTTCGGTTTAGCGGCTTTTGATTGTTTACTCTTTTTTAACTTGACCTCCAAAAAAACAAATTTAAAGATTGAATTGAGTGCAAATTTATAAATTTAAATCTATAAAAAAAATATTACTAGTTTTAAGATTTTATTTATTTAAATTTGTCTAGTAAAATATTCAAAATTAATTTATTTTGGATTTTTTTCTTTTATTTTTTAATTCGTTTCAGTTCGATTTAAGTGACTTTTCATATTAAAAAACTAAAACCGAACCAAATTACATATTTATTCTTTTAACCCAAACCGAAATCGAACCGTAAAAAAGTTGAATAGAACCGAACTGAATATTCTGATTCGAATCGATTTTTTTTGATTTTTTTCAGCTTCGTTACTCAGTCCTAGTGGCAAATATCATCACATGATTAGATGTTTTTTTTTTCATTTTAACTGTTTTAATTCAATAAACTTTTCATTTAAGTGAATGAAGACGTGTCACTAGTTGGTTGAATGAAAAGTAAATTAATGAAAAATGATATTGAGGAGAATCAAATCTGAAAGCTTAAAAGTTAAGTTGGGAATGTCGTAGCCATTGTGTCAACTCCCTCATTTGGCATTTGCATTATAACGTTTTGTACATATTTCATAATTATTGAATAATCGAGTAAAGAATATGAAAGAATACAAAAATTTTAACGAGATTCAACAATGTGTTTACGTCATTCGGTGTCTAGGCGGCGCTAGAAGTTTTATTCAATGTCTCATAGGTTTAAGTTACATCTCTATTTATAATAAATAAACCTTGATACATATTTACAAAAAATAACCATGTACCGTACCGTGGGGGTACGCCCTTGCACCCCCAACCCACATAATCGTCCATCGTATGTCCTTTTTACCAGTATATTTATGAGTCATATCTTACAATAATATAATTAATAGTAGAAAATCCATTGAGGATTTGAATTTGGGATAAATTGAGGAGTATAAGAGCATCCAGTACTTAGCATCTCATCTCGTTACATCAATTAATAATTAATAAAAAAAAATCCCTTTTCGTTTCTGACATATTCTTTTTATCTCGTTAAAATTATCCTTTCTAATTTGTCTATGATCATTTAAAAAATTTGGTGTTTGCGAATGAAACAAATTGGGTTGAGAGGGTCGTCCTCGTCTCCGCAATACTCAATCTGAATTAGTCGGTTAACGCGAGAAGATTGTGACACGAATAGACATATTCATGTACACTTCCAATATCAGTTCTAAACCTTAGAAAAGTTTTCAATATTTCCCCTTGTGGGCGAACTTACATAGTGTATTTGGGCTTGATTTCCATTCCATTTCAAGTATGAATTCAACTTCCTTACATCAAATTCATGTTATTCTAACCATTACAACATCAAATTAAACTAAAATCAACCAATTTCATAAAACCCTAGACATAACTGAAACACTATAAGGCTCTACACATGATTTTAATCAACACACATGCCTTATATTAAATCTCCAACATCAATAACATAAAAATCCTTCATCAATTCTTTAAAATCCATAAACCCTAATTTTTCAATCTCATAAAATAGGCATGCTCACCATGTAATATTTATATCAAATGATAGAGAATTTCATGTAGATTAATTCTCTATCTAATAGCTTAATCCAAAAATCAAGTGTGTAGCTTTAAAAATCAAATTAAAAATCTCACCTTGGTGGCTACGGAGCTCACAACAAACTTGAGGAAGATGGCTGAGAATTTGCTTGATTTTTCTAGTAATTTGGGGATTAAAACACTTGATTTAATCTAATATAAATGAATTTAAAATTTATTTAATGAGAAATTTCAAAGGTACCATTAATAAAACTTGATAATTACAATATATCATTACAATATTTTTCATTAAAATATTCCTTAGTCAAAGATGAATCAATTTGTCTTTGACTTTATACTTTGGCCACACAATTTTTGAAAATTGCATTTTGTCACTAAATTTTCCACTGTTCGGCCAAATATGAAAAATCACATTGATCTGTGCTAAATTTATCTGATCTAAAATATGGAAATAATATTTCCAATCTTTATCTATCATCCTACAATTTTTTTAAAAAAAAAATTATGATTCAATCCGACTATCCAAATTCTACACTGAACTTTATCGTTTTATAACTTTTAATACAGATCTCGTACCGAAAATCTGATTCTCATGGCTAAAATATATAGATTTTTAAAATTTTCATTTTTAGCCCTAAACTTTTTCAAAGTTTATACTTTAGCCACTCAACTTTCAAAACTTACATTTTAGTCACTAACCAAAATTTTAAGTTATTACATACTATATGTAAAATTATTATTATCAAAATTTAACAAAATTGATCAATAAAAGTTATTAAGGGACATTTTTAATTGAACAAAAGAAGTACATGTTTTTATATTTCTTCAAACTATTCATGTTTAAAAAAATTAAATTAAATAGCTTAATCAGTCATTATATCATAAAGTCTTAACCATTATAATAATTTCCTCAACACGATAGTTTAGCTGACCAATTAACAACTTTTAAACTTTACACAAAAGTTGTTCATAAAGTTATAGAGGCCACTACTTTTCCTAAGCCACAAAGGAAATCAACAGTACTTTAACTTAATGCTTGAGAATTGAAAAGAAAAATACTAATTCATGCAAAAAAAAAAATTAACAATGGCAACTGAATTTCTTTAATAAAAATGAAAGAATCAAAATTATAACGCATCCAAAAAGAAATTGGAGACAATGGTCACCAAAATCCCGTACATAAAATAAAAATATTAAACTCAAAGATACAAAGAGATTGAAACCTTCCAAACATCAAAACAATCCAACAACCTTCATAAAACTCCTTGTCTCTATCGAACGAGAAGTTTTACGATGTAATAAAGGAATGGTGAGCGAACCAAACAATTTGACAGACTGTTTCGCTACACAATTCTGATTATATCAACAAACGACCATTTACAAAAGATGAAATCTCACAATACGTGACAACCGATAAGCCAATCAGAAAACAAATGCCGTGATGATATTTCTGAAAGCACCAACACGATCGTAGAAGTATGCGAAAAACTTACCGAAAATCATAAGGAAAGTGCCACAAGAGCAAAGAAAAAACATGTCACAAGAGTAGAGAAAAATGTGTCACAATGACAAAGATTTTTATTTAAAAGTGAAAAACTCAAGAAAAAAAGACATAATATGAAAAAGGAAAAAAATAATAATCATCGGCGATCGACAACCGATATTAAGATCGGTGTCAATTCATGCAATTTTTTAATTTTGATAAATTAATATAATAATTATAAAATATGAATTTGATTTCATATTATTATCCATAACCGCTTCTAATCTTTATTTTTTAAACCCAAAATATATTTTAACTATCTTTAATCAGTGTTTATAAGCATGAATTAACACTATATTTAATATAAAGAAAAGAAAAACAATTGTTGAAAGCTATGTGATTCTTTTAACTTTTCAAAAAGTTAAAAATTCTGATAGCACTATGGATTTTGTCCCCCTAAACAAATAGTGATGGCAGAGGCAGCAGAGTTGAAAGCTTTATGCTTTTACATATCTTTTTAAATTTTTTAGGTAAACTAAGTATATAGGGCCTAAACTATCAGTTTTGGTTCGTTATAGTAGATAAACTTTCAATTTTTTCAAAATCATACTTAAGGTTTAGTTTTATTTCATTTTATTACCTCGCCGTTAAAAACTTAACGCGTTCAACATATAAACTATCAGTTTTGGTTCATTTTAGTACCTAAAATTTTAATTTTTTTCAAAACATAACGTTAAATTTTGAACTGGGTACTAAAATGAAACAAAAACTAAAATTTTTAACGGAGGAATACTAAAATGAAACAAAAACTAAACTTTAGGCATGATTTTAAAAAAATCAAAAGTTTAAGTACTAAAACATACAAAAACTGATAGTTTAGGCACTAAACGCATAATTGACCCTTAAATATTTTTGAGTAAACTATTTAGTTTTTGTTTCATTATTAGGATAAAAACTTAACATTGAGTTTTGAAAAATTGAAAGTTTAGGTACTAAAACGAACCAAAATTAATAGTTTATATGTTGAACGCGTTAAGTTTTTAACAGCGGGGTACTAAAATGAAACAAAAAATAATCTTTAGATTTGGTTTTGAAAAAAATTAAAGTTTAAATACCAAAATTGATAATTTAGACACTAAATGCATAGCTTACCCAATTTTTTTTTATGAACTTTGTGTATATTTGGCTGTCACTTGAGCAAAGCCACTTTTTGTGGTTGGTTTCCCTACTTTCCTTTTGAGTGCTAAAATATAAATAGGGTTTTGCTTGCCTTTGCAGAAAGGGTTTTGTGAAATTCAGTAATTCACAACTTTAGTCACCACCTAAGCACTAGCTTTGTTAAAATCCCAGAGATTCCGATCTCAATCCAGTGGAAATTAAAACAGGAAAAAGATGCCTTTTTTTAGTGCATTCTGATGCAAAAATGAGACCAACATATGTCTCAGGTAGCTAGTCATATATATAGAGATAGAGATGGATCGGGTTAGATCAAATTTTTACTTAATCTAAATTTGATTAGGATATTTTATCTCTTCATATATTATTTGGTCTGATATAAGTTATATACGAACTAAGCTACTTTGATGACGAATGACTTGTTGTTATAATAATAAATTTTTTAAAATTTTAATTAATTAACCATTAACTGAATATTAAAAAAATAAACCGTTCCCGACAGTAAATATTCCTATGTTCATATGTAATTACAGTTCAATTCATTGATTAAGTAGACCTAACGGATAGATTAAGTTATTTTTATTAAGTTTAGATAATTATAAAGTAGTATATATTATTAGTACTCTCAATCATTTGACAATCAAAGCTCAACCATCATTATAATTGTTGGTGTTCAAATCTGTGACTTCTAAGAATAACAACAATTTATTTAGTCATTGAGATAATTTGATTCGAACGGATAGATTAAGTTGACAATCTTTAATAGGCCAACCAAGGATTTTATCTATAAAAGACGTAAACTAAACTTAAAACTCTTAAATGAAAAAAAATCAATAAATTAATAATTGCCTAAATTTTATAAAAAGAATAAAATTAATGAATAAGGGGAAGAAAAGTTTAAAAAATATACTTTTTAGTTATGAACCACAAAAGATAGTTCATCGAACCATTTTTATTGAGAACGAAGAAAGAGATGTCGAAACCAACTGGTTAATTCAAATGGTAAGCAACTTGATATCGTTTAAGTAAGATTTCAGGCTTGAGTTCTTGTGTGTATAGAAAATTCTCATTGGGAGATTCACCTATCAAAATTAAGTGTGTGACGCGAGTCAATCCGAATTAATCAGGACAATACCCTCAAACCGGGAGCTCAACCAGAAAGAAAAGAAAGATGTCCAGCGACAAAGGAACCCAAACGGACCCTACACACTTAAAGGGAGTTGATTGAACATAAATAATATGTTTTGATTTTAAAGAGAGAATTTTCATGCACGAAGCAATCTTATATCGGCTTTTTGGGATTTCCTTTGCCTACTCTAAGATTTTGTATCTTTTGCAATGTTTGTATTATAGCCTATTCCATGAAGACACCTAAGAACAATATTGCATGCTTATTTCATATATTTAGATTTGTGCTACATTTTTCATGCACAAAATCTTTAAAAGTTTTAAATCAAGACTTGTTGCATTTGATTTGCTAGTTTGATAATTTAATTAAAGGTAAATTGCGCATTTAATAATTAAACTAGCAGTTTTGGTCCATTTTAGTACCTAAACTTTCTATTTTTTTTCAAAAGCATACCTAGAGTTTAGTTTTTATTTCATTTTAATACATCGTCGTTAAAAACTTTTGTTTTTGTTTCATTTTAGTATCATGTTCAAAATTTAACGTTAACTTTTGAAATAATTGAAAGTTTAGGTGCTAAAACGGACCAAAACTAATAGTTTAGGTACTAAACGCATTAAATTTTTAACGGCGGGATACTAAAATGAAATGAAAAATAAACGTTAGGTATGATTTTGAAAAAAATAAAAGTTTAGGTATTGAAATGGACCAAAATTGATAGTTTAGTACTAAATGTGTAATTTACCCATTATTAAAAATTTAAAATATTAATTAATTAATGAGTAGTTTAGGATGCATGAACCAAGTAGCTTTCGTGGTAAAGGATTGTTGTTATTCCTTGAGTATTCGAGTTCGAGCACCATAAAAGCTAGGGGTGTGAGCTTTCAATGTTGAAAGATGGAGAGTTTATCTTTGAACATAAATTGTCTTGTATTTACCCCAGACTCATTAAGTATTTAGTATCAGACAAAAATTTTGGTTGGGGCAATGGGTCTTCTTATTGTTTATTATTTTTATCTTCATTCACATTATCATAATTTAAATCTATAACTTTATTTAAAGGATCTAACATCATCCCGCCAAACCATCTAGTAGTTTATTGTATCTTTATAGTTTCATATAACCTTTAAAAAACAACTAGAAAAATGGCCTAAAATTCAAACAATAAATTAATAAATTTCTATATATTTCTCTTACCAACAAATTATAATAGTATGTAACATGATCCTATTCCATACATATATAACTCTTTAGATTCATTGGATGAGTGAAAATAGATGACTGAGATTGACTCATTATTTTTTTAGACATTACGGCTGTGACAGAATTATAAACGAAAAATTGAATTAATTACCAAAGAAACATGAAGGGAAATCCTATAAACTTTATATATATATGACTGAATGAAAATAGATGGTTGAGATTGACTTCTTGTTTTTTTCTCAATGAATCTCTTCATATTTTTATTTTTAATCTTAGCCATCTATTTAGAATCATCTAACCATTTTAAATCTATATAAAATTAAAAGAGTTTTACATTGTGTAACATGATCATATTCCATATATATATAACTATTTATATTAATTGGATGAGTGAAAATATATGACTGAGACCGACTCATTATTATTTTTAGTTAATATCTTCACATTCCTAGTGTGTGTGCGCGCGCGTGTGAGTGGGTGAGCGTGTACGTTCGCATGTGCGTGTGTGCGCGTGCATGCTTGTGTGTGTGAGGTAGAATTGAGCCCATATTTGAGCATGGGCAAGAGGGGTACTTGCCCAGGGCCCATTCCTGTCCGGGGCATAAAATTATGGAGTTATATATAATTAAAAAATAATATATACTTATTTAGTCACTCACTTATTATTTTATTTTTATTTTGGTCATTCTATCATTATTTTTTAAATTATATTTAACGTTACATTTTAATTTTTTTATTATCCATCGCTAAAAAATCAACAACGGTTTGATATGATATTTTAAATTATTTTTTAATTTCCATTTAATTATAATTTTATTAGTTTTTTTGAAAGATTAAAGAAAGTTAAAATCGAATATGGACCCTCTTAAAAGAGAGTCATGCTTATTTTGTATGAATAGTTGAGTGTTTGATAAATTGTTTCGATGTTTTTTATTTAAAATTTGATGTATTTAATAGATAGTTTATTAAAAGTAATAAAGAAAATAATTTATAAATAAATTTATTTATTTTTTCTTGTTTTTACAATTTAATTTTTTCCGATACTTATTAGTGGAGACCTAATTTCTATATTCTCCTTGAACCACTAAAATTTCATAAACGAGCCCGGGTAGGATCCAATTATATTGTATAAAACTCTTTTAGTTTTACACTTTTATAAGACCGTTGGATGAGATAAATTAAAGGTTGAGATTAACAACAAAAATGAGAAGATTTTCATTGGAAAAAAAAACAATGGAATTAATTCAACCTTTAATTTAAACTAAGGAGATTACACATAATAAAAAATTTACATCTTTTTTATTAAAAAAGGTGATTACAAAGTAATACATGTTCTAAATACTATCAATTATTTGACAATGAATACTCAATCACCTTGCAGTTGTTGGTGCTTGAACTGATGACCTTTAGGAACAACAACAATTTCTTTAATCACTGAAGTAAGTTGATTCGTACTAAAAATTTTACATTAGATGTAAGTGGATATGCCCCTATATATATCATTATAATTCTTATCATTATTATTACGTCTAATTTTTTTTCTTGGCCACAAAGAAAGGATAGAAAGAAGGGGAAAAAGTACCTTTATGTTAGAGGCACAACACCTTACGAGATACCTATAAGATGCTAACATTCGATTTTATCTTGGTGAAAAATGGAAATTAATTGATTAAAGAGGGATGAGATAAAATTTGGACCATTTTCTTTATTCATCTATTAGTTATGATATCACAAGTTCCAAAGATTTTCAATTAGGAATATGCCATTTAGAGAGAATATTTGAACTTTGGTTATAACTCTAGTAAATAGTTTATGAAAATTAGGGAGGACAATTTCACTCGCATTCAACGGATATTGATCCGATCTGATTGGGTCAAATTCTTTTTAAAAGAATTTCGAGTTTGAGTTAGGTCGTACTTTTTAAGGGGTGAAGTCGGGTCGGGTCGGGTGGAGGGTGAAAAAATTTCAACTTTACCCGACCCAAGGATAATAATATAATTTCCTTAAATTTATTATTTTTTTTAATTAAATCCTTAATTTATACCATATCGGGTCAAGCCTGGTCGGATTTATACACTAAAAATCATGTCGAATCAGAATCGGATGGATGATATATATTTTTCAAGTCGGGTCAACTAAAAACCCGACCCATCACCATACCTAATAGAAATAAAGGGAAAAACCAATCGAAGAAAAACATATACTTTTTATTAGGGGTGGTAACGGGACGGGGCAGATACGATTTTGCATTACCCAATTCGTCCCAACACTTGCGGGTACAGTTTTGGGGAATCTCCATTGTATGTTTCGGGGATTTTTTTGTCCCCATACTCATCCCTTACGAATTCCTGCGGGTTTCGGTTAATCCCCATCCCAAAAAATAAACAAACATCTTTTTTAAATCAATGCAACACGTAAAACTTGTAAGATATATCAGATTGTCTCAAATTGGTCTCTATCTATATTATGAAAGTTTCAAACGTCAATATTTATCTAACACCCAATGTATATGTACAATCTTAATCATTTTCAATCTTAACAAATCAATGTATATTAAATGAGAAAATATCTAAACTTCAATTTTAGTTCATTTGAAATGTAATAGCAGCAACACATAATCTTACAAACTTATCATATATATTTTTTTTATTAAAATATATATTAAGGGTATATAGGTAAATGATTATAAATATATTTTTAAAATTTTGTAAAATATTAGGGATTTCTATGGATATTTTTTGGGGATCCCTACGATTATTCACACGGGCACAGTTCGGTTATCCCCACGGTTCAAAATAGTAATCTTCGTCCCTATTCCCATTTGAGATTCAGGGATAAAACTTCCCTCATCCTCATCCATTTGAGTGAAGATTTCGGTTATTTCCCATCCTGTCGATTTAGATCCCCACGATTTTCGGTTTTCCCCCACCCGATTGCCACCCCTACTTTTTATTGTATTTGATATGATTCTAAAATACGGAAAAGAAAATAGTGGCCTTGGCCATTTCAAAGGATGGGTTTTCTTTTAGGACAAAGTATACATATAGTCCTCCGACTATAGGATACTACTTTGTTGAATTCTTCGACTGTTAAAAGTTACAAAATGATTCTCCAACTATAAAATGTTATTTTATTATGTCCCTCGACTATTAAAAGTTATAAAACAGTCACCCGACTATTTATAATATTTCAAACTCATCTTAATAACATAATGATGAGATATGATAGTCATTTGAGATTCTAATATCACATTTTATTAAGATCAAATTTTATTATATCAAAGTCAATAGATTAATGTTCAACTCATAATATCGTCAATTTTTAACAAAAAATATGAATTTAAAACATAATGAATAGTCAAATGACCATTTTGTAACTTTTAATAGTCGATGGACTCAACAAAGCAACACTATATAATCGGATGATCATTTTGTAACTTTTAATAGTACATAGACTTAATAAAGCATTACCCTATAGTCGATGGACCATCTGTGTACTTTACCCTTTCTTTTAATCCCTTAAAACTATAATATTATAAATTAGTCTAATAAAAAAACAACAATTTGACCCAAAAAATTTAAATTCCATGTTGGGTCCCTAAAATTTTTTGGCTTTGTCCATGCTTGTTAATTTATTTTTTCTTCCACTTTTATTCAATAATTTTCAGTTAAAAGATAATAAAATCTAATTATCCATAAAATTATTGTAGATATTGATTAATAGAAGTACATGCTAATGGATAATTTAATCTAAAATTATTGTCAATCACTGTCGTCATCGAAATAATTAGTGCCTATCACGTCAATATACCAAAGATTTGAAGACTTTGACTCATTGTCCACTCATTTTCATCGAGAAAGATACTCAAAGCTGAGTTATTTTTTTATTGTTTATACATATGTCATAAACAATAATAAAGGCCTTTATTCCTTTTCAATATTTTATTCACCATCTGGTTGAGTAGCTCATTATTTATTTTTGGGTAAACCCACTATTTGGTCATCCACTTATTACTTAGTTTTTGTTTTAGTCATCCAACTATTTTTTTAAAAAATTATACCAACGTTGTGTTTTAGTTATGTTTTGATAATTCATCATTAAAAATGACTTAATACATTTTAGGTGTCTAAACTATACTTTAATTTCCATTTGGTGCCTAAAAAAATGTTAAAAATAAGTGCCTAACGTTTTATCCGTTATACTTTTAGGTGTTTATCGTTATATTTTTTAATAATAAAAATTTTATATTTTAAAAGAATATTTTAAAAATAAAATCCCAACATCGTCCTTCTCCCTCCCATCTCTCAACTCCGCTGACGACGAAGGGTCACCACCGACTGAGTTTTGTTTAGAGTAGAGCGAGGAACTCAATGGTGACGGTCGTGTAACAGACGACCAATTGTAGCCGTCAGAATCGTCAAAAAAACAACGAAGGAAAACTTAACTGACGGTGGTCGATCAACGGTAAAATTTTGGGTTTTTTTAAAATTATAATCTTAAATCTTTTTTAAATAATTTTTCTGAAATTTTATATGCATGACACATGTCAGATAACGGTCAAATTTAACTGTCGTTACGGTCCATACACCTAAAAGTTTAACGTTAGAAAGGTCAAACACATATTTTTAGTAAAAAATTCTTTAGGCACCAAAAGTTGATTTGAGGTATAGTTTACACCCCTAAAAGTGTATTAAGCCTCAAATAATTACTGGTGGTTTTCAACCTTTGATAATTTGTGAGATGTGAAGGGCAATGTGTACATTGGAAACTTAAGGGACCTAACCCTAGGAAAATGTAAGAACAATCTCCCCATTTCCCTCTTATCCCTTGGGCTAAAAGGCAGCAACTTGATATTGGGAGGACGAATTTCATCATTCTTTGGGCAGAAAATGTGTTCATTTCAACCCACAAATGAGAGGGAAAAGCAGGTTGATAATGAAGCAAAATGATAACAAGAGCTCCTTTTGTCTACCCCAAATTGCTTGCACCTCTGTCTATTGTAGGTAACTTTATTCCGCAAGGAAACCTCACTTCATCTCTAAGTTTTCCTTGCAATAAACCTATTTATTTGCATTACATTTAGTAGGAAAAAAAATCAAATTTAATAGTTGAATTATAATACAATATATATTAATTTGTAGTTTGCCTTTATAAAACAATCGCCAAATGAGACTGAAGTCTTAAAATATAAAATAATTAGATGAATTTTTATCAATTTTGAATGTATTTCATAAAAAATCAATATGAAGAGAAGAAATGTGATTGAAATGCAAATATTTTAATATTAATCTTGCCACGAATGGCGATCATGAATAACAATTGATAGACAATGATAGCATGAGAAGTTGACATTTTATGCAAAAAAGAAGAAGAAGAAGATATGATAATGTCACCATATAATTAACGATTTCACAACTCAATGTCATGATTGGATGTAGTTAAAGGGAGTTTTTTTTAAGTCCTGAGTTCGAGCAATTATGTCTAATATGTGTGTTGTTAATGATTAAAAAAGAATATGAATATTATATTGTAATCAACTAAGTTACTCAAAATTTTAAAACGAGGTTTTTAATTATTTTTTTATCGACACTAAATTTTAAATTTAAATATAAATAAAATCACTTTTTTATTTATAATTTTAAAATAATAAACTTTAATTGTAAAAAAAGAAATGGCTTAATACAAAAATAAATCCGTAAACTGTACTCAAAATTGACTTTTGACATCTAAAGAATTTTTTTGTTAAAAGTAGGCGCCTAATGTTTTCTCCGTACACTTTCAAGTGTCTACCATAAAAAAACCGTTAAATTAAACATGTCATATTTATATCTTTTGATTTTTTTTCAAAATAAAATATCATTTAAAAATATATTTTTTAAAAAGTCTAAACGTGACACGTGTCACTTATTGGTTTTTAACAGTAAATACCTAAAAGTATTATGGAAAAAAATTAAATATCTATTTTGACGAAAAATTCTTCTAAACATCAAAAATTAATTTGACGTATAATTTAATCACTTATTTTTGTATTAAACCAAAATAAATTGATAAAGAAACCAGATGATGAATTTGAAACAATGTTCATGTGGAAAATTGATTAAGCTTAAAAAACAATTTGCGGAAACCCATGCCCCATACACAGTTGGGTGATGGGATCTGTAATAATAAAATATATTGACAATGTGTCTAAAAGTGACCCCATGTGCTTAACAGATTCTAGACCAAACCCAACAATCAGTTTCTAATTTTCATGCGTGCTTGTCTCTGATTTAAAATAAAAGAACATCGAAAGTCAACTCCGTAAGATTCCTTTCTTATATAATTATCTCTAATTTTTTTTTATAGATTTTTAATCCTTGAATGTAAAGGGGCCGATCGGCCGAGTACAGAAGATTAGAGTCTTGGTAGGCTGGACCATATAGGTCTCTATGCATGCAATCAAGCACACGAGGAGGACGAGGAGGAGTCAAAATGTGGACGGTGGATCCATCAAGGGTCGGAGTCATCTTGGCAATGGAGTCGACAACAAAGTTAGCTTCACGGGTTGAATAAGAATAAACTCAACCATCCAAGCTCTGGAGGTCATGGCAGCAATCCTTCTCACCACGAAAATCGAACTTGGTGAACGTCGTTGGAAGAGATGAGCTTCTGAGCTTTAGCACAATCGGTTTGACATTGAAGGCGCTCAAACCCAAGATCCCAAGCAGTGTGGAGTCCGATGATAATACCCCAGAATTTTGCATGAAGAGGTTGAGATAAACCAATGAACTTGAATACTAATAAGCATTACAACGTTAAATTAAGTTTTCGAATTAAAAAAATTATATTAATTAAGTCATTTGATCTATTTTATTCGTTGAGAGTTAGTGCCTAGAGGCATAGGGTTATTATTACCACGAGACATTTCTAGAATTCAAAAACTGAAATATATTTTTTAGGATAAAGTACAATAATGATCCATCGACTATAAGATAATATTTTAATGAGTTCTTCAACTATTAAAAATTACAAAATGATCACTCGACTCTAGGGATTTACTTTGTTGAGTCCCTTAAAAGTTACAAAATGGTCACTTGACTATTCATTATGTTTCAAACTCGTCTTTTTTCGTTAAAAATTTAATGTTAATATGTGTTTAACGTTAACATACTGACTGAGATATGATAATCATTTGAGATTATTAGATAAAATTTAGTATATCTCAGTCAATAGGCTAATGTTCATATCAAATTACCATCAAAATTTTAACGAAAAAGAAAGAGTTTTGAACATAATTAATAGTCAAGTGACCATTTTGTAACTTTTAATAGACGAGGAACTAAAAAACATAACTTAATATAATCGGAGTATTATTTTGTAACTTTAACAGGGACCATTTGTGTACTTCACTTTTTTTTTTAAGTTCAAGAACTTCTTATATCCTTGCAAAGTTGCAAATCCACCTCATCTTACTCATGTATTCATCGCAATCAAAGTCAACCGAATACAGCACCTGAAAGCTACACGAATCAACCATCTAGATTGTCTAACATTATGTTGTACAATTTAAGTCCTGAGAACAATTAATAGAACACAAATTAAAAATCCTTGGCAACAAGTTCAATAACACTGAAGAATAGAAACCTCAGCTGAGTGTGCAACTCCATAGAACAAATAGCTTGATCGATCCACAGATGATGATGCTATATTTACTGGTCCGGTTATTGAAAAGCTCAAGCATGCTTTTGCAATATTTTTCAGCTCAATGTAGAAATTCCTTCGGCTTCTTCCACATATGGAGGAAGTGAAAAAGGTCTACGGCTTTCCAGAATATATTATAATGCAGTGGGGGTGCCTTCACAAAATAACAGGAAATTTATTCAAATTCGATGAAGCAAAAAAGTTTAAAGATGAAACACAAGTAGGAACCATGAAACTTGGGATCATCTTGTAACAATTCTCAACCTATAAGGATTTCAAACTTGGGAATACCAGATGGTAGCCCAAAGGGCTGAAGCTCACGAGACTTGGCAAATTCTTGAAGTTGTATTTCCACTAATCTGGGGAATTCTATTATCTTCTCGAATGGTCGACCTTGTGACGACGACGATGATGCTAAAATGTCATCACTGGCGAATCGCTGGCGACTATCTGCTCCAACTTCTCACAATTTGCTATTTGTAGATAGTTCAATTGTGGTAAATTTCGGATGAGCATCATTGGAAAGATGTATTTCAAGCTATGGCAGAAGAAGATGGTTAAGCTTCTGAGATTGGTTGCAAATTGGACGGGACCCTTCCATATATCTCGTAGCCAAATCATATTAGAGATTGTCAGTATCTCCAGATTTGAGATGGAATATCCACCTTGAAGCTGAAACATTTGCTCAAAGTTTAGCGGATTTATATATTCAGAACTTGGTGGTCTTTGTCCCAATGGGACGCTCATCATGTTGCACGACTCGGGGTCGATAATAAATTCTGGATTAGACAAAACTATCTCCTGTGTAGAAGTAAGAGAACACACTTGAATGATCAAACAAGTACTTGAAACAAAATCAGAGCAAAGGGGAATGAGTAAAAGAAAGATCACCTTCATTGAGACACACTTGAGGATTTCCTTTTGAATAGCGAGATTCGTAATTCGAGGACATCCGCCGACATCCAAAATTTCCAAAGCTGGTGCTACGACGAAATTATTTCCTGCAACAAGACCACATAGGTTTTCTAAACCGGTAAGAAGTACCTTCTGTAGGCAAGGAAGGCCTCCAGCCAAAGGAAGTTGGAAAAAGTATTCCACCCGGGGCATCTACGTATGTCCAGAATTTGCAAGCTTGGCAAGAAAAGTGTGTTTGATTCTATTTGTTCATCATCACTACTTTGCAACTCCTGTGTAAAAGGAAGAGATACTATTACTGTTTGCTTTTAGAATAATAGGTAAGAAAGATGAGTGAGAGAAAGATTACATTCAATGGGACGCTCTCTTCTTGAATGGCGGTGTTGGTAACAAAGCCGCTTAGTTTTTCTAAATCATCAAGACATATCTGTTGCAGGCAAGGAAGACCTCCAGCCAAAGCAAGTGGGAAGACATATTCTAGACTTTGACATTGTTTTATCTCCACAGTTTTCAAGTTTTGCAAGCAAAGTGTGCTGCTGGACTGATTTGATCGTCACCACTACTTTCCAACTCCATGAAAACACTTTCCAAATCATTACAATCAACCATGTGGAGTTCTTGCAGTGACCATATGGTTTGAATGGAGGAAAGTGAGAAGAGAGATTCCATTCTGTTTCAATTCTCTATACATAAAAGCATTAGTCTTTGGAAGCTAGCAGGATGGGCGAGGCTTTTTACTATCCATCTCAATTCTGGAAAAGATATTAGACTCAGATGCTCTAAATTTGACAGTAATGGCGGTGCTTGATTTTCTTCTCTGTGATGAACGAACTCATCGCTTTGATAGACCTCCCGCGGTTGTCCAAAGATTTTAACTATCAGGTTTTTGGGATTTTGTATGAACGAACTCATTTTCATTTTTTATACTAACTACTTCTTTGCTTAGGTTATGAACTCTCACCTCAAATTTTTGATCATATGCTTCAAGAATTACGAGGGAAAAATAAACATTGATACAATTACATCAATGAAATCAACAAAGAAAAGTGGACAAACACATATGATGGTGGATATCGATATGGACATATGACAATCAATTAAACCTTAAAAGGGGTTCGTTATTTAGACTAAAATAACGTATTTCCGTTTAGTTCAACTTTTTCCCAAGTAAGAGAGCTCGAGGTACAAACTCTTACTTAAATACAAAATGATCATGTTCATCACCCACAATTAGTAGCAGATCTGCTGCAAAAGGTTGCAACATCAAACAACATGTCCGTAATAAACTTTTCTCGCACCCAAGAATTATTTTGGGTCACAGAAATTTCACAACCCCTTCAAGGGATTGAATCTAACTCTTTCAGAGTTATTCTATGGGAAAGATGTTGTGATTGTGGGTTTCCAAGCTTTGAAGTATTTATGCTCCCATGTCATAGCAGCTTGCTCATTTTCTCATTAAGACTATAAGCATTATGGGGATTCCATATACCAACTTTATGAAGTATTCAAAGTATATGAATATGAGTTTCCCCCGATAGGTAATGACAAAGACCCAAATGAGGTTCCTACTTGGCTTATACCAAATCTGGATTTATTAAGGGAGTTAGGTCATCCAAAATCCACTCGAATTCATTGTGAGATGGATATTCAAGAGACGTCAAGACAAAACTTAAAATGTGGACATTGCAGAAACCCCAGTCACAATAGGAAAAACTGTCCATCTCTTTTATCATCACGTAATCGTTGACCACCACTCATGTAATCATACCATCTTATGTTTCAACTTATGTTATTCTATTTCTTTTTAGTTTCGATTAATGTGATTTCATTTTTTTATTTCTTATATTTATGTATTTTTTCAATTAAATTTTTAATGTTTATTTATTACAATCTAAAATATAACTAAAAACACAAACATCCTAACATACAACTAATTTTAAACTTCTTTAAAAATCCTAAACCACAATGAAAATGACCTAAACCACTATGAAAATGACCTAAACCACTAATAAAAACCCTAAAATTGTCTTAAATTAAAACTCTAAACCTAAAACCAACTATCAAAGGAGGCACGTGTCATAGGACGCGCCTTAGGTGAGAGGCATGTTTCATGTATGCGCCTTCTCTCTCCCACCAAAGGCGCATTCCGTACACATCGCCTCCCGAAAAAAAAGTGTTAGATCGAGAAATAGTTAGAAATAAGTGTCATATAGGGTGAATTATATTTAAATCTTATTATCTTTAATAATATCCAAACCCACTACATAAAAAGTAATAATTTTAATAATTATCAACATGTTCGATCTGACTATATTCAAATTTAATTATTTTGAATAATCTAACTCTATGTGACTCTATCACATTGATACATTTCCCTATTGGTTGAAGATCTTGTTACGGGATGGATTGAGAGGACATGTGCGAACAATCGTCCCCTTAAAATTTTAAAATCACTTATATTTTAGATTGGAAATTTGTTTTCGCACCCTTAAGTTTCTATAAGTTTAAGTTCATCTCTTAAAATTTTATAAGTTCATGTTCGCCCCTAATATAAAATTATGTGTTCATTAGTGTCTTTCTATCTTATAGGTTCTTGTTTTGTGCATCGGTTATCTGCTTAATCTATACGATCGTATATTATTGTGTCACATGAAAACTTTAATAAAACTGTTATAATTTAATATGTAATTTTATGATATATTGCATGAGACTTATTTGTAAGAGAGTTATTGATTATGTAGTACGTATTATATAAATAATTAAACATTAAATAACAATGTGTATTAAAGAAAATTTTAAATTTTCGTATTATGTTTAGCGTTTAAATTCATAAGATAATACTTAATTTATGATTATGGTTTAATTTTTAAAAAATTAATTAATAAAAGAAAGATAAATCTCATTATTAATTGCTTCCCACATTATGTTCAGATGAAATCTTAGACATTAATACTTCATACTGACTATTAGTCGGAGTTGACTTTATCTTTCATATTTACCGTCAAATCCATAAGCAATTTGAACAAAATATAAAGGGTATAATTACATGAGATATCTTCAAACAATGACCGATTTTAAATTGATCCCTAAACTTCAACATATTCTATATAATCTCTAAACTATAACCTCATTCTAACTTAATCCTTAAACTTTAAAATATTATACCAATGCGTAGAGAATTTCGTTTCAAGAATCAAGGACACCAGCAATACACCAATGGCTACAATCGCTTCCTTCCCAAAATAATTAGAAGGATGACCATCTTTCCTCAACAGAGAGAGAGTCGTCATATCGAACAAAGTGACCGGATTCAACATCATTCGAACAATCGGTTCGACAGTGCTATCCCAGCTGGAGTTGTAAATCTCAAGGATCTCACTCATTTTTCCTTATCGAATAATCGAATCACCGGTCTGATTCCCGAGTCATTTGGTGAGCTGTTGAGTTTGGAGTTCTTGGACTTGTCAAGAAATAATCTGTCTGGAGAGATTCCCAAGTCCCTGGAGAAACTCCGTTATCTCAAATATTTCAATGTCTCTTTCAATAGGCTTGAAGGTAAAATTCCCGAGGGAGGATCATTTGGAAATTATTCGACCGAATCGTTTAAGGGGAACGAAGAATTGTGTGGTGCACCTCGACTTCATATTCGGAGCTGCAAAACTAAATCCCTTAGGAATTCCAAGGCAAAAACTAAGCTCATACTATATGTAGCATTGCCAATTGCTTCTACACTGTTGGTGGTGGCTCTAATTATCATTATCTTGCGAAGTATGAAGAGGAAAGACAAATTGCTGACTCGTAAAGACTTGTTACCTTTAGGAACCTGAAAACGAATTTCATACCACGAGCTTCATCGAGCTACTGATGGATTCAGTCGAAGCAAATTACTTGGTAATGGAAGTTATGGTTCTGTATACCACGGGACTCTCTCAGATGGGATTACAGTTGCAGTAAAAGTCTTCAATTTAGAGTTAGAAGGAGCTTTTAAGAGCTTCGACGTCGAATGCGAAGTTCTCCGCAATACTCGTCACCGAAATTTAATCAAAATCATTAGTAGCTGCTCTAATGATCTCGATTTCAAAGCCTTAGTGCTTGAGTTCATGCCTAATGGGAGTCTTGATAAATGGTTGTATTCCAACAACCATTTTTTGGATATCGTACAAAGGTTAAACATAATGATAGACGTTGCATCTGCTCTGGAGTATCTCCATCATGGTAATGAAACACCCATTGTTCACTGCGATTTGAAACCCTGCAATGTTCTGTTAGATGAAGATATGGTTGCACATTTGAGTGATGTCGGCATTGCGAAACTCTTATGCAACGAGGACTCGATGATTCAAACCATTACGATGGCAACGGTTGGGTATATGGCACCAGGTGACATTATTTCCCTTTATGATGCATATAACAATTTAGACATTTTATTGCATTTGTTCGATCATTCAATAATGATGATGTTCTTATAAATTCATACAGAGTATGGAATAGATGGAATTGTTTCGACAAAAGGAGACGTGTATAGTTTCGGTATTCTTTTAATGGAAACTGTCACGAGAAAAAAGCCCACCGATGAAATGTTTACCGGAGAAAGAAGCTTGAAGAGTTGGGTAAAAGAGTCGATATCATCAACTCTGCTAAATCAAGTAGTAGACATGAATTTACTTAGCACTAATGGTAGGGAACACTCAGCAGCCAACAACTGTACCTTATCAATCTTGCAAGTTGCCTTAGAATGTTCAGCAGAATCACCAGATGAGAGGCTTAACACGAAAGAGATTGTTACGAAGCTAGAGAAGATCAAAACTAAGTTTTTAAAGAACACCAAACGGGTTCGACAAAGGTTGACATGAGTTCTTTTTTGTACCGGATTGATGCATGTCTTGTGTCTGTACAAGGCATCTTTCTTTTTTTTATTATTAATCTAAGGTACTTACAAGTAGTAGTATATGTTCTAACCTGTACAAGACATCTTAAGTTGTACCCACGTGTAGACCATGTATAAGCTCGAACAATACTTTTATGACAATCCAAGATCTTGTCATGGAGGAGGCTGTTAGAAAATTGCAGTTTTTGACTATCCATCAATAGTGTGTTAAAAACAAATTTTACCAAAAAAAGAACATGTTTTATTGTTTGAAAGGAAGAAAGACTAAATTAATTGCACAAATTAGTGAATAGGAAAAATGTAGATCTTTGGGTTTTGTTTAACTCAATGATTGGTGTCTAATTACCAAAATAAAATAAAAAACATTAGGTGTTTCAGCTTAAAGCTTATATGAAATGTAATTATGACAGCCAAACACTTGGCATTTACTTGCTTTATTTGATGATTGAATCATCGAGAAACAGAGAAGTTTTGACGTTATCTTCTTAGATAGCTTAAAGCTGAAAGATTTATCAAAACAAGTAAACGAAAGATTTGGAAATTACAAAGGAATTGTAAAACAAAGCCGGCCAAAATGTTGCAGTTGATTTGTACCAACCCCAGATTCCATGGTATCTTACTGAAAATCTTTTCAAACCAGCCTAAATTTTAATTACTTGTTCCAAATATGATGGCTTAGCCTAAATGGCGCGTGACGTGAAGCAATCCATCTCTAAACTCATTTATATATATATGTATGTATCTCGAGATCGATACACAATCATCTAAAGAAAGTATTCAAAACCAAACAATATAAGCTACTTGGGGTTCCTACAATGGCTCGTTTTAGCCTTGCTTTGCTTGTAATTGTCTTTGCTTTGATCCATCATGTACCGTCGATGCAATCTGGGAAGCTTTTCGATGCCGAGACGGAGGCAGCGGTCATTTTCCCGAAGGATAATTCGGTTCCAAGTGATGTTCCCGGCACGCTTCCGGCTGATAACGATCGCGTAATGTCTTATAACGAAAGGCTTTTTGCGCTTCATCTTGCCAAAATAGATCGAATTTTGCAGTCGGTACCGAGTCCTGGAGGTGGCCACTAGCTAGACTCAATTGCCACTTAACTGTGGCCCTTGAATTCATTGTTTTGTATACATTAGAGGCTGAAAATGTTTATATAATTCAGTATTATATGTATGTTCGTCTTGCTCTTGTGTTGTTACCTGCAATATTTGAAAAATCTGTAATTTTAATTTCAGCTGAGATTCAGTGTTGAAGCAGTTCATATAAAATTACACATTTGAGTATATAATTTTGACATTTATTCTAATCAAATATTATAATAATTATATAGTTTCCTAGTTATATTTAGGACCCTCTACTGCTTAAATTATTTTCTTTTGGTCCAAGCAAAGATGAACGTATTATTTTATGTCAAAGAGTATGAATTTAGAAAGTTATATTAGAATTTTAACCGTGTGAAATTATAAAGCATCATCGATCCATCCGTGAGTCCAAATGATTAATGTGAGGTCCTAACCTACCAACTTCATGATCACAACTCAATTTTTTTAATTGAAAAAAATGGTTGACTAAATATATATTCTTATTCAATTAAGAGGCAAATTGATTAATGGCCCTCCAAGCTGGCGAATACGTTTTAAGGGATAGTTTATGCTGCTTGACTTTTATTCTTTAATTTAGAAAACCTACACCAATTTGAACAAATAGATCGCCAGCCAATAATAATTAGTTCATGAGTTCACTTTTTTTTGGGTCAAATTCCTAAATTAAACCTTAGCCTGCAGATATATTTATTAACATTATGCCTTAGCCTGCAGGTATAGTAATTAACATTATGCCAAATATATTGATTATGTGACTTCAAGGAATGAACAATGTGTAAAAATGGTCTTTCACCTTCGTACACAGCTTGGCTAAACCATGGATGTAAGCATGAATGGACATATGATTTTATGTTATGGATGAACTTATAAAATTTTAGAGGGACGAAAACAGATTATCAATGGCTCCGACTGCCCCCTCGGTCCATCGCTGGATGCCACAGAATTTAATTAATAACTTTTATCAGTTAATTGTTTGTAATCACAGATCCCTGGACATCGCATCAAGTCATGAAAATCAAGCCGGCTGTGTACCATGAATCCCTTATTTCGTTCCAAACATGTAACAGTTGACTTAGCCAACACGTTACTTGCAGCACATTGTAAAAAACTCCTTGTATCACCTGCAAACCCCAAGCATTCAACAGGCCCTTAATCGTTTCCTGACAATTGGAGTTACAGAAGAGAATTAGCAGAAACGAAAAGGTAGCTGATCAGTGGAGAATTACCTGACTTGATTTTCAACGAAGCTTCCCTGCATTGTTTACACTTGTCAGGGTTTTTCAAATATGCATACCATCTCAGCCAGTTAAAAGTGACCCTCACGTCTCTCTTTCCTGCAATGTCTTGTTGATAATGTAGCCAACCAAATTCCACACCGACAGTTCATGCATGTAATTAGCCTACTTCAGCAAACCATAAACTTTAGCACATCAAACCTTTTTGGCAAATAAACGTGCGCCGAAGTCAGCACAGTACCGACCACTTTAAGAACAATAATTGATGTTTTTCTACTTCATGAATATATTGCATTAAAAAAGTTCTCACTTTCTCAAGACTTATAGCAGCCGGATCAAAGCATCATTTTCCCCGTATATTACCTTACTAGAATCTCAAAGCCTATTCTTTGACTTGAGAATGTACATGGTTCTGTTTTTCTTCAATGTAACAGTTTTATATGCAACTTAATTGGCTAAAACACTGTCGCTACACTGAATAGTATAGAAAATGTTAGGTTTTCTTCTGTAGTCCAGTAGATCATTGAACTGCGGAAGTAAAAGCTTTGTTTTGGTATAAGTAAAGTGGGAAAAATAACAAACTTCAACTATTAGCACCAGGAAAAAAAGTAGAAGGAAATGGTGTTTGACCCTTAAATGCTTGATTTCTAAAGTGTCAAAGAGATTGGTCAGAGGGGAAGTATTCTGTAAGGACACCAGTTATTTGTGGTGATAAGTGTATGGCCATTGCATAAAGTTACTTAAAACACATGCAAACTGGCCAGCGGCATAGTTAATTTGTACCTAACCCAATTTCCATTAATCTCACACAAGAATCCATGCAGGAAATTACCAAAATATCCTTCGATTTTTATATATATATACCGCAGAATACAAGCAATTTGTCATACAAGGCCTCACTTCCCCAGTAACTAGCAGAGAGAATATATACTAAAATGGCTCGTTTTAGCCTTGTTTTTCTTATCCTTATTGTCGCTTTGATCTTCCATCCAACATGTTTTGAAGCTAGAAAGCTGTTAAACATTGAGATGGTACAAGCACCTTCATTTAAGGTCAATTTTGCAGGAATCAAGCTTTCCAAGGAGCCTAAAAAAATGCTTCCAGATAGTGATGATGATGATAAAGGGCATGCAATGGGTAGTAATGAAAGGCTATTCGCTTTTCATCTAGCCGAAATCGATAGAATATTACAGTCTCACCCAAGTCCTGGAGGCGGTCACTAATGAAATGGCATAATTCTCCCATTGTCCCCCTACTATATCTATATGTAACTTTTTATCACACATTTATTTTTCATGAAGTACTACTCATATCTCACTCACACACACGTCTCACACTTGGTCAATAAGAACATTTAGAAAAATTCAGTCGTGCTTGTGTCAGATACATAGCCGTGTGGGACACTGGCACCTTAGTTCGAGTAACATATGTTATAATTATATGCTTGCATTTTTACCGTACAGATTGTATGTCTTTCTATTTGTAATTTGGGGTTGGGGGATTAATTTCATTAATATAAGTATACAATGTAGTTTACTATGAATAAGAAACAAATTTCTTGATAATTGCTTTCACTTTCTTGAATTCTATAAGCCAAAAACATGATGATTCTGCAGTATCATGGACCAACTTGTTATAAGCATTTTACAGTACAACATTTTTCAAGAATAACAAGACATGTTTTCCATATCAAACAGTAAAGATCACTTGAACAAGTTTCGAACCTGGAATATTCCAAATCAATGGAACAATATGAAATCTGGAGCAGAAAAGGACTAACTAAAAAGTAAGCTGCATAACGCTTTTGCTGAATCTCAGCACAGTTATTCATTATTTGTTCCACCAAGAGGAGAATTTGGTTACGACATGAAAATGTGTCTAGTGGCCTGCTCCGGGACTTGGGACGGACTGTAAAATTCGATCAATTTTGGCAAGATGAAGAGCAAAAAGCCTCTGCTGATAATCAACACTTGAAACAACATTGCTGTTGAATAAAATGGCTTCGGCTTGTTGTAAGTCCATAAGCTTTCTAGCTTCAGCCAATGATGGTGCTTGGAAGATAAAACAGAAAAGAAAGATGATCAAAACCGTGATTAAACGAGTCATTTTAGAGGCTTTGCTTAAAAGTCAAGACTAATGGTGGATTGAGGTTTATACATATATATATGTGCAAGGGTTCAGCTGGCTACGTATTGGCTAAGTCAACTATCATGGAATTTGACTTGGTGTTTAGTAACTTTACATGTCCATGAATGAATCTGCGACTACAAACAACGAACAGATGAAGTTCATTTAACTTTTTTCTGGGCTTCTGGCATCTACCTTTTAGCTTGCAATTCCAAGCTGTCTATCAAGGCAAAACACCATTTCTTTGATTTGAAAGAGATTACAGAACCTATTTGTTTATTAAGGTGGTAAAATACATCATTCATAACTTTTTTCTCTCTTCTATTTCACTCCTTATACTTTTAACTTTTCTAATTTATTTAATGAACTTTTGAATTACTTATATTTTGATCACTCTGAATTATTTTTTTTATTATTTTTATATGATGTGGCATTTTTTTATTATTTAATATAAAAATAATTTAAATTATAAAATAAAAATAGAAGGTGGTCGGACGCCATGGTCGACCGTCGTAGATGGCGGTCGTTCGGTCCCAAATTTCACGGTTCGGTTCACTCCGACACCCTGAGTCTGAATCTGGTGGTTGTTTCACCGAAAAATATCCTAAAACACGTGAATCTATACTGAAACATTTCGGCTGCCTCACTTTCAATCTCCAATTCGTGGATTTCGGAGCAAGTTCTGACAAAATAGAGGTCGGATTCGGACTCAGTGTGTCAAGGCAAAGCGACCAATGAAATTTAAGACCGAACGACCACTATCTATGGCGGTTGATGGCAGCCGGCGGTGGCGTCCAATCATCTTTTGTTTTTATTTCATATTTTAAATTATTTTATATTAAATAATAAAAAATACCACATCATACAAAAATAATAATAATAAAAATAAAATAATCTATAGTGATCAAAACAGAAACAATTCAAAAGTTTAGTAAGTAAATTAAAAAAATTAAAAGTATAATGAGTAAAAATAAGATAGAGAGTAAAATTCAGCAACGATGTGATTTACCCATTTAGGTTATTAACATTATATTGTTCATGCTTTCAAGTCACGTATATTTGGCATAATTTTAATCAATAAATCTGCAGGCTAAGGTTTTGACTAATTATTATTGGCTAAGGTATTTTAAATTAAAGAATAAAAGTCAAGTAGCATAAACTATTCTGTAAAGGACAGATTCCTAGCATGGAGAGCTATTAATCAATTTGCTTCTTATTAATTGATGAGATTATGTATTTGGTCAACCTTTTTTTTCAATAAAAAAAAATTGAGTTGTGATCATGAAAGTGATGGTATATGACTTATAATTATGTGTAGTAATATATTGATTTGATGTAAGTCAATTATATAATAAAGTTTCTTAGCATAAATATCATAAATGATCTCCTGATTATAGGATAATATTTTATTGAGTTTCTCGACTATTAAAAATAATAAAATATTTCCCAACTATAGGAAGTTGGTTTGTTGAGTCCCTCGACTATTAAAGTTATAAAATGGTCACCTGACTATTAATTATGTTCCAAACTTGTTCTTTTTTGTTAAAATTTTGACGGCAATTTGAGTTGTACGTTAACCTGATGACTAATATATGATAAAATATGATCTTCTAATCTCAAAATGACTATCATATCTTAGTCAACATGTTAATGCCCAACTCAGACAATCGTTAAATTTATAACGAAAAAGGACGAGTTTGGAACATAATGAATAGTCAAGTGATCATTTTGTAACTATTAATAGTCGAGGGACTCAATAAAGCAACTCCCTATAGTCGAGAGATCATTTTATAACTTTTAATAATCATGAGATTCAATAAAATATTATCATATAGTCGATGCACCATTTGTATACTTTACCTTGAAATTTTTTTAAACTCGTATCATCATATCATGTTAGCCGGTTAAAAGTCACCCTCACGTCTCTTTTTAGTGCAATGTCTTATAAATACTTTAGCCAACCAAATTCCACACCAAAAGTTCATGCATGTAATCCTACTTCAGCAAGCTGAAGAGAAGAATGATTCCGATGTATATAGAGAAAAGATTTTATAGTAATGCGAATGAAACTGACGGAATTAGGTAGAGAAGTGGACTTATGTAATGCTCGATCCCTCTGTGGTCAGCACAGCACAGTACCGATCACTTTAGGAACAACAGTTGATGTCTGTCTACTTCATGAATATATTGAACCAAAAGAGTTCTCACTTTCTCAAGACTTATAGCCACCGGATCAAAGCATCATTTTCCTCGTATCTTATTTAGAATCTCAAAGCCTAATCTGATTGACTTGAAAATGTGCATGGATCTTTGCTTTATTCAATGATAACAATTGCACGAACCAAGTCGCCTCAGTGTTAAAAAAAATTATTGTTATTCTTTAATGTTTTGGGTTCGAGTACCAATAATGTTAGGGTGTGAGAGTGTTCAATATCAAATGATTGAGAGTTATGTTTGAATAGATACTACCTTGTATTTACATCATATTAATAAAAAAAATGAAAACTAAACATTAAGTTTTTAAAGGCGGGATACTAAAATGAAATTAAAACTAAACGTTAGGTATGATTTTGAAAATTTTGAAAGTTTAGATATTAAAACGAATCAAAACTGATAGTTTATGTACTATAAAGACATAGTTTACCTAATATTTTATAATAAATCGAAATTATAAAGTATCAAAATTTAACAGGTACATAAATAAGAATTTGTTTTTTCGTCAAACACCATAAATTTGGTGATTTTTTAGGAATAATATATTACAATTGAATTCTTGAGATAATAAGCGAGAAACTTAGAATTTTTTTTGTTAAATCTTGCAAAAGAAAATTAATTTTTTATAGGTTAGTAATTTTTTTCAAAGTGTAGGTCCCTAAATTTTAGATCCATAGCATTACATGTTACACTTATCGGTGGACGGGCCTGCCTATACAGACAACTTCCGATGCTCAAGATCTTCTGTAGCACTGTAGATCAAGCAGCAGGAAAAAAGTAGAAGGAAATGGTGTTTGACCCTTAAATGGTTGGTTTATATAGTGTTGAAGAGAGTGGTCATAGGGGAAGTCATCTGTTAGCGATCGACCAATTATTTGTGGTGATAAGTGTATGGACATTGCATGAAGTTACTTAAAACACATTCAAACTGGCTTACGGACGGTATAGTTAATTTGTACCTAACCCAATTTCCATGAATATCGGACAAGAATCCATGCATGAAATTGCCAAAATATCCTTTTGGTTCATGCTGAGTTAGAATCCCTGCATTCCTATATATACCTTAGAATCCAACTAATTTGTCACACAACAAGCCCTTCAACAACAGGCAGGGAGCTGAATACTCCTTCACTAAAATGGCTCGTTCAAGCACTGTTTTGCTTTTCGTTATCGTCGTTTTGATCTTCCATCCAGCATGTTTTGAAGCTAGAAAGCTTTTGAACTTTGACAAGGAACAAGCTCCTTCATTCGAGGGCGATTTTGCCGGTGCTGATGATAAAGGGCAGGCAATGGCTAATAACGAAAGGCTGTTTGCCATTCATCTAGCCAAAATTGATAGAATATTGCAGTCTACCCCCAGTCCCGGAGGCGGTCACCGTTAAAATGGCATTAAGGATCCGTTGTCATTCTCCTATATTATATCAAACAGGCATGGTCATTATTCTATGCTTGCATTTTTACAGTACAGATTGTATGCCTTTCTATTTGATTTTATTGGGGTTTTTTCTTGTAGTTTGGGCTTGGGGGCTTAATTTATTAATATATGTATTCAATGTGGTTTGCTATGAATAAGAAATAGTTCCAGCTTAATATCAATTTTGATTAGAAGGAGAAACCCTGCCGCTCACTCCCTCCCCCTATCTTTCCCTTTTTCTTCATTATAATTTGTGTCAATTTTTACAGATCAAATCAATTTTTTCTTTCTTAATTTTGTTTAGTCAACGACGACACCGATTTTGATATTGGTTGTCGACCGTCGATTATCTTTTTTTTTATAGTTTTTTAATAAGAATAATTTTGTCTTTGTGACATGTTTAACTCTGTCTTTATGTCACGTTTATCTCTGTCTTTATGATAAGTTTATCTCTACCTTTGTGTAATTTTTTTCTCTATCTTTTGGTATTTTGGTTATTTGGCAGTTGTTTTCATTTATCTTTTTTCTCAAGGTTAGATTTGACATTGTCACGACTTATCAAGATGACACTTATTTGTTATGATGTTGATTTTCCCTACTTTAGACCCTCAGATTGATTTGGATACGTGTTTTGCGCTCGTGAATAGTTTTCTCATGTTGCTTGTCTCTGATTTGCGATTTGTCGATGGTCTTTCAGTAGTTTCATTCCCTTTTGTGGTTCGTTTGTCGATATGATAATTATGTGATCTAGGTTGCTAGTTTTTGTATTAATGATTATAGCAAAATATCCTAATTATAATTTAGTTTACATACTGATAAATCTTCATTGTAATTCTGGATATTTTCTATTTTTAATAAAACTATAACTTTTATATAAAGTAAAATAAAATTCTTGATCATCTCCCTTTATCGCTTTGATTCTCATTCTGTAGCATTAATTTAGAGTAAACTACTAAAATGATTATTTAATTATAGGGTTAGTGTATATATGACCTTCATACTTTTAATTTTGACAATATGATTATATAATTATTTAAGTGGTTCCAATGTAGCAACTTACCATTACAAAATAAATGGTACATCTGATGTGGACCCCTGACTCGCCGTTAGTCAATGATAATCATATAAGTTACGCTATTTGTTTTGTAATGACAAGTGGGTAAATAGCTACATTGAAACCACTTAAATATTTAATGATATTGTCTTATTGTCAAAATTGAAAGTATGGTGGTCATATCGATACCACCCATAATTGAGTAGTCATTCGAGTAGTTTACCCTTAATTTTAATAGTATTAAGTTGACTAGCTTTAATGGCAGATTTTCAACAATACTAGAATTCTAAACTTTTCATCATCTAACATTCAACAACAATTCAAAAAAATTCATGTTTACCATCATCATCATCATAAAAAACTTGGGTAGTTTTCAGTAAACTTTAGCATTGATCATGGTGTATCTGAAGATGTCCTACACAGGCAACCGACAGTGCTTTCAATAATATGCCTTGCATGTGTATACGATACATTGAATCCAGAAATGCCTCAAAAGATAGCATATATGAGCTGCAAATAAAAATTAACCCAATGTCTCCATTATGATGATCTCCATTAATCCCCATTTTATGCCTATTACTGCTTTTGAAGAAAGTCTAACCAGGCTCCCATGTCAATGGAAAAAGTTACTGCAAATATAGTATTGGTGGCTTTTTCAGTTCAAATGTACCTAACCCAATGTCTCAAGAGTAGGATGGTAATTTAATCTAAAATCGATGAACTTTTTATCCGATTTGATATGATAAGATCAGATTTTTAAAAAAAATCTGATTCAAGTCGGATGGAGGGTGAAAAAAAATTTGACTTGACCCGACTTAGGATAATAATGTAATTTATTTAAAAAACTATTATTATTTTAATTTAAGTCTTATTTTATATCGGATCGTATTAGATTTATACTCTAAAAATTTTGGTCGGTCGGAATCGGGGAGAAGATATATATTTTTCGTGAGAATATATAATTTTCGAGTCGAATCGAATTCAGATGATAGATACATAGTTTTCGAGTCGGATCAGATTTAGATGGGAGATATATAGTTTTCGAGTCAGATCACATAGTTTTCGAGTCAGATCGGGTTAACAAAAAAATCTGACCCAATTCGAACAGTTCTCATCCAGAGATATTCTCATACGCTCTGTTCTAAAAACAGTACGTTAATGGTAAATTATGAATTATCTCGATTGTAGGCGAGTCTTCTGATTTTGACAAAAAATCATAGTCAGTGGTTCTATGAATAATGATGAGCTAGAGACAATGAGTCAACTAAACCTAAGAGTAGGGAGAGATCAAAGAGTCGAAGTTCTGTTGAAAAATAAGCAAATCCACCGAAAGGTGAATTAAAATAATCCACCGGCATATTTTTAGTCAAAAAGGGGGATGAAAATTTTTTGTTTAAATATTAAATGGGATAATTCAATTTAGTCACTAAACTTTAGGGTATTTATAAATTAGTCCTTATGTTTTAACTATAAATACCCTAGCTCATTTAGCTTCAAAATCATCCCAAAGCATTCTAGCTTTCTTCCAATACTAGAGAGATTTTAGAGAGTTTCTTGAGAGTTGTTTTCTCTTTTTTATCTAGAGAGAATTATCATTGTTTTCTCCTTGGTAGATCGAGAGAGGTTGTAATTCCTATTTTCTCATAGTGAAATTCTTCTACCGTTACCCGTGGTTTTTACCCTAAATATTTTAGGAGTTTTCCACGTAAATTTTGTGTCTCTTTGGTCTTCATTTTTATTTTCTCAAATTATCAGTTGCGATTTTGCTCTATCCGGTAGCCGTCTTCCGCAACAATTGGTATCAGAGCTAGATTAGAGTGTGTAATATCTGCTTATTGTCTTTGTGGTTGCCACCAAAAGGTGGATCCTCCAACATAAGAAAGTAAGAAGGTATTACCCATTCTTTGAAGGTTCCAGAGAACTATTCACGATAGTGAAATAGTGGGAGCTATCCGTAATAGAAGCTATGACAACGAAATTTGATATTGAAAAATTCAATGGGAGAAATTTCTCACTGTGGAAATTGAAGATGAAGGCCATCCTGAGGAAAGACGGGTGTTTAGCGGCTATCAATGAAAGGCCGGTGGATTTCGCAGATGACAACAAATGGAACGAGATGGACAGAAATGCTATGGCAAACTTTCATCTAGCATTAGCAGATGAAGTATTGTCAAGCATCGAGGAGAAGAAGACAGCTAAGGAGATATGGGATCATCTCACCAAATTGTACGAGGCCACATCGTTGCACAATAAAATTTTCCTTAAAAGGAAATTGTACACTCTCCATATGCCAGAATCTACTTTAGTGGCAGAGCACTTAAATACACTGAACACCTTATTTTCTCAGCTTACATCCTTAAGCTGTAAAATAGGAGAACAAGAACGTGCTGAACTTCTACTTCAAAGTCTACCAGATTCGTATAATCAACTTGACAAATAGTAATGTCACCAGTCTAGTCTTCGATGACGTTGCAGCTGCTGTTCTACAAGAAGAAAATCGGCGCAAGAACAAGGAAGACAGACAAGTAAATCTGCAACAAGCAGAAGCGTTGACAACGACGAGAGGGAGATCAACAGAACGTGGCCAAAGCAGTAGTCACAAACATGGTAGATCGAAGTCCAGAAGCAAAAAGAATTTAAAGTGTTACCACTGTGGAAAGAAGGGTCACTTGAAGAAGGATTGTTGGAGTCTCAATAAAAACTCCAATCCACAAGGCAATACCGCAAACACTTCAGATGATGGAGATGCTCTATGCTGTGAAGCGTCAACTACCGTGGAAGGCAGTAAAAGATTTGCAGATATATGGCTCATTGATTCAGGAGCAACATATCACATGACCTCAAGAAGAGAATGGTTCCATCATTATGAACCTGTCTCAGGAGGATATGTCTATAGTTGCAATGATCATGCCTTAGATATCGTTGGCGTGGGAACCATCAAATTGAAGATGTATGATGGAACAATTAAAGTTGTTCGAGATGTGCGGCACGTGAAAGGCCTGAAGAAAAATTTATTATCCTACGGATTGTTGGATAATAATGCAAGCAAGATTGAAACACAGAAAGGAATCATGAAGGTGTTCCGTGGAGCGCTTGTGGTGCTGAAAGGCGAAAAGATAGCTGCAAACTTGTACATGCTGAAGGGAGAGACTTTGCTAGAAGCAGAAGCCTCTGTTGCCTCATGTAGTTCAGATTCTGCAATGCTATGGCATAAGAAACTTGGACACATGTCAGAACAAGGAATGAAAGTCCTTGTGGAGCAAAAGCTACTTCCCAGCTTAACAAAGGTATCACTTCCTTTGTGTGAGCATTGTATAACAAGTAAGCAACACCGGTTGAAATTCAACACATCAAATTCTAGAGGCAAAAGTGTTCTAGAATTGGTTCACTCTGACGTATGGCAAGCACCGGTCACATCCCTAGGCGGAGCAAAATACTTTATCTCATTTATTGATGACTACTCCAGGAGATGTTGGGTGTACCCTATTAAGAAGAAGTCAGATGTGTTTGCAACTTTCAAAAACTTCAAAGCGCGGGTGGAACTTGATTCTGGAAATAAGATCAAGTGTTTCAGAACAGATAATGGAGGAGAATACACAAGCGAAGAATTTGATGACTTTTGCAAGAGATAAGGCATCAAAAGATAGCTCACGGTGGTGAACACTCCTCAACAAAATGGAGTGGCAGAGCGGATGAACAGAACAAGAACACGAGCAATGTTGAGGGATGCAGGCCTAGAAAAATCATTCTGGGCAGAAGCAGTTAATACCGCCTGTTATTTGGTGAATCGAGCTCCATCAACTGCAATAGAGCTGAAGACACCAATGGAGATGTGGACTGGTAAACCAACTGATTATTCAAACCTCCATGTATTTGGAAGTATTGTGTACGTGATGTACAACTCTCAAGAAATTTCGAAGTTTGATCCAAAATCCAAGAAATGCAAATTCTTGGGGTATGCTGATGGAGTAAAGGGGTATCGCTTGTGGGATCCCACTACCCGCAAAGTGATCATTAGCAGGGATGTTATCTATGTAGAAGATAAGCTACAAAGAAAAGAAGACGATGCTAGCGCTGAAAAGTCAGAGACTACTCATATACATGTGGAAAAGGAGTTTGAACAAGGAGATTCTTCTGAAGCACAACTAACTCATGATGAACAAGAACTAGAGAGTTCTAAAGCTCCAATAACTCGTCAATCAGATCGTGTGAGAAGACGTCCCAATTGGCACTCAGATTATGTTATAGAAGGTAATATTGCATACTGCCTTTTAACAGAGGACGGTGAGCCATCAACATACCAGGAGGCAATAAATAGCTCAGATGCTTCATTATGGATGATATCGATACAAGAAGAAATCGAAGCCCTTCATAAAAATAATACATGGGACCTTGTGCCACTACCACAAGGAAGGAAGCCAATTGGTAACAAATGGGTCTTCAAAATCAAGCGAAATGTTGACGATCAAGTGGAGAGGTACCGTGCAAGACTGGTGGTCAAAGGATATGCTCAAAAAGAAGGTATTGATTTCAATGAAATTTTTTCTCCTGTGGTTCGACTAACAACAGTTTGAGTACTCTTGGCAATGTGTGCTACATTGAACTTACATCTAGAGCAGCTAGATATTAAAACAGCTTTTCTTCATGGAAATCTTGAAGAAGAGATTTATATGCTCCAGCCTGAAGGTTTTGAAGAAAAAGAAAAGAAGAACTTGGTTTGCAGGTTGAACAAATCTCTGTACGGTCTAAAGCAGGCGCCGAGGTATTGGTATAAGAGATTTGATTCATTCATTATGTGCCTTGGATACAACAGACTTAATGCAGACCCTTGTGCTTATTTCAAGTGGTCTGGTGATAACGATTTTGTTATATTGTTGTTGTATGTGGATGACATGTTGGTTGCAGGACCCAACAAAGATCATATTGAAGAATTAAAGGCACAACTGGCTAGGGAATTTGAAATGAAGGACTTGGGATCAGCAAACAAGATTCTAGGGATGCAAATTCACCGAGACAGAAGTAATAGGAAGATTTGGCTTTCACAAAAGAATTACTTGAAGAAGATCTTGTCACGATTCAGCATGCAAGATTGTAAGCGAATTTCTACCCCTCTTCCTATTAACTTCAAATTATCCTCCAGTATGAGTCCTAGCAGTGAAGAAGAGAGGATGGAGATGTCTCGAGTACCGTATGCATCAGCAGTGGGAAGTTTAATGTTCGCTATGATATGCACAAGACCAGACATTGCACAAGCAGTGGGAGTGGTTAGTCGGTACATGGCGAATCCATGCAAAGAGCATTGGAATACAATAAAGAGGATCCTGAGATACATCAAAGGGACCTCAAATGTTGCATTATGTTACGGAGGATCAAACTTACTAATCAATGGGTATGTAGATTCTGACTATGCAGGGGATTTGGATAAAAGCAAATCTACAACAGGATATGTGTTCAAAATTGCTGGTGGAGCTGTAAGCTGGGTTTCAAAATTGCAGTCAGTTGTGGCTACATCCACAACAGAAGCAGAATATGTAGCAGCTACACAAGCCAGTAAAGAAGCAATTTGGTTGAAGATGTTATTGGAGGAGCTTGGGCACAATCAAGAGTATGTCTCTCTGTTTTGTGACAGTCAAAGCGCCTTGCATCTAGCAAGGAATCCAGCATTTCATTCAAGGACAAAGCACATACGAGTTCAGTACCATTTCATTCGTGAAAAGGTGGAAGAAGGGACAGTAGATATGCAGAAGATCCATACCAAAGACAACATAGCAGATTTCATGACGAATGCGATCAACACTGATAAATTTACTTGGTGTCGATCCTCTTGTGGCCTGTTAGAGACGTAAGCAACATGATGGTACAAGGTAGAAAGAATGGTGTGAAGATATGATTGTTCCAATCAAATCTTCAAGTGGGAGATTGTTGAAAAATAAGCAAATCCACCGAAAGGTGAATTAAAATAATCCACCGGCATATTTTAGTCAAAAAGGGGGATGGAAATTTTTGTTTAAATATTAAATGGGATAATTCAATTTAGTCACTAAACTTTAGGGTATTTATAAATTAGTCCTTATGTTTTAACTATAAATACCCTAGCTCATTTAGCTTCAAAATCATCCCAAAGCATTCTAGCTTTCTTCCAATACTAGAGAGATTTTAGAGAGTTTCTTGAGAGTTTTTTTCTCCTTTTTATCTAGAGAGAATTATCATTGTTTTCTCCTTGGTAGATCGAAAGAGGTTGTAATTCCTATTTTCTCATAGTGAAATTCTTCTACCGTTGCCCGTGGTTTTTACCCTAAATATTTTAGGGGTTTTTCACGTAAATTTTGTGTCTCTTTTATCTTCATTTTTATTTTCTCAAATTATCAGTTGCGATTTTTTCTCTATCCGATAGCCGTCTTCCGCAACAAGTTCAACTTATGAGCCTCATTAAAAACCTCCCTAATCTAATTGGAGGAAAAGAGTACTACATAAGAGAACAAAACAAACGCATCGAACCAAAAACATAACCCAGATGCACAGGTAACCCATCCCCTACAAATTCAAACTCTTGGCCATCTAAAAAACCATAACATTACAGCCATCAAAACGCTCAAAAGTAAAAACCAACAAAACAAAACCAATCGACAGAACAAAACTCGACACCAGCAAACTCATACCGAGACATAAAAACATTTCCACACACTCCAGAGTGGGCTACCAAAGTAATTCTCGAAGAAGATTACGCTAACACAAACAATACTATGGAATCCATAACAAGGTCTTTCCAAATGTCACCAGGCTTGAAGTCATGAATCTATCAACAAACCAAACAATAACCAACCAATCAACCATACCACAATCGTCTTTCACCCAGCAGTGCAAATACAACACCAATGGTACTAGCTCTTCCTTAATAATTCCTACTAAAAAACCTCCACTTAATATTCATCAGAACAGTATCTACTTTTTCGACATAAATTTTTATAATCTTCTTCGACTCGAGGGAAGAAAGAGAGAGTTTAAACTCTTTCTCCACTCAAGCATGACGATCTTATGTACTCACTTTTAATGTTAATAACAGATCTAGAGTTATGATAATTATTCATATGCTAGTAGGACAAATGAATATGAGTGTATGATCGTAGATTTTCCCTTGATAAATTATGAGTCTGCCAGAGTTTATATTAAAGAATTATGGTTGATTGTACGATATGGATTTTCAGAAGTTTTAATCGATGAAAGAGTTCCCTCAAAAACTTCCTTGATTTTGAGGAATCAACAACTTTCAAGAAATTATCTAAACTAATTGATAAAATTAAAAAATTAAACAATCAAATTAAAATTCTCATTACTTAAAAATAGTAACTTTTCAAATTAAATCAAATTTGATTTACCTTAATCAACACTCCATATTAGTAAAGGTGACTCACAACGTAGCAATACTCCGATGAGTAATTACTCTATTTTCAGTTTTATTACAAATACAAATTTAAATCTCGAAAAAGTATATTTACTCTTTAAAATTTAAATCTACTTCTATAAAGTGTATTTGGTTTACCGATAAACTGATGTTTTATAAACCACAATTTTGATAACTGCTTTAACCTCAACAAAATGGAGTAGTTGAGACTCTTCGTACTTTCAAATACCGTTAAATGGATCTAACATCAATGTGGAATGTCGGTATTCAAACCCTGTTTGTTCAAAACATACCTCCTAGGTATCATTGGAGTGGATTGAGACAATTATTTGGTAGGCATGGAGATGTGGTCAGTTCTTACATAGCAAGGAAGTATGACAGAATGGGTAAGCGATTTGGCTTTGTTAGATTCTCAAACAAAGATGATTCAGTGAGAGCAATGCAAAGACTAAATGGATTTTGGTTATTCGGATATCGTCTTTCAGTGAAGGAAGCACGGCATAGAGCAAAGAATCTAAGTGTGAATCTGAATAGCCCTTCAAACTCCAACATAGCCACAAGGGTACCTAAAGATAAAAGCAGTGCTGAGGAAGGTTCTGAGACTCACGTAAGTAGGAGGAGCAGAATTATACAGGGGGTCATTGATGAGGATGTCGTTCGAAAGCTGCAGAAATGTCTGGTAGGAAGTATGACGACGGTCTGTTCTTCGATTCAGGTGGAGGACAGATTACGTGCAGGAGGCTTGGGAGATGCTAAGACCAAGTTTCTGAGAGGGAGGGATTTCCTAATAGAAATTGTTGATGATGAGTTGTATAGGTTCATGAAGGAGCATAACTGGTCGCTCTTACGGGAAGTTTTTCTGGAAGTTCATATGTGGACAGAATCTTACAGAGCGTTTGAAAGAGTAACCTGGATAAAATTAATCGGCGTGCCATTACATTGCTGGAATCATATCACATTTAAAAGGATTGCTGAGCAATGGGGAGAATTTTTAGCGTTAGGAGAAAACGCTCTTCAGGAATTGGGATGTGAGGAGATGATTATCTTAATAGCAACTAGTAGAAAGGATTTGATAGATGAAGTGGTTGATTTAGAAGCAGGTAGGGATGTTTTTAAAGTTAGAATTGTGGAACAGTCCACTAATAGAAGCGAATCAAGCAGTCGTAAGCAAGAAGCAAAAGCTAATTTAGCTACTGTTGAATCGAGTTCGTCGATAGGAAGAAGTTCGGATTCATCGGAGTAGAAGATTTCGGTGAGGCGACAAGAGGAAGATGATAGCCACTTAGTCTGTATTGGAAACATATCAAAAGGAGACTTTTTGTCGGACGTGGATGAGGAAGAGAGAAACATAGGGGAGGACGCAATATTGGGTCAGAGGGTTAATGCTGTTGGTTCTGGGGAAATTCAAAAGCAATTATCAGTGATGGAGGAACACGAGGGGGAAGTGGCACAAAACGACAGTAGGATACTAATTAAGGTGGTGGATGCAAATGATGGAATAAATGATATTTTAAAGGATTTGTCTCTATGGGAAGGGAGCTTAGGATCAAAGGCGGTGGAAGACACGGATTTTATGGGCCTTACAAACAGCTTACCTAAAAAAGGATCCAATGGTATAGTGAACCAATTGGACGGGAGCTTGGTAGAACCGAAGGGAAGCAAGCCCAGTTTGGGGCGAGAGGGGGAAGCACGAGAACAGGGGCTCTGTATGCTTACAAAGTCGAGTGACGATGTTTTTATGCCCAAACATAAGCAGAACGTTAGAATCAAGAAGGGGAATAACAAGAAATACAGTTCCCTTCAAAAAATACAAGAAAAATACGGTGTTACCCAGAGAAAAAAAAAGAAATTGTCGTGTGAAGAAAAACCATAAGAAGGTTCAAAGAGAGGAAGAGTTGACTGAACTTGAAGGAAGGTCCCTGTTTGATTCGGATCTTCAAGAACGATGGCAGAGACAAAGGCTGGAAGCGAAGAAAACGATACAGATTGGCAGAGAGCTGGGTATTCAGTTTATAGGTTCAGAGGAGGTTTTAATTAGGGAATTTTTAGCTGCGGACGACATTGAAGAAGAGTCCCAATCCATCGAATTCTAGTTGTAATCAGAGGGGAGGAGCCCAGATGCGGATTTTGTCTTGGAATACAAGAGGTATGGGTCTAAAGTGAAAAATTCAGTTCTTAGGAAGATTATTCGGATTCATAGAATTGTAATGGCGCTGTTACAAGAAACTAAAAAGGAGGATTTTGCGGATATAGAAATAAGTAGATTCTGGTGCGATGAACACTTTGAATTTAGATTCTCGAAAGCAATGGGTAAATCTGGGGGTATTTTGTCTGTGTAGGATAAGACTAGATTTCAGTATCTTGACAGCGTAATTTCAGACAGATTTATTTTGATAGAAGGGAAGCATGCTACAGACGTTTCGATATTTTCTGTTATGAATGTTTATGCACCTGGTGGAGTATCTGAACAAGTTTCAGTGTTCATTGAATCTTGCTGGTGTTGTAAGGCTGTCCTGATTGTCGAATCTGATTCTAAAGTAGTGCTGGCTTGGATTCAAAATGCCTCTACTTGTCCATGGAGGCGGGGAGTAATTTTTCAGGAAATTGATGTTATTGCACTGATGATTAGCGAGATTAAGTTTGTGTTCTCACCTAGGACTACCAATAATATGGAAGATTACTTGGCAATGATGGGATCGACGGGAAAAGTTATGTTCATGGCAAGCTGGTGATTTGATAGCAAGGAATTTATCTTAGCAGTGCTCTTTGCATACTTGGTTCGGGTGTTTTTTGATTGGTATGGAGGTTATTAGAGCTATTCTCTCTAAAGATGGTTCTGTGACGGTTTATTGTGGAGTCTGCATTTTTCTCTTGTTAGGGAGGGGTTGTTTTCGGTATAAGGGTGAGCTTGCTCTAGTATTTGGTGAGTTGTTGTCAATTCTGTGGGCACCTGAGCGAACACCAGTTGCCCCTTGGCCTTTTAAAACAAAGCTTGCGCGTTTTGCACCACATTTTAGTGGTTTGAATTATCATGTCACCCAGGAGTTTTGAGCATTTCTGCTTGATGGTCTTCATGAAGATCTGTCAAACTCAAATATTATATAAACTCTAGAGATGCAGATGGCCGTCCAGATGAAGAAGTTACTGATGAGTTTTTGGGCAAATCATTTTGTTCGTAATGATTCGATAATTGTCTCTGATTAGTCTTGATCTTTGTTCGGATATGTTGTGAATTTAGCGATTGGTTTGTTGTGGAGGGGCCAGTGCCCGCTTTGATGTTTTCGTTTTGCAAGCGTCAGTGGTCTTGTACTTTGCACCTTGTTAAGAGTACTCTTTTTCTCCAACTAAGTTTAGGAAGGTTTTTAACGAGACTCTTAATTAAGGTTTGTTTTATTAATAAAATTCATCTTGCCGAGCAAAAAAAAAAACAAATTTAAATCTCGAGAGATTCAAAATGCCGATGTGCATCGGGCGCTTCAGAATAATAAAATGAATGGTAAACTACATGGGTGAACACTCAATTATGATCAAAAATCATTTTGACCACCGATGTTTCGATTCGATCAATCAGACCACCCACCCAACTATTTAAATGTTTCAACCAAGCCACTCTCCGTTAACATTTAACGTTGGAGGTGACGTGACAGTTAAAAACTTTTTTTATAATTACACAATTGGTCTCTAATATTTATAAATTCTTTTAAGTTGGTCCTAATTTCAATAAATCAAAATAAATTTAACCCTCGAATAGGAGTTGTCATGTCATTATTCGATTGAATGACTAAATTTATTTGAATTTATTTTAGTCTTTCAATCGAATAATGACATGAAACCTCCTGATTCGAGGTTAAATTTATTAAAATTAGGACCAAATATAAAGAATATATAAATAATAAGGACCAATTGTGTAATTATACCAAAAATTTTTAACTAACATGTCACCTCCTCCGTTAAATGTTAACGAAGAGTGGCTTAATTGAAACATTTAAATAGTTAGGTAGTCTGATTGATTGAATTGAAACATCGGTGGTCAAAATGATTTTTAACCATAGTTGAGTGGTCAGCCGTGTAGTTTACCCTATAACTTATAAGGGTAAATTATATTATGACTATCTAACTATTGTATCTTTTCATTTTGACCATTATTTTTAAAATTTGGTCAATTAGGTCATTTGACTATTTAAATGTATTCAATTAAGTCACTTGTCGTTGACATTTAACGAAGAAGCTGACGTGGTAGTTAAAAACCTTGATATAATTACACATTTGATTATTTTTACTTACATATTCTATCAAATTTGTCCTAATTTTAATAAAATTAAAATAAATTTAACTCTCTAACTGATCCACTGCCAATTGACATTGGAAAGTGGAAGGTTTTGATTATTATGGATCTGTCGAACAATCGGTTCGACAGTGCTATCCCAACTGGAGTTGTAAATCTCAAGGATCTCACTCATTTTTCCTTATCGAATAATCGAATCACTGGTCCGATTCCCGAGTCATTTGGCGAGCTGTTGAATTTGGAGTTCTTGGACTTGTCAAGAAATAATCTGTCTGGAGAGATTCCCAAGTCCCTGGAGAAACCCCGTTATCTCAAATATTTCAATGTCTCTTTCAATGGTCTTGAAGGTAAAATTCCCGAGGGAGGATCATTTGGAAATTATTCGACCGAATCGTTTAAGGGGATCGAAGGATTGTGTGGTGCACCTCGACTTCATGTTCGGAGCTGCAAAACTAAACCCCTTAGGAATTCCAAGGCAAGAACTAAGCTCATACTATATGTAGCATTGCCAATTGCTTCTACACTGTTGGTGGTGGCTCTAATTATCATTATCTTGTGAAGTATGAAGAGAAAAGACAAATTGCCGACTCGTAAAGACTTGTACCTTTAGGAACCTGGAAACGAATTTCATACCACGAGCTTCATCGAGCTACTGATGGATTCAGTCGAAGCAAATTACTTGGTAATGGAAGTTATGGTTCTGTATACCACGGGACTCTCTCATATGGGATTACATTTGCAGTAAAAGTCTTCAAGTTAGAGTTAGAAGGAGCTTTTAAGAGCTTCGACGTCGAATGCGAAGTTCTCCGCAATACTCGTCATCGAAATTTAATCAAAATAATTAGTAGCTGCTCTAATGATCTCGATTTCAAAGCCTTAGTGCTTGAGTTCATGCCTAATGGGAGTCTTGATAAATGGTTGTATTCCAACAACCATTTTTTGGATATCCTACAAAGGTTAAACACAATGATAGATGTTGCATCTGCTCTGGAGTATCTCCATCATGGTAATGAAACACCATTTGTTCACTGCGATTTGAAACCCTGCAATATTCTGTTAGATGAAGATATGGTTGCACATTTGAGTGATTTCGGAATTGCAAAACTCTTATGCAACGAGGACTCGATGATTCAAACCATTACGATGGCAACGGTTGGGTATATGGCACCAGGTTACATTATTTCCCTTTATGATGCATATAACAATTTAGACATTTTATTGCATTTGTTAGATCATTCAATAATGATGATGTTCTTATAAATTCATACAGACTATGGAATAGATGGAATTGTTTCGACAAAAGGAGACGTGTATAGTTTCGGTATTCTTTTAATGGAAACTGTCACGAGAAAAAAGCCCACCGATGAAATGTTTACCGGAGAAAGAAGCTTGAAGAGTTGGGTAAAAGAGTCGATATCATCTACTCTGCTAAATCAAGTAGTAGACATGAATTTACTTAGCACTAATGGTAGGGAACACTCAGCAGCCAACAATTGTACCTTATCAATCTTGCAAGTTGCCTTAGAATGTTCAGCAGAATCACCAGATGAGAGGCTTAACACGAAAGAGATTGTTACGAAGCTAGAGAAGATCAAAACTAAATTTTAAAGAACACCGAACGGGTTCGACAAAGGTTGACATGAGTTCTTTTTTGTACCGGATTGATGCATGTCTTGTGTCTGTACAAGGCATCTTTCTTTTTTTTTTTTATTAATCTAAGGTACTTACAAGTAGTAGTATATGTTCTAACCTGTACAAGACATCTTAAGTTGTACCCACGTGTAGACCATGTATAAGCTCGAACAATACTTTTATGACAATCCAAGATCTTGTCATGGAGGAGGCTGTTAGAAAATTGCAGTTTTTTACTATCCATCAATAGTGTGTTAAAAACAAATTTTACCAGAAAAAGAACATGTTTTATTGTTTGAAAGGAAGAAAGACTAAATTAATTGCAGAAATTAGTGCGTAGGAAAAATGTAGATCTTTGGGTTTTGTTTAACTCAATGATTGGTGCCTAATTACCAAAATAAAATAAAAAACATTAGGTGTTTCAGCTTAAAGCTTATATGAAATGTAATTATGACAGCCAAACACTTGGCATTTACTTGCTTTATTTGATGATTGAATCATCGAGAAACAGAGAAGTTTTGACGTTATCTTCTTAGATAGCTTAAAGCTGAAAGATTTATCAAAACAAGTAAACGAAAGATTTGGAAATTACAAAGGAATTGTAAAACAAAGCCGGCCAAAATGTTGCAGTTGATTTGTACCAACCCCAGATTCCATGGTATCTTACTGAAAATCTTTTCAAACCAGCCTAAATTTTAATTACTTGTTCCAAATATGATGGCTTAGCCTAAATGGCGCGTGACGTGAAGCAATCCATCTCTAAACTCATTTATATATATATGTATGTATCTCGAGATCGATACACAATCATCTAAAGAAAGTATTCAAAACCAAACAATATAAGCTACTTGGGGTTCCTACAATGGCTCGTTTTAGCCTTGCTTTGCTTGTAATTGTCTTTGCTTTGATCCATCATGTACCGTCGATGCAATCTAGGAAGCTTTTCGATGCCGAGACGGAGGCAGCGGTCATTTTCCCGAAGGATAATTCGGTTCCAAGTGATGTTCCCGGCACGCTTCCGGCTGATAACGATCACGTAATGTCTTATAACGAAAGGCTTTTTGCGCTTCATCTTGCCAAAATAGATCGAATTTTGCAGTCGGTACCGAGTCCTGGAGGTGGCCACTAGCTAGACTCAATTGCCACTTAACTGTGGCCCTTGAATTCATTGTTTTGTATACATTAGAGGCTGAAAATGTTTATATAATTCAGTATTATATGTATGTTCGTCTTGCTTTTGTGTTGTTACCTGCAATATTTGAAAAATCTGTAATTTTAATATCAGCTGAGATTCAGTGTTGAAGCAGTTCATATAAAATTACACATTTGGTGAAAATTCATATATAATTTTGACATTTATTCTATTCAAATATTATAATAATTATATAGTTTCAGAGTTATATTTAGGACCCTCTACTTCTTAAATTATTTTCTTTTGGTCCATGCAAAGATGTACGTGTTATTTTATGTCAAGGAGTATGAATTTAGAAAATTATATTAAAATTTTAACTGTGTGAAATTATAAAGGATAACGGTTCATCCATGAGTCCAAATGATTATTGTGAGGTCATAACCTACCAACTTCATGCTCACAACTCAATTTTTTTAATTTTAAAAAAATGGTTGACTAAATATATAATCTTATTCAATTAAGAGGCAAATTGATTAATGGCCCTCCATACTGGCGAATATGTTTTAAGGGATAGTTTATGCTGCTTGACTTTTATTCTTTAATTTAGAAAACCTACACCAATTTGAACAAACAGTTCGCCAGCCAATAATAATTAGTTCATGAGTTCACTTTTTTTTTTTTTGTCAAATTCCTAAATTAAACCTTAGCCTGCAGATATATTTATTAACATTATGCCTTAGCCTGCAGGTATAGTAATTAACATTATGCCAAATATATTGATTATGTGACTTCAAGGAATGAACAATGTGTAAAAATGGTCTTTCACCTTCATACACAGCTTGGCTAAACCATGGATGTAAGCATGAATGGACATATGACTTTATGTTATGGATGAACTTATAAAATTTTAGAGGGACGAAAACAGATTATCAATGGCTCCGACTGCCCCCTCGGTCCATCGCTGGATGCCACAGAATTTAATTAATAACTTTTATCAGTTAATTGTTTGTAATCACAGATCCCTGGACATCGCATCAAGTCATGAAAATCAAGCCGGCTGTGTACCATGAATCCCTTATTTCGTTCCAAACATGTAATAGTTGACTTAGCCAACACGTTACTTGCAGCACATTGTAAAAAACTCCTTGTATCACCTGCAAACCCCAAGCATTCAACAGGCCCTTAATCGTTTCCTGACAATTGGAGTTACAGAAGAGAATTAGCAGAAACGAAAAGGTAGCTGATCAGTGGAGAATTACCTGACTTGATTTTCAACGAAGCTTCCCTGCATTGTTTACACTTGTCAGGGTTTTTCAAATATGCATACCATCTCAGCCAGTTAAAAGTGACCCTCACGTCTCTCTTTCCTGCAATGTCTTGTTGATAATGTAGCCAACCAAATTCCACACCGACAGTTCATGCATGTAATTAGCCTACTTCAGCAAACCATAAACTTTAGCACATCAAACCTTTTTGGCAAATAAACGTGCGCCGAAGTCAGCACAGTACCGACCACTTTAAGAACAATAATTGATGTTTTTCTACTTCATGAATATATTGCATTAAAAAAAGTTCTCACTTTCTCAAGACTTATAGCAGCCGGATCAAAGCATCATTTTCCCCGTATATTACCTTACTAGAAACTCAAAGCCTATTCTTTGACTTGAGAATGTACATGGTTCTGTTTTTCTTCAATGTAACAGTTTTATATGCAACTTAATTGGCTAAAACACTGTCGCTACACTGAATAGTATAGAAAATGTTAGGTTTTCTTCTGTAGTCCAGTAGATCATTGAACTGCGGAAGTAAAAGCTTTGTTTTGGTATAAGTAAAGTGGGAAAAATAACAAACTTCAACTATTAGCACCAGGAAAAAAAGTAGAAGGAAATGGTGTTTGACCCTTAAATGCTTGATTTCTAAAGTGTCAAAGAGATTGGTCAGAGGGGAAGTATTGACGCCAGACAGAATAGTGATTATCCTGTAGGCTAGCTCCGACAGACGATTCACAAGAGAAAATTCGCCCAAAAACCAGAGAAAAAAGTCTCTAGGGTTTAATAAAATATTATAAAATCAATAACTATCTCAAAAGCAGTCCACAAGCCGGACTGTTATAGCAAAAAAAATCGTCTTTATTCGAATTTTGCCAAAAATAGCAAAAATCGTATTTATTCGAATTTTGCCAAAAATAGCAAAATCCCGAAAATCACTCTAAATTGAAATTCGAAATAAAATAAGCAATCTCCCAAAAATCCGGTCTAAATCGGATTTAAATTGACTTCCTAATTAACAATCGAAATATTACCATAAATAGTAAAAAATAACTAAATCTAGTGATTCGGAGGGGAAAACGGCAGAATTTGAGGTTGAAAAAAAGGCCACATGGAGCATAGCTCATGTGGAGAGCGTGCGCGTCGAAAAGAGCTTTCCGGATTGGGGTCTTATGCGCGATTCTGACACCTGTAGCCAAAGTTATGGCCAAAAGACTGAAACATACTCAAAACAACCCCAATAAGGAACATGTCACAATCAATTCCCGCCTTTGCGCTGATCTGCCAACTCATGGTATCTCAGCGCCATCAACGTGCAATCTGACAGCTCAGCATCATCTGTCTCGGATCCCCCTGCATCAGTCGCCCCGGGTTGGAAAGAACTCGTCCTCGAGTTCAGAGTAGTGTCATCAGGATCCACAAAACAATGACTCAGGTGCTTCACATTAAAGACATCAGAAGTCTTCAAGTGACTGGGAAGTCGCAACCTGTAAGCATTATCATTGATCTTCTGTACGACCTCACAAGGTCCAATCTTCCGATCCTTAAGCTTATTATACTCACCAACAGGAAAACGATCACGAGTTAATACAGCCCAAAAAAAATCACCAACATCAAAAAGTACCTGACGACGATGATTGTCGACCCGAGTCTTGTACTTGGTATTGCTCTCATGAATGGTCTGTTTCACCTGCTCATGGATACCCCGAAGATACTTTGCCATCTCATCTGCTTTAGGACTGAAACGTCCTATACGTGGAATAGGGGCTAAGTCCAACACCCCGGATGGGTTCTGACCATAGACAATCTCAAATGGGCTTAAACCTGTGGTTCTGTTTTTTGATCTGTTGTAGGCAAATTCTGCCTGAGGCAATGCCAAATCCCACTGCTTCGGCTTCGTTCCTGCCAAACACCTTAAAAGGTTTCCCAAACTTCGGTTCACCACCTCAGTCTGGCCATCCGTCTGGGGGTGGTAGGCGCTACTGAAATTCAACTGTGTTCCCAGTTTCCCCCACAGGCTCTTCCAGAAATGACTGATGAACTTAGTATCACGATCTGAAGTGATGGATCGAGGAACACCATGTAAACGCACAATCTCCTTGAAATAGAGATGGGCAATCCGGTCAGCATCCATAGTCTTTCTGCAAGCTACAAAATGAGCCATCTTGGAAAACCTGTCAACCACAACAAAGATAGAATCAGAGGCCCTTTGGGTGCGGGGTAAGCCTAGTACAAAATCCATGCTGACATCGAACCAATGAGCTTCAGGAACAGGTAAGGGAGTGTACAATCCCGCATTGGTGAGAACTCCCTTAGACCGCTGGCACACATAACAACGGTCCACATAATGGGTCACATCACTAGTCAACTTGGGCCAATAAAATTCAGAAGAGATAAGGGCCAATGTCTTATCTCGGCCAAAGTGTCCCTCATTATGGAGTCCACTTATAATTTGCTGCCTCAATGAACAATCTGGAATGCACAATTGTAATCCACGAAACAGATACCCATTATGCAAAACAAAATCATGACGGTGACCCTCAGTTACCTCCTGAAATATCCTTCCAAAGGAAGGATCAGCTGCATACATATCTGTGAACGTCTCAAATCCTACAACTTTAGTACTCATGGTGGTGAGAAGTAAGGTACGACGGCTCAGGGCATCTGCGACGCGGTTCAAACTCCCTGCTTGGTGCCTCAGCGTAAAAGTGAATTCTTGCAAGTATGCTACCCACTTGGCATGACGTCTACTCAGCTTGTGTTGGCCATTGATGTACTTCAAGGCCTCATGATCGGTAAACAGAATAAATTCCTTCTGTACTAGGTAGTGACGTCAATGCTTCAGGGACTGAACTATGGCATAGAACTCCAGATCATAAGTGGAATAATTTTTCTTTGATCCCGATAGCTTCTCACTGAAAAAAGCAACCGGACGACCTGCCTGACTCAGAACACCACCAATGCCAACGCCAGATGCATCACAATTTACCTCGAACACTTTGTCAAAATCTGGAAGTGCCAAAACTGGAGCCTCGGTCATCTTCTGCTTGACCAGTTGAAAACTGGCCTCTGCCTCCTCAGACCACTAGAAATCACGCCCCTTGAGGCACTCTGTGATAGGGGCGATCAGAGTACTGAAATTTCTAATGAATCGACGGTAAAAAGACGCCAAGCCATGGAAACTTCGGATGTCATGTAAGGTTCTTGGTCTGGGCCACTCCAAGACTGCATATATTTTTGACTGATCTGCATGAACACCATCAGTAGACACAACAAAACCAAGAAAAGTCACAGAAGTAGTGAAGAAAGAACACTTCTTTTGATTAACAAACAAGCACTCCGTTTTCAGCATCTCAAAAACAGCACGGAGGTGATCGAAGTGTGAAGTCCATGTCGGACTATAAACGAGGATATCATCGAAGTAAACTACAACAAATTTCCCCATAAAAGGCCGCAAGACCTGATGCATAAATCTCATGAATGTACTGGGCGCATTGGATAACCCAAAAGGCATGACCATCCACTCATACAACCCTTGTGGCGTTTTAAACGCCGTCTTCCACTCATCTCCAGGCCTTATTCTGATTTGGTGGTAACCGCTCTTAAGGTCAATTTTTGAGAAGATCTTAGAACCAGATAGCTGATCCAACATATCATCTAGACGGGGAATTGGAAACCGGTACTTCATTGTAATTCTGTTGATCGCTCGGCTGTCAACACACATACGCCAAGAACCATCTTTCTTTGGCACTAACAGAGCAGGGACTGCACATGGGCTCATACTCTCTCGGATATAGCCCCTCTCCAACAACTCTTCCACCTGTCGCTGCAACTCTTCGGCCTCCTTGGGACTGAGGCGATATGCTGGTCGATTTGGCAAACTTGACCCAGGAACAAGGTCAATTTGATGCTGAATATCCCTCATAGGTGGTAGTCCAGGAGGAAGATCCTCTGGCATCAAGTTAGAGAATTTTGCTAGCAACCGCTGCACCTCTACTGGTAAATCTGTATCCACGTCTACTGCATTGTTCTCACAAGGTAGCAAGGCATAGACCACGTCGCCATGCTCAATCTCATCTAAAAACCTGGACATAGAAAGCAGATTAGTATTATGGGTTACTGGGGTAGGAGTAAGTCCTTCCCGCCGGGGTGCCAACACAATCTTTTTTCCCTTGATGCTAAGGGAATATGTATTCTTCCGTCCATCATGAATGACACTGCGATCATACTGCCAAGGTCGACCCAACAATATATGACACGCATCCATAGACACAACATCACACCAGGCATTATCAAAATATTTTCTACCAATTGAAAAAGACACCAGGCATCGCCTATCAACTGTTACCTCACTGTCTTTATTTAGCCATGACAACTTGTATGGCTTAGGATGACGGTCCGTCTTCAACTGCAATTTCTGGACAACCTCCTCGGACACTACATTCTCACAACTGCCGCTGTCAATGATCATTTTGCAGACTTTATCTGCAACTGTGCAAGTCGTGTGGAAAATATTGGTTCTCAACCAATCGTCCCCTGAATCGCCCTTGGGGGTAAGTAGACTCTTGCGAACGACCAGAGTCTCATGACCATCTCCATACAGCACATCATCAGTCTCATCATCGTCATACACGGGTTCGCCAATCTTCTCAGTCTCGTCTTCCACGTTTTCCTCAATCAACAAATTTTTGCCCTTTTGACTAGCAGGCTTCCTGCAATCAGTCGCCCTATGCCCTTGTTCACCACAACGAAAACATCTAATAGTAGGGTTAGAATTACCCTGCGGTGGCTGCTGAGCAGGACGGGACTCTTGAGGGCGAACTGGTCGACTGTTGTGATCGCTCCTGATCACTGGTCTCCTGTTTTGCTGTTTTTCAACAGCAAGTGCACGCTGGTATGCTTCCGAAACACTCCACAATGAATGAAGGCTGAGGACATCTTGCAAGGGCTGGCGTAAACCCCCCAAATATCGCGCCACCATCTGCTCCTCCGTCTCAGATAAATCGTTCCGGGCGACCAATTGGTAAAACTCCTCCGTGTAATCATCGACTGATCGCGCGCCCTGCCTCAACGCATGAAGTCGCTGAAATAAGGTTTGCGTGTAGCCGAAGGGAAGGAAGTGGCCCTTCATCTTCTTTTTCATCTTCTCCCAATCAGTGATCTTGGCTTTTCCCTGTCTTTCTCGTGAACGTCGTAACTGTTCCCACCACGCAGATGCTCTGCCCTTGAGTTTGATGGCGATCAGTTTCACTTTCACACGATCGGGGACTTCCTTATATTCAAAAATACGCTCCACTTCATTAATCCAATCCACGAATCCCTCGGCCTGTAATGTACCAGAAAACTCAGGGAGATCGACTCGAAAACCGAGGTCTCCATGACGCTCCTCCCGACCACGGTGCTCCCGGAATCCTGCGCGATTGTGATATGGGTTTTCGAAAGTGGAATTGGTATCGTGATCAGAGGCCTCACGATCCTCTAAATCCTGCGCCGCCAGGCGCTGGGTTAATTCTGCGACTTGCCTCTGCAAATCCGTAATCATCACATCCTGAACGCTGCGATCACGGCGTTGGGCTTCCTCATTCGGAACCTGCTCACGACGACCACGACCACGACCTCCAGCCATTGAAACTGGTGAAATTTCCCAAGAAGATGTTGAAGCTCTGACACCAACTGACGCCAGACAGAATAGTGATTATCCTGTAGGCTAGCTCCGACAGACGATTCACAAGAGAAAATTCGCCCAAAAACCAGAGAAAAAAGTCTCTAGGGTTTAATAAAATATTATAAAATCAATAACTATCTCAAAAGCAGTCCACAAGCCGGACTGTTATAGCAAAAAAATCGTCTTTATTCGAATTTTGCCAAAAATAGCAAAAATCGTATTTATTCGAATTTTGCCAAAAATAGCAAAATCCCGAAAATCACTCTAAATTGAAATTCGAAATAAAATAAGCAATCTCCCAAAAATCCGGTCTAAATCGGATTTAAATTGACTTCCTAATTAACAATCGAAATATTACCATAAATAGTAAAAAATAACTAAATCTAGTGATTCGGAGGGGAAAACGGCAGAATTTGAGGTTGAAAAAAAGGCCACATGGAGCGTAGCTCATGTGGAGAGCGTGCGCGTCGAAAAGAGCTTTCCGGATTGGGGTCTTATGCGCGATTCTGACACCTGTAGCCAAAGTTATGGCCAAAAGACTGAAACATACTCAAAACGACCCCAATAAGGAACATGTCACAATCAATTCCCGCCTTTGCGCTGATCTGCCAACTCATGGTATCTCAGCGCCATCAACGTGCAATCTAACAGCTCAGCATCATCTGTCTCGGATCCCCCTGCATCAAGTATTCTGTAAGGACACCAGTTATTTGTGGTGATAAGTGTATGGCCATTGCATAAAGTTACTTAAAACACATGCAAACTGGCCAGCGGCATAGTTAATTTGTACCTAACCCAATTTCCATTAATCTCACACAAGAATCCATGCAGGAAATTACCAAAATATCCTTCGATTTTATATATATATACCGCAGAATACAAGCAATTTGTCATACAAGGCCTCACTTCCCCAGTAACTAGCAGAGATAATATATACTAAAATGGCTCGTTTTAGCCTTGTTTTTCTTATCCTTATTGTCGCTTTGATCTTCCATCCAACATGTTTTGAAGCTAGAAAGCTGTTAAACATTGAGATGGTACAAGCACCTTCATTTAAGGTCAATTTTGCAGGAATCAAGCTTTCCAAGGAGCCTAAAAAAATGCTTCCAGATAGTGATGATGATGATAAAGGGCATGCAATGGGTAGTAATGAAAGGCTATTCGCTTTTCATCTAGCCGAAATCGATAGAATATTACAGTCTCACCCAAGTCCTGGAGGCGGTCACTAATGAAATGGCATAATTCTCCCATTGTCCCCCTACTATATCTATATGTAACTTTTTATCACACATTTATTTTTCATGAAGTACTACTCATATCTCACTCACACACACGTCTCACACTTGGTCAATAAGAACATTTAGAAAAATTCAGTCGTGCTTGTGTCAGATACATAGCCGTGTGGGACACTGGCACCTTAGTTCGAGTAACATATGTTATAATTATATGCTTGCATTTTTACCGTACAGATTGTATGTCTTTCTATTTGTAATTTGGGGTTGGGGGATTAATTTCATTAATATAAGTATACAATGTAGTTTACTATGAATAAGAAACAAATTTCTTGATAATTGCTTTCACTTTCTTGAATTCTATAAGCCAAAAACATGATGTTTCTGCAGTATCATGGACCAACTTGTTATAAGCATTTTACAGTACAACATTTTTCAAGAATAACAAGACATGTTTTCCATATCAAACAGTAAAGATCACTTGAACAAGTTTCGAACCTGGAATATTCCAAATCAATGGAACAATATGAAATCTGGAGCAGAAAAGGACTGACTAAAAAGTAAACTGCATAACGCTTTTGCTGAATCTCAGCACAGTTATTCATTATTTGTTCCACCAAGAGGAGAATTTGGTTACGAAATAAAAATGTGTCTAGTGGCCTGCTCCGGGACTTGGGACGGACTGTAAAATTCGATCAATTTTGGCAAGATGAAGAGCAAAAAGCCTCTGCTGATAATCAACACTTGAAACAACATTGCTGTTGAATAAAATGGCTTCGGCTTGTTGTAAGTCCATAAGCTTTCTAGCTTCAGCCAATGATGGTGCTTGGAAGATAAAACAGAAAAGAAAGATGATCAAAACCGTGATTAAACGAGTCATTTTAGAGGCTTTGCTTAAAAGTCAAGACTAATGGTGGATTGAGGTTTATACATATATATATATGTGCAAGGGTTCAGCTGGCTACGTATTGGCTAAGTCAACTATCATGGAATTTGACTTGGTGTTTAGTAACTTTACATGTCCATGAATGAATCTGCGACTACAAACAACGAACAGATGAAGTTCATTTAACTTTTTTCTGGGCTTCTGGCATCTACCTTTTAGCTTGCAATTCCAAGCTGTCTATCAAGGCAAAACACCATTTCTTTGATTTGAAAGAGATTACAGTACCTATTTGTTTATTAAGGTGGTAAAATACATCATTCATAACTTTTTTCTCTCTTCTATTTCACTCCTTATACTTTTAACTTTTCTAATTTATTTACTGAACTTTTGAATTACTTATATTTTGATCACTCTGAATTATTTTTTTTATTATTTTTATATGATGTGGCATTTTTTTATTATTTAATATAAAAATAATTTAAATTATAAAATAAAAATAGAAGGTGGTCGGACGCCATGGTCGACCGTCGTAGATGGCGGTCGTTCGGTCCCAAATTTCACGGTTCGGTTCACTCCGACACCCTGAGTCCGAATCTGGTGGTTGTTTCACCGAAAAATATCCTAAAACCCGTGAATCTATACTGAAACATTTCGGCTGCCTCACTTTCAATCTCCAATTCGTGGATTTCGGAGCAAGTTCTGACAAAATAGAGGTCAGATTCGGACTCAATGTGTCAAGGCAAAGCAACCAATGAAATTTAAGACCGAACGACCACTATCTATGGAGGTTGATGGCAGCCGGCGGTGACATCCAACCATCTTTTATTTTTATTTCATATTTTAAATTATTTTATATTAAATAAATAAAAAATACCACATCATACAAAAATAATAATAAAAATAAAATAATCTATAGTGATCAAAACAGAAACAATTCAAAAGTTTAATGAGTAAATTAAAAAAATTAAAAGTATAATGAGTAAAAATAAGATAGAGAATAAAATTCAGCAACGATGTGATTTACCCATTTAGGTTATTAACATTATATTGTTCATGCTTTCAAGTCACGTATATTTGGCATAATTTTAATCAATAAATCTGCAGGCTAAGGTTTTGACTAATTATTATTGGCTAGGGTATTTTAAATTAAAGAATAAAAGTCAAGTAGCATAAACTATTCTGTAAAGGACAGATTCCTAGCATGGAGAGCTATTAATCAATTTGCTTCTTATTAATTGATGAGATTATGTATTTGGTCAACCTTTTTTTTCAATAAAAAAAATTGAGTTGTGATCATGAAAGTGATGGTATATGACTTATAATTATGTGTAGTAATATATTGATTTGATGTAAGTCAATTATATAATAAAGTTTCTTAGCATAAATATCATAAATGGTCTCCTGACTATAGGATAATATTTTATTGAGTTTCTCGACTATTAAAAATAATAAAATATTTCCCAACTATAGGAAGTTGGTTTGTTGAGTCCCTCGACTATTAAAGTTATAAAATGGTCACCTGACTATTAATTATGTTCCAAACTTGTTCTTTTTTGTTAAAATTTTGACGGCAATTTGAGTTGTACGTTAACCTGATGACTAATATATGATAAAATATGATCTTCTAATCTCAAAATACCTATCATATCTTAGTCAACATGTTAATGCCCAACTCAGACAATCATTAAATTTATAACAAAAAAGGACGAGTTTGGAACATAATGAATAGTCAAGTGATCATTTTGTAACTATTAATAGTCGAGGGACTCAATAAAGCAACTCCCTATAGTCGAGAGATCATTTTATAACTTTTAATAATCATGAGATTCAATAAAATATTATCATATAGTCGATGCACCATTTGTATACTTTACCTTGAAATTTTTTTAAACTCGTATCATCATATCATGTTAGCCGGTTAAAAGTCACCCTCACGTCTCTTTTTAGTGCAATGTCTTATAAATACTTTAGCCAACCAAAAGTTCATGCATGTAATCCTACTTCAGCAAGCTGAGGAGAAGAATGATTCCGATGTATATAGAGAAAAGATTTTATAGTAATGCGAATGAAACTGACGGAATTAGGTAGAGAAGTGGACTTATGTAATGCTCGATCCCTCTGTGGTCAGCACAGCACAGTACCGATCACTTTAGGAACAACAGTTGATGTCTGTCTACTTCATGAATATATTGAACCAAAAGAGTTCTCACTTTCTCAAGACTTATAGCCACCGGATCAAAGCATCATTTTCCTCGTATCTTATTTAGAATCTCAAAGCCTAATCTGATTGACTTGAAAATGTGCATGGATCTTTGCTTTATTCAATGATAACAATTGCACGAACCAAGTCACCTCGGTGTTAAAAAAATTGTTGTTATTCTTTAATGTTTTGGGTTCGAGTACCAATAATGTTAGGGTGTGAGAGTGTTCAATATCAAATGATTGAGAGTTATGTTTGAATAGATACTACCTTGTATTTACATCATATTAATAAAAAAAATGATAACTAAACATTAAGTTTTTAAAGGCGGGATACTAAAATGAAATTAAAACTAAACGTTAGGTATGATTTTGAAAATTTTGAAAGTTTAGACATTAAAACGAATCAAAACTGATAGTTTATATACTATAAAGACATAGTTTACCTAATATTTTATAATAAATCGAAATTATAAAGTATCAAAATTTAACAGGGTACATAAATAAGAATTTGTTTTTCCGTCAAACATCATAAATTTGGTGATTTTTTAGAAATAATATATTACAATTGAATTCTTGAGATAATAAGCGAGAAACTTAGAAATTTTTTTGTTAAATCTTGCAAAAGAAAATTAATTTTTTATAGGTTAGTAATTTTTTTCAAAGTGTAGGTCCCTAAATTTTAGATCCATAGCATTACATGTTACACTTATCGGTGGACGGGCCTGCCTATACAGACAACTTCCGATGCTCAATATCTTCTGTAGCACTGTAGATCAAGCAGCAGGAAAAAAGTAGAAGGAAATGGTGTTTGACCCTTAAATGGTTGGTTTATATAGTGTTGAAGAGAGTGGTCATAGGGGAAGTCATCTGTTAGCGATCGACCAATTATTTGTGGTGATAAGTGTATGGACATTGCATGAAGTTACTTAAAACACATTCAAACTGGCTTACGGACGGTATAGTTAATTTGTACCTAACCCAATTTCCATGAATATCGGACAAGAATCCATGCATGAAATTGCCAAAATATCCTTTTGGTTCATGCTGAGTTAGAATCCCTGCATTCCTATATATACCTTAGAATCCAACTAATTTGTCACACAACAAGCCCTTCAACAACAGGCAGGGAGCTGAATACTCCTTCACTAAAATGGCTCGTTCAAGCACTGTTTTGCTTTTCGTTATCGTCGTTTTGATCTTCCATCCAGCATGTTTTGAAGCTAGAAAGCTTTTGAACTTTGACAAGGAACAAGCTCCTTCATTCGAGGGCGATTTTGCCGGTGTTGATGATAAAGGGCAGGCAATGGCTAATAACGAAAGGCTGTTTGCCATTCATCTAGCCAAAATTGATAGAATATTGCAGTCTACCCCCAGTCCCGGAGGCGGTCACCGTTAAAATGGCATTAAGCATCCATTGTCATTCCCCTATATTATATCAAACAGGCATGGTCATGATTCTATGCTTGCATTTTTACAGTACAGATTGTATGCCTTTCTATTTGATTTTATTGGGGTTTTTGCTTGTAGTTTGGGCTTGGGGGCTTAATTTATTAATATATGTATTCAATGTGGTTTGCTATGAATAAGAAATAGTTCCAGCTTAATATCAATTTTGATTAGAAGGAGAAACCCTGCCGCTCACTCCCTCCCTCCCCCTCTCTTTTCCTCTTTATTTTTCATTACAACTTGTGTCAATTTCTATAGATCAAATCAAAATTTTCTTCCTTAATTTTGTTTAATCGACGACGACACCAGTTTTGATATTGATTGTCGACTATCGGTTATCTTTTTTTTTATAGTTTTTTAATAAGAATAATTTTGTCTTTGTGACATGTTTAACTCTGTCTTTATGTCACGTTTATCTCTGTCTTTATGATAAGTTTATCTCTACCTTTGTGTAATTTTTTTCTCTATCTTTTGGTATTTTGGTTATTTGGCAGTTGTTTTCATTTATCTTTTTTCTCAAGGTTAGATTTGACATTGCCACGACTTATCAAGATGACACTTATTTGTTATGATGTTGATTTTTCCTACTTTAGACCCTCAGATTGATTTGGATACGTGTTTTGCGCTCGTGGATAGTTTTCTCACGTTGCTTGTCTCTGATTTGCGATTTGTCGATGATCTTTCAGTAGTTTCATTCCCTTTTGTGGTTCGTTTGTCGATATGATAATTATGTGATCTAGGTTGCTAGTTTTTGTGTTAATGATTATAGCAAAATATCCTAATTATAATTTAGTTTACATACTGATAAATCTTCTTTGTAATTCTGGATATTTTCTATTTTTAATAAAACTATAACTTTTATATAAAGTAAAATAAAATTCTTGATCATCTCCCTTTATCGCTTTGATTCTCATTCTGTAGCATTAATTTAGAGTAAACTACTAAAATGATTATTTAATTATAGGGTTAGTGTATATATGACCTTCATACTTTTAATTTTGACAATATGATTATATAATTATTTAAGTGGTTCCAATGTAGCAACTTACCATTACAAAATAAATGGTACATCTGATGTGGACCCCTGACTCGCCGTTAGTCAATGATAATCATATCAGTTACGCTATTTGTTTTGTAATGACAAGTGGGTAAGTAGCTACATTGAAACCACTTAAATATTTAATGATATTGTCTTATTGTCAAAATTGAAAGTATGGTGGTCATATCGATACCACCCATAATTGAGTAGTCATTCGAGTAGTTTACCCTTAATTTTAATAGTATTAAGTTGACTAGCTTTAATGGCAGATTTTCAACAATACTAGAATTCTAAACTTTTCATCATCTAACATTCAACAACAATTCAAAAAAATTAATGTTTACCATCATCATCATCATAAAAAACTTGGGTAGTTTTCAGTAAACTTTAGCATTGATCATGGTGTATCTGAAGATGTCCTACACAGGCAACCGACAGTGCTTTCAATAATATGCCTTGCATGTGTATACGATACATTGAATCCAGAAATGCCTCAAAAGATAGCATATATGAGCTGCAAATAAAAATTAACCCAATGTCTCCATTATGATGATCTCCATTAATCCCCATTTTATGCCTATTACTGCTTTTGAAGAAAGTCTAACCAGGCTCCCATGTCAATGGAAAAAGTTACTGCAAATATAGTATTGGTGGCTTTTTCAGTTCAAATGTACCTAACCCAATGTCTCAAGAGTAGGATGGTAATTTAATCTAAAATCGATGAACTTTTTATCCGATTTGATATGATAAGATCAGATTTTAAAAAAAAAATCCGATTCAAGTCGGATGGAGGGTGAAAAAAAATTTGACTTGACCCGACTTAGGATAATAATATAATTTATTTAAAAAACTATTATTATTTTAATTTAAGTCTTATTTTATATCGGATCGTATTAGATTTATACTCTAAAAATTTGGGTCGGTCGGAATCGGGGAGAAGATATATATTTTTCGTGAGAATATATAATTTTCGAGTCGAGTCGAATCGAATTCAGATGATAGATACATAGTTTTCGAGTCGGATCAGATTTAGATGGGAGATACATAGTTTTCGAGTCAGATCGGGTTAACAAAAAAATCTGACCCAATTCTAACAGTTCTCATCCAGAGATATTCTCATACGCTCTGTTCTAAAAACAGTACGTTAATGGTAAATTATGAATTATCTCGATTGTAGGCGAGTCTTCTGATTTTGACAAAAAATCATAGTCAGTGGTTCTATGAATAATGATGAGCTAGAGACAATGAGTCAGCTAAACCTAAGAGTAGGGAGAGATCAAAGAGTCGAAGTTCTGTTGAAAAATAAGCAAATCCACCGAAAGGTGAATTAAAATAATCCACCGGCATATTTTAGTCAAAAAGGGGATGGAAATTTTTGTTTAAATATTAAATGGGATAATTCAATTTAGTCACTAAACTTTAGGGTATTTATAAATTAGTCCTTATGTTTTAACTATAAATACCCTAGCTCATTTAGCTTCAAAATCATCCCAAAGCATTCTAGCTTTCTTCCAATACTAGAGAAATTTTAGAGAGTTTCTTGAGAGTTTTTTTCTCCTTTTTATCTAGAGAGAATTATCATTGTTTTCTCCTTGGTAGATCGAGAGAGGTTGTAATTCCTATTTTCTCATAGTGAAATTCTTCTACCGTTACCTGTGGTTTTTACCCTAAATATTTTAGGAGTTTTCCACGTAAATTTTGTGTCTCTTTGATCTTCATTTTTATTTTCTCAAATTATTAGTTGCGATTTTGCTCTATCCGATAACCGTCTTCCGCAACAATTGGTATCAGAGCTAGATTAGAGTGTGTAATATCTGCTTATTATCTTTGTGGTTGCCACCAAAAGGTGGATCCTCCAACATAAGAAAGTAAGAAGGTATTACCCATTCTTTGAAGGTTCCAGAGAACTATTCACGATAGTGAAATAGTGGGAGCTATCCGTAATAGAAGCTATGACAACGAAATTTGATATTGAAAAATTCAATGGGAGAAATTTCTCACTGTGGAAATTGAAGATGAAGGTCATCCTGAGGAAAGACGGGTGTTTAGCGGCTATCAATGAAAGGCCGGTGGATTTCGCAGATGATAACAAATGGAACGAGATGGACGGAAATGCTATGGCAAACTTTCATCTAGCATTAGCAGATGAAGTATTGTCAAGCATCGAGGAGAAGAATACAGCTAAGGAGATATGGGATCATCTCACCAAATTGTACGAGGCTACATCGTTGCACAATAAAATTTTCCTTAAAAGGAAATTGTACACTCTCCGTATGCCAGAATCTACTTCAGTGACAGAGCACTTAAATACACTGAACACCTTATTTTCTCAGCTTACATCCTTAAGCTGTAAAATAGGAGAACAAGAACGTGCTGAACTTCTACTTCAAAGTCTACCGGATTCGTATGATCAACTTGACAAATAGTAATGTCACCAGTCTAGTCTTCGATGACGTTGCAGCTGCTGTTCTACAAGAAGAAAATCGGCGCAAGAACAAGGAAGACAGATAAGTAAATCTGCAACAAGCAGAAGTGTTGACAACGACGAGAGGGAGATCAACAGAACGTGGCCAAAGCAGCAGTCACAAACATGGTAGATTGAAGTCCAGAAGCAAAAAGAATTTAAAGTGTTACCACTGTGGAAAGAAGGGTCACTTGAAGAAGGATTGTTGGAGTCTCAATAAAAACTCCAATCCACAAGGCAATACCGTAAACACTTCAGATGATGGAGATGCTCTATGCTGTGAAGCGTCAACTACCGTGGAAGGCAGAAAAAGATTTGCAGATATATGGCTCATTGATTCAGGAGCAACATATCACATGACCTCAAGAAGAGAATAGTTCCATCATTATGAACCTGTCTCAGAAGGATCTGTCTATAGTTGCAATGATCATGCCTTAGATATCGTTGGCGTGGGAACCATCAAATTGAAGATGTATGATGGAACAATTAAAGTTGTTCGAGATGTGCGGCACGTGAAAGGCCTGAAGAAAAATTTATTATCCTACGGATTGTTGGATAATAATGCAAGCAAGATTGAAACACATAAATGAATCATGAAGGTGTTTCGTGGAGCGCTTGTGGTGCTGAAAGGCGAAAAGATAGCTGCAAACTTGTACATGCTGAAGGGAGAGACTTTGCTAGAAGCAGAAGCCTCTGTTGCCTCATGTAGTTCAGATTCTGCAATGCTATGGCATAAGAAACTTGGACACATGTCAGAACAAGGAATGAAAGTCCTTGTGGAGCAAAAGCTACTTCCCAGCTTAACAAATGTATCACTTCCTTTGTGTGAGCATTGTATAACAAGTAAGCAACACCGGTTGAAATTCAACACATCAAATTCTAGAGGCAAAAGTGTTCTAGAATTGGTTTACTCTGACGTATGGCAAGCCCCGATCACATCCCTAGGCGGAGCAAAATACTTTGTCTCATTTATTGATGACTACTCCAGGAGATGTTGGGTGTACCCTATTAAGAAGAAGTCAGATGTGTTTGCAACTTTCAAAAACTTCAAAGCGCGGGTGGAACTTGATTCTGGAAATAAGATCAAGTGTTTCAGAACAAATAATGGAGGAGAATACACAAGCGAAGAATTTGATGACTTTTGCAAGAGAGAAGGCATCAAAAGACAGTTCACGGTGGCGAACACTCCTCAACAAAATGGAGTGGCAGAGTGGATGAACAGAACAAGAACACGAGCAATGTTGAGGGATGCAGTCCTAGAAAAATCATTCTGGGCAGAAGCAGTCAATACCGCCTGTTATTTGGTGAATCGAGCTCCATCAACTGCAATAGAGCTGAAGACACCAATGGAGATGTGGACTGGTAAACCAACTGATTATTCAAACCTCCATGTATTTGGAAGTATTGTGTACGTGATGTACAACTCTCAAGAAATTTCGAAGTTTGATCCAAAATCCAGGAAATGCAAATTCTTGGGGTATGCTGATGGAGTAAAGGGGTATCGCTTGTGGGATCCCACTACCCGCAAAGTGATCATTAGCAGGGATGTTATCTATGTAGAAGATAAGCTACAAAGAAAAGAAGACGATGCTAGCGCTGAAAAGTTAGAGACTACTCATATACATGTGGAAAAGGAGTTTGAACAAGGAGATTCTTCTGAAGCACAACCAGCTCATGATGAACAAGAACTAGAGAGTTCTAAAGCTCCAATAACTCGTCAATCAGATCGTGTGAGAAGACGTCCCAATTGGCACTCAGATTATGTTATAGAAGGTAATATTGCATACTACCTTTTAACAGAGGACGGTGAGCCATCAACATACCAGGAGGCAATAAACAGCTCAGATGCTTCATTACGGATGATGTCGATGCAAGAAGAAATCGAAGCCCTTCATAAAAATAATACATGGGACCTTGTGCCACTACCACAAGGAAGAAAGCCAATTGGTAACAAATGGGTCTTCAAAATCAAGCGAAATGTTGACGATCAAGTGGAGAGGTACCGTGCAAGACTGGTGGTCAAAGGATATGCTCAAAAAGAAGGTATTGATTTCAATGAAATTTTTTCTCCTGTGGTTCGACTAACAACAGTTCGAGTACTCTTGGCAATGTGTGCTACATTGAACTTACATCTAGAGCAGCTAGATATTAAAACAGCTTTTCTTCATGAAAATCTTGAAGAAGAGATTTATATGCTCCAGCCTGAAGGTTTTGAAGAAAAAGAAAAGAAGAACTTGGTTTGCAGGTTGAACAAATCTCTGTACGGTCTAAAGTAGGCGCCGAGGTATTGGTATAAGAGATTTGATTCCTTCATTATGTGCCTTGGATACAACAGACTTAATGCAGACCCTTGTGCTTATTTCAAGAGGTCTGGTGATAACAATTTTGTTATATTGTTGTTGTATGTGGATGACATGTTGGTTGCAGGACCCAACAAAGATCATATTGAAGAATTAAAGGCACAACTGGCTAGGGAATTTGAAATGAAGGACTTGGGATCAGCAAACAAGATTCTAGGGATGCAAATTCACCGAGACAGAAGTAATAGGAAGATTTGGCTTTCACAAAAGAATTACTTGAAGAAGATCTTGTCACGATTCAGCATGCAAGATTGTAAGCAAATTTCTACCCCTCTTCCTATTAACTTCAAATTATCCTCCAGTATGAGTCCTAGCAGTGAAGAAGAGAGGATGGAGATGTCTCGAGTATTGTATGCATCAGCAGTGGGAAGTTTAATGTTCGCTATGATATGCACAAGACCAGACATTGCACAAGCAGTGGGAGTGGTTAGTCGGTACATGGCGAATCCATGCAAAGAGCATTGGAATACAGTAAAGAGGATCCTGAGATACATCAAAGGGACCTCAAATGTTGCATTATGTTACGGAGGATCAAACTTACTAATCAATGGGTATGTAGATTCTGACTATGCAGGGGATTTGGATAAAAGCAAATCTACAACAGGATATGTGTTCAAAATTACTGGTGGAGCTGTAAGCTGGGTTTCAAAATTGCAGTCAGTTGTGGCTACATCCACAACAGAAGCAGAATATGTAGCAGCTACACAAGCCAGTAAAGAAGCAATTTGGTTGAAGATGTTATTGGAGGAGCTTGGGCATAATCAAGAGTATGTCTCTCTATTTTGTGACAGTCAAAGCGCCTTGCATCTAGCAAGGAATCCATCATTTCATTCAAGGACAAAGCACATACGAGTTCAGTACCATTTCATTCGTGAAAAGGTGGAAGAAGGGACAGTAGATATGCAGAAGATCCATACCAAAGACAACATAGCAGATTTCATGACGAAGGCGATCAACACTGATAAATTTACTTGGTGTCGATCCTCTTGTGGCCTGTTAGAGACGTAAGCAACATGATGGTACAAGGTAGAAAGAATGGTGTGAAGATATGATTGTTCCAATCAAATCTTCAAGTGGGAGATTGTTGAAAAATAAGCAAATCCACCGAAAGGTGAATTAAAATAATCCACCGGCATATTTTAGTCAAAAAGGGGGGATGGAAATTTTTGTTTAAATATTAAATGGGATAATTCAATTTAGTCACTAAACTTTAGGGTATTTATAAATTAGTCCTTATGTTTTAACTATAAATACCCTAGCTCATTTAGCTTCAAAATCATCCCAAAGCATTCTAGCTTTCTTCCAATACTAGAGAGATTTTAGAGAGTTTCTTGAGAGTTGTTTTCTCCTTTTTATCTAGAGAGAATTATCATTGTTTTCTCCTTGGTAGATCGAAAGAGGTTGTAATTCCTATTTTCTCATAGTGAAATTCTTCTACCGTTGCCCGTGGTTTTTACCCTAAATATTTTAGTGGTTTTCCACGTAAATTTTGTGTCTCTTTTATCTTCATTTTTATTTTCTCAAATTATCAGTTGCGATTTTTGCTCTATCCGATAGCCGTCTTCCACAACAAGTTCAACTTATGAGCCTCATTAAAAACCTCCCTAATCTAATTGGAGGAAAAGAGTACTACATAAGAGAACAAAACAAACGCATCGAACCAAAAACAGAACCCAGATGCACAGGTAACCCATCCCCTACAAATTCAAACTCTTGGCCATCTAAAAAACCATAACATTACACCCATCAAAACGCTCAAAAGTAAAAACCAACAAAACAAAACCAATCGACAGAACAAAACTCGACACCAGCAAACTCATACCGAGACATAAAAACATTTCCACACACTCCAGAGTGGGCTACCAAAGTAATTCTCGAAGAAGATTACGCTAACACAAACAATACTATGGAATCCATAACAAGGTCTTTCCAAATGTCACCAGGCTTGAAGTCATGAATCTATCAACAAACCAAACAATAACCAACCAATCAACCATACCACAATCGTCTTTTACCCAGCAGTGCAAATACAACACCAATGGTACTAGCTATTCCTTAATAATTCCTACTAAAAAACCTCCACTTAATATTCATCAGAACAGTATCTACTTTTTCGACATAAATTTTTATAATCTTCTTCGACTCGAGGGAAGAAAGAGAGAGTTTAAACTATTTCTCCACTCAAGCATGACGATCTTATGTACTCACTTTTAATGTTAATAACAGATCTAGAGTTATGATAATTATTCATATGCTAGTAGGACAAATGAATATGAGTGTATGATCGTAGATTTTCCCTTGATAAATTATGAGTCTGCCAGAGTTTATATTAAAGAATTATGGTTGATTGTACGATATGGATTTTCAGAAGTTTTAATCGATGAAAGTGTTCCCTCAAAAACTTCCTTGATTTTGAGGAATCAACAACTTTCAAGAAATTATCTAAACTAATTGATAAAATTAAAAAATTAAACAATCAAATTAAAATTCTCATTACTTAAAAATAGTAACTTTTCAAATTAAATCAAATTTGATTTACCTTAATCAACACTCCATATTAGTAAAGGTGACTCACAACGTAGCAATACTCCGATGAGTAATTACTCTATTTTCAGTTTTATTACAAATACAAATTTAAATCTCGAAAAAGTATATTTACTCTTTAAAAATTAAATCTACTTCTATAAAGTGTATTTGGTTTACCGATAAACTGATGTTTTATAAACCACGATTTTGATAACTGCTTTAACCTCAACAAAATGGAGTAGTTGAGACTCTTCGTACTTTCAAATACCGTTAAATGGATCTAACATCAATGTGGAATGTCGGTATTCAAACCCTGTTTGTTCAAAACATACCTCCTAGGTATCATTGGAGTGGATTGAGACAATTATTTAGTAGGCATGGAGATGTGGTCAGTTATTACATAGCAAGGAAGTATGACAGAATGGGTAAGCGATTTGGCTTTGTTAGATTCTCAAACAAAGATGATTCAGTGAGAGCAATGCAAAGACTAAATGGATTTTGGTTATTCGGATATCGTCTTTCAGTGAAGGAAGCACGGCATAGATCAAAGAATCTAAGTGTGAATCTGAATAGCCCTTCAAACTCCAACATAGCCACAAGGGTACCTAAAGATAAAAGCAGTGCTAAGGAAGGTTCTGAGACTCACGTAAGTAGGAGGAGCAGAATTATACAGGGGGTCATTGATGAGGATGTCGTTCGAAAGCTGCAGAAATGTCTGGTAGGAAGTATGGCGACGGTCTGTTCTTCGATTCAGGTGGAGGACAGATTACGTGCAGGAGGCTTGGGAGATGCTAAGACCAAGTTTCTGGGAGGGAGGGATTTCCTAATAGAAATTGTTGATGATGAGTTGTATAGGTTCATGAAGGAGCATAACTGGTCGCTCTTACGGGAAGTTTTTCTGGAAGTTCATATGTGGACAGAATCTTACAGAGCGTCTGAAAGAGTAACCTGGATAAAATTAATCGGCGTGCCATTACATTGCTGGAATCATATCACATTCAAAAGGATTGCTGAGCAATGGGGAGAATTTTTAGCGTTAGGAGAAAACGCTCTTCAGGAATTGGGATGTGAGGAGATGATTATCTTAATAGCAACTAGTAGAAAGGATTTGATAGATAAAGTGGTTGATTTAGAAGCAGGTAGGGATGTTTTTAAAGTTAGAATTGTGGAACAGTCCACTAATAGAAGCGAATCAAGCAGTCGTAAGCAAGAAGCAAAAGCTAATTTAGCTACTGTTGAATCGAGTTCGTCGATAGGAAGGAGTTCGGATTCATCGGAGTAGAAGATTTCGGTGAGGCGACAAGAGGAAGATGATAGCCACTTAGTCTGTATTAGAAACATATCAAAAGGAGACTTTTTGTCGGACGTGGATGAGGAAGAGAGAAACATAGGGGAGGACGCAATATTGGGTCAGAGGGTTAATGCTGTTGGTTCTGGGGAAATTCAAAAGCAATTATCAGTGATGGAGGAACACGAGGGGGAAGTGGCACAAAACGACAGTAGGATACTAATTAAGGTGGTGGATGCAAATGATGGAATAAATGATATTTTAAAGGATTTGTCTCTATGGGAAGGGAGCTTAGGATCAAAGGCGGTGGAAGACACGGATTTTATGGGCCTTACAAACAACTTACCTAAAAAAGGATCCAATGGTATAGTGAACCAATTGGACGGGAGCTTGGTAGAACCGAAGGGAAGCAAGCCCAGTTTGGGGCGAGAGGGGGAAGCACGGGAACAGGGGCTCTGTATGCTTACAAAGTCGAGTGACGATGTTTTTATGCCCAAACATAAGCAGAACGTTAGAATCAAGGAGGGGAATAACAAGAAATACAGTTCCCTTCAAAAAAATACAAGAAAAATACGGTGTTACCCAGAGAAAAAAAAGAAATTGTCGTGTGAAGAAAAACCATAAGAAGGTTCAAAGAGAGGAAGAGTTGACTGAACTTGAAGGAAGGTCCCTGTCTGATTCGGATCTTCAAGAACGATGGCAGAGACAAAGGCTGGAAGCGAAGAAAACGATACAGATTGGCAGAGAGCTGGGTATTCAGTTTATAGGTTCAGAGGAGGTTTTAATTAGGGAATTTTTAGCTGCGGACGACATTGAAGAAGAGTCCCAATCCATCGAATTCTAGTTGTAATCAGAGGGGAGGAGCCCAGATGCGGATTTTGTCTTGGAATACAAGAGGTATGGGTCTAAAGTGAAAAATTCAGTTCTTAGGAATATTATTCGGATTCATAGAATTGTAATGGCGCTGTTACAAGAAACTAAAAAGGAGGATTTTGCGGATATAGAAATAAGTAGATTCTGGTGCGATGAACACTTTGAATTTAGATTCTCGAAAGCAATGGGTAAATCTGGGGGTATTTTGTCTGTATAGGATAAGACTAGATTTCAGTATCTTGACAGCGTAATTTCAGACAGATTTATTTTGATAGAAGGGAAGCATGCTACAGACGTTTCGATATTTTCTGTTATGAATGTTTATGCACCTGGTGGAGTATCTGAACAAATTTCAGTGTTCATTGAATCTTGCTGGTGTTGTAAGGCTGTCCTGATTGTCGAATCTGATTCTAAAGTAGTGCTGGCTTGGATTCAAAATGCCTCTACTTGTCCATGGAGGTGGGGAGTAATTTTTCAGGAAATTGATGTTATTGCACTGATGATTAGCGAGATTAAGTTTGTGTTCTCACCTAGGACTACCAATAATATGGAAGATTACTTGGCAATGATGGGATCGACGGGAAAAGTTATGTTCATGGCAAGCTGGTGATTTGATAGCAAGGAATTTATCTTAGCAGTGCTCTTTGCATACTTGGTTCGGGTGTTTTTTGATTGGTATGGAGGTTATTAGAGCTATTCTCTCTAAAGATGGTTCTGTGACGGTTTATTGTGGAGTCTGTATTTTTCTCTTGTTAGGGAGGGGTTGTTTTCGGTATAAGGGTGAGCTTGCTCTAGTATTTGGTGAGTTGCTGTCAATTCTGTGGGCACCTGAGCGAACACCAGTTGCCCCTTGGCCTTTTAAAACAAAGCTTGCGCGTTTTGCACCACATTTTAGTGGTTTGAATTATCATGTCACCCAGGAGCTTTGAGCATTTCTGCTTGATGGTCTTCATGAAGATCTGTCAAACTCAAATATTATATAAACTCTAGAGATGCAGATGGCCGTCCAGATGAAGAAGTTGCTGATGAGTTTTTGGGCAAATCATTTTGTTCGTAATGATTCGATAATTGCCTCTGATTAGTCTTGATCTTTGTTCGGATATGTTGTGAATTTAGCGATTGGTTTGTTGTGGAGGGGCCAGTGCCCGCTTTGATGTTTTCGTTTTGCAAGTGTCAGTGGTCTTGTACTTTGCACCTTGTTAAGAGTACTCTTTTTCTCCAACTAAGTTTAGGAAGGTTTTTAACGAGACTCTTAATTAAGGTTTGTTTTATTAATAAAATTCATCTTGCCGAGCAAAAAAAAAAACAAATTTAAATCTCGAGAGATTCAAAATGCCGATGTGCATCGGGCGCTTCAGAATAATAAAATGAAGGGTAAACTACATGGGTGAACACTCAATTATGATCAAAAATCATTTTGACCACCGATGTTTCGATTCGATCAATCAGACCACCCACCCAACTATTTAAATGTTTCAACCAAGCCACTCTCCGTTAACATTTAACGTTGGAGGTGACGTGACAGTTAAAAACTTTTGTTATAATTACACAATTGGTCTCTAATATTTATAAATTCTTTTAAGTTGGTCCTAATTTCAATAAATCAAAATAAATTTAACCCTCGAATAGGAGTTGTCATGTCATTATTCGATTGAATGACTAAATTTATTTGAATTTATTTTAGTCTTTCAATCGAATAATGACATGAAACCTCCTGATTCGAGGTTAAATTTATTAAAATTAGGACCAAATATAAAGAATATATAAATAATAAGGACCAATTGTGTAATTATACCAAAAATTTTTAACTGACATGTCACCTCCTTCGTTAAATGTTAACGAAGAGTGGCTTAATTGAAACATTTAAATAGTTAGGTAGTCTGATTGATTGAATTGAAACATCGGTGGTCAAAATGATTTTTGACCATAGTTGAGTGGTCAGCCGTGTAGTTTACCCTATAACTTATAAGGGTAAATTATATTGTGACTATCTAACTATTGTCTCTTTTCATTTTGACCATCATTTTTAAAATTTGGTCAATTAGGTCATTTGACTATTTAAATGTATTCAATTAAGTCACTTGTCGTTGACATTTAACGAAGAAGCTGACGTGGTAGTTAAAAACCTTGATATAATTACACATTTGATTATTTTTACTTACATATTCTATCAAATTTGTCCTAATTTTAATAAAATTAAAATAAATTTAACTCTCTAAGTGGTCCACTGCCAATTGACATTGGAAAGTGGAAGGTTTTGATTATTATGGATCTGTCGAACAATCGGTTCGACAGTGCTATCCCAACTGGAGTTGTAAATCTCAAGGATCTCACTCATTTTTCCTTATCGAATAATCGAATCACCGGTCTGATTCCCGAGTCATTTGGCGAGCTGTTGAATTTGGAGTTCTTGGACTTGTCAAGAAATAATCTGTCTGGAGAGATTCCCAAGTCCCTGGAGAAACCCCGTTATCTCAAATATTTCAATGTCTCTTTCAATGGTCTTGAAGGTAAAATTCCCGAGGGAGGATCATTTGGAAATTATTCGACCGAATCGTTTAAGGGGAACGAAGGATTGTGTGGTGCACCTCGACTTCATGTTCGGAGCTGCAAAACTAAACCCCTTAGGAATTCCAAGGCAAGAACTAAGCTCATACTATATGTAGCATTGCCAATTGCTTCTACACTGTTGGTGGTGGCTCTAATTATCATTATCTTGTGAAGTATGAAGAGAAAAGACAAATTGCCGACTCGTAAAGACTTGTAACTTTAGGAACCTGGAAACGAATTTCATACCACGAGCTTCATCGAGCTACTGATGGATTCAGTCGAAGCAAATTACTTGGTAATGGAAGTTATGGTTCTGTATACCACGGGACTCTCTCATATGGGATTACATTTGCAGTAAAAGTCTTCAAGTTAGAGTTAGAAGGAGCTTTTAAGAGCTTCGACGTCGAATGCGAAGTTCTCCGCAATACTCGTCACCGAAATTTAATCAAAATAATTAGTAGCTGCTCTAATGATCTCGATTTCAAAGCCTTAGTGCTTGAGTTCATGCCTAATGGGAGTCTTGATAAATGGTTGTATTCCAACAACCATTTTTTGGATATCCTACAAAGGTTAAACATAATGATAGATGTTGCATCTGCTCTGGAGTATCTCCATCATGGTAATGAAACACCATTTGTTCACTGCGATTTGAAACCCTGCAATATTCTGTTAGATGAAGATATGGTTGCACATTTGAGTGATTTCGGAATTGCAAAACTCTTATGCAACGAGGACTCGATGATTCAAACCATTACGATGGCAACGGTTGGGTATATGGCACCAGGTTACATTATTTCCCTTTATGATGCATATAACAATTTAGACATTTTATTGCATTTGTTAGATCATTCAATTATGATGATGTTCTTATAAATTCATACAGACTATGGAATAGATGGAATTGTTTCGACAAAAGGAGACGTGTATAGTTTCGGTATTCTTTTAATGGAAACTGTCACGAGAAAAAAGCCCACCGATGAAATGTTTACCGGAGAAAGAAGCTTGAAGAGTTGGGTAAAAGAGTCGATATCATCTACTCTGCTAAATCAAGTAGTAGACATGAATTTACTTAGCACTAATGGTAGGGAACACTCAGCAGCCAACAATTGTACCTTATCAATCTTGCAAGTTGCCTTAGAATGTTCAGCAGAATCACCAGATGAGAGGCTTAACACGAAAGAGATTGTTACGAAGCTAGAGAAGATCAAAACTAAGTTTTTAAAGAACACCAAACGGGTTCGACAAAGGTTGACATGAGTTCTTTTTTGTACCGGATTGATGCATGTCTTGTGTCTGTACAAGGCATCTTTCTGTTTTTTATTATTAATCTAAGGTACTTACAAGTAGTAGTATATGTTCTAACCTGTACAAGACATCTTAAGTTGTACCCACGTGTAGACCATGTATAAGCTCGAACAATACTTTTATGACAATCCAAGATCTTGTCATGGAGGAGGCTGTTAGAAAATTGCAGTTTTTGACTATCCATCAATAGTGTGTTAAAAACAAATTTTACCAAAAAAAGAACATGTTTTATTGTTTGAAAGGAAGAAAGACTAAATTAATTGCACAAATTAGTGAATAGGAAAAATGTAGATCTTTGGGTTTTGTTTAACTCAATGATTGGTGTCTAATTACCAAAATAAAATAAAAAACATTAGGTGTTTCAGCTTAAAGCTTATATGAAATGTAATTATGACAGCCAAACACTTGGCATTTACTTGCTTTATTTGATGATTGAATCATCGAGAAACAGAGAAGTTTTGACGTTATCTTCTTAGATAGCTTAAAGCTGAAAGATTTATCAAAACAAGTAAACGAAAGATTTGGAAATTACAAAGGAATTGTAAAACAAAGCCGGCCAAAATGTTGCAGTTGATTTGTACCAACCCCAGATTCCATGGTATCTTACTGAAAATCTTTTCAAACCAGCCTAAATTTTAATTACTTGTTCCAAATATGATGGCTTAGCCTAAATGGCGCGTGACGTGAAGCAATCCATCTCTAAACTCATTTATATATATATGTATGTATCTCGAGATCGATACACAATCATCTAAAGAAAGTATTCAAAACCAAACAATATAAGCTACTTGGGGTTCCTACAATGGCTCGTTTTAGCCTTGCTTTGCTTGTAATTGTCTTTGCTTTGATCCATCATGTACCGTCGATGCAATCTAGGAAGCTTTTCGATGCCGAGACGGAGGCAGCGGTCATTTTCCCGAAGGATAATTCGGTTCCAAGTGATGTTCCCGACACGCTTCCGGCTGATAACGATCACGTAATGTCTTATAACGAAAGGCTTTTTGCGCTTCATCTTGCCAAAATAGATCGAATTTTGCAGTCGGTACCGAGTCCTGGAGGTGGCCACTAGCTAGACTCAATTGCCACTTAACTGTGGCCCTTGAATTCATTGTTTTGTATACATTAGAGGCTGAAAATGTTTATATAATTCAGTATTATATGTATGTTCGTCTTGCTCTTGTGTTGTTACCTGAAATATTTGAAAAATCTGTAATTTTAATTTCAGCTGAGATTCAGTGTTGAAGCAGTTCATATAAAATTACACATTTGAGTATATAATTTTGACATTTATTCTAATCAAATATTATAATAATTATATAGTTTCCTAGTTATATTTAGGACCCTCTACTGCTTAAATTATTTTCTTTTGGTCCAAGCAAAGATGAACGTTTTATTTTATGTCAAAGAGTATGAATTTAGAAAGTTATATTAGAATTTTAACTGTGTGAAGTTATAAAGCATCATCGATCCATCCGTGAGTCCAAATGATTAATGTGAGGTCCTAACCTACCAACTTCATGATCACAACTCAATTTTTTTAATTGAAAAAAATGGTTGACTAAATATATATTATTATTCAATTAAGAGGCAAATTGATTAATGGCCCTCCAAGCTGGCGAATACGTTTTAAGGGATAGTTTATGCTGCTTGACTTTTATTCTTTAATTTAGAAAACCTACACCAATTTGAACAAACAGATCGCCAGCCAATAATAATTAGTTCATGAGTTCACTTTTTTTTGGGTCAAATTCCTAAATTAAACCTTAGCCTGCAGATATATTTATTAACATTATGCCTTAGCCTGCAGGTATAGTAATTAACATTATGCCAAATATATTGATTATGTGACTTCAAGGAATGAACAATGTGTAAAAATGGTCTTTCACCTTCATACACAGCTTGGCTAAACCATGGATGTAAGCATGAATGGACATATGACTTTATGTTATGGATGAACTTATAAAATTTTAGAGGGACGAAAACAGATTATCAATGGCTCCGACTGCCCCCTCGGTCCATCGCTGGATGCCACAGAATTTAATTAATAACTTTTATCAGTTAATTGTTTGTAATCACAGATCCCTGGACATCGCATCAAGTCATGAAAATCAAGCCGGCTGTGTACCATGAATCCCTTATTTCGTTCCAAACATGTAATAGTTGACTTAGCCAACACGTTACTTGCAGCACATTGTAAAAAACTCCTTGTATCACCTGCAAACCCCAAGCATTCAACAGGCCCTTAATCGTTTCCTGACAATTGGAGTTACAGAAGAGAATTAGCAGAAACGAAAAGGTAGCTGATCAGTGGAGAATTACCTGACTTGATTTTCAACGAAGCTTCCCTGCATTGTTTACACTTGTCAGGGTTTTTCAAATATGCATACCATCTCAGCCAGTTAAAAGTGACCCTCACGTCTCTCTTTCCTGCAATGTCTTGTTGATAATGTAGCCAACCAAATTCCACACCGACAGTTCATGCATGTAATTAGCCTACTTCAGCAAACCATAAACTTTAGCACATCAAACCTTTTTGGCAAATAAACGTGCGCCGAAGTCAGCACAATACCGACCACTTTAAGAACAATAATTGATGTTTTTCTACTTCATGAATATATTGCATTAAAAAAAGTTCTCACTTTCTCAAGACTTATAGCAGCCGGATCAAAGCATCATTTTCCCCGTATATTACCTTACTAGAAACTCAAAGCCTATTCTTTGACTTGAGAATGTACATGGTTCTGTTTTTCTTCAATGTAACAGTTTTATATGCAACTTAATTGGCTAAAACACTGTCGCTACACTGAATAGTATAGAAAATGTTAGGTTTTCTTCTGTAGTCCAGTAGATCATTGAACTGCGGAAGTAAAAGCTTTGTTTTGGTATAAGTAAAGTGGGAAAAATAACAAACTTCAACTATTAGCACCAGGAAAAAAAGTAGAAGGAAATGGTGTTTGACCCTTAAATGCTTGATTTCTAAAGTGTCAAAGAGATTGGTCAGAGGGGAAGTATTCTGTAAGGACACCAGTTATTTGTGGTGATAAGTGTATGGCCATTGCATAAAGTTACTTAAAACACATGCAAACTGGCCAGCGGCATAGTTAATTTGTACCTAACCCAATTTCCATTAATCTCACACAAGAATCCATGCAGGAAATTACCAAAATATCCTTCTATTTTATATATATATACCGCAGAATACAAGCAATTTGTCATACAAGGCCTCACTTCCCCAGTAACTAGCAGAGATAATATATACTAAAATGGCTCGTTTTAGCCTTGTTTTTCTTATCCTTATTGTCGCTTTGATCTTCCATCCAACATGTTTTGAAGCTAGAAAGCTGTTAAACATTGAGATGGTACAAGCACCTTCATTTAAGGTCAATTTTGCAGGAATCAAGCTTTCCAAGGAGCCTAAAAAAATGCTTCCAGATAGTGATGATGATGATAAAGGGCATGCAATGGGTAGTAATGAAAGGCTATTCGCTTTTCATCTAGCCGAAATCGATAGAATATTACAGTCTCACCCAAGTCCTGGAGGCGGTCACTAATGAAATGGCATAATTCTCCCATTGTCCCCCTACTATATCTATATGTAACTTTTTATCACACATTTATTTTTCATGAAGTACTACTCATATCTCACTCACACACACGTCTCACACTTGGTCAATAAGAACATTTAGAAAAATTCAGTCGTGCTTGTGTCAGATACATAGCCGTGTGGGACACTGGCACCTTAGTTCGAGTAACATATGTTATAATTATATGCTTGCATTTTTACCGTACAGATTGTATGTCTTTCTATTTGTAATTTGGGGTTGGGGGATTAATTTCATTAATATAAGTATACAATGTAGTTTACTATGAATAAGAAACAAATTTCTTGATAATTGCTTTCACTTTCTTGAATTCTATAAGCCAAAAACATGATGTTTCTGCAGTATCATGGACCAACTTGTTATAAGCATTTTACAGTACAACATTTTTCAAGAATAACAAGACATGTTTTCCATATCAAACAGTAAAGATCACTTGAACAAGTTTCGAACCTGGAATATTCCAAATCAATGGAACAATATGAAATCTGGAGCAGAAAAGGACTGACTAAAAAGTAAGCTGCATAACGCTTTTGCTGAATCTCAGCACAGTTATTCATTATTTGTTCCACCAAGAGGAGAATTTGGTTACGAAATAAAAATGTGTCTAGTGGCCTGCTCCGGGACTTGGGACGGACTGTAAAATTCGATCAATTTTGGCAAGATGAAGAGCAAAAAGCCTCTGCTGATAATCAACACTTGAAACAACATTGCTGTTGAATAAAATGGCTTCGGCTTGTTGTAAGTCCATAAGCTTTCTAGCTTCAGCCAATGATGGTGCTTGGAAGATAAACAGAAAAGAAAGATGATCAAAACCGTGATTAAACGAGTCATTTTAGAGGCTTTGCTTAAAAGTCAAGACTAATGGTGGATTGAGGTTTATACATATATATATGTGCAAGGGTTCAGCTGGCTACGTATTGGCTAAGTCAACTATCATGGAATTTGACTTGGTGTTTAGTAACTTTACATGTCCATGAATGAATCTGCGACTACAAACAACGAACAGATGAAGTTCATTTAACTTTTTTCTGGGCTTCTGGCATCTACCTTTTAGCTTGCAATTCCAAGCTGTCTATCAAGGCAAAACACCATTTCTTTGATTTGAAAGAGATTACAGTACCTATTTGTTTATTAAGGTGGTAAAATACATCATTCATAACTTTTTTCTCTCTTCTATTTCACTCCTTATACTTTTAACTTTTCTAATTTATTTACTGAACTTTTGAATTACTTATATTTTGATCACTCTGAATTATTTTTTTATTATTTTTATATGATGTGGCATTTTTTTATTATTTAATATAAAAATAATTTAAATTATAAAATAAAAATAGAAGGTGGTCGGACGCCATGGTCGACCGTCGTAGATGGCGGTCGTTCGGTCCCAAATTTCACGGTTCGGTTCACTCCGACACCCTGAGTCTGAATCTGGTGGTTGTTTCACCGAAAAATATCCTAAAACCCGTGAATCTATACTGAAACATTTCGGCTGCCTCACTTTCAATCTCCAATTCGTGGATTTCGGAGCAAGTTCTGACAAAATAGAGGTCGGATCCGGACTCAGTGTGTCAAGGCAAAGCGACCAATGAAATTTAAGACCGAACGACCACTATCTATGGCGGTTGATGGCAGCCGGCGTTGGTGTCCAACCATCTTTTGTTTTTATTTCATATTTTAAATTATTTTATATTAAATAATAAAAAAAATACCACATCATACAAAAATAATAATAAAATAATCCATAATGATCAAAACAGAAATAATTCAAAAGTTCAATGAGTAAATTAAAAAAAATTAAAAGTATAATGAGTAAAAATAAAAAAGAGAATAAAATTCAGCAAAGAATGATGTAATTTATCCATTTAGGTTATTAACATGATATTGTTCATGCTTTCAAGTCACGTATATTTGGCATAATTTTAATCAATAAATCTGCAGGCTAAGGTTTTGACGAATTATTATTGGATAAGGTATTTTAAATTAAAGAATAAAAGTCAAGTAGGATAAACTATCCTGTAAAGGACAGATTCCTAGCATAGAGAGCTATTAATCAATTTGCTTCTTATTAATTGATGAGATTATGTATTTGGTCAACCTTTTTTTTCAATAAAAAAAAATTGAGTTTGGATCATGAAAGTGATGGTATATGACTTCTAATTATGTATAGTGCTATATTGATTTGATGTAAGTCAATTATATAATAATGTTTGTTAGCATAAATATTATAAATGGTCTCCTGACTATAAGATAGTATTTTATTAAGTTTCTTGACTATTAAAAGTTATAAAATGTTTCTCAATTATAGGAAGTTGCTTTGTTGAGTCCCTCGACTATTAAAGTTATAAACTGGTCACCTGACTATTAATTATGTTCCAAACTTGTTCTTTTTCGTTAAAATTTTGACGGTAATTTGAGTTGTACGTTAACTTACTGACTAAGATATGATAAAATATGATATTCTAATCTCAAAATGACTATCATATCTTAGTCAACATGTTAATGTCTAACTCAGACAATCATTAAATTTATAAAGGAATAGGACGAGTTTGGAACATAATGAATAGTCGAGTGGTAATTTTGTAACTTTTAATAGTTGAGCGACTCAATAAAGCAACTCCCTATAGTCGAGAGATCATTTTATAACTTTTAATAATCATGAGATTCAATAAAATATTATCCTATAGTCGAGGCACCGTTTGTGTACTTTACCTTGAAATTTTTTGAAACTCGTATCATGTTGGCCGGTTAAAAGTCACCCTCACGTCTCTTTTTAGTGCAATGTCTTATAAATACTTTAGCCAACCAAATTCCACAACAAAAGTTCATGCATGTAATCCTACTTCAGCAAGCTGAGGAGAAGAATGATTCCAATGTATATATAGTAAAGATTTTATAGTAATGAGAATGAAACTGACGGAATTAGGTAGAGAAGTGGACTTATGTAATGCTCGATCCCTATGTGGTCAGCACAGCACAGTACCGATCACTTTAGGAACAACAGTTGATGTCTGTCTACTTCATGAATATATTGAACCAAAAGAGTTCTCACTTTCTCAAGACTTATAGCCACCGGATCAAAGCATCATTTTCCTCGTATCTTATTTAGAATCTCAGAGCCTAATCTGATTGACTTGAAAATGTGCATGGTTCTTTGCTTTTATTCAATGATAACAATTGCACGAACCAAGTCATCTCAATGTTAAAAAAATTATTGTTATTCTTTAAGATTTTGGGTTCGAGCACCAATAATGTTAGGGTGTGAGAGTACTCAATGTCAAATGATTGAGTGTTATCTTTTAATAGATACTACCTTGTATTTACATCATATTAATCAAAAAGGTGATAACTAAACATTAAGTTTTTAAAGGCGGGATACTAAAATGAAATTAAAACTAAACGTTAGGTATGATTTTGAAAAAATTGAAAGTTTAGATATTAAAACAAATCAAAAATGATAATTTATGTACCATAAAGGCGTAATTTACCTAGTATTTTATAATAAATCGAAATTATAAAGTATCAAAATTTAAGAGGGTTAAAACTAGATGTACATAAATAAGAAATTGTTTTTCCGTTAAGCACCATAAATTTGGTGATTTTTTAGGAATAATATATTACTATTGAATTCTTGAGATAATAAGCAAGAAAATTAGAAATTTTTTTTGTTAAATCTTGCAAAAGAAAATTAATTTTTTCCTAGGTTAGCATTTTTTTTCAAAGTATAGGGTTCATAAATTTTAGAGTCATATGACGTATTACATGTTACACTTGCAGATGGACGGCCTGCCTATACAGACAACTTCCGATGCTCAAGATCTTCTGTAGCACTGTAGATCAAGCACCAGGAAAAAGGTAGAAGGAAATGGTGTTCGACCCTTAAATGGTTGGTTTATATAGTGTTGAAGAGAGTGGTCATAGGGGAAGTCATCTGTTAGCGATCGACCAATTATTTGTGGTGATAAGTGTATGGACATTGCATGAAGTTACTTGAAACACATTCAAGCTGGCTTACGGACGGTATAGTTAATTTGTACCTAACCCAATTTCCATGAATATCGGACAAGAATCCATGCATGAAATTGCCAAAATATCCTTTTGGTTCATGCTGAGTTAGAATCCCTGCATTCCTATATATACCTTAGAATCCAACTAATTTGTCACACAACAAGCCCTTCAACAACAGGCAGGGAGCTGAATACTCCTTCACTAAAATGGCTCGTTCAAGCACTGTTTTGCTTTTCGTTATCGTCGTTTTGATCTTCCATCCAGCATGTTTTGAAGCTAGAAAGCTTTTGAACTTTGACAAGGAACAAGCTCCTTCATTCGAGGGCGATTTTGCCGGTGCTGATGATAAAGGGCAGGCAATGGCTAATAACGAAAGGCTGTTTGCCATTCATCTAGCCAAAATTGATAGAATATTGCAGTCTACCCCCAGTCCCGGAGGCGGTCACCGTTAAAATGGCATTAAGGATCCGTTGTCATTCTCCTATATTATATCAAACAGGCATGGTCATTATTCTATGCTTGCATTTTTACAGTACAGATTGTATGCCTTTCTATTTGATTTTATTGGGGTTTTTTCTTGTAGTTTGGGCTTGGGGGCTTAATTTATTAATATATGTATTCAATGTGGTTTGCTATGAATAAGAAATAGTTCCAGCTTAATATCAATTTTGATTAGAAGGAGAAACCCTGCCGCTCACTCCCTCCCCCTATCTTTCCCTTTTTCTTCATTATAATTTGTGTCAATTTTTACAGATCAAATCAATTTTTTCTTTCTTAATTTTGTTTAGTCAACGACGACACCGATTTTGATATTGGTTGTCGACCGTCGGTTATCTTTTCTTCCTTTCTTTTAATTTTTTTAATAAGAATAATTTTGTTTTTGTGATATGTTTAACTATCCTTTATGACACGTTTATCTATGTCTTTATGACAAGTTTATCTCTACCTTTGTGGCATGTTTTTCTCTATCTTTTGATATTTTCGGTCGTTTGGTCGCTGTTTTCGTTTATCTTTTTTTCTCAATGTTCGATTTGACATCGTCACGACGGATCAAGATGACGCTTATTTGTTATGATGTTGATCTTCCCTGCTTTAGACCCTCATATTGATTTTTATACGTGTTTTGCGCTCGTGGATAGTTTTCTCACGTCGTTTGACCTGATTTGTGATTTGTCGATGATCCTTCAATAGTTTTATTCCCTTTTGTGGTTCGTTTGCCGATATGATCGTTGTGTGATTTAGGTTGTTAGTTTTTGTCTTAATGATTATAAGAAAATGTTCTAATTATAATTTAGTTTACGTTTATAATTATACTGGTAAATTTTCATTATAATTATGGATATTTATTATGTTTAATAAAATTATAGCCTTTCTATAAAAAAAATTCTTAATCATCTCCCTTTATCGCTTTGATTCTCATTTTGCGGCACTAAATTTAGGGTAAACTACTAAAATGACCATTTAATTATAGAGTCAGTGTCGATATGACCTTCATACTTTTAATTTTAAAAATTTGACCATATAATTATTTAAGAATTTCCAATGTAGCCACTTACCATTACAAAGTAAATGGTGCATCTGATGTGGACCCTTGACTTTCCATTAGTTAATGATAATCATATCAGTTACGCTATTTGTTTTGTAATGACAAGTGGGCAAGTAGTTACATTGAAACCACTTAAATAGTTAATTATATTGTCTTATTGTCAAAATCAAAAGTATGGTGGTCATATCGATACCATCCATAATTGAGTGGTAATTCGAGTAGTTTACCCTTAATTTTAATAGTATTAAGTTGACTAGCTTTAATGGCAGATTCTCAACAATACTAGAATTCTAAACTTTTCATCATCTAACATTCAACAACAATTCCAAAAAATTCTTCATGTTTATCATCATCATCATAATCATAAAAAACTTGGGTAGTATTCAGTAAACTTTAACATTGATCATGGTGTATTTGAAGGTGGCCTACACAGGCAACCGACAGTGCTTTCAATAATATGCCTTTCATGTGTATACGATTCATTGAATCCAGAAATGCCTTCAAAAGATAGCATACATGAGCTGCAAATCAAAACTAACCCAATGTCTACATTATGACGATCTCCATTAATCCCCATAATTTTGTGCCTATTACTGCTTTTGAAGAAAGTCTAACCAGGCTCCCATGTCAATGGAAAAAGTTACTGCAAAGATAGTGTTGGTGGCTTTTCAGTTCAAATGTACCTAACCCAATGTCTCAAGAGTAGGATGGCAATTGAATCCAAAATCGATGGATCTTTATCCGTTTTGATCTGATAACATCAGATTTTTAAAAATAATCGGATTTAAGTTGGATGGAGAGTGAAAAAAAAACTTTGATCTGACACGACTCGAGATAATAATGTAATTTTTTTATAAAAAAATTATTATTATTTTAATTTAAGTCTTATTTTGTATCGGATCGCATCAGATTTATACTCTAAAAATTTGAGTCGGTCGGAGTTGGGTAGTTGATATATATTTTTCGGGTCAGATGGAAAATATATAATTTTTGAATCGGATCGGATTCAGGTGGGAGATACATAATTTTCGAATCAGATCGGATTGACCAAAAATCCGACTCAATTCGACCTTATCTCATCCCTACTCAAGAGATATTCTCATATACTTTGTTCTAAAAACAGTAACTTTTCAAATTAAATCAAATTTGATTCACCTTAATCAACACTCCATATTAGTAAAGGTGACTCACAAGTCACAACGTAGCAATACTCCGATGAGTAATTACTCTATTATCAGTTTTATTACAAATACAAATTTAAATCTCGAGAGATTCAAAATACCGATGTGCATCGGGGGCTTCAGAATAATAAAATGAAGGATAAACCACACGGTAAACACTTAATTATGGTCAAAAATCATTTTGACTATCAATGTTTCGATTTGATCAATCAGACCACCCAACTATTTAAATACTTCAATCAAACCACTCTCCGTTAACATTTAACGGAGGAGGTGACGTGACAGTTAAAAATTTTTGGTATAATTACATAATTGGTTTCTACTATTTATAAATTCTTTTAATTTGGTCCTAATTTCAATAAATCAAAATAAATTTAACCCTCGAATTAAGAGATGTCATGTCATTATTCGATTGAAAGACTACATTTATTTGAATTTATTTTAGTCCTTCAATCGAATAATGACATGAAACCTCCTGATTCGAGATTAAATATATTTTAATTTATTAAAATTAGGACCAAATATAAAGAATATATAAATAACATGGACCAATTGTGTAATTATTCAAAAAAAATTAACTGAAATGTCACCTCATCCGTTAAATGTTTTACGGCGAGTGGCTTGATTGAAGCATTTAAATAGTTAGGTGGTTTGATTGATCGAATCGAAACATCGGTGGTTAAAATGATTATCGACAATATTTGAGAGCTCACCCGTGTAGTTTACCCTATAATTGATAAGAGTAAATTATATCGTGACTATCTAACTATTGTCTCTTTTCATTTTGACCATCATTTTAAAAATTTGGTCAATTAGATCATTTTACTATTTAAATGTGTTCAATTAAGTCACTTGTCGTTAACATTTAACGAAGAAACTAACGTGGTAGTTAAAAACCTTGATATAATTACACATTTGATGATTTTTACTTACATATTCTATCAATTTTGTCCTAATTTTAATAAAATTAAAATAAATTTAACTCTCAAATCAAATAGTGCCATGTGTCATTGGTGCCCAGTGTAATGAAACGTGTCACCATCCAATTGGAGGATTAAATTTATTTAATTTAGTATATATATTTCCCATCAATTAAAGCGTGACATGTGTCACCTTCTGGTGGAAAGAAAATTTTTAGCACTGGAATGAAGCCTAAGGGAATCGAACCTGGTTAAATAGGTGATGATACAAAATTTCAACCATTAATCTTCCGATCGGATGGTGACACATGTCATTACACTTAGCACTAGTGACACATGATACCATTTGATTTGAGGATTAAGTTTATTTTAATTTATTAAAATTAGGACCAAATTGATAGAGTATGTAAGTAACAGTGACCAAATGTGCAATTATACCAAGTTTTTAATTGCCACAGCAACTTCTTTGTTAAACGTTAACGGCAAGTGGCTTAATTGAATGCATTTAAACAGTTGGGTGACCTGATTGATAAAATTTCAAAAATAATGGTCAAAATAAAAAGGGGAAATAATTAGGTGATCAATGGTATAGTTTACCCTAATAATAATAATTCAAATCAAACCGTGGTTCACGTTCCTTGTTTTTAAAACAATGACATACATAAACGTGTAGGACATAGCCTGCATCTGATAATTCATAAGTTCTTGTCAGACTTAACATGATCAAATTCAAACCTGATAATCATTTACGGTTTCTCTTAAGTCAAATGCTTTCTATTTCATGGCAGTTGAAACCCTAATTATGACAGAAGGACAATAATCAGGCAACAACTCTTGTAGGTCTTCTTTCATGGCTGATAATTGTATGATAATTGTCCAAAATCATGCAATCTTTTAACATAAACCCAACCCTCCAAATCACTTGGACCATCAAATTTAATGTCTATAGAGCAAGATAATATTGAATGTGTCCCCCCAATTCAATGCTTCCCCGATATTGATGCCACAACTGTCCAATTTTGAAGTCCTTTTCCACATAAACTTTGAATTGGAGTGGATTTTTGTTTTCTTTTATCTAAAGCCAAAGCTCACCCATTGTCAGGTGATACATATCAATCAAAACATATAGATATATGTATCATCTTTAGTATAGTTATATTCGGGTAAATTACGTGTTTAGTACTTAAACGGGTCAAAACCGATAGTTTAGTTACTAAAATCATATAGATATATGCGTCATTTTAGTACATGTTCAAAATTTAACGTTAAATTTAAAAAAAAATGAAAATTTAAGTACTAAAACGGATCAAAACTGATAATTTAGGTATTAAATATGTAATTTACCCATTATATTATTCGTTAGATTTTGTATTGCATTTTTTTGTATTATTTATATAATATGAACTTTATTTGTCACTATCTTATTCGAATAAATTGCCCGCCTAGCTCAGTTGGTAGAGCTCAAGGCTCTTAACCTTGTGGTCGTGGGATCAAGTCTCACGGTGAGCAATTCATAATTGGAGGTCTTCCACGGAAGTTGCTCTCAACCTGACGTTGGGGGCAGCCTACTACCCTACCTCCCTCTTACCCCATTACATATGAGAATATGGTCAGCTAATTTTTTTTATTCGAATAATTTTAAACACGATAATAAATTAAAATTATGAGTAAATTACGCATTTAGTATTTAAACTATCAGTTTTGATCTGTTTTAGTACTTAATTTTTAATTTTTTTCAAAACCATGTCTAACGTTTAATTTTCATTTCATTTTAGTACCGTAACTATAACTTAACGCGTTCAGTACCTAAACTATTAGTTTTGCTCCGTTTTAGTACCTAAACTTTCAATTATTTCAAAACTTAATGTTAAATTTAGAACGAGTACTAAAATGAAACAAAAACTAAAGTTTTTAACGGTAGAGTACTAAAATGAAACAAAAACTAAATTTCAGCTATGATTTTAAAAAATTGAAAGTTTAAGTACTAAAACGGATCAAAACTAATAGTTTAAGTACTAAACGCATAATTTACCCTAAAATTATTTCTTTGAACTCCACAAGACTTGCAAGGTTAAGTCTGGGTTAAAAGTTAATCTAGATTCTTTACATATATATATACATACACGAAGACATGGAACCCAGATCTTAACAAAAAAAAAATACAGAGCTACAAGATAAATATGGAGACAAAAAGATAAGCCCTTCTGGCAATACATGGCATGGCACCACATAAATATGTTCCAAGAACTATATAATTATGTACATACAGAAAGCATCAGAGTATGGCAATAATGGCAAACATAACTGTCCCAAGAGATTAACAAAATTGGGGGAATGTGTCTTACAAACAAATTAGCCTTTCATTTATCATTAAGGCCATATAAAATAAGGACGAATCCCCCACAACAACCATCCCCAAATCCATGTCCTCCAAGGACTACCTTGTCTTGAATTGTGATAGATAGACCTGGCATTGAATTACAGTTCTTCGGATCCGAAATCCGGGGACGACGGTGAACGCGACTCTTGGTTCCGATTCCGGTGTGAATTCGGACGAAAGGAATGCTTCCTCACCTACACTTTCCATGTACACTTCTGAGAACCTACACCCTTTGCTTATTTGAAAGATTGATGCCTCTGGGACGAAAGAGAGTGCTAGGCAATGCAGAAGCCAAACCCTTTTCGCCATTTCGGCAAACGATGTGAAGAATGTTGTGTCTGGGAATTGATAGGAACTCGACATTTCTCTATTGCTCAAATTGCCAAAGAATGATGATTCCATCTGCAGAATTTGGCGAATGTTGATTTCGGTTTCATGGCTAGATATTCAGTAACTTTGATGGATTTGAGTTCTGTAAACTGATCGAAGAAGACTCGGGGATGTTTCTTCGATTCTGGTACCGAGCTGCCAAAAATGGAGAAATATGGTAGGTGGAAAGATTTGAACATTTCCCTGCAAATGAAGGACTCAAATGCGAGACATTTATCATCTTCCTTCCAATACACCACGCCTCTTTCGATCGAACTTGCGGCCGCATCGATATCCCAATCGGCCAACTTCATTTCATCGATCATCAGCCTGACAAAACTTCGAATCGACTTAACGGTTTGTTTAAGGACGGTGATGAATTGGGTGGAATTTAAACCGGAAAGATGGAGGTTGTCGAGCACGACTAACTGGCCGCTTTGGTTTAATCTCTTCTCCAGTGATCTGTTTTGCTTGTTGGATTCATCCAGTTTTTCCCGGAGAAAAATTATCTCAGACTCTTTGAGTCTCGCCTGAGATTCCAGTTTCTTTGCCGTGATTTTGAACGTCGTCGAAAGGCTTTTCAGTTCCTGGATTTCGGCTAAAGACATTGCTTGTTCTGGGGAAAAATCGTATTGTTTCTTCGAGAAACACCGCTTCAGTTCCGACAGTTTTTTCAAGTCGGAGACGATGATCTGATCGGCTCCTTGGATCCCTTCAGCATAGTAAGGAGACTGAGCCAGCTGCAACTGAGCATATCCTGCTTTAATACCCGAAACAGCAGCAAATATTTTAGCAACAATCGCTTCCAGTGCCACCTTCGTTTCACGCTCTTCATCGTGTAATCTGTCAAATTTCTGGGACAATCTCTTGCTCGTCTTACAATAATTCCATTCTTCGGTTTCCTTATACAGCTTAACCTCGTGAACGCCGTCGTCCGGGACAACCCCCGCCGCCGTCGCGTGCCGGTGAAGGACTCTCGATAAAGTTCGAGACCATTTGCTCTTCGATGGAGTAACAGCCGATGGCCTCACTGCTTCCATCCGCAAATGTAGCCTCAAACGGCGAGAGCTTCTTCGATCAACTTTAACAGGCAAGAAGGAAGGAATCAACAAAAGGCAATAAAGATCTATGAAGATGGTGACAACGATGAGGGCTTAGACGAAAAGAGAAGAAGCGGAATGATTTTAACAGGACCGAGGTCTTTAATGGGGGACCCTTTAACCTTCTTTTGAAAATTGAAAAAGAAAGGTACACTTTTTCAACAAGGCGGGAAAAAAGAGAAAGACAAGAACAACGGCAGGAGGAGGAGGAGGAGGAGGAGGAGGAGGAGGAGGAGGAGGAGGAGGAGGAAGAAGAAGAAGAAAATGGATGGAAATGAAATGATTCAATGAGATGCTCAAAAGACGCGTATAACGTTATCAAAGTTCAAAAAGCTACAACAAACTTAATATTTTATTCAAATGGTGGTATCAGAAAAAGTATATAGAGGAATAAAATAAAGAATTATTTTCCTATTATAATAAAACAGAATTTAAGTTATAAAATTAAAAATTATATTGCTATAAAATAATCACATTTTTTCAATAATATTATTATGTGATTATAATATAATATTCGTTTATGATTTTTTAGTTTTTCACAATGTGTACATATAACTAGGATGAGCATAGGTCAAGTCGGATAAGATTTTTGGTCCACCCAATTCGACTCGAAAAATATGTACCTTCCACCCAACTCGAATTCGACTCAACGTTTTGAGATAAAATTTAGACCTGACCCTGAAATAATATATTTATTAAAAATATATTTGTCCCTGCGAAATAGCAGACAAAAAGTGATTCACCAAACGCTAAATGAAGGGTAACAGTGCCTCAGTTGATGAACTACATGCATAGCATACTCATTTTAATAGTGTACTCAATCCACTAAATAACTGTCGACTTTTTTTAAAAGCTTATATATTGATATTTTTCGACGTTCTGAGTTCGTTTTTATAATATGTTTCATCAAATTCTGATCCAAAAGCTTTTGTTTAGTATTCTTATTGATTATTTAGACTTTTCTATTGCAATTATTGTTTGGAAATAAACTTATATGTGATTATTAATGATTGAAGGTGACTCGACTTTGTCCGAGCGATCATCAATGGACTCGAAACTTTCTCACTCTAGTATTACCGAATGTGGAAAACGTATAGCTTAGATTTTTCCCGCTCGGTAATCATTTATATTAATAAGAAGATGCAAAATGGCAAATAACACAATGAAGGAGTTATAGAACTCCAAAAAAGAACATCCTGCTCAATTAGATGGGAAAAATACAGTAATACTCTTGGAAGCAATGAGCAGACAAGACCAGAAGAGTTCACCAAGCTTACTACAAGTCACAATGGGGCAGAAACAATACGCTGTCAGCAGTAGTGATTGAGTGTGTTTATGTATGTTGTGTATATGAGTACTAAATATATATAATATGTTCTCTTATTTATCGTATTTGTTGATGCGATTGTCTGAGCTTGAGACTATAACTACATGTAATATACGAGTAATTGTGATTTGATATATTTACCGATGTGTGCATTTATCGTGCACCGAATCGTAATATGATTATGTGTGATTTAGCGATGTCTATTGTAATGACACTCTTCATGTATTTTATATTGGATTGAGTTTGTGAAGTATAGAATTATCGGTTTACAGGCTGATTCATCCTTATTAGATGGTAAATTCCAATTACTGAATAATAGGTTGGTTCATCCTTAACGGACGATAAATTCTAATTACCGGTTTTTGAACTACTTTAACAACAACAACAAAACCCTATTCTCATATGTAATAGAATAAGGGGGAGGTAGGATAGTAGGCTGCCCCCAACGCCAGGTTGAGAGCAGCTTCCGTGGAAGACCTCTGACAGTCAGAAAATTAAAAATAAAGATAAAATGCAATTCATGTATAAATAAATAAATAAATACATAGTTGACCAGTCTTCATATGCGCGTCTAAAATGGGAAGTAATTCCTGCAAATAAATTCCTGCATAAAAATCTCTGCATATAGACAGAAACGTAAGACCCAACTAAATCTAAAAAGAGGAAACATGAAGAGAATGATACAAAGAAGTAAACGATAACAAACTACGAGAAGGAATAAAGTCAAATGGGTAAAATTCCAATTGAACTACTTTAGTTTTACTATATCTTTGAACTACTACTGAAATTAATGCAGTAACAATACAAAGTAAAGAAAATTAGCCTTGGATTTCATAAATAAATCAATGTGAAGAATGAATAAGTTCACCATGTAATTGCTTCGAGACGTGACGGAACTATACAATACTAGACTTATGACGGTATAGTTTAACATTGAACTTACACACACCAAGGGGAAGTTTTAAAGCCTCTTCTCAAGTAACTAAAGCCACATAACAAGTGTTCTCATCATTTGTTCATCATATTGCAAGGTATATAAGCTACTATTCCTTCAGTCAAAGCCTAAGCTCACAATCCAAAGAAGCCAAGCTCACTGGCCTTCTCCTTCTCAAAAGTCTCGAAATATTGATAAATGATTGTTACAGCAAGAAGTATACCGGTTCCTGATCCAATTGCTCCCATAAGGTCTGCCAGAACTGTGAGTGCACCGATGCACATGCCTCCGAATGCAGCAGCTGTGGGAATGTAACGGTTCAGCTCTTTCTGTAAGCTTGCCTCGCGATGGCCAGGCATAACCATTTGTTGTTCCTGCGAAATAACAGACATAAAATGAATCATCAAAGGCTAAATGAAGAGTAGTGGTGCCTCAGCTGATGAACTACATGCATAGCATGCTCATTTTCCTAGTGTACTCAATCATCCCAGGACTGCAAAGTTAATTTTGGTATGAAGGCTTAAACCTTAGAAGCTTAAGGGAAAACTTGCCACATTATTTCATTAAAAAGGGCGCACACAACAAAGTACAGATTCCGCACCAAGTATAATTATAATCATAGTGTTTCGACTAATTTATAAAGTACGTAAATTTTGCTTTCTGCAAAAAAAGGTAACTCCAAGTTTTGTGCTCTTAGTTAAAACTAAAACCTACAATTATAAAGTGAAAACACAAAAGCAAGTGTACAGAAACAAAGTAAATCTAAGATGGATTTTAAGAGTAGATCACATACCCTGAGCTGCTTGGCAACATCTCTAGCAGATGACCCTGAGACTTCAATCCAAGTTTTTGAGAACAATGCACATGCTGACAACATAAACACGAGATAGAACAACGCATGAAAAGGATTGGCCGCTATATCAGCTAAGCTGCAAGATAATATAGCAAGAAGAGTCAGCATACGTTGATAAGGAAGATTCCCAAATTAAAAAGTTATTAACCTAACGAAAGTGTTAGCACTGGAGACCATGCAGGAAAAAATATACTCTATATTTTGAAAATAGTAAAGGTTCAAATCACCTCGATGGTGCAGTGATATAATATGCAAGGCCACCAACAGGAATGGATTGACCATTTGAATATTCAGATTCCTTCCACTTGCCTAAGAGATTCACAAAGAAGTTTCCACTGAACTTTCTGTACAGTAACTGCAGAGGGATACATGATTAGATGCATCATATTAAAAAGCAACAGACATAGCCGGTCATATGTATACAAGTAAACTCCAGTACCTGAGAGATGAAGTAAAGATTTGTAACAAGAGCGGAATGTAGAATGATGGGCATGTTAGAGGTGTAGAAGAGCTTGATAGGATATGAACCCTGCTGTCCACGGGCATTCTTTGACCTCACAGGCAAAACCACTCGGAACCCTTGGAAGTAGATAACGATTAGAAAAATCAAGACTGTAGCAAGCAGATTTGTCACATTTGGAAGATTCTGTCGATAAAAGGCTTCTCTGAGAGCACGAATCTTGTTATCTTTAGTTAAAAGATTATGGACAAATGCAATAACGGCTCCTTCAAACTCGGCACCTCTTCCAGCGTTAATTGTTGTGGGGCTAAATGCCTTCCAGATTATGTTTTCACTGTATATCAATCAAATCTCTTTTGAGAGTTGGCAGTTGTAATTCTACTAATGATTACATCATGGAACAACAATCAGCTACATAATATCAATAGCAAGACAATAAGAATCCTTGGTAAACTTTTTTTAGTAGATTAAGAAAGCAAAGAAAGGAATTAAAAGCTACAAATGCTCACCAGATGTTTGTCGCAATGAAAAGGGAAATTCCAGAACCCATACCATATCCTTTCTGAAGAAGTTCATCCAGACACATGACAATGATAGCAGCAAAGCAAAGCTGAAGGATGATGAGAATGGCATTTCCAACTCCAAGTTGGCCAACAGTACCATACATCCCAGAGAGAACATAGGCAACTGCCTCGCCAACGGCTATTAAGATACCCAACAATTTTTGCGCACCATTTCTGGTAAGAAAAGTACTCATCATACATAATTATACATCTTGGACACTAAAGAAGCAATTTGCAGCTTAAGAAAAATAAAAAAGCAACCAGGCTGCTTAGATAAACCTCATAGAGATAAAGCATGAACACAGGTGCATGCATGAGTAATGCACATGATGCACACCAAAAGAAGCTCTCATGCATGGAGAAAATATTACATACTCCACGAGACTTATCATAACATCATTTTAAAGCACAACCCTGAAGGACAAGAATCAAGCTGCTATCATCAGCAAAGTTCCTGATTCCACTGTCTGACAACCAGTAACCTTAAGAGAAAGTCTAATGGCAGTCATGAAGCCATCAAATATTGAACAACAGAGAGCCAACAAAAAAAGTAATCAATCTTCATTCGGTGACAATAGTTACCTGAATAATATAAAAAACAGAAATAAAGTTCACACCCTTAAAAGATACTTACAAAAGGGAACGATCTTCACGGACATTGTTGTCCACTTCAATGATTTTTGAACCAGCCAGAAGTTGCATCACCAGTCCAGACGTCACAATGGGAGTGATTCCAAGTTCCATGACAGTCCCACGACTTGAAGCGAGAATAACACGCATCCAATAGAATGGATCTGCACCAGTTGTAGAATGTATGCCATACAGTGGGAGCTGGCTACAAACCAAGAAAATGAAAAGAGAGATCACAGTGTATATGACCTTGTCTCTGAAGGGAATATTCCTGTCAGCACTCTGAACTTCAGGCAGGAATGAAAGAAAGGGTCGTACAAGATGAAGCACTCTAAATCCACTCCCCATCTTGTTTTATCCAACTGTAAAAAATAATAACATATATATTAGTTAAAACAGAACAATATTGTCAAACATCTCAAAGTAGGACGGTATCTAACAAGAAACAATGGAGAGGTAAAACACTACACACCAGCAAATTTTAATCTTTTTCAGGAACAGAACCGTTGACAAAACTTTAAGGTATATATAAACTCCTCTTTGATTACTCATTCTCATATCATAAAAAAAACAAATTGCCCCTTTCGATTTTATTTGAAAGACACAGCAGTTTCACAGTTGAAAGGAACATCAAAACAGAAATTCCATAAACATGCATGCATCAGATAGCTGTATGAGCAAGAAGCAGCAAAATCCGCTACTAAATTAAAGGAGGTTCTCCTCTCCAATAGTTTTCCAACCAATAATCTTCAATGAGCTCATCAACATCTTCACCTAAACAAGGTGTCTCAAACGATATAAAGGTTTCTCTTTTAGCTGGCCCTAAATTCTTAACAGATGCACGGGAAAAAACTACAGATTTGGAAAGTACTGAAAGGGATCTAAACTCAGAAACTTGCTTCAAATCCTCATTTCCTTAAACAACTTATCCTTAAACCAGCAAAAACCTTCCAATTTTCAATGAAATTTACAATAAAAATTTAAAAAAAAAAAGAAAAAATAAATAAATTTCCGCTATACACAGAAGACCCTACTCAATATCCATCAGCAAAATTAGATCTTTAAAAGAACAAACAAATCACCAGAAAACAAAGTGAAGCAAAAAATATGAACTGAGAATCATAATCAACATCAACATCAACAAAAACAAAGGTATATGAACAGAAATGAGGCTCACCGTACGCACTGGAAATGCAGGAATCGTAGAGTAAAGAGGTGAATTCGGAAATTCTGAGGGGAAACTGTGCTGGCTGGGTTTTAAGTAGGGTTCCGTGAACGGCTCCGTTACTGTTGGTTAAATAGAAGGAACGACGTCGGGCGAATGAGGATAAGACACGTGGACTGTGAGAGTGACGTGGTTAGGGAGGCGGCAAGTTTGACAGGGGAAATTGTCAAATTTGTCAACGGGAAGTATTGCAGTACTTGGCACGTTCATTCATTTTGGGATATTATAATCCCTAATTTGGACGTTTTTGTTAAGAAATCTGATACGCATAAATGTACTGTACCTTTATTGGATTTTTTTTACTCAAATATCGTAGAAAAGTTAATATAGAAATAAAATTTATTTTAAATTCTTTTAGATTAATATCTTCTTTATCATATAAAAAGCATGATTTTTATTATAATTTTTTTATTAGTTTAGTAAAAAAAAATAAGCTAGAATTATTTGGAAAATGACCCTAGGCCATATAAGAATATCTCGTCTTTTGAAAAAAAAACACTTAAGGACCTCGCGTTTTACAAGGCGTGAGACATTCAACGTGGAATAATTTTTCAGATAATTCAATTTAATATTTAGATGAAAGATTTCGCGTTTTACAAAACGCGAAGTCACGAGAAATTGAAGCGGCTCAAGAATTTATGGCGAGATTTATTGTAATTGAAACTAAAATTAAAAAAATAAAAGGAGAACCTAATTTAAAAAAAAAACTAAATTAAAAAATAATTTAATTTAAAAATAATAATTTTAAAAATATATCATAATTAACAAAAATCTAAATTTCAAAAAAAACTTAATCTTAAAAAAATTCTAATTTAAAAAAGAATAAAAAAAATTCTATTCTAGAAAAACCAAATTTTAAAAAATCCTAATTTTAAAAAAATCTTAATCTTAAACAAAATCCAAATTTAAAAAATATTAATTTAAAAAAATCCAAATTAAAAGAATCCTAATTTGAAAAATCTTAATCTTAAAGAAAATTCTAATTTAAAAATTATCCTAATTAAAAAAAAATCCTAATTACATATCAATACGGCTACACAATTAACTATCATATAACATGATATACAAGGTCTCAGGCCCAACAAAAATTGTATGGCCAATGGGAGGAATCATACAAAGAGTTGCGACCATAACTTAAAATGATGTAGAAATACATATCGAGAATGGTTGTAAAATTGAAAAATGTACCAGTATACGAAAGTGATCGTTTCGTAGAATGCGTGTGCCAATTCTACTGACTATTTTGGACATTTTTGCAGTGAGTTAAAGCATTCTGCGACTGCAAGTCGATGGTTCAGATCGACGACACTTAGTTGTACGACATATACACATAAATACTGTTATTTGCGGTTGCACAAGACGAAAATAGAAAAACTATTCTCATTGCGTTCGCAATAGTCAAAAAAGAAGATATAGACTCTTGAAAATTCTTCCTTAAGAACTTATGAAGATATGTTCTATCACATGTTATGTGTGATAGACATGATGGGATATGTCTTATTTCTGACAGAGATATATAGATCAAATAGGCAATCCAGCGTATGTGGCAGTCTTAACAACCTCTCTATATTTATTAGCGGTATTGTTTATACTATATTGCTGCAAATTATTTGCTAAAGTTCAAGAGTGAAGATGGACGCCTAATGGTGCTTCAAATAAGTACGTCTTTCACTCTTTTGGGTTTAAGTTATATTTTCATTTATTATTTCTAATTAACTATTTCATTTTTAATGGATAGGTCACACGCATTCCGTACGTGAGGTTGAGGAGATGCTTTAAGAAGGGAAAGGAAAAAATTTACAAGGCTATAACTACCTTGCTAAAATCCCAAATGAGAAATGGCTTCGCTCATTTGATGGGGTAAATGATATGGTCACATGACAACGAACTTGACTAAGACAATCAACTCATAACTGAAGAGAGCGCAACATTTTCCTATTACTTTCGTTGTCAAAACGACATATTATTAGTTGGCAACCTTTTTTGCAATCTTGAGAAAGCAAGCAATTGTTCGGATGTCAAGTGGCTACATAATCTACCCAGACCTCCGCACAAAATCTCAAATATTTGTGTAGCATTCAAATGCAATGAATGTGACATGAGTCTCTCGCGAACAAAATAAATTTTGTGTTTCAGAATATTTGAGGTCATTGGAAAACATACAACACAACACATATGTGGTTAATATACGAAAAAAAACCTACGAATGCGAAGTCTTCTAAACATTCAAATACACACGTGTGCAAGTCATTGCTGCTTGTTCTTTTGTACTGATTCACTACATAATATTCATTGATCCGATATGCTTACTTGAAACCGTATTCAAGGTTTATCGACATGAGTTTTTTCCCATTGGAAATGAAGTTGATCCAGATGAAGTTGATGATAAACCTACAATATGACCACATTATGCACTACGGCGCGAAGAAAAAGGATCGTCCACGATTAACACAGATTTATTGTGACGATGATTTGATTGAACATCGAGAAAGAACCGGAAAATTGAAACTATGCACTATCTGTAGTAATCTTGGACACATGAAGAATAAATGCCCTATTTGGTCAGACCCTCGTATCGATTAATTGTGTTTTTTTATTATACTACTACTTTTATAATTAACAAAATATATTCGTTAGTTTTTAATTTCTTTTGGTTTCAAACTAAGCTTTGAAACCATTTTCAATGCAATTTTTACCTCACTTATAATATCTCGTATGTGTCGGTATTAGCCTCAACTGAAACATATAAGTTGCAATACTACGACTCTAAACTTAAAAATTATAAAAAATTTCTTATTATCTTCCCGAAAATACCCATTGAACATGCATATCAAGCCATTTTAGTTTGTTCTTCATGCACAATACAAAGCTTTGGAACCATTTCAATGCGATTTTTACCACGTTTACAATATCTTGTATGTGCCAATATTAGCCTCAACTGAAAGATAAGTTTCAATACTAAGCCTCTAATCTTATAAATTACGAAATTTTTTCCAATTTTCAACTCGAGAAAACACCTCGAATATGCCTATAAGATCTTGTATAGTGTGTTGGAAATGCATAAAACTCGCGCTTGCAGAACTCGAGATCCATATTAAAAATCCCGCGATAAATTCAATATCTCATGGACTTCATGTCTTGCAGAACGCGAGGTCGTTTATCCAAATATTAAATTGAGTTATCTGAAAAGTTATTTTATGTCAGATGGATCTCGTACCCTACAAAACACAATGTTGTTTAAACTTTTTTTTTTGCAAAAGGCGAGGTGGACCATTTGAGGTTATTTTTTCAAATAATTTTGGATAGGGGGGAATTTTTGTAATAAAATTTAATATGCATATTAAGCTTCCCGTTGGACATGCATATCAAGTTATTTTAGCTTGTTCTTTATGCACAATACCTAGCTTTGGAACCATTTCAATGCGATTTTTACCACGTTTACAATGTCTTGTATATGCAGATATTAGCCTCAACTGAAAGATAAGTTTTAATACTAAGTCTCTAATCTTATAAATTACGAAAATTTTCCAATTTCCAACCCGAGAAAACACCTCGAATATGCCTATAAGCTCTTGTATCGTGTGCTAGAAATGCATAAAACTCACGCCTGTAGAACTCGAGGTCCATATTAAAAATCCCGCGATAAATTCAATATCTCGTGGACCTCAAGTCTTGTAGAACACGAGATCATTTATCCAAATATTAAATTGGGTTATCTGAAAAATTCTTTTATGTCGGATGGATGGTTTTACCTCTACAAAGGCACAAGGCGTGCGTTGTTTACATGACAATAATGAGCACAAACTAAATTAAAATAATGAAAAAAAAGGAGAAATGAAAAATATAAAAAATATATGAACTTTGTCAAAAATAAATAAATATTTACAATCTATGTCGAAGACACATAATTACACGAGTTAAATAATGATGACGACAAAAACCCCACAAAAGCGGGTGTCTTATAATGTGCGTTGTTTACATGACAATAATATGAGCACAAACTAAATTAAAATAATGAAAAAAAAGGAGAAATGAAAAATATAAAAAATATATGAACTTTGTCAAAAATAAATAAATATTTACAATCTATGTCGAAGACACATAATTACACGAGTTAAATAATGATGACGACACACATATTTTTTATGTCCCATAATTTCTGTTTTATATTGATAATGCACATAGTTTTGATAGATATATTTAATCAAGAAAAATGATAAAATTATATTTAAAAGTTGATTGATAAATTTGACATATTTGTCTTTATATGTGTAAAAGAGTGAGATATATAAGAGTAAAAAATGAAATATAAATGTTATTTTTGTTAACTTTTTTAATAGAACATTTTGGATGAGACAATTTTAAAAATCAGAGAAGACGCTTTTGGTGGGACAGAGAGAATATTAATTTTATCTTTAATCACTTAATAAATATATGTTTAAAATGATATATTTAAACACTTGAAAATCTCATATATCTAAAGAATGTAGGATTTGAAAATTTTATTAAAATTTTCAAGTGTTTAAATATAATCTTTTAAACATGCGTTTATTGAGTGAATAACAATAAGACTAATACACTAGTCATCGTTACCGCTATATTTATGCTCGTACAAATGTATATTTTTGACATACACAGTACATATTTATTCTTTTTTAGATAAAATTTATATAATTTTAAGACTTCTTATATATTTAAAGACAAAGATAACAACATGAATTATAGTTTAAGTATATGGTTCAATTAAAATAAATAAATACCTAATTAAAAGAAATAAATATAACTTCAGGGCTTCCTATACATTTAAGCGTTATCAAAAATGGGAAAAAAGTTTTGAGGACTTAATTGTTAGAAATTAAAGCTAAATGTATTTGATTTGTGAAGTTAAAACTTAAAAGGATAAAATAAATGATTGGATGCCCAAGAAAAAAGTTAGAAAAATTATTAATAATATAAAAGCGGAAAGTAAAGTCATGAAGAAGGAAGATGATAGCCAACCACCTCTCTCAATCGATTCACGATTATTATATTTATATATTTTCTCCTTTTATTACATAATTATTTACTCAATCATCGATCAAATTTCTCCTTTAATTCAACTCACAGGAAAACCGCAGCCTTTTTATCACCGGAGCACATTTCTTCTCCTTTTCTCTCTTCTCAGAACAAACTTTGACTTCAATCAAATTTCAACGGACAAGAATTTGCTCTGCAAAAGAACAGAAATTTCCTTTTTTGGGTTTTGGAAATTGTGGGATTTTGATCTGGGGTTTTAGAAGAGAAGCAGAATGGGATGTGCAGGATCGACGCCGGCCAAAGGAGACGGTGAGGCTATTTTACTTTGTTTGCTTTGGTTTTTTCTTCTTGTTTGGTTGCTATGAAAATCGTCGGGAAAGTTGGAAGCTTAAAGAACAATGACAATTGACTACATCTGTGAATTGTTTGAGCTCGAGAAAACATTGAGCTAAACTAGTCAAATTCTAGATTGACCGGTAAAAGTTTCTGATATTTTCTAAGCAGCTAAAAGGCTGCCGCTTGAATTTCGTTTACTTGTTAATTTTTGTTTCAGAAAAAAAGGGAAAAGGCAAATGGGTCTGAGAGTTGCTAAATTTGGAATGATTATTTGAATGTTTGATCATTAGCTTGCTATTAGTACTTAATTCGTTTCCCAGCTGTTCTGAATTTTGTAACGTTTTCCATTCAGCTTTCAATAAAGAAATATGGCGTTTCTGGAGTTGCAAGAAACTGCATTCTTAATTTGTTTATACTCTACTATTTTGCTTTTGTATTGAGGATTCAATATTTGAAAATTTGGAGATTCATGATCAAATTATGCAACAAAAAGAGGAAGAAGAATAAGGAGGAGGAGTAAAAGGTCTTCGCTGCATGAAATGGGCTATATTTAATTATATTTTTCATTCATGTTATCGTCATATGTATATCGGTGGATCAGCTTAGCATAATTCATAATCATATAGGAAACTTTGTTTCGGTCCAAAGAAGGTCTCGGTTTGGTGTGAGGAGAAGGGATTGTGGATGTTGGATTCTGATCTGGAACTTGCTGAATGCCACCACTTAATGGTGGCTATATGAATCGGTTGAATTAAGCTCCGCATTCTTATTATGTGGGAAAATTTTATCCTTGTAGTCTGAGCTCCAAGCATGCTATCTTCAAAACAAGTAGTGCTTGTGTATCTGGGTGGTTAGTTTCTTGTTACCATCTGTTAATTAATTAACTAATTCTTCCTGGTAAACATGGAATACGAACTCACGCTTTTAGATTTGCATTTGAAGTTTATGTGTAGTAAATGATACAGTGAACTCTTTTGGATCCAATAGGGAATGTGAAAAAGATCCGGAAGCCAAAACCTTGGAAACATCCTCAGCCGATAACAAAGTCTCAACTTGTGCAGATGCGTGAAGAGTTTTGGGACACTGCACCTCATTATGGTGGAAGGAAAGGTAATTGCTGCCTATAACATATAACCACTATTGACTCTGTTGCTGGAAATCAACTGTTAGGTTTCTATGCATAAGATTACAAGTATCTATCCATGATTATCAATTTTGTAGGTGAGAAGAAATTTTGTTGATCTTGAGTTGACCAAATAGAAAAAACTGAGTGAATGATGATCTTATAAGGGCAACTAACCACCAATATGCTTAGCTAGTTATGCGGGGATCTGTTTTCATTGGAAAACTGAATCAGACTGAATTGATCTATGTCCTTTCAAGTTGGTTCTGAAGTCAGACCCTGGATTGTAAATATAAAATTATAACTTATATACTTGGATTCATGCAATGATGTGTAGTATTGTACATCCATTAAGCCCCTTGTCCCTCATATGTAACGTTAAGAGCTTGGATTATCTGAAATATTACTTAAGAATGCATGGTAATCCACTGAAAATAAGACCCATAAGGAAAATAGAAGAAAAACTGAGACAGAGACAGAGACATGAATGAACAGATAAAAATCATCTTGTGATTTTAGTTAATTTTGCTTGCTTTAGCTGTTTTTATTTTTATTTTTTAGGCTTAAGGATCACTTTTGCCCCTGTAGTAGACCCAAATTATCATTTTTGCCCCTATGGTATTTTCGCACCAATTTAGCCCTCGAAGTTGCTCGATTGCATCAATGTTTAAAATATTTACTATTGTTTAGGGGTAGAGTTTTGGGTTTAGGATTTACGATTTTAAGTTAGGGTTTAGGGTATAGGACGATATAATTAAACAACTTTGAGGGCTAAATTGATGCGGAAATACTGTAGGGGCGAAAATTATAAATTGGGTCTACTACAGGGGCAAAAGTGATCTTTAAGCCTATTTTTTTCGTGATGCGAAATTTAGACCAATATTGGAACTCAAACCAGTCCATTAAAACATGAATTTTGAGAGGGTTAAACTATACGGTAAAGATAACTTGTTTTAGTGTTGATTGACGAAAGTAGAGTTATTAATGGGAACTAAAGGTCTCATTAGAAGGTTCTCCGTGTATGTGATTGTAAAACTAAACATTGACATTTAGGAGATTCTGATAGCAGTGTCAATTCCCTTCCCTGTTAAATACACAGGCAGAGTAAGTTGTGCCGAGTGAAAGATGACAGTTTATAACTCTAATGTCACTTATGTTTTAGGAAAACATACTTTTTAGTTGCACTTACTTTAATCAAAATCAGGTCTTACTGAGAGCTTACAATGAGTTTTGAAAATCACTAGACTAAGTACGAACTCTTAGTACTCGGTGACAGCAGTTGAGATTCAATTGTTGACTATGATTTCAAGATGGATGAATGTCTTCCAAGGGAGGAAAATACAGAAATGGGATATGATTTTAAAAGAAATCAAAGAAAAGAATCGGAGAAACGAAGGGGAGAGTTTAAAAGCAATGGAGAAGAACAGAGAGAACCAAGGAAGAAACTTCAAACAATAAAATGATTTTAAAAACAATTAGGAGTAAATATCACATGCTGTACGTCTTAAATTTCTTTTCTCAACAAGAATTCTGGTTTCTTTGCTAAAATGCTGTGTAGTTTTACTGTAGAATCGAAACATTAGAAGTTTATGATTGAAAGTTAATTGAACAAGTATGGCTTTCTGAATAACCTTCTGCTTCTGGTAAAGCATTTTTACTTTTAACAAATAACCTTCTACTTCTCGTAAATGTCAACTTCCTTGACACTAGAGATCTGGGATGCACTTCGAGCTGTTGCTGAAGCTGATTTAACCCTTGCTCAAGCTATTGTGGATAGTGCAGGGGTCATAGTGCAATCTGCTGATTTAACTGTCTGCTACGACGAAAGAGGTAAATCTACTTTGTTGAATCGAACTTCGATAAATGATTAACCTTTTGAGCCTTCCTTCACCTCTACGATTCAACCTCCTTGAAAATATTTAACTTAGCAAACATCACATTTTCTATCTTCAAATTTCTTCCAACTTTATCAACTCTCTTTTACAGGTGCCAAGTATGAACTACCGAAGTATGTTTTGAGTGAGCCAACCAACTTGATCCGAGAGAGTTGAAGATAGAGAGAATACAGAATGCAATGCATGCAGAGGTTGAATGTAAATCATGTACATTCATCTTCTTTGAAACCCTTTATAAACGTTAGGACTGCTCGTTTTTGTTCCGGTTTAACTTATGTTTACTTTTGATGTTCACTAGGTTGCTGTAAGTTTCTCTGATGAAAACGATAACATTGGTTTGAATCAAGAAAGATGTCACAGTTTTCCTCTGGGCATTGATGGCAAAAGGTTGTTTATTAGGCTTCTAATGTAGAAATGGTTGTCGTTTGACCTTGTTTGAACTTGGAAGACTGTATAACATTTTAACAAAACGAATTAAGTATACTGATTCGAATCACAGGTAATTCTGCATACATAAGGACTCAAACTATAATATTTTAAATCAACTCGAGTTAAAATATCTACAACTCGATTTCTGTGCCCTTCAAGCGACTTTTGGGTAAAGTCATGAAGATGTAGACAAAGCATGTGGGCTCTCAAGCATTACAACGAAGGTCTTGTGACATTAAGTACGTAACGAATTCTAGGACCATAAAATTTATGGGTTAAAATGTATTTGTAATTCTAGGACCATGAAATGTACTTGTAGTTAATGTATTTTAGTCTAAAATATTTCTAAATTTATATTAAACCAACCATTAATTAAATTAAAATGTTAGGTTAAATACTCTTTATGATCCTATAAATTTATAAAGGAAGTGGATTCATCCATCATTTCCAAAAATGTAACTTAGTCTATATACCTTTTAAAAGTAAACAAGTAGAGATAATTTAGGATTATATTCAAAACAATTACTGAAATAATATAAAATTATTAAAATTAATAAATGAAAACTCAATTAAATTCTCTAAAATTTTGAATAAAACTATTAAGAATTTGTAAAGAGAAAAAAAATAAAGGAGTGTTTAAAATTTGAAAAATGAAAAAAAATAAAGAAAATAAAAAATCTCCAAAACAAATATTATCTTTCAAGAATTAAAATATGAAAATACATTTAAATAAAGTGAAAATATCGAACATAAAATTAGTACGATTATAAAAGATGTTTACAACGAAAATAATTATAGTAAGTAATTGTTCGAAAATAAGACTTTAAAGAAAATATTATTTTTTATTATTATTAAAATTACTTAATAGATTATTGGAAACAATTTATTACATTTAAACTAAAATTAATGTAATTAAAGAGTTTGAAAGAACGGATACATCGCAACCGATCACAACCACGTAGCCGTCGCAAGATATTGATATAGTTTGTTTTCTTTTTAATAATAGCAACTGGATTTTATTAATAATGGAAGGAATCAAAATTACAATACATTGAAGTATAGAGAGAAATCTGGAGACGATATTCACAAAAATACTCATACAAAAGTAAAATATTAAACCTAAATATACGAAGAAAAATAAAACATTCCATCGAGAACGACGATCAACATCAAAATCCAATAACCTTCATAAAAACTCATTGTCTCTGTCGAACGAGACACTTTAGGAAGTGATAAAGGAGTGATGGGCGAATCAATGGTCATAGTTTTCCTCTGGGCATGGACAGGCAAAGGTTGTTTATTAGGCTTTTGATGTAGAAATGGTGGTTGTTTTGAGCCTTGTCTGAACTTGGAAGATTATGTATAACATTTTAACAAAGCGAATTAAGTATATCTAATTGAATCGAACTGTGCACTCTCTGATCACTTGGCTGGTTTACTGAGGATTTTTGGTCTGAAATTTAAAGTTTGTTGATTGAAAATTTGTGTTGAATCCTGGAAAGAATTATTCAGTAAGGCACTGCTCTTCATTCCAAAATGAGAATTAGAAAAACTACACAAAATAGCACAACCTGTTGGTGGCATTTAGACAGAAATAATAAAAAAATTGAAAGAAAAGCAAGCATTAAATATAAGAGCTAGGTTTTGATCCTAAGACACTTGGGTTATGAGCCCACCGCACTTGTACTCCACTAAATTTAACTAACACAAATTAAGTGATTTTCGTAGTAAAAGAATTATTGTAATTTTTTTTAGGATTTCGGAGTTGAGTATCATAAATATCAGATGTGTAAATTTTTAATGTCGAAAGGTTGAGAGTTGTCTTTGAACATATATTATATTGTAATTAATTTAATAAAAAAACTAAATTTAAATAAAACGTGACCCGTTTCTTTAAAGATTATTTTAATACCGACAATTGTTTATTTAAATCATTTTAATATACTTTTTTTTTATTTTACAGTTCCATATGCGCGTGTGAATCTTCTACTTTTTTTTTATTTCTTTACCACATAAATATTGTAACGGTTGATAATTGAAAATGTTGATCTAAAGAATATTTTATTTTTATTTTTTAAGTAAGAAGACTATATTAAAAAAAATAATATAAGAATCACATTGATTTTTTTTAAAGTATAATTTTTTAATACTTTTTTTATCTTAAAATTAAATAATATATATGACTTTGAAAAAAAATAAGTGGTCAAAACGGGACAAACATAATAATCGAGGTACTAAAGATGTCACATACACAAACCACGTTTGCGGAGCATGATTGAACAAAAGAAGTTAACTTTCACCTGAATCAATTACTTGACCAGTCTCCCTCAGCTTTACAGCCTAATGGATACGAATTTGGTAGAACATGTTGTGAAGGAGCAGCAACGTATTGACCACAACCCCCACGCCGTTCATACACCCCACCTGATATTAAAAATTATTTTGTTAAGCTAATCGATTATTAAAAGTTATAAAATAATTATTTGATTATTTATTTGTTTTAGACTTATCGTTTTCATTAAAAAATGATGACAGTCTAAGATGGACGTTAACATGTTGATTAACATACGATAGTCGTTTGAGATTTTAAGACATGATTTTATCAAGTCATATTCAGTAAGTTAATGTTTAACTTAGATTACCGTCAAATTAAAAAAAAAACGAGTTTGAAACATATTTAAATTATAAAGCATTTGAAGATTTGATTTGTGGGAATTATTTAGTTTATTAAAGATCAAACTGAAAAATTATAAAATTATTATTATAAATTAAAAGAATAAAATATATAAAATTTGATAATTAAATGTTTTTATTATACTAATTATTAAATTAGAAGGTCATCACCCATTAGAAATTAATAACATAAAATGATAATAACGATTATTCTAGCGATGGAAATATAATATTTTAAAGTCTAGGTGAAAAAAATATAATCTTATCAATAGTCCAATGATTATGGGTGTAGTTTACCCTGTAATTAATCTATCAAACAATTGCATGCATTGGCATCCGATTTAAGTTAGGGGTGACAAGAGACTTGAACTCGAAGTGTTTTGACATGTCTTGATTATATCGGGTTGGATTCTTTTAAAATATATTTGAAGTTAGGTCGGATTTAGTCGGCTTTTTAGAGATTATGTTTGAGTTGGATCGGATTTGAGTTCAAGTCTTTATTGTATAATGATCTGACGGCCAAAAAGCTTAAGTTGTGAACCAGGCAGTGGCTCTAAGAATCTGAGGGAAACTTCGTTACCTTCATGCAAGGATTGATCTCCTTCCCTTTGAATATTCCTGGAACTGCCTATCACAAATGTTTACAGGGAAGGGAAAATGTAATGAAAATTCTAAAAAAGCTGCTAAACGAAAGGCGGGCGGCAATGCGTGGGAAGAACCAAGTCGACTTCTTCGATTTTGTCCTTGAAGAACTTGAGAAAGAGGGAACAATCTTAACAGAAGCAATCGCTTTGGATTTGATGTCCATTCTACTATTTGCTAGTTTCGAAACAACGTCCTTTGCTCTAACAATGGCAGTAAAATTCCTCTCCGACCACCCTTCAGTTCTGGAAAGGCTAAGGGTTAAATCATTCCTAAATCTGCCAAAAAAAATGAACTTAAACTAACCAACTTTTCAGGAAGAACATGAAGCAATTCTACGAAGCAGGAAAAATACAGACTCTGAACTTACATGGAAAGAATATAAATCCATGACATACACATTCCAGGAGAAAATTTCGTCCTTTGATCGTATATAGGTTTTGTTTCCATACTGACAAAGTGTAAGTTGCAGTTCATCAATGAAACCATTAGACTTGCAAATATAGCGCCGCGATTTTCAGTAAAGCACTAAGGGTGCGTTTGGTTCACGGAATATAAGATTACCTATGGGAATGTAAGATTACCAAGGAATAGCATTACTGAGAATGTTGTATTTTGTGTTTGGTTGGCTTAGCAGGAATGTAAGATTACCGTGTTTGGTTAAAGGAATAAAAGATTATTGGAATGTATATTTGACCAAATTGTCCTAATTATATATTTGTGTAATATTACAAGTTGGAAATATTTATATATTTATTTAAAAAAATTAAATTCATAATATTTATATATTTTTTACAAAATTAAAAATAAAAAAAAAGTTTAATGAAAGGGTAAAATTTTATTTTAACCCTTGAACTTCATATAAAATTTTAATTATAGATTTTTTTTGTAAATCTAAAATAATTTAAGGATAAATTTGTAATTTAACCTTCGTAAAATTTTTATTATTCGATTACAGAATAAATATATTTTTGAAAAAAATTAAAAATTTAAGGGCATTTTAGTCCAAAACGCCGGTAATCCAACAATACCTAAGGAAAGGGAGGTAATGACATTCCCGGTAATATACCCCAAAAAATCCACTATTGGTAATCTTACATTACCGGGAATAGGATTCCCGGGCTAACCAAACGGGGGAATGTGGATTCCATTCCCATGGGAATCCCACATTCCCCTATCCAAACACCCCCTAAGAGAAATCGAATTCAAAGGTATGCTTTGGGATCCATTTTTTGAACAGTTTAAGAAAGCTATAATAACATCAAATTTGGTGATAGTATGCTGCTGCAGGATATACCATTCTGGCCGGTTGGGCCGTAATGGTGAGTCCACCAGCTGTGCCCTTGACCTTTAATCAATCAAGATGGGAGGTGGGTTAATAGCATACTGGAAATTCCATCCACTTACCCAATTATTTTACCTTGAAAACTCACTTGTTTCACTGCAGCAAGGGGAAATCAATGAAGCCTCGAAGAATTTCATGGCATTCGGCGGTGGCATGAGATTCTGCATAGGAGCAGACTTCGCTGGTGCAGATGGCTGTGTTTCTGCATTGCCCGGTTACCAAGTACAGGTAAGAGCAAATTACAAGATGTTTGTTTCTACGCCAAGCAATATCGGACTCGTCTAAATCGTCGAGCCTTTCATGTGGGAACCGATAGAAGGCGGAAACACAGTCCGAACTCCAGGTTTACAGTTTCCGGAAGGCTTTCACATACGGCTCATGGAGAAAACTAGAATGGAGCAACACAAGCACTGCACTTCATAATGCAACAATAAGGCCATTACTTGCAGTCTTATTAGAAAGAAAGAATAACCTATTAAATATACAGCCAAGGGAAACCAAATACACTAGTATTACTAAACTAAGCATATCTATGATAGTTGAAGTAAATAAAAGCCCCTTCTACTCAACAAAGCATGCTGCTTCAACTGTTGATTGAGCAAAAATGCTTTGCTTCTTTGAATTTAGATTTGTAGCTTTTATAAAGCATATTCCAAATATGAAGTTCTTTTTATAACAATAAGCTTTTTTTATTAATCTGGATACATATAAGGTATTATTTGTTCATAGATAACTCTCTACTATTTGAAATAACAATTTCTTTATTATCAAGGTCGCTTAGTTCATGCTTATAACAATAAGGTTACTCGAATTTTAATGTCGGGCCATATAACTTTTAAATAAAACAACCAACCAACCAAGCTTCTATAAACTTTCTCGTCAAAGTTGCTAGAACCAACCATGCACGAAGACGGTAGGACTAGAAACATGGACTCAAAAAACCCTAAGAAAATACCTTGAGGGGATGTTTGGTTCCCATGGGAATCCCACATTCCCCGTTTGGTTATCCGAGAATGTTATTCTCGGTAACGTTTTATTACTAAAAGTGGATTTTTTTTTTGTATATTACCGGGAATGTCATTACTCCCATTCCCTTAGGTATTGTTGGATTACCGACGTTTTGGACTAAAATGCCCTTAATTTTTTTGTCAAAAATATATAATTCTTCTGTCATTGAATAATAAAAATTCTACGAAGTTTAAATTACAAATTTATCCTTAAACTATTTTAGAGTTACAAAAAAATCTATAATTAAAATTTTATATGAAGTTCAGGGGTTAAAATAAAATTTTACCCTTTCATTAAACCTTTTTATATTTTCAATTTTGTAAAAAAATTATATAAATTTTATAAATTTAAATTTTTAAAGAAAATATATAAATATTTTCCAACTTGTTAAAAAACAAATATATAATAAGGACAATTTGGTCAAATATACATTCCAATAATCTTTTATTCCTTTAACCAAACAAGGTAATCTTACATTCCTGTTAAATCAACCAAACACAAAATATAACATTCTCATTAATCTTATTCCCTGGTAATCTTTTATTCCCACTGGTAATCTCACATTCTGTGAACCAAACGCACCCTGAAAGTTCAATGCTCAAAAAATGATTTTTGGGATAGTTTAGTGACCATTTTTTAAATTTACCCATAAGTAGCAGTGGCAAAGTTGTAGATCGCAAAGAGATCAAGGGCAATTGTATATAGTCATTGCAGTTTTAGCTGACCACCTCGCAAATCCGTGTTAATTTCAAGCGCCACCAAAAAACCATTTGCAGTTTCCCGGACTGTTTACGGTTCACCCGTTAACCCGCCGATCCGAATCCACTTCCATCTAGATCTCAATCAAATCTGCTTCTACACTTCCCCACCAATTCACCCGTCAGTAAACGCCGGTGGTTTGTATCTCCGACCGTCGATCTGAAATTTCGAAACTAAAGATCCTTCTCCGATCATTTACGTTTGAAAGGCCGTCGTTGCAGCAGAAAATCATATTTTTTTACTCACCTTTTTCTCGACTCATCATACACAGGATTCCTATTGTTTTTCTTTGATTTTTTATTAATTTTAATCAAATTATATCATTCGTTTTTCCTTTTTAACCAGAAATTAAAATTTTTTGGAAATTTTTTATACTTCTAGCATCGATTTTTCTTTCCTTTGATTTGAAATGACGTCGGGGACGAGGCTATCGACATGGGAAGAAAGAGAGAATAACGAGCGGAGAGAGCGGCGGAGGAGAGCAATAGCAGCAAAGATCTTCGCCGGATTTCGGATGCACGATAACTATAAGCTTCCGAAGCACTGCGATAACAATGAAGTTCTAAGAGCTCGTTGGACAGTCGAACGCGATGGCACACTTATCGTAAGGTAAATTACTATCATCACCTTAACTTTTATTTTTGTTTTATGGTAAATTACACGTTTACTGATTAAATTTTACTCTCTTTCTTATTTCATTCACTATATTTTCATTTTTCTAATTTACTTGTCAAATTTTAGACATTAAATTTTTTTAATGGGTCTGTTTGTTTGCCGTAATTGGAATTACGTAATTAGTTTTTCCCGAATTCCCGTGTTTGTTTCACGTAATTCGTTTTCTAGAAAATGTTTTCCCGTGTTTGTTTCACGTAATTTGTTTTCCGGAACGTAATTCATTTTCCTAGTAACAAAATTTCCTTTGTGTTTTCTGGAAAATGACTTATAGATTCATTTTCCGTAAGTTATTTTTCAAACTTTTCACTTCAAATAATAAATACTCAAAATAATTTTATTTTATAAATTTAATATTAATAAAATATTTTAATATAATTTTCATCAAAATATTATTTATTTATTTATTATATTTATAATATAAATAATATTTTAATATTATATAAAATAAGCAATTATATTATAATAATATAAGATATTATATATTTATTTTAATAATATATAATAATTTTTTTTTATATTTAATAATGAATAATATTATTTATATATTTAAATAATATTTTAATAAAGATATTTAAAATATAATAATTAATATTTTAAAATATAATATATAACTATTATTTTAATAAATAATTAATATAATTTATATTATTTTTATTTCACTAAAATATACAAAAATTAATATTTTTATTTCACTAAAATATACAAAAATTAATATTTTTATTAATAAAATTATAAAAATACTATTTAATAATAAATAAATTATTTTTAATAATAAATAAGTTTTATGATAAATAATATTATTTATTGTATTTAATATTTCTAATAAATAATTTTTAAAAAACTCTTCAACTAGTGAAAAAAATGTTTAAATAACATCTTCCAAACATCATAAAATGTTTTTCATATGTTTTTCAGAAAAATATAATTCATTTTACGTAAAATATTTCCGGAAAACGTTTTCGAGAAATATAATTCATTTTACAGAATTCAAATTCAAGTAATTCATTTTCCAGTAATTCATTTTCCAGTAATTCAAGTTTCAGTAATTCAAATTCCAGTAATTCATTTTCCGGAAAACCAATTACAGCCAAACAAACGGATCCTCTATTGTTAATTTTCTAACAACGTGAATTAAATAAATAATTTTTTAAGATAAATAATAAAAATTAAAAGTAGGGTAAATAATTTTTTAATCGTGGGCAAATTACACGATGTCGGCGTCTGTGAAACTTGTTCAAGCACAGACCACCAAAGAATATTAATGGCTAACATTAAAATCATCTTTCCCACTCCAGAGCTTTTCTCGTTGGAGACTAGATCAGTTAAGAATCTCCACTCTTTAGAGTTGGGTGGTGGTCGACGGGTTTGGAGTTGGGGTTGAGATTAAAATTTAATAATTTTAATTTTATTTTATTTTTAAATCTTATTTGGCATAAAAATATTAATAAAAGAATCCCATCATGCAGTTGTTATTAAGTAAATGGTCGAGTAATAAAAAAAATACAATGTCTAAAGTTTAATAAGTAAATTGAAAATTTTAAAAATATTAAAAAAATTAAAAATAATAAAAAGAGTAAATTATCCTATTTTTTTCGTTGATGTTATATTGAAAATGCAAGTATTTAATTAAAAGAACTCAGCATCATTCTCATTCTTTTTCCCAGTAACATTCTCTTTAAAACATTTATATCAATTCCAATATTTATATTAAAAACTAAACTTAAATAACAAATGACTTATTATTTTAATATATTTTTTTAATATCTATCCTTTAGAAACTTCATTTTTATCTTCTTTAGCTTTGTCACAATCTCTTTCATATCATTCCTCTCATCTGGTAACTCTGCTGAACAATCTAAGCCGACTTGCAAAATGGACAAGGCACAGTCGTTGGCTGCTGAACGTTCCCTCCCATTAGCGCTAATCAAGTTCATGTCTACAACTTGATCTAGCGGAGTTGATATCGACTCTTTCACCCAACTCTTCAAGCTTCTTTCTCCTGCGAACATTTCGTCGGTAGGCTTTTTGCTCGCGACGGTTTCCATCAAAAGAATACCAAAACTATACACGTCGCCTTTTGTCGAAACGATTCCATCTATTCCATACTCTATGTATGGATTTATAAGAACATCATGGATAATGAATGATCATGATAGTGAATAACAAGTTCAATAAATACAGTAGCGTTAGAAATAATATCACCTGGTGCCATGTACCCGACCGTTGCCATCGTCATGGTTTGGATCATCGAGTCCTCGTTGCATAAGAGTTTTGCAATTCCGAAATCACTCAAATGTGCAACCATATCTTCATCTAATAGAACATTGCTGGGTTTCAAATCGCAGTGAACGATGGGTGTTTCATTACCGTGGTGGAGATACTCCAGAGCGGATGCAATATCTATCATTATGTTTAACCTTTGTAGGATATCCAGAAAATGGTTATTGGAATACAACCATTTATCAAGACTCCCATTAGGGATGAACTCAAGCACTAAGGCTTTGAAATCAGAATCATTAGAGCAGCTACTAATGACTTTGATTAAATTCCGGTGACGAATATTGCGGAGAACTTCACATTCGACATCGAAGCTCTTAAAAGCTCCTTCTAACTCTAACTTGAAGACCTTTACCGCAAATGTTATCCCATCTGAGAGAGTCCCGTGGTATACAGAACCATAGCTTCCACTGCCAAGCAATTTGCTTTGGCTGAATCCATCAGTAGCTCGAAGAAGCTCTTGGTATGAAATTCGTTTCCAGGTTCCTAAAGGTAACAAGTCTTCCTGAGTTGGCAATTTGTCTTTCCTCCTCCTACCTCGCAAGATAATGATAATTATAGCCACCACCAAAAGTGCAGAGGCAATTGGCAGTGCTACATATAGTATGAGCTTAGTTCTTGCCTTGGAATTCCTAAGGGGTTTAGTTTTGCAGCTCCGAACATGAAGTCGAGGTGCACCACACAATGCTTTGTTCCCCTTAAATGATTCCATCGAGTAGCTTCCAAATGATCCTCCTTCGGGAATTTTCCCTTCAAGCCTATTGAAAGAGACATTGAAATGTTTGAGATAACGGAGTTTTTCCAGGGACTTGGGAATCTCTCCAGACAGATTATTTCTTGACAAGTCCAAGAACTCCAAACTCAACATCTCGCCAAATGACTCGGGAATCGGACCTGTGATTCGATTATTGGATAAGGAAAAATAAGTGAGATCCTTGAGATCTGCAACTACAGTTGGGATATCACTCGAGAACTGATTGTTGGACAGGTCCATACTAATCAAAACCTTCCACTTTCCAAAGGCAATTGGAAGTGGACCACTTAGAGAATTTGACGATAAGTTGAGGATGAGTAGATCGGTAAGGCTTGTGAAGGTTGAAGGTATAGAGGAAGAAAACATATTGGAGCCTAAAATCAGGTTCCTCAAAGAAATGAGATTACCCAAGCAAGCTGGTATCGGTCCAGACAATTTGTTATTCGTCAAGGATAAGAAAGCCAGCTTGTTTAGACGACATAACTCGAATGGGATGGATCCTTCTAAGTTATTGTCCTGAAGAGAAAGACCCTGCAACTCTTTTAATCTTCCAATTGTAGTAGGAATGGATCCTGTCAATTTATTGCCGGCTAGGTGGACACTTATCAAGCTACTTAAGTTACCAAGTTCACTCGGGATGGTACCACTGATGCTGCACCCGAAGGCATAAAAGATCCGAAGAGAATCCGAGAGATTCCCTAACAAACCTGGAAGTTCACCACTAATCAATGGGTTGCTGTCGAAACTCAAGTATTCCAAGCCTCGACAGTTTGTTAAAGAAGAGAGAAAGCTCATTCCTAAGGAAGTTAAATTATTATCCTCCATGTTGAGTTTCTTTAAATTTCTTAGATTGCCAAGATCGTCCGAAATGGACCCCGAAAAGTAATTATTTGAGATGTCGAGAAGAGTGAGCTTGGAGGCATTGGAAATAGACATTGGGAATGAATCCATGAGGTGATTTACACTAAGATATAATCCTTCCAGGTTTGGAAGCCAAAGGCCCATTGTCGATGGAAGACGGCCAGTAAGCTGATTTAAATTCAAACCAATAAGAGACAAAGTTGAACTGTTAAATATTGCTGGAGGAATATGACCAACAAAATTGTTGGCTCCCACCAACAACACTTCTAGACTCTTTAGGTTGCCAATCTGATGTGGTATTGTACCTGCCACAAATTTCATCAAACAAATATATTAGGCAAATATAAATTGTCCATATCACGTTAAGTTAAATAAATGAGTATAAATAAATCAATAAATATAAACAAAAGTGTGCTTGATTTGTTCTTATTAATGAACAAGCTTGTTTATAGACTCGTTTATAAGCTTATTTATCCGGTTCTCCTTTTGCTTTATTTTTTTACATTTTAAATACTGATGAAAATATGGACTAAATTGAATGCATAGTAAACTATGAAGTTCAAATTATGAAGCCTAAGGATCTAAAGGATTAGTAGCATAATTTCACCATTTTTGAATATATAAATGAATATGTTCACGAACGTTAAACAAACATATTCATGAACGGTAAATGAACATGTTCATGAACAATAAATAAATGAACACGAACACATCTTTGTTCGTTCAAGCTCGATTCATTTACACCCCAAACAGGGATGGACCGAAGGGGACGGGTGGGCGCAGTTAGCCAGTTACAGGTGTTCATTAATTAGTTTTAACCGATTAAACGGACCGAACCGAATTTTTTCGGTTAACAGGTCGATTAATTTTATGTTCGGTTGGTTAATGGTTAATGATTTTTTCAAAGTTCAGTTAACAATTAATTCGGTTCAAAATTGGTTAATTAACCAAAAATTTTAAATTTTTAATATATTATTTATATATTACTTAGCTTTAGAAGTTTTTAAATTTCGGTTTTAACCGAATTAACTAAAAATATTAAATATTTAGTATATAATATATATTATTTAAAATTTTGAAACTAACCGAATTAATTGAACTTTGTTCGGATTGGTTTAAAAAATTTCAAAATATTTTAGTTCGATTAACGATTAAAGGTAAAATAATTTCAGTTAATGATTTTGGCCAGGTCGGTTCAGTCGATTAACCGAAATGACCAATTGAACACCCCTAGGGCAGTCCCCCTAAAAATATTAATATATATTTTAGATTTTTTCTATGTATTTTCTATTGAAAAACTGTTTTCACCCCTGAAATTTTATAAATCCATCTATTCCTTAAATTTTAGAAGTTCACCTTTAACATAAATTTATGCGTTCATTCCTAACCCTAAATACAATGAACGCATTCAAATATTAATGAATAAGATAATAACACATTATTAAAAATTTAGATAAATTTAGTGACAATCTATGAAATTATACACAATTAGTGTATCAGATATGAAAATAAAATAAAATTATTTCTACAGAACTCTTGTAAATATAAAAATAATTTGGCAGTATATTAGTTTCCTTTTATCCATTTACCTGTGTGGTTGTTGTGGGAACAACCAAAGTATCTAAGAAGAGTTAAATTTCCAATTTGTTTTGGAATTTCACCTGCAATTATAAAATTAAAAATTCATCTATTAGCTAGAATAATTGCAATAAATTAAATAAAGCAGCATTCACAAGATTTTTCCTGCATCATATGAGCCATTACCTTCAAAGTGGTTATGATCAATAAGTAAGGCTTGAAGCATACTCAAATTGCCAATTTCTCCAAGCAGATTCCCCTCCAATTGGTTATATGCTATGGATAAAACTTGCAACTCTTTGCACTTGAGCAAATTAGCCGGAACTCTACCAGAAAGCTTGTTACCACTCAAGTACAACACTTTCAAATTTGGAAGATGATCAAGCATTTCCGTCGGAATATAACCGGTGAGATTATTGACGGAGAAATCTATGTATTCTAGCGAAGGTAAATCGCGTGTTACAGAGGGTATGGAACCAGTGAGCATGTTATTGTATAGATGAAACAGTTACAGCGAAGATATATTGAAGATGGAGGAGGGTATTGAACCTATAATCTGGTTTTCTTCTAAGCCCAACATTTCTAGCTTAGACAAATTGCCTAAAGAGGGTGGGATAACACCTTGGAAGCTGTTTTTGTATAAAATCAGTTTTCGAAGTCGTGTTAAGGATCCCAACCATGATGGGATTGCTCCACTGAAGCTGTTGTTACCAAAGGTCAAATGTTTCAGCCTGAGCAAATTGGATAATTGGACAGGTAATGTGCCATGGAAACTATTATCACTGATGGAAAGAATAGAAAGGAATGATAAATTTCCTAAGTGGGGAGGAAGGGTGCCTACGAGTCCCAACCCGGAGAGGTTTAGAGCCGTGACTCTGCGGTGCTTGGATCCGCAACTGACGCCGAACCAATTGCAAACAGGGACGGAGACTGACCAATTAGTTGCTAAAACATTTTCAGGGTCGTGACTAATATGGTCTTTGAATGCAAGAAGAGCTGATTGGTCTGTAAGTAAGGTGGTTGATTTAAGAGAGAAAGTAGCCATAGAAGAATGGAGGATGATGAGAAGAACTAAGTTGAGGAAAGTGTTGGCCATTTGATTTTGTGAAGATAACAACAAAGGCACAAGAGAGATTGGTACATAGATAATGCATTCTTTATATACACTAGAATCGAATCCATGCCTTGCAATAAAAGATGACTTCTCTCCCCCCCCCCCCAAGTTCTTTTCCTGGGTCCTATCTCTTGGAAAAATATACATCCAGTCACTTCCTTTTTCATGACCGTTTCTCCATATTCCACGGGTTCAAAATGACTCCCCAGTCGTCCACGAATCTTCATTTTCTTACCTCTTTTCTGGGTAATTATGTTTTGAAACAATTAGCTGGACTTGGCAGCGACCGAACAGGGAGTCGGGGAGTGATTTACGCGTAAAAGATGACTTTTCTCCACCCAATTTCTTTTCCTGGGTCCCATCTCTTTAAAAAATAAATATACATCCAATCACTTCCTTTTTCATGACCGTTTCTCCATATTCCACGGGTTCAAAATGACTCTCCAGTCTTCCATGAATCTTCATTTTCTTACTTCTTTTCTGGGTAATTATGTTTTGGAACAATTAGCTGGACTTGGCAGCGACCGAACAGGGAGTGATTTACTCGTAAAACAGGCAAAGCATAAATTCAAGATGGAAGGGTGCAGTGCTGAGTGGTGAGAAAGACCAAGAAAAAGTATCAAATTAAGTCAATTGCACCTCCAAAACGGAACGTGTAAATCCATTGATTCCGACTTTGCTTTTTGATGTTCACTAGTTTGCGGTAAGTTTCTCTGATGAAAATGATAACTATTAGGGGTTTGAATCATGAAAGAGGTCAGTCTTCCTAATGGCATGGATAGTCAAAGGTTGAAGCTTTGTCTAGCTTATCAGAGCCAGGTTTCCTCCTAGGACGTGTGGGTTATGGGCCCTACACGCTTCCGCTGTGCCACTCTGATTTATTGACATATCATTGAATATAGAAGTATAAGTTGAAAGCATTAGGAATAAACATTGGGAATGGGAATACAATCCTGGTCATTCATGTGAAAGTCTGTATTTGGGGAATTGTTCTTCATTGCTTGTCTAGCTATATGTTGTCAACTTCTTGTTTATTTCTGTTTTCCATTATCATTAAATGCTGAGATAATATAAGCACCATTAGCGGAGCCGCCTGGAATGCACATGATATACCTTCCATGCTCTGATAACATCAGGGATGAGGAAGATGCAAGTAAATATTCATGAGTTCACGCTAAAACATTTTCAAGTCATGTTACCACTGATTGAATTGGGGATTTTTTCACAGATTTTTCCAGATACAGAAGATGATGCACCTCGAGCTGATGACGAACAAATTCAAAAGGATGCTGCTGTACAGATTTTTCACAGTTTTCTGTTTCAACATGATTGAAGTTGTGAATACACAACAGTTACTCTTGGGTTGTATCATGGAACTGCAATTTGCTGACCACCCTGAATACATAAATACATATACAGACAAGGCTAAATCATGAATTGATAAAATTTCAGTTGATTTCTTTTTCTTCTGTATGCGCAAGTCTGCATAGTTACCGCTTGTCAAATAGTATTGGTTTCCAATATGGGTAAATTTAAGGTTTGATAGTAATAAAATTCCAGTCAAATTTTGTTTTATTTTCCCGTTGAAGTGGACAGCCAAGTTGCTGATCTTGTTCTTGTGTTACACTTTTTAGACAGTAATAAACAACCTTGGCATTGGCATGATGCGACCGTATTTTTCAAGGCTAGATATCTTTTCTTGCATAGACCCCAAAGCTTTCTGCACATATTAGGTTTGTTTAGAACTAAAAATTCGACTTCATATGCTTGAATCAAGTGACCTCGATGGTAAAAGAACTGTTGTTATTTCTTGAGGTCCCGAATTCGAGTACCAGGAATGATAGTTGTAATACCCTGAAACTCGGGTTAGTAGTTTGGGTCAATTCGAGACCTTTAAGTCAAACCAATTAAACTTCCCAAGATAGTTGGACTAAGTTATTAAAGTATTGGACTTAAGTGAGGCCCAATAGTTAAAGGAAAGTGGTGTTTTTAAAAGTAAGTAAATAAGAGAGACCTAAAGTGTAGTTTACACTTAGCCGGTTTTAAAAGATAAATCCCCTTAACCCATTAGTTTTCATGTCGCAAATCTTTAGTTTTGAGCAAGGTTTTCTAAAATGAGTTTTTAGGAGTTGAGAGAAATAAGTGTTTTAAGTTTATTTGTGGGTAGATTTGAGTTGTAAGAGTTGTATTTAAGCTTAATCTAACCTCTAGTTTAGTAGTAATCCATTTCCTTGCTTGGTTTAGTTAAAAAGGTGAAAAAGGAGTTTCAAAGCAAAGGATGAAGGTAAGGTGAATCCTAGTTGATTCTAGAAGAGTTTTAGCATCTAAGGAAGCCATATAACACAGTTATAGCTTTCTCATACCAAGTGTAGATCATGAAAAGTTAAAATTTGTTAGAAAGTTAATTAAAGCATGTTTAGCAATTTCCATGGTAGATTGTTCATTTGATGTTATAGTATGTTAATAAGCCTCTATTATGACCCCTGTTGATCAAATAAAACTTTAAGCATGTTGGGGACCTCACTAAGATATTTGTGATTGAGAAATAGAATTTTTCGTACTTGTTTTATGACTTCTGCAGGTAGAGTATCGATACTATAGTAATAGTATCATACTTGTTCTTCGTTTTGGGCAAATTCGTGAGTTTCTGGGTAAGAGTATCGATACTATTTCAAGAGTATTGAAACATTGAGTCATAGTTTCGAAACTCCCAGAAAATTTCGAAACTGGATAGAACAAAATGTTTAAAAGTATTGGTACTTATATAAAGTATCGAAACTTTTGTAGGAGTATCGATACTCTTGGATTAGTATCAATACTTTCAATATGTTTTGGGTAAAAATGTCAGTTTTAAGGGAAATTGACTTAATGTACCCAACACTTCAGTATTTCTCCAAATAAGACTACAAGTGAGAACATAATTATTGCTTATTTCAAACGTAGAAACGATAATAAAAGTAGGACCAAATAAGACTAGCCTTGTTTGAAATATTCGGGAAAATGACTAGGAAAGATATTGTGAGTCTGACATGTGAAATAATGGAGTAACAATGTCAAGAGTTATGAGTAATTTGTCACAAAAATATATATGACACGGTTAATAAGCTCAAATCAATTTGCGTTATTCATAGATGAAATGATTTAAGATGGAAAGTAAGATTATCGGGATGGAAAAGCAAAATGGAGTGAATATAATAATGCCTTGCTGTGGTGGAATAAAATGCTGGAATGAGTTTTGATTTTCCGAGGTGCTATTTGTTTAAAATTTCTTATTTTCAAAGTTGAGCATACTTTGCAGTAATGGTATTTGATCCGTTGCGTGTGCTTTTAGGACCCTGATAAAATCTTTACTTTCGGCAGGGTTGCAAGCCTGTGGAGCGCATTGATATAGTAGGTGGATCTGCAACAGTGAGCCCCTGCTCATCTTACCAGCCAAGCCCTGCGTCATCATCCTTTCCAAGCCCAGCTTCTTCTTATGTGGTTAATATCAATGGTGATGTGAATTCTCTTTTTCCATGGCCCAAAAACCTCTCATCAGCATTCTCTTCCAATCGTCTGTATAGCTATATTCATGGAGGTTCCATTAGTGCTCCTGTCACCCCTCCATTGAGCTCACCAACTTCTCGAACCCCATGAATCAAACATGACTGGGAGGAGCAGTCTACCCATCCAGCTTGGAGTGCACAACAGCAATCTTTCCTGCCTTCTTCGATTCCCCCTAGCCCTGGTTGTCAAATTGTTCCGGACCCATAATGGTTTGCCGGGTTTCGAACCCCTCGTAGCCGGCCAACCTCTCCCACATTCAGTCTTGTCTCCTCCAATCCCTTTGGCTTCAAGGAGGAAGTTTTAGCTAGTGGGGGATCCCGCATGCGGACTCCTGGGCAAAGCGGCACATGCTCTCCATCTATAGCTGCAGGATTAGATCAAACAGTCGACGTTCCAATGTCTGAAGCTATTTCAGATGAATTTGCATTTGGAAGCAATAGAACAGGGATAGTGAAGGCATGGGAAGGGGAGAGGATCCATGTAGAATGCGGATTAGATTATCTATAACTCGCTCTTGGCAGTTCCAAGACCAGGTGAGTTTCCAAACTTATTCAATAGATTAGCTAAAATTGTTTTAATTTTCATTAATTTTTTAAAATATAACTCTGAATTACATAGTTTGTTCTCAAGGCACGGGATAGTTTCGTGATTTTCCTGAAAAGTTAGAAGCGTTATACTCGTACGGTTGTTTTCTTGGTCTTTAGTTAGGTTTGCCAATTGCCATTAGAAGAAATGCCTGAATGACCGTTTCTCAATGGCCAATCCTATGATCAAATGAATATGTGAGTTGGTAAACCTAATTGTTACACTTGTGAGTACGGGGTTGTTTGTTTATTTCAGAATGATTAAGCGCTGAATGATTCAGAGGCTCTGAATGAATTAGCTCTGAATGTGACATGTTGTTTGATAATGGCTCTGAATCATTCAGAATGTACTTCTGTGCTGAATCATTCAGCACTGTTTTGCTGAATCAATCAGCACTGAATCATTCAGAGTTGCGAAATAAACACGCTGAATGGTTCCATTAAGAGGCAAACAAACAACCCCTATATTTTATTTTATTTAAAAGAGTAATATCCATTAATATAATGTAAAATCTTTTAGTTAACTTTAATATGCCACGTCATCCCTTTAACAATTATTAATGGCAGCTTAGCTAATAACACGGTGTCCATTTTTTTTTAACAAAACCTAAAGTTAAAAGTTTATTTTATAACTATTAAAAGTTTAATGTCTAAAAAGATTATTTTAAGATAATGTAATGATGTTTTTTTTAACTTTATTCTTTTTAAAGGAATAAGAATTTGCATTAACCAGAAATAACATCTTGGAATACATTAGGAGGAATGGATTTTGAGAACTCGTAAGGAAACTAAGATAGATGTGGGCGACGATCATTGAGCTAAAGCGTATTAGCCGAGCATCGGATCTAATGCACGTCGATGTGAGATAGTTATATTGCCACAAGAAGAAAATAACTCACCAAAGATAAATCTATACGATAATTAAGTAGCTGTCGAACCAAATTCGATGAATCACTCTAAATTATCACATGTGGAAGCTGTAGATCAATTGAGAGTAGGGTGCCAGCAGTGATAACATTGGCCTCAACGATGGCAGGGTCACCATGGCTCCGTTCTCTGCGGCATGCATTATCAATTTTCAAAGGTAATAGAAAAAGGACGATTAGTGTTGATTTGCAATGTACTTCTCTCTAGATTACTTGATGAGCTTGAAATTGCTGAATCCCATGAAAGAGAAGTTCATTTGCGCCATTGATTGCTTGAAATTTTATATAAATACGTGGTTTCCATTCCATTGCTATATCATCTCAACCTTGATATTTTTGGTGTCTTCATTGTCATTTCTGAGAGAAACATGAAAGGGTGGTTCATACAGTCGTATTTTGTCTTGTTTTTCCTCATTATTTGTCATACGTCCTTTGTTATATCATTGTTATCATGCCCTCATGACCAGAGCCTTGCCTTAATCCAGTTCAACAACTCTTTTTCTATTGATTGCTCCCACAGTTCGGAGTGCAATGCATCTGAGGGTAAGACAATGTCGTGGAAGAAAGGCATGAATTGTTGTTTGTGGGATGAGGTTACGTGTGATGCCAAAACTGGGAATGTGATCGGCGTTGACCTCAGTTGCAGCGGCCTTGTCGGCCCTTCCCCTCTAACAACACTTTCTACCTTCTCCGCCATCTCCAGGAGCTTAACCTCGGTGGGAATGATTTCAATATGTTCCCAGTAGCATCCCAGTTTGATCAGTTGACTGGTTTGACCCATCTCGACATCTCTAGTTCATCCTTTTCAGGTAAAATCCCACTTGAAATCTCATACCTTTCTAAACTATCATCCCTTGATCTATCTGATAATTATGGTTTGATGTTTGAGGGGCATGTGTTTGAAACTGTGGTGGGAAACTTGACACAACTAAGGCACCTTCTTCTCTCGGGTGTCAGTATGTCCTCGGTTGAACCTACTTCTTTCCTTAACATGTCTTTTTACATCACAACTCTTATCCCTGAGGGAAATAGACTACAAGGGAAATTCCCTGAAGATGTTTTCCAGTTTTCATACCTAGAGAAGTTCCATCTTAATGGTTTCCATTGTCCATACCTAAAGATGTTCTATCCTAATGGTTTCCAGTGTCCATACCCAATGAAGTTATTTCTTAATGGTTCCCACTGTCTATACCTAGAGAAGTTCTTTTATGTTGAATTTCATGGACTAGAAATCAACCTCCCAAAGACAAATTGGAGTGGCCCCCTCAAGTCACTGGAACTCTCATCTTCACATTTGCAGGAATTACCTGATTCAATTGGTAATCTTAGATCTCTAGAGATACTGGATCTTTCTTATACCAATTTGACAGGGCCAATTCCAGCAACTCTTGCCAACCTCGCACAACTCAAACGTTTAGATCTTTCCAAAAACAACCTTAGTGGTCTTTTGCCAATTCCAGTTTTCAACTTCACACAAGTTGAATATCTGGATTTTTCAAGAAACAATTTGATTGGTTCCCTTCCTTCTCGAGTAAGTGGGATTTTGCGACTTCATTGGCTAGGCCTTAATGAAAACTTTCTCAGTGAAAGGGTACTCTCCTGGTTATTTTCTTTTCCATCATTAGAAGTATTCTGGCTCAGTAATAACAAGCTTACTGGTACTATTGACCAATCTGACAAGGTTGGTGCATTGGAGGTTGTTGATTTGTACGGGGCCCAATTCCTACTTCTTTTTCCCAACTTGTCAACCTTACTATTATTGATCTTTCATTCAATAACTTGAGTGGCAATTTTGAATTTGACAAATTATCAAAGCTCAGCAAGCTTGAGGAACTCGATCTCTCGAACAACTGTTTGCTGTCATTGACCAGTGCAAGCAACGTCGATTACTCCTTGCCTTTTCTTTGGAAATTAAACCTTTCTTCTTGCAACGCAAGTGAATTTCTAAATTTTGTAAGAAATCTAGAAGGTTTGACCTCTCTAGACCTTTCTTACAATAGAATCCGTGCCATCGAGGCTGATATGTTTGTAAAGCTTAAATGGCTTCAAATACTGGTTCTTTCACACAACAGGCCGTTATCCCTGAACAACAATAACAACATTAAGTCTTGTCCTGCTCCATCTTTCTTCCTTACTATTGTCTTCTTGTAATACAACTGGATTCTCAAATTTCTTGACAACTTAAGAGGGTTTGATTAGTTTAGACCTTTCAAACAACAACATTCAAGGCCAGATTGTTGGATCATAAACTTGATCCATTATGAGAGCCTAAACCCAAACCCAAACTAAATTGATGTCATTACTTACATCATTTAATTAAAGATGTCATTGCTTACATCATTTAATTAATGATGTCATTGCTTACATCATTTAATTAATGATGTCATTGCTTACATCAATTTAGTTAGGTGAGAGTTAGATATTTGTTGAATTTGTAATGGTTTAAATTAGTTTATTTGTGTGGTGTAGGATTGTTCTTGAGTAGTATAAATACCCCTTCCCATTTTAGTTTTAAGCATCAAGAAAAATCAATAGCTTCTAAGTGAGTGAAGAAGCAAAGTCTTATAAGAGTGAGTTGTAGTTCTTGTTTTTGAGTGAGAGTGTTCTTGTAATATTTCTTTGAGCTTCAATAAAAGTTGCTTGTGTGAGCGTTTTATTTCCAACAAAGTGGTATCAGAGCGAGTTGGAAAGATCGAAGGTCTCGACGAGAGGAATACGACGCCGCCAGAATTTTCTCAATCTGAGTTCTGACGCACCGCCACGCACCGCCGGAAGACTGCTGCCAGAAAATCGAGTTGACTCACCGAGTTGAGCCGATTCAGCCGAGTTGGAGCTCTTGACCGAGTTGTCCAAGTCCCTCCAAAGTTTTTTTTTCATCGTTCCGGATTCATCCGTGCAATCGGATTTTACAAAATCTCATTATATTGAGAGATATGGCAAATGGTATGGCACCATTCCAAGTTCCGACACTCAACAACAACAACTACGACAATTGGAGTATCAAAATGAAGGCACTTCTTGGATCACAAGATGTGTGGGATATCATAGAGAAAGGCTATAATGAGCCTGCGGATGATGATGTTTTTGCTACTCTTACACCAGATCAAAAGACAACTTTGAAGGATTCAAGAAAGAGAGACAAGAAGGCTCTCTACCTAATCTATCAAGCATTAGATGATGATGGTTTTGAAAAGATTTCAAGTGCAAGCTCTAGCAAGGAAGCGTGGGAGAAGCTGCAAACCTCTTACAAAGGATCCGAGCAAGTGAAGAAGGTTCGTCTCCAAACATTAAGAGGTGAATTCGAATCCTTAAACATGAAAGCATCTGAGTCTATTTCAGATTATTTCTCAAGAGTAGTAGCTGTTTCTAATCAATTAAAAAGAAATGGTGAAAAGTTAGACGATGTGAGGATAATAGAGAAGATACTCCGTTCGTTGGATCCCAAATTTGAGCACATCGTCGTGACGATTGAAGAAACTAAAGACTTGGAAGAAATGAAGATCGAACAGCTCCAAGGATCATTGCAAGCATACGAAGAGAAGCATAAAAAGAAGCATGAGTTTACTGAGCAACTCCTCAAGCTGCAACTCAAGGATATGCATGAGAGCCAACGCAATGATAGAAACCAACGTGGCCAAGGCAGAGGTAGAGGCCATGGACGAGGTGGAAGTCGAGGTCGTGGACGAGGCTGGAATTACAACAATAACAATTCCAACAACAACTATGAGAAAGGAGAAAGCTCAACACGAGGCCGTGGAAGAATTAATCCAAACTCAAAGTATGACAAATCTCAAATTCGATGTTATAATTGTCAAAAATTTGGGCATTATGCTTCAGAATGTAGAGCTCCCAACAACAAAATTGAGGAGAAGGCTAATTACGTGGAGGAAAAGACAGATGGCAAAGAAACTCTTCTTCTAGCACGAAAGGAAACTGATGGTGGCCAAGCAAATTCCTGGTATCTTGACAGTGGTGCAAGCAATCACATGTGTGGAAGGAAAGACATGTTTGTGGAGCTAGACGAGTTAGTAAGTGGAAATGTTTCGTTTGGAGATGATTCCACAATAGCAGTGAAAGGGAGAGGTAATATTCTTATCCGTTTGAAAGATGGGAGACATCAATTTATTTCAAATGTCTACTATGTGCCCAATATGAAAAGTAACATTTTAAGTTTAGGGCAACTGGTAGAGAAAGGTTATGATATTCATATGAATAATTATAATCTTTCTATAAAAGATGATAAGAATAACTTCATTGCTAAAGTGCCGATGTCAAAGAATAGAATGTTCTTGATCAACATACAAAATGATGTTGCAAAGTGCCTGAAAGCTTGCTACAAAGATGCATCATGGCTTTGGCATCTTCGATTTGGGCATCTCAATTTTGGAGGTCTAGAGCTATTATCTAAGAAGGAGATGGTGAAAGGACTACCTCACATCAACCATCCTGACCAACTCTGTGAAGGGTGTCTAGTCGGGAAACAATTCAGGAAAAGCTTTCCAAAGGAGTCAGAGACAAGAGCTAAGAAGCCACTTGAGCTCATCCATACCGATGTGTGTGGACCGATCAAGCCAAGCTCTCTCGGTAACAATAACTATTTTCTTCTCTTCATTGATGATTTTTCAAGAAAAACCTGGGTATATTTCTTGAAACAGAAGTCAGAAGTTTTTGAAGTCTTTAAGAAGTTCAAAGCAGCAGTGGAGAGAGAAAGCGGTAGAAAGATCAAAGCCATGAGATCCGATCGAGGTGGAGAATTTACTTCCAAGGAGTTTCAAGAGTTCTGTGAAGCAAATGGAATTCGTCGACCAATGACAGTTCCTAGATCCCCCCAGCAAAATGGTGTGGCAGAAAGAAAGAATAGAACAATCCTCGACATGGCACGAAGCATGCTCAAAAGCAAGAAACTACCCAAAGAATTTTGGGCGGAAGCAGTATCGTGTGCAGTCTACTTGTCAAATCGATCTCCAACAAGAAGTGTATGGGGAAAGACACCGCAAGAGGCATGGAATGGAAGAAAGCCTGGCATTTCCCACTTGAGAACCTTTGGAAGTATAGCCCATGTTCACGTACCAGACGAGAGAAGAACGAAGCTTGATGATAAAAGCGAGAGTTTTATCTTCATCGGCTATGATGCTAATTCGAAGGGTTACAAGTTGTACAATCCAGACAATAAGAAGTTTGTGATTAGTCGAGATGTGGTCTTCAACGAAGAAGGAGAATGGGATTTTAACTCTCATACAGATGACTTCAATTTCTTTCCTCAGTTTGAAGAAGATGAGCAGACAATGAGGGAGCAACTAGATGAATCTCAACAAGAGCTTGCAACTCCACCCACTTCACCAACATCAACCACTCAAGGAGACTCATCACCTTCATCATCGTCAAGTGGGAGTCAAAGTGAAAGAGTTGTGCAACGCACAAGAAGCCTTAGAGATCTCTATGAGGTAACTGAACGACAAGATAATCTTACATTATTTTGTCTGTTTGCCGATTGTGAACCAGTGAGCTTTCAAGAAGCGGTACAAGAAAAGAAATGGAGAGATGCGATGGACGAAGAAATCAAGGCCATCGAGAAGAATGACACATGGGAACTTACCTCACTTCCCAAGGGACATAAGGCGATAGGTGTCAAATGGGTGTACAAAACAAAGCAAAACGCCAAAGGAGAGATTGAAAGGCACAAGGCGAGGCTAGTTGCTAAAGGCTATAGTCAAAAGGCTGGAATTGACTATGATGAGGTATTTTCTCCTGTTGCTCGATTGGAGACTATCAGACTAATCATTTCTTTGGCAGCTCAAAACAAGTGGAAGATACAACAGATGGATGTAAAGTCCGCCTTCCTAAATGGAGTTCTTGAAGAGGAACTTTACATTCAGCAACCATCAGGCTATGAAGTCAAAGGGCATGAAGACAAGGTGTTGAAGTTGAAGAAGGCTCTTTACGGGCTAAAACAAGCACCAAGGGCATGGAATAGCCGAATCGACAAGTACTTCCAAGAGAATGGCTTCAACAAATGTCCCTACGAGCATGCTCTATATATCAAGATCAAAGATGAAGATATTTTGATCGTGTGCCTCTACGTGGACGATTTGATCTTCACTGGAAGCAACCCAAGCATGTTTAATGAATTCAAGGATGTGATGATGAAAGAATTCGAGATGACAGACATGGGGCTCATGGCGTACTACCTTGGCATTGAAGTTAAGCAACAAAATGATGGAATTTTCATTTCACAGGAAAGCTATGCAAAGGAGATACTGAAGAAGTTCAAGATGGAGAACTGTAATCCAATAAGCACACCGGCAGAATACGGGATCAAGATGACCAAACATGAAGAAGGCGAAAGTGTAGATCCAACATTCTTCAAAAGTTTGGTAGGAAGTCTACGCTATCTAACTTGCACGAGACCCGATATTCTTCACGCAGTTGGATTGGTTAGTCGCTACATGGAATCCCCAACAACCACCCATTTTAAAGCTGCAAAGAGAATTCTTCGCTATCTGAAAGGTACAATTGACTTTGGCTTGTTCTATTCAGTTTCTAATGATTACAAGCTTGTTGGATATAGCGACAGTGATTGGGGTGGAGACATAGATAATCGAAGGAGCACTACTGGATTCGTATTTTTCATGGGAGATATTGCATTCACATGGATGTCAAAGAAACAACCGATTGTCACATTGTCCACTTGTGAAGCGGAATATGTTGCTGCTACCTCATGTGTTTGTCATGCAATTTGGCTTAGAAATCTATTGAAGGAGATTGGTTTGATACAAGAAGAGCCTACCAAGGTTTGTGTCGACAACAAGTCAGCCATTGCCTTAGCGAAGAATCCAGTATTCCATGATCGAAGCAAGCACATTGATATTCGCTACCACTATATAAGGGAGTGTGTTGCAAGAAAAGATGTGGAAGTTGAATATGTGAAGTCACAAGATCAAGTTGCTGATATTTTTACCAAGCCACTGACCAACGAAGACTTCTTAAGATTAAGGAACCTACTAGGGGTCACGAGATCAAGTTTAAGGGAGGGTGTTGGATCATAAACTTGATCCATTATGAGAGCCTAAACCCAAACCCAAACTAAATTGATGTCATTACTTACATCATTTAATTAAAGATGTCATTGCTTACATCATTTAATTAATGATGTCATTGCTTACATCATTTAATTAATGATGTCATTGCTTACATCAATTTAGTTAGGTGAGAGTTAGATATTTGTTGAATTTGTAATGGTTTAAATTAGTTTATTTGTGTGGTGTAGGATTGTTCTTGAGTAGTATAAATACCCCTTCCCATTTTAGTTTTAAGCATCAAGAAAAATCAATAGCTTCTAAGTGAGTGAAGAAGCAAAGTCTTATAAGAGTGAGTTGTAGTTCTTGTTTTTGAGTGAGAGTGTTCTTGTAATATTTCTTTGAGCTTCAATAAAAGTTGCTTGTGTGAGCGTTTTATTTCCAACACAGATTACCAGAGAAGGGGGGAACTGGGGAAGCAACCTGCAGTATGCTGATCTTTCTGATAACTTGCTAACAGTTGTAGAATATTCTTCATGGAAGAGAATAAAAGTTCTAAAGCTTGGATCCAACCTGCTAGAAGGGCCACTTCTACCACCACCTCCTTCTGCATCTGTTTTCTTAATCTCAAAGAACAGATTGACTGGCAAAATCCCTTCCTCCATATGCAATTTGAACCATTCGGAGAAGGCTGTGGTTCTCGATTTGTCCCATAACAACTTGAGTGGGGCTATTCCGAGATGTCTGGGCTTGAGAAATATTTCTGTTCTAGATTTGCAGATGAATCATCTACATGGAAGTATCCCTGATTTTTGTGTTGAGGGAAACAAGAAGTTACAAACACTCAACCTCAACAACAATGATTTTGATGGGCCACTACTTAAGTCCTTGGCTAATTGTCATGATTTGGAAGTGTTGAATCTTGGAAATAACAAGATAAATGACACATTTCCCACTGGTTGGAAACTCTCCCTCGGCTACAAGTTCTTGTCTTGCGAGCCAACTATTTCCATGATCAAATAATCCATTTGGAAAATGGATCATACTTCTTGACCTTGCGAATCATAGACATCTCCCATAATGAGTTCTCTGGTTTTCTGCCAACAACATACTTTAAAAGTTTTCAAGGTATTATGAGTTTAGCCGATGCTCAAATGGGATAAATGGAAGGTGAATATTACAAAGATTTCATGGTTGTCTCAATGAAAGGTGTGGACATCGAGCTTGCGAGAATTCTCACTATTTTTGCAACACTTGATATGTCCAGCAACAGATTCGAAGGGACAATTCCTGCAACAGTTGCAAACCTTATTTCTCTCCAAGTGCTCAACTTTTCCCATAACCACTTTACTGGTCATATTCCTTCCTCTTTCGGTATTTGGCAGCACTTGAGTCATTAGATCTCTCTTGCAATGAGTTTGTTGGGGAGATTCCTTCGGAGTTGACTCGTTTTCTTTTTCTTGAAGTCTTGAACCTGTCAAAGAATTATCTAGTTGGACTCATTCCTCAGGGAAATCAATTCAATACCTTGTTCAACGATTCCTACATTGGCAATTCAGGATTATGTGGGTTTCCAGTTTCGAAAGGTTGTGGCCACAATGAATCACCAGCACCAGGATTTTATCAACATGATGATGATTCTGCGTTCAGATTGGATTGGAAATTTGTGATGATGGGTTATGGCTGTGGATTGGCATTCAGATTTTCTGCAGGATATATCATGATGACAATTCGAAAACCAAAATGGCTTGTTGGGATGATTCAAGGAGCAGGCAACAGAATTTTGAGGAGATTCAAGAAATATCGTTGAGGAAGATGGAATTTGTGAAGACAGATGCTTTAAGAATTTGTTTCTTATTTGCAGTCTCTTATCTTGTTTCCTTTAGGATGTTTTCCATGTTTATGTAATTTTGATGATACAAACGTGTCCTTTGGGTCTCGAGTAATGTAAACGATCTTGCAAGCCGAGTTTCAAGCAGATTCGGGTAACATAGGGTAAGGGACATGTGTTCGGAAGAGTCTTGGAGTGGCTATCATCATTTGTGCGACCGATGGGGTTCATGATTGGAAGCTCTTCCTAGAAGAGGTTAAAAATACATCACAATCGTTTGCTTGGAAGTTCTTCCTGGCAGCCATGGCAACATGAAGGTAAGAACTTGGATACCAGAAGCCTTCACAGTCGTAAAGATCTGAACCGCACCATGTTTCTTTCGGGAGTTCATCAAGCAAAGAAGAAAATGCCGCTGGAAAGCTAGACTCCATGGACAAATCTTCCAAAATATAACACTTGACAGATTTAACAGCAGTTTTTCAGAATTTATAGAGGAAAAAGGATTCAAATTAGGCAGCCATAAGATCAGATGAAGTCTATATAACAATACTATTGACATTTACTTCCACTATTTCATACTTAATAATTTTCTAGGGAAAACAAGGCATGCTTTATAGGCTCCATGAATTACATGATAGAAATAATCACTCATTATTTTTGTTTGAATACATCAATTTTGATATGATTAGGGTAAATCTATTAAGTATTAAATCTAAAAATCGAGAGGGACAAAGACCTTGTTTGACTAATACATAAACTAACAATGACCTAAATGCTATTTTACCAAAAGATTTACTAACATGATTACATTATCTTTTTTTTCAGAAAAACAAAAAGCACAGAGATGAGGATCTTGAACTGTTGATTTCTTTCTTTCTTGAATGAACCCTAATCTAGATTCAATGAATGATTCAAAGTTCATACGTAGGGTTACTTTTCATTTGATGTTAAAAAAGGTAGCCGGAAAAGTTTGACAAATTGTGAGCCCTACTTTTATAGTAGAGATAAATTTGAAGTGCAGACAAGAATAAATATCTTTGTTCAAGATATTCATATTCAATTTCCTAAAATTTTAATTTTATGTTCGTATTTTTAAATATGTTCGTATTCGATTCGCCTAAAACTCGAGATAATGCTCATCAACATGTTCATTCAACGTTTACTATTTGTTTGTATGATCAGAAAAATGATAAAATTATGTCACTAGTCCTTAAACTCTTTAGATTTTATAGTTTAAACTTCAGAGTTCATATTATGTTTAATTTAGTCTACACCTTCACCAAAATTTAAAACGTAAAAATAAAAAAGAGAACATAGTATATGAGCTTATAAACGAGCTTTTCAAAAGAGTTTGTTCGTGAACATAAATAAATTGAACACATCATTATTCATATTAGTTCGTTTATTAAATGAACATAAAAAAATTATTCATACTCAATAATTTAACTTGATAAACAACATTATATAATAAAAATATGAATGATTCATTAAAAGTTTTGTTCATTTACACTCCTGTAAAGAAATCTTATTCTCAAAACACAATATTAATATATTCCTTAATCCATCAATATTGAATGAAATATAATAATTTGATTGATTTAAACATTAAAGCAATATAGAAATTTTAATCAATAACTAAAGTAAAGCAAAAAGGCAGAAGAGGTTCTTGTATTTTTTTAAAAAAATTAATGTGGTATTTGTATTTTTTTTAATATGACTCTTCAACTCAAAAAATAAATCTAATATGACCCTTTGACCAACGTTTTTCGTCGTTGAGTGTTACGGTACTGACGTGACTATTCACTGTATCGACGTGAATGGTTCACAGTGTTATTGTGGCAGTCCATGATGATTAATAACGTGACATATAACATACAGATGAGTTAAATTATAACTCAAATAAGACATATGGACTGCCACATCAACATCGTATAAACTACCATGTCAGTACCATAACGGTCAACGATAAAAAAGAATATTAATTAAAAGGTCACATTAGATTTGTTTTCTGGATTAAAAGATCATATTGAGATAACAATAATATGTTGAACACGATAATTTTTTTTAATAAACTTATGATACATTTTTGCCTTAAATTAATTAAATAAATATGGATGCAACGAATGTTGGTACAAGTGATTGAGATTCAAGAATTTAAATTTGTAAGATTAAGTTCGAATCCAACTACCGTTACTCTTGATGAACAATCTATAATTTTTTATTTAGATCTCAATTAGATCTTAAATATATCCTAATTTTAGATCAGAGGAGCTAACAGTAACCTAAATTTTTATGTAAAAAATAAATAAAAATGGATCATCTAACCGATCCAATCACAAATCTGATTATAACAAATATAATTTTGGGATCAGATACAAGGACGATGACATCAGAGTAGGCCCCCAGCGCAAAATTAACCTTGAGCGGCAAAACAAAGCTCCATCCCGACAGGGAATAGCCACACGTATCCATCAACGTGTAAGAAAACCAAAGGCAAACCAAAAATATAATCTTCAGCCCTTCTTTTCAGACGTTTTTTCTCTCCACCTTCAAATTAAGCCTTAAATTTGTTGCAGATATTTTGGTTTATTTCTCTTATTCGGTGTTCTCTTGCTCTTCTTTGTACTCCCTCGCTTTGGTTTTTGCTGAATTCTCTACATCCCGTCTTCGGTTTCAAATTTCTGTAAAATCCCCCTTTTGTTCTCTCTCAAAACAGATCTAATTTAGATCCATTGTTTCACTTTCTTTCCTCCTTATTTGGAGCTCAAAAGATGCAAAATTTAGAGTTTTCTTTTGGAAAATTTGTTTATTCAAGCTTTTGAATTGTTGATCCTTCTTGTTCTTACTACTTTCTTTTAAAAAGCTTTTACCTTGAAATTTCGGCTTTACAGAAGCTGGATTTGTTTTTTAAGGTATATTTTAATCCGCTGGGTTGATATAAAAGTTTAATTATTGTATGAATCCTTGAATTTCCCATTGGAAAGTTGGGAGACTGAACAGTTCAAGGCACGATTATATTTAGGCTTCAAGCTTGAATTTTTCAGTTTTTATTGACTTTGAACGTTTTAAGCTTTTGGGTTAATTTCTTATCCATTGGTTGCGTCCTCAGAAGAATCCAATTTTAATTTTTCTCACTTAGATTGACCACTTCATGTCAGTAGAAAGGTCATTTGAAGCCTGGGAAGAGGTCCAACGCCATGGACAGAACCTTGCCGATCGGCTGGCTCAAGGTTTCACTGGCTTAATCCATTCCCACATGAACCCACCTTCCTTTTCATGGCCTAACCCTCCAAAACCCATGCTTTTCGACCTCGAATTCGCCTCCCAATCCTTTGCCAAAAAGGATTTTGGCCTTCCCATCGACAAGTCAACCATTTTCGACATCGGTGATATCGGGAACACGATCGGCCGAGTCGGGGCTGATTTCAGTGCCGGATTGAATGGGCTAGTGCAGCAGTTCTTCAGGAGTTTGCCCATCCCCTTTCGCGCCGAGGAGAGGACGGTTTTGCCGGTTAGAGGTGATATGATTTTAAAACGGCAGAAGGCTGAGGTGGGTGGCAATGATATGGAGGGTTGGGTGGGGTTTTCAGATCGATTGAAGGATTTCGGGTTCGTCGAAAAGGAGAGCGGTTCCGATGGACTGGAGGATGAAGAGGTTTCAGGGTTTAATTCTAAGTCTGCTGGATTACTTGGGAGGCCTCAGGTAAACAAGCAAGTAAAATGAGAATCTTTGAGGATGGTTAGGGGCTTCAATTATGTATTTGATTTATGTTAAATACTTGAAGAATTACCATGTTCAGTTGGAAAAGGGAAATTGTCTAATTGATGCATAGGCTAATGTGTTTTTGGGCATTTTTCTTTGCAATCAAAAGGTTTAGAACCGATAGTTGATTAGTATTTAGATAGCATTGCACCATTGCCTGTGATGTATAGTAGACATCTATTTTTAGTTTTGGACACACCATTACTTATAAAGACATCTGTGATAGTTCTTTTTCAAGTTCTAAGCTAGCGTTAAATACTTTATAAAGACGTCTGTTTGATGTAATGTTAGCTATGGTAAATGATGAATATTTCCCCCTGCATATGAATTGAAATGATGGGATAGTACCAGGTTAGCTGTTTGTTAGTTTTGTCTTCCTTTTGACTTGAATGTAATTTTTTTTTGGGCTAGCTATATCGTTACACTGTTAATGACTAACTCATTTCGCTATGGTTAATCTTTTGTTGGCAGCAGGGGATGATAAATATTACCTCGACATATGAGAGTAGAACACGAAATTTAGAAAGTTCTTTGGTTGCAAGGGGAGACCTATGGAGAGTAGAGGCATCGAATGGAAGTTCCACATCAGGGAGTGACAACTCTTTGTTTCTTCTTCAGCTTGGACCAGTACTCTTCGTTAGGGACACAACACTTCTTTTACCAGTTCATCTATCAAAGCAACATTTGCTTTGGTATGGCTATGATAGGAAGGTATGGCAATAATTTCATGGAATAATTGTTGGTAGCTGTAGGATCTGCATATAGGAAATAAGAGTACCAAGAAATTTGCATTTATGTTCTATGAAACTTAATTCTGATGGCCTTATGGAACATAACTTTTGAGAGTTATGTTCGATGTGGTAATACTATTAAGTTTATGTGGATTGTTGTCCAAGGATACATCATTTGGTATTTAGTCTTATGTTTAGAATTTATATTGAATCAATAAAATAAGATGAAACTATTTCAACTGTCTCCCTTTTCTCCGTTATTCTTGTGTATTGTTGTTTGTGGTGTGGAGATGCCAGGATGGCTTTTGTAGTTGCCTTTTACAAAATGTTATAAGGCTCTCTTATCGTACGGTTATAATAGAAGAGAATAGTTCTCATCTAGAATATAAAGATGCTAAGGGAAGTCGATATAAAATTCCTAGGAATCTGGACAATCGAATATGTTTTGGTCTGAACTGATCTAGGACCTTGCTTAAGTTGGAAGACAAAACTTTAAGGTCAAGTTCCATGATGAAATTCTATTCTTATTGTTTATTTCTGTTTTTCCCCTCCCAGTTTTAAGTGTTCAGGTCATTTAGGCGACTTCATACATCATTAATTCTTGCTGATAAGATGCACTTAATCATTTTACATGGCCATGCGTATGTTGAAACCTGAACTTATGTTTCTCAAATTGCTGTATTTCGTTCTATGCTGATAATTTCTTTGTTTCAGAATGGAATGCATTCTCTTTGTCCAGCAATATGGTCAAAGCATAGGAGATGGCTATTAATGTCAATGCTCTGTCTTAAGCCTTTAGCCTGTGTAAGTTGATGGTGATTTTGAATCCATTTCTACAGTGTTTATGCTTTTGTGGAACACACTGAATTTCCAAAATACCTATGTTTTATCTATTTTTGTTGCAATTCTATTGTTGATTTTCTAACATAACCACTCCCTGCTTACTCAACTCTTCCTTCTTTACGCAGTCATTTGTAGATTTGCAATTTCCAAATGGACAGTTCACATATGTATCTGGCGAGGGGCTAACAACAAGTGCATTCCTACCCCTTTGTGGGGGACTTCTTCAGGCACAAGGCCAATATCCAGGAGAAATGAGATATAGCTTCTCCTGCAAGGTCAGTTCCTGATATTTTACCGGCATAACAGGGAACAAAGAAGCAATTAAGAATTTGTTAAAAGACCCCTTCTCTAGGATTTATTATTCTGTTCTGGGTATGTTTTATGAGTTCTGAACTTATTGTTTCAATATTTTGTTAGAATAAGTGGGGAACTCGTATCACACCGTTGGTGCAATTGCCAGACAAATCATTTACGTTGGGTCTTTCACAAGCCTTGGCTTGGAAGCAATCGGGGCTCATGATGAGGCCATCCATTCAATTTAGGTGAGATTCTACTACTTAGAAGTCATTTTAAGGAATATTTCTTACATTTCATACACTTCCTCTGAAACGCTTCATTAGACCTCATACTTGCATAATGGAGATTGAGCTCAATTCGCATGTTCACATGAATGTACACTTTAAGTTTTTAACATGATTTAAGGATCATAAGCTAAAAGTTCAATATTTGTGGGAGGTATTTAATCTCGAATAATTACTTAAAAATACTCGGATTCTTTTCCTTTTTTCCTTTAGAAAATAAAATTATCTGCAAGTTATTTCTTGAATTGTCCGAGAAAAGCAAAATGATGCGAGGTTTTGCCGGCTGCATGGTGTAACTTCAGTCTCTACATTTGTGATCAGTTTGTTTCCAACATTTGGTGGAAGTAATCCGGGGTTGCGGACCGAAGTTATGCACACGGTGAAGGAGGATCTCAATCTGATTTGTGGTTGTGCTCTGACGGCACATCCTTCTGCGTTTGCATCAATATCAGTAAGTTATCCTATTGTAAAATCTTCTTTAAAGCTCAATTCATATATTGAGTCTGTTGGATTTGCAAAATTGTGAAACTGTGATATCGGTGCTACTCGACTAGAATTGGATTCTTTTAATTTTTTTCTCAAGTGTTCTTGATGGTGGTGCACTTCCAATTCGTTGCACTTACATTGTCATTCTGTCTACCAATCATGCAGTTTGGACGCTCTAAGTGGAATGGAAATGTCGGGAAGTCGGGGATAGTAGTAACAGTTGACACACCACTTTCCAATGTCGGCCGCTCATCATTTTCTGTTCAGATAAACAACGTCATCGAGTTCTGATTGTTTGACATCCAAAGCATGCCGTTGAAGTGTATATAGAGCCCCAGTGCACCTAAAATAAATGATACAACATGTGAATATTGAAATGCTAATTGTGTTAACTATGTCAAAGCTCTGATCCAACTTTGGAGATTCATGGTCTTTTCTGGATGGTTTTTGGCAGATTACCAGGTCAAAAAAATTTTGGTTTATGCTTCTGTTTTAGCCTTTCATTTGTTATAGATAGATGTACCATATACCTGAACAAAATAATGTAATATGGTTGCTTGATTTGCTTCCTGTTCCTGAAATGAAAAACATATAATGGTTGTTTGTTATCTACAAATCATATTGCATATGATTTAGTATGAACATCTGGTGAAATTGGAACAATTAGACATTAAACTACATGTTCTCGACATATCGAAATAAAATGATACATATGGTACTGCACGGTCAGTAAGTGTGGCAGAGCATAGCCAGGCCGATCGCCTAGCGAGCTTGCAATTTGCATACATGATTGGTTCACCATCTCCATGGTTAAGCTTGACAGCAGCACGGTATATCAAACAAATATTGCAATAAAAAGGCTTTGAAATGTGTCACTCTGCAGTTTATCCTCACCCTTTTCACTTACAATATTTGATCACTGATGAAGCAATCAGAAACGAATTGAACCTTTCCAAGCTTTTGGCATCCCAAGGAAATAAAGTTGTAGGCTTGTCATCATCATTCCCTTGTTATAAAATTCAACAATACAGTTGTTTCATAGTCCCTCCAAGTCCCTTAATGAAACCTTTTTCCAAATTATAGCCATGGATGAACAGAGTTTATCCAATATCAGAAATAATGCAAACTCTCAGAGTTTATCTGATGTGCTAAAATGTTGTTTAATCAGGTTTTTGATGGATGGATGGAGCTGATATGGTGTTGAAAGATGCAAAATTTAGGAAAATGAATCCTTTTTTCCAATGGCCTTAATTCTTCTCTAGGGTATAGTTCCCATGCAAAAAATGAGAAAACCAATTGCATTGATTCATGGAAACATGAATCTGTCACTGCTGAATTCCTTATGAACTTTATTACTTTTCTTCCAGTTCTTATGATCAAACTTGTGGGGTTTCAATTTAATCTTCTAGTTACCTTTTTCGCATTTCCAATATGGTTTTCTTACTTTGTTTTTATCTCTTTGATGTTTCCATTACAAGCTTTGAGGCAAATCAAAGGCTATTTGATGAGAAAACTGTTGAGAATGTTGGATGTAACTAGCAAATCCGTTAAAGCCAAAGCTAAGAACTCAATAGGGAATTTGGCATTAAGGTTTGGGGTTGCATTGTTAAGGGCATCCTATGTTTGTTTCATGCTTGTTGGATTGCTGGTGGCAGGGTTTCTTTTTGGGGGTTTCATCATACAATGCCTGCTGGTGAAGCCTATCATCCAAAAAACACAAACCCTGAATTTCGATTACACGAAACCAAGTCCGACAGCATTCGTTCCGTTACTGTCTTCAGCTGGTGTGGGAGATCCTACCAGCACCATTTCAAAGGATGATATGAAGTCCAACATGGCTATCGGTCCCCGTTTTATCCCGTGAAATCATCGGTTGCATCTCAATGTTTCATTGACAGTGCTCGAATCCGAATACAACCAGAAACTCGGAGTCTTCAAGGTACGAATTATCACCTTTGTTGCATTTGAACAACTTTCATCATAATTCCCACCAAGCATATCTGCCAATGGCAAAGTCACTTGTACGTCAAGGTATCCATGTATGCTTCGATTCAAGAGCCAAACTCTCCGTTTCGCAGAAATTGTCATCAACGGCATTCCTCTCATAACAGGTCACCAATCCGAATACCAAGTCCTGAACATCAAAATGAATGAATTCACCGAAGGACTCGACCCGACCACATGCTTGATAGTGATACTCGAACAACAAGCAGAACCTGGTGCAGGCTTCCCCGACGTTTATGCTGCATCCATTGCTCTCGAGCTCCCTCGCTTGAGACAGATGATTTGGTACTGGAGGAGAACAATTTTTGTAAGCATCAGTATCATGTTGTTCCTTACCGAGTTGGTAACAATCCTGGTGTTTCGCAGATCGATGATCACCCCTAATCGGATGCCGTGGATCGGTTTATTTGGTGAAAAAGTGGTTTCTCAATCAAAATTCGTGTCTTGGTATGAAATAAGCAGTTAAAGATGATAGCTTGAAAGGGTTTCTTTTTTCTCCAAGAAGATGAAACAAAGGAAATAACACGTTTTGAATCTGAATTATTCAGCCAGTGTGTTCCTGTTGAAGACTAACACTTCAAAGTAAACCAAGATGGTATAATCAATAATGTTGACGTAAACAAGACTGATATTTCTTTTACCATGTGAATTATTGGTTAAATAGTGAAAAATATAGTCGAATAAATCTTAATTCAGTTAATTTATTATGTTCGAATACACTTAAACATACGTTTAATTTAAAGAAACATTAAAATATTCAAAATTTTGAAATAAATATTTTTTTCTTTTTTGAAATTAAAAAAAATAGGAAATGATAATATATTTCTGCAAAAAAAATAAAATAAGAGTTAACTTCGGCCGTCAATCTTCACTCATCGAACGAACCTAAATATGTGTAAAACTAAAAGAGTTTTACATTATGTAAGTCGATTTAACTCTATTTATTTAATTATTTAGATTTAAATACACGAATCAAACTATTTCAGTGGTTAAAGTTTGAGCATCGGAAATTACAAGGTAGAAATTAGTTCGAGCACCTGGAAAACTTAAGTTTGCGGCGAAAATGACCCAATACCGTATTTAGAAAAAGAAATTAGGGTAATAGGATACATGGATTTTTAATTTGGGATCTACTATATTTATTACAGTGTTTAATGAATTCTTTATGTCGAAGTGACGAGTTCGTCCAAATAATTTTTCTTTATTCAAACTCAGTACCTCAAAATAACGAGTTCTAATAAAATATAAATTTTTATTTATTTTTATCACATTGAGGTTAAAAGTTTAAAAAAAAAATATATTTTAGTAATAACAATATTCCTTCTAACTACTAACATAATTTGGTCAATAAGTATTAATAATAATTTTATTTTTTTAAAAATCTTATAAAAACGTAATCCAATTGTTTCAAATAAATAATAATCCAAAAACATTGGATTTTTATACTAGGAAAAAATAATAAATAAATGTAAAATATCATATAAAATTAGTCATAACTAAACAAGAACATCTCATTGTTCCGGTCCTCCGGAGGGAAAGGGGCAGAAGATGAGTTACCTGTTACCGACATTGACGGAGAAGAAAGAAGTAGACACGATCATCAGAGATACAATCGACAAGGTACTGGTCCTCCGATTCGGCCGTGCCGACGACGCTGTCTGTCTCCAACTTGATGATATCCTTGCTAAGACTGCGCGTGAGGTTTCCAAATTCGCGACGGTGGCTTTAGTCGACGTAGATTCCGAGGATGTTCAGGTTTACGTTAAGTATTTCGATATCATTTTGATTCCTTCGACTATTTTCTTCTTCAATGCTCATCATATGAAGATGGATTCTGGGTATTTAATTTTACCTCTTATTCCTTATGATTTTGTTCGCAAATTTAATTTATTTCGGTTAAATGAATTGAATTCAGCTGTTGATTTGTTCCTTATTTGCTTTTCTTAAGTTACCGACATGAAAAGCATGATTAACCAAACGTGTATGTGTTTTAATTAAGTTTGGAATTTGGGTTCTATGAACTGTAATGATATCGCTTGTTTTCAAACAAAAAATTTGATCTCTGCATTGAATTTGAGATATTTAGAGGCTAGTTCAGATGTTAGGGTTCTTCTGCACTGGATTAATGTTGTTTTATTGTGCTTTAGGACCGCCGATCACACGAAATGGGTGGGAGCATTTCATGGAAAGCAAGACTTCATAGATGTTTTAGAGGTATGCTTTAAATAGCTCCTAAACAATTTCATGATCTATCAATCTCATTACTTTGTTTATGTTATCCGTCGGACTTGATTACTAATCCTAGTTAACAACTCCTAGTCTGTACGTCTTCTGCCACTGTCTAATTTTTGAAATGCACAATAGCTGATAAATTGTCATCGTTCGGAAAGTTAGTGTGATTTATCTTGGTCTAGAAAGAACAGACATGGTTGAAGCTCCTGTATTTCACTTTTGACATGCCAGACTATGTACCAGAATTGGTCGGCCGGATACAGCATAAAAAGTTCAAAAAAAATTAATTGGAAACCGCGATAGACAGTAAATTGTTTCAGAACAGAGAAAAGAGAGAAAAAAACAAAGGAATTTATGTTGTTGCAGCAACGGTGACTGGATGGAGAAGGTGAAGAAAAGATCTCCCATGCTGTGCTGGTATTAAGAAAGGGAATAATAAGAGACCCCCATACTGTATCTCAGCCATGTTGTTTCCTACATACATGCATATATATATATGTTTTCAAAAGTATCATGTTGGCATGTCTGTCCGTGCTTTGGAGATCTTGGGTTGTAAGCATCAGAAGTTAGGCTGTGTGAGTTTTAGAAACAGTGAGCTTTCTTGTTAGTAGTGTCTAATGTTTTTCTCGTTGTGAACTGTCTTCTTTGTTGTTTGTGCTAAGAAATCTTCTCCTCATGGTAGTTTTCATGGATAGGCAGTTGCTACAAAAGTAATAACTGCTGGTATTGAATTCTGGATTCCTACTTTTACGCTTATGTTGACGTCTTCTCTTGGAGTTAATCTTCCGTATCTGACCTTGCAGGCAATATTTAGGGGAGCCATGAAGGGCAAGTTGATTGTTCATTGCCCTCTACCCTCAGAACGAATACCGAGATATCAATTGCTATACAAGGATGTATAAATTTCGGGTTCTTCACACAGATCCTTTGAAACTTCGGAGTGTGCCATTGAACCCGCTGACGAATGATTTCAGTTCAAATAAGGTAATGAAACAGGGTGTTTGATCCAGAGACTAAGGTATTAGTTGAAAAGAAGTCTTAGGTCTTAGGCGTTCAAGGTTTGATCAATGTACCGAAACCAACATTAGGTGTAACTAAAGATCACATATGACTTAATTTTTAGCTCCAACCTTGATCCAAATCGGAACTAAAAAGGTCAATCGATTTATATGATTCATTGTCAATGAAGCTTCTTGGATTTTGAGTCTTCTCATCATCTCTATGTTCTGTTTATGTATGTATGTATATATGTATGTATATTTCTTGATTTTTTCATTCTAGTGAAGACTTTATTGATTACTGATTATTATTATAATTGTAAGTAATTAGATTTTTAAAATATTAAATTTGCGATTTCATTCTTAACTTGCATCTGTGCCTTCACTTTGACACTTGAACTGTTTTTTGCTTCATTTAACACTTAAGCTGTTTTTGCTTCACTTTGACACTTAAAAACCTTTTTTTTTTCACTTCGATATTTCTATAATTTGATTTCTATAATTTTTAAGATAAAATAAATGATGAAGAAAGACAATAAAAAAATGAAACAGATATAACCAAAGGTTAAATTATGATTAAAAGTGAACAAAATTATATTGATTCAAGGCATTTCTTAGATCAGGGTGTTCAATCAGTCGGTGTTCACGGTAATATGTCTTGACACTTTCGTTTACAAGTACCAAAACATATACATAAAGATGATAAAAACATAGAGATTTAGATAATGGTTAAGTGTACACAACAAATCCATGCATAACGACATAATGAAGCATCAACTGTGAGAAAGAGAGATGGAGTTACATGATTGTTGGGGTAAGTGTATGAAACTTCACTTTTCAAGGATTTATCACTTAAGATTTTATGGTGCGGTGGTTAGGCATCCATGGGACCCTTAATCTATGGAAAGCAATAGATGTCTATATATATTATGGGAACTACTGACCAGGCTGACGGGACGCGATGGTCCCCTAAATATTTTAAAATATTTATATAATTTAAGTATTTTATTTATATATTTTTTAATAATTTATTTGTATTTCATTAAAATTTTATAAATTAATATTTTAATATAAAATTTTACATCTATCTCTATATTATGTTATATATATGGACTAAGATCTAATATAAAACTTTTATTGTAGGTGGGTCTTGTCTATATATATGCCTAATAGTGTTGTAAAAGTAGCAGCTTTGAGGATATGGCAGCCAAGAAATTGCGTGAAAGTCATGTGATGGGGCTGAGGTTTTCTTTATCCATTATAGCGTAAATGCTAGCCCTCTTTAGCATCTGCAAATCTCAAAGTTTTCAGCTTATCTTGTTTTAAACATAGTTTTAATGAAAACAACTGTTAATATATGACCATTTAACCAGTTCTTCAGGTCCTAGGCTGTGTTTCTTCATACGACAATTTGTCAGAATTATTCTTTATGAAAACCAAAGCCCTAGTTCATAAACAAAACCTGTAGACCTGAGGCTAATTAAATTATTCATGAGCCGCCGTTGGAATATTTGTGTTGGTAGAGTTGATGGCTTAGATTTGATTGAATAGGTTGAGTGATTCCTTTTTCATGAGGTGAGGTCTGACCTATTCTCAAATCCCATTGATAGATATTATACACTGTATGTACTTTCTTCCCTTTCCTTTTTCTTCCTTAGTTGGGTGTTTCTAGGTTTAAACAATGATATTTATGTTAAATTCATGGATTAATTATAAAATAAGTACTTAAATTATATCACTTTTCTCAAATAGGTGTTCAAACTTTTTAATCATCCATGTACCTAACATTATAAATATTATCACTTCCCCAGTTGTAACTGTCATTAAAGAACACGTTTAAGTTCTGGTAATTTTAAAAATTTATTTAAAATTTAAAAAATAAAATTATATTTAAAAAATACAAAATTTTTGAAATAGCCTAAAAACTTTGAAAACCCTCATTTCAACCCCTAAACTCACACCAACTGTCACATTTTTTCGTCGACGGAAGTCCACCCGACCTCACCTCCCTCAACGATAAAAAACCCTATTAAATCGTGACCAATCGATGTTTTGTATCTCGTGAACCCTACGTTGAAAATTGCAACCCCACGTGATCCTGATGGGCAATCGACGATAACTACGGCTACGTATGACTAGGAAGATGACAGGAACTACGTTGACGACGATGGTCCTATTTGGCAAGGGTAATGTTGGCGGGTTAGGGTTAAAGTTTGGGATTTGGTTTTTTTGTAATTTAAAAGAAATTGATATTTTTTCATAAATATAATAATATTTTTAAAAAAATAAAAATTATCAAAATGTGACACATTTCACTTAATGAAGAAAATTAACAGAGGTTACTACCTGGGCACTTAAAGTGGTAACGTATGTAACGTTAGATACCTGAATGACTCAAACAAAGTTTGGGCACTTATTTTAGAATTAATCCTAAATTCATAGGGTTTTGAGATATATTGAGTATTAACATAGAACTAATTACATTTCTTTCTAACTAAGCTTCTTCAAAATGATTTAATAATTGAACTCATCAATTTCATTAAGTGATAAAATGAAATGTTATTTTCTCTAGATGTTTGATTTTGAGTGGTTGCGTCTCTATAGTGTGTGTTGTCAGTTTGTTATGAAAAATTTGAATAAATAATATCTTATAATCATAATAGACTATTCAAAAGAATAAAAGAAGAGATTCTTCATTCACAAATACCAAGATTTGAACTTGTAATCTTACTTAAAAGATCGATATTGTTCAATGAATTAATACTTTATCAAGTTTTCAATAATGTAAACTAAATTATCATTTTATCCAAACAAATCTATTTGCATGGACCAAATTAAACTCAAACTTTTTCATGGTTCGGACTTGATAACTAAGTTTGGAAATATATCTAATGGGTACTTTTTTGTCTAAATGAAAAGCAAACATGATATGGTTTCGACATTCGGCTCCCCTCAAAGTATGAACATTTGTTTGTCTACCGTTCATCTCTCTCAGGATTCCCAGTCTGAGACACTAATAGCCCCCTTTTTCCTTTATAGCTCAGAGCGAATCGCTGAACTGTATAAGCATTGGGATCGAAAACGACGGGTCAAACCCACTTTTTTTAATTTATATTATTCACTTCATTAACTTCTCTCTCTCCCTCGTTAATGTATAAAGAAATTTCCATATCCAACATGTCCGAAAATTTGTATTGCAAAAGTTGTTTGTCTCGTTCTGCATTTGCGGTACAATGATTCTTGGTCAAATCTGATGCATAATCAGAAATAAAAAAAGGCATTTTGAACTGTGGAAAGCTAGTTAATTCGGCTTGGATTTGGTGTTTATTAATGAGAGTTCAAAATCTGATAAGATAACGAATCAAGGTTCAGTTCACAGCCAACTAAAAGAGGGTCCATTGGTATTCCATCAATACCTTGCATAGGACACTTTGGAACACACTTTATAGTGTCGAATAAAGTAACCATGTCCCCTAAATATTACAACATTTGCATGTGTTTTGTGAATATGTCTTCTGAATCAAACCCAAAGCCCCCCATAATTCAAGTAAAGAACAATTCATGTCATTTCATTCATTATATAAACAAGAAGAGCATTCCCAATGATTTCTCATTCAAATATGTCAGTGAAAGGTTTTATTTTGTTTTAGCAGAAAAGAAGAAAAAAAAAACCCAGCAACCACCTTTGAATTGTAAGTTGATTCCTAACCCTAACCCCATGTTGTTTTGTCTGCTTTTTCCCATGGCCCCATTCACCATTTCTCTTTATTGCTTTCGTTCTTCAGAGTGAGTGTCTGAGTGACTGACTATGATGTCTTTGAAAACATTAACGAGTGAATGCGTGTACTCTTTTTTAGTGCTGCTGCCTGCCATGGCACTACAAATCCCATTTCTCTCAGCCTGCCTTTACCTTCTTTGCTCAGTGTTTCTTCAATTTAATCTTCTTTCCCTTTTCTTCTTTCTCTTTGATGTAATTCTTGTGTTGTTAGATGACTTGATCTTATAATTATGTACTTTGTGTATGCGTTTGATTTGTTCTCTTCATCACCCTTCTTTTTCTGTTCTTTCTCCTAAATTTAATTCAAAGCAATTTCCTTTTTCTTTTTAAAGAAAACTGTTTGGTATCAGAGAAAATAAGATGTCAAGCTCCAACAATTCTGCACCAGAACAGCTCTGCTACATCCCTTGCAACCTTTGCAACATCATTCTTGCGGTATTTAATTTTGATCCTAAACCCTTTTCCGCTTCTTATTTAATGTTTTTTATATATAATCTAATACACATCATCATCATCATGTCAGTTTCTGTTACTGCAAAAGAATGCCAAGTCTTCAGTACTTCAATATGTATAATATAAACTAATAAACCAAAGTTGTTTTTGCTCATAAAGTTTCCAGTTTCAGTTTATATCAAAGACCCAAACTTTCAAAAGCTTTCTTCTTTCATTTTCTTTGCAAGAGAATCTTATTTTGTTGGGTTTCTCTTCTGTATGATTATTTTAGGGTTTTCTTGTAATGAAATCAGGTCACCATCCCAAGACTTATTTTCTCAGTCTTTTGCAGAAAAGTCAAAAGTTCCCTTAATTTCTTTCTCTTTTGCGTATCTTACCCTCTGAATCTCAGACAAGTTGTTAAAAATGGGTCTTTAATTCATTTTTTCAAGAGAAAACAACATTATTGGATGAAGATGACATCTCCTTCATATTTTTGATCCTTGATTACCTTAACCTTTTCCCTATTAGAATAGGGGACCATCTTCTTTGATATGTTTTTGTTTTCTTTTTTGCGAAGCCCAAAAGCTTCCTTTTCTTTTTTCCTTTTAATATAATGGAAAACGGAAGAGACTAGCTCTGCTGTCTTCCTCAAAGGCTCCATTTTAATGTAGGAAAGATGCTTTCGAACGATGAGAAAGTCCAGCCAGTGTACCCATAAAAATAAAAAATATCAAACAAAGCCCTAGATTTTGTACTGAGTGGAATTTTAGACAAAAAACATTTATCTTCTTTTGCTTGAAGGATATGGAAAGATCCCATGTTATTCATTTATATTTTCCATTTAGACAAAAAAAAAGCCCTAATTTTTTTTAACATGCAAATTATTTTCATGAGCTAAAATCTGTACATGATTTTCTGCAGGTGAATGTTCCATGCAGCAGCTCGTTTGAAACGGTAACAGTCCGATGTGGGCAGTGCACCAATCTTTGTTCAGTGAACTTGGCAGCTTCCTTTCAATCGAGGGTAAAGGATATTCAGGTTTTCTTTTTCAATTTCATTTTCTTGTAGATCCAGGTTTTCCGGGATTTTTTTCTCTTTTCCAAGGAAAATCCTATAGTTTTTCTTGGGGCCTTGAAACTTGGGGCTTCTAAGCTGAAAAAGACCCTAGGAGCTGCTAATTAGCAATGCAGAGTTTTAGGGTTTCCCTTTGTTGCATCAATATTATATAATTGACATGCTTCGTGATGGTAATTTAAATTCTGATATGTTGTTAAGGTGCCTAACTACACCTCGTCGGAGTACAGAATTGATCTAGGTTCTTCCTCGAGAAGCAAGAACAAGCAGCTACCACAGAAGCGACCAACAACTTTAAATACTATCGCTCCAGAAAGGGTTGTTAATCGACGTGAGTATTACTTGTGTTTAATCCATTTCATTAACATTTGGATTCTAAGTTTAGGGTTTAGGGTTTCATAGACTACTATTTCCCCTTTTTCTTTTCCCAACTCCTGACAAGAGGCATAGGGCTCCTTCATTGTACAATCAGTTCATCAAATAATTTGATCATTAACTATACCGATTTTGTTATTGATTAATACATGATTATAAACTAAAAACATGTGGTATGTTTATAGGGAGGAGATCCAAAGGATCAAGCTGAGCAATCCTGATATCATTCACAGGGAGGCATTTAGCACCGCTGCTAAGAATGTAAGTTCGAATCTGTTTCTCACTAGTCGTGACCGATTGAGTCATTCTATGGTTGTCATCGTTGTTATTACAATATCTTAAAAGTCGTGAGTTCGAATACGTTAATTCTCTTCTAGGTGTAAGGGAATTTTGATTACATAAAGTTAATCATCAACAGACGTTTGTTTTTGTGTCCTAACTGCAGTGGGCTCGCTTCCCTCACATTCATTTTGGACTGATGTTGGAGAATGATAATCAACCAAAGCTCGATGACGTAAGTAGCGAAATGGACCGAGAACATTCTAAACATATATTGTTTTATAATCATCCAAACTAATAAAAGAATATTATTATATATACTAAACTAAGACCACACATAAAATTTAATAAATTTTAAACTGTAATGAAAAAATGGTAATGTTGATTTGTTTTTACCTAATCTATTGCTAAGACTAGCAAGATAAAAACTGATTTGTGTGTCTTTATTGTTCTTTAATTTGTGTATGCAGGACTCAACTGAGCCATTCCATCAGCTGCTTAAGTGAACAAAAGGGTATTGATTTTATAAGATAATTTTACTTTTAGGATTAAAAAACAATTCTGAAAACTAAATTGCGTACCTCCCTAAATTTAATTGGAGTAAAAGAGTACAACGTAAAGCTACAACACGACAACTGAATACACGAACAAACATATTCTAAACCCACTGAAGAACTAAAACAGACAAACATTCAACGTATCGCAATTTACACGCCCCATCTGCGCTTAAGACCACTGAACCCCACCTAGGTACGGACGAATGCCAAACCAGCAAATCAACAACTATCCCTTTCGAAAGAACTTGCTCACAGAACCTCAACTTATCTCACACCAGAACTCAATCCCATGAAACGCAACTAACAAATAAACTACCTTTTAAGGAATCCCTTAACCTACTATGTGATAGAGTGGGGATTGAAGAGGAAGATTGGTCAAATGGTGGTCAAAAGGTACCAAGTCAGTAGTTAACACGCCACATCAGCTTTTTGTCACTCACAGTAAAAACTGTTGACGTCGAGTGACCGATTTATAATAAACGATAACGTTAGTGATCGATTTGTGACTTTTGAAACATCAATAGAAAAAAACTTACTCAAATATTAATGACCATTTGCGTAATATACCCTTAATATTATTCAAAGAGTTAGGATTCGAATTGCTTCGGTTTTATCTTTTATTTTCTTTTAAAATTACCATTTCAAATTTATTTTTTTATTTGATCTTAAACATATGCTCCTTTTCCTAGTGAATGATTTTTGCAAGAGTGAGATAGTTCATGGAAATTAAATTATTTTGAATTAAAGTCTATAAAATAAATATTAAGTTTAAATACAATAAAAGAAGCAGAACTGTAGTTTTAATAGGATATGATGCTATTTAACAAGTAAATTATTTTTTTTTTGAGAAAAACAGCTACCAAGCGATAATACAATATATAATTTTCAGCATAAATTCGTTTTACTGTTTTGAAAATATTAAAAATAATAATTTGGGTTGGTACAAGTGATAAGCAGTTTGATATTGCTTAAATAATATGTCGAGTTTGAGCTTTTGTGTATGCAAAAAAATACCTGTTGAGAGAATCACCCACCAAAATCAAGTGTGCGATACGAGTCGGTCTGAATTAATCAAGACGAAATCTTAAAATCGAGATGATAATAAAATAATGAAAAATCGATTAAAAATAGAAATAAATGACAACTAAAAAATTGAAAAGTTCTAAAGACAGGCAGAACAAAATACATACATTTTAGGATTACCGATTTCAAAGCGACCGAGTCAAGATTTAAAACAAGAACAACTGTCACGAACTACATTTCATAACCACCAATCATTTACTGCCACGTCTCAATAACTCCCGATATTGTTTGGCCTTGTTGGTTTCCCTCACCGCGCTGTCATTTTTGCAACCGTCATCATTTTCTCCTCCATTTTCCCTTTTTTGTGTTCATTTTCTTTGCATAAAATCCCCTACCTCTGAATCTCTTCTCTCAAAAGCAAATTTCGCCGAAAAGAATATTTTTTTTGAAGTCTTTGAAAAGATGTCGTCTCCTTCTTCGTTTAGGAAAACCTCGTGCATTTCAGGGAGATTCTCGAGGTCATTGAGGCAATCATCGGCCAGAACGGCGGCGTTAGCAACGGTCTCGACCAGGGAGGATCAGCCGGAGTCTTCTGATTCTTATCCGTTTATGCCGGAGGATGGAGGGGATTCGTGGTCGACGTTGCTGCCGGAGCTGTTAGTTGAGATCATGGAGCGCGTGGAAGCGAGTGAAGAAATGTGGCCTGGGAGGAAAGACGTGGTTGCTTGCGCTTGCGTGTGTAAGAAGTGGAGAGAAGTTACTAGAGAGATCGTTAAGGCTTCTCCTCAAAATAGCGGCAAAATCACTTTCCCTTCCTGTCTTAAGCAGGTAATTCAATTTTTTGTTTGTTTTTAATTGAAATTGAGATATAATTTCATTATCTGGTACAAATGTTTTAAGGTAGCATGTATAAATTTCATTAAGGTTGTAAATATTTGCAGTTTAGGGTAGCTTAATTTTATTTTTTTTAGGATTTGGATTGTTTGCGAGTTGGGATGATTTGTGGGGAATTGGTGTAAAGTTAGTCTTTTTTGGGGTTCATTTGTTATAGTTTATTGTAATTTTCTTTACTGATAGATCTTATTGATTGATGCCTTTTGTTCCTGGTATCTAATTTAGGGAATTAGTTTGTACTTCTTCTTTGTATTATAGGGGAAATGTACTAGGTATAGAGGTGCAAAGTTCGAATAAAAATGACATTTTCAAATTACCCGAATTGAGAATAAATAAAGTAGAATTTCTGTCCTTTGTCATCATTAAGTGTATTCGCTTATTGCTACTAGTTTGGATCTTTACAGAATTTGAGCTGTTTTGCAGTTGCTGGTTACGAATATAAAAAGCTTCTTGGATTTAGAGTTATAAATCGATGAATAAGTCAATAACTTTTGGAGTTGATGGTTTTATTCTCTTTTGCTATGCAGCCTGGTCCACTGGAGTTTCCAAACCAGTGTATTATAAAGCGGAACAAAAAAACTCAACGTTTTTCCTGTATCTTGCCCTTTCATCATGTAAGTACTTCTTTTTCTTCACAAGCAAAACTTGACGAGGGCGTGTTAATTAGACTGATGCTGAAATAAAAAGGGTAAAAAGGAACATAATCTGCTTTGTCAAAGGTCTTAAATTGACTTTTGACTTCCATTTAGGTAGGTGCAAAACTTTGGACTTCTAACCTAATACCTTTGACTAAGTTATACATGGACTCAACCTTTCAAAATCTCTATAATTGTCTAGACAGATTTTCAATTTTCTTAGCGGTCTTACACACCATTGAGCCCTCTGGACTTGTTTATTCTATACATGGCACATTATCATCTTAGAGTTGGGTTTTTTTAATGTGATGATACCAGTCTGCTCACCATTTTCTCTTGAAAACAAATGGTTGTGGATGCTAACTTGCTAATGTTGTTTTACTAGAACTCGCCTTCACATTCTTATATCCAGTTCTTGAAGAGTGTGGATAAGTCTCCTGTGATTGCTTCTAATCTGTATGCTATTACACTTTGGACTCATTTCTCCATGTGGCTGGGTTTTTCTTTAAAAAAAATTGTGTTGTTTTCCGTAATAACTTGTGATAAGCATAACAAAATCATGATTGTGGCTTCTGAGAGTGAAGATATGGATCGCTAAACAATTTGATATGTTTCAAGTTTCTGGTCTCACTAGTCTTCTTTAGGTGTGGTGGCATTGTATTCGGCATGATGACAGGTTGATATCTGTGTTGGTTATGTTGTTGACACAGGCATATGGAGCTATTACTCAGGTCGTAAGGATCTGATTATGCAACCTCTTTGCACCCCACTCTCTCTCTTTTACGCTCTCAATATCTTTCCATCTTCAGAGATGCAGAGTAGTGATGTTTTCTTTCTAGAAGTGGCAAATTTGGGCAATGGAAAACATGCTAGGATAACAACGATTCCCTTCCTTTCAGTTATATATTTAACGGTTCCCTTAGTAAAGATGCCTGTGTCATTTTGTTACTACCAAGTGCAGAGTTTAAAATCTTATTTCCAATATAATTTTACACCTTACATATCTTTGCCTGATTTAAGTATGTTACAATCAGTCTTCTATCATTTATTCTTTTTCCTCAAAGACGATGCTACCAGTTGCAAAGCTATATAGGTTGCCTTTTCTTTATAAACCAACCAAGACATTTTTGTCTTTCGATAGTTAATCAGAGCATGTGGTAGGGTTTATTATGGTTTAACCAATCTTTAGCAGTTATCTTTTTGGCCAACATGCAAGTGGATGACCCTACTTGTCAGTGGTTGAAATCTATACCTTATTTAATCTTTTCCTGATGTTGGCAGCATTCACCGACAAGGGGAAGTTTCTATTAGCAGCACGAAGATATCGACATGGTGCTCATATTGAGTATATTATATCCCTTGATCCAAATGAACTATCTCAAGGCAGTAATGCCTATGTCGGGAAGTTAAGGTACGTGGCTCATATCCTGTGCTCTCTCTTGCTGGAACTCTGTTTACAGGATCTGCTTTTTGGATATGCTTTTTATAGAATTACAATTTACATTTTACTATACACCTTTTTAAGGAATAAAAACTTCTATGCGGTGGCCGTTAAAATCTCTTCAGGATATTTAAGGAACAATATTCATGATGCCATTACTTTCTTTTCTTGTTACTACAATAAAAATCTAATCTTTATGGTTCAGTGTATAATTTTTAGCTGACACACAAATTCAAAATCTTTGTAGTTCGGATTTTCTAGGTACCAACTTTAAAATCTATGATAGTCAGCCGCCACATAGTGGTGCAAAGCCCTCCAGCAGCAGATCAAGTCGCAGATTTGCAAGTAAGCAAATCTGCCCCCAAGTTTCAGCTGGCAATTTTGAGATTGGGCAAGTGTCTTACAAGTTCAATCTCTTGAAATCAAGAGGTCCCAGGAGGATGATTTGCTCAATACAGTGCCCTTTGCCAGAAGATATGGTTGATGACAGGCATTTAGATAACACTAAGATGAAAATGCCAGAGCATGATGTATCCGGCCATACAACTTTGAGGAACAAAGCTCCAAGATGGCATGAACATTTACAGTGCTGGTGCTTGAATTTCCACGGTCGGGTAACTGTAGCATCTGTGAAAAACTTTCAGCTGGCTGCAACTGTGGAGCAGAGCCAACCGGGAGGGAAAGAAGAGGAGGAAACTGTTCTCCAGTTTGGTAAAGTAGCGGATGATACATTCACCATGGATTATAGGCAGCCCTTGTCAGCTTTTCTTGCTTTTGCCATCTGCCTTACAAGCTTTGGTACAAAACTGGCTTGTGAGTGATTCTATGTCGATGTACTATATATATATATATATATATATATATATATAAACAAGTTGTTCTGCATGTTAAGTATAGTGTTTTTAAAATGTCACTTTCAAATCTCCTAGACAGCCTTGGCTTAGTGAGACAAAGCAAATCATGTACATGTTTCTCTTGTATCTAGTAACATTAACTGAAATTATTGGCTGCAAACATGTCTTACTGTTAATATTGGCTGCAAGCATTTCTTACAGTTACTATGCTTTGAAATTTGAGGTTAGGAAAAGATAATTCATCTCTTTCGTTTATTCTGTTTTTCCGCTCCTTGCTTCTTGATCAGTTAGGCAAAATTAGAAGCATTTGGAAAAGAGACTTCAAAAGGCATTTTCCAAGGTTTTCATACCAATAAATATCGTGTAACATTCAAGAACACAAACTTCGTAGTCATAGTCATCGGACAAAGTCGAAGACACCGTTATTCCACACTAAGCATAGTACCGGTAGCAAACATTTATTTACATCACAAAGTTTTAGGACTCAGACACTGGACGCCATATTCGAGTTATGTTTAACTTTACCATAAGGCTCCTCACTTCTTCCCTCGCAGCTTCGCACCAAGTGCCCTCTCAAGTTTACCAATTATCTGCTGGTTAGGAATAGCTTTTCCGGATTCATACTCTTGTATGATTTGAGGCTTCTCGTTGATCATCTGTAGGATGACATGAAAGATTCAATGAAAGAACTTAACAGACCTGTAACACTCTTAGGGAATAAGCATCAGCATACTACACATGGGTGAAGAGAGAAACCTGGGCAAGTTGAGCCTGGGTGAGTTTCTTATCCATACGAGCCTGCATGATGGCTTTCTTCAGTTCTGTTGGCACTCTTTCATCTGTTCATTAGTTTTTTAAAAGCAGGTCAAACACTTGGAGGCTAGGCTTAGGGTCATATCATAATAGCAGATTATGTAAATGAGAAGAGCATCTCGCTTCAAGGATCGCATCCCCTGACATAAATTCATTCGTCGTCCCTACCTCTCACTTCTTACAAAAGGAGATCGAAGGAGATCACGGGAACATGTAATCAGGTAATTCATCAAGTTTATGCAAATAAACTCATACCAGCATAATTGATCTCTTAAAGCAATATTGAACAACTAATTCGACTACTACATGATAAAAATGAGGGATGGAACGAAAGGGAATAAAGTATTTCTTACGAGCTAGATTTTCAGTTTCTTCATCAAGCTTCCTTGTATTCAAAGTAGTACCACTAGATGCTGCCTTGTTCGTCCCAGCATTCGCTGCAAATTCCCATTCACAAGAAACAGATTTTCATTATTCTCAATCATCGGAAAAAAGTAACCCTAATCGTGATTAAAAAAATGCAAATTATATTAGGTATTTCTATTTTTTCCCCAAAAGAAAAGGGGGGAAAAGTTACATTTTTTGACGGATTCGATCTCGGCGCCGGCTCGACGGGCGGCGTTGACGACTTTCTCATCCTTCTTGGTCGCGGCGCTTGGGGCTTTTTTGCGAATCACGACGGGCTCCCAGTCTTGAGTCAAAGGTCCGATTCCGGCCATTTTTGCAAGCTCTTGAAATTCTTTGTTCGGATTAAAGAAAAAGGAAAGTACGGATTCGAAAGGAGAAAATTTCTTCTACTTCTCTTTCTTAGAATTCGTCTATTTATTGGTTGTATTAGTGACCTGAACAAAAATTAAACATTAATTATCTGATATTATCCAAGTATTAATCCATTAATTAGTATTATTAGATTACGTGGCAATTAAGCTTTTGGGCTGGACTTATGATTTGGACTTCTTACAATGACCGAAATCCCGTCTAGATTAGAAGTTTTCTAGGTTAAATTTGTTATTACTTCCTAAACTATATAAAATTTAAAAAATAGACGGAAGGTGCTGACTCATCGTCTCGTCAGATGCATCATGTCCGGAGTCATGTCCACTAATCCAACATTGATTCCGAAAATTTAAAAATATATAATTATATCATTTTAGTGTAATTTTCATAATCTAGCGTCATGTTCAGAAAATGAATCAAAACGAATAAATCAACCACAAAATTAACAATTAAGGAACAATTTAAAGATAAAATAATAACTAAATAAAGCACAGGCTAATTGTACTTCGTTACGTTTTTTGAACGTAGCAAATAACAACTTAAATGATCTTTTTCCCCATCAGCTCAGTCTTCCAGACCTGCAAGTTCTTGCCCTACGCTGTAATAGATTTTATGGTGGCCTGCACAAATCCAAGGCTACCTCTGGGTTTTTAAGCTTGCAAGTGATTGATCTCTCTCGAAATGAGTTCACTAGCGCCTTGCCAACAACATTCTTCCCGATTTTGGGGGCAATGAAAGTTGTAGATTATCTTCGAACGATAAAATGTGGTCGAGCTACTCCAGATGTTATGTGTATTGCTGATTGCGAAGGTTGCAACGCAGTCAAATATAAAGCAATTATAATTATAAAATTAAACATGAAAAGGTTGGAAATGGAGCTTGATCTGGAGAAGTCATCAAGTATTGGTTTCACTCTCATTGATTTTTCAAACAATCGGTTCGATGGACAAATCCCTGAGGTACTTGCTGAACTTTGTTCTCTTCTGGTGCTCAACCTCTCGCATAGTAGCCTAACTGGTCCCCTGCCGCCGTCGCTCGGAAGTATAGCAGCACTTGAATCGTTATCTCTCATCAAACAAGCTTGGTGGCAGAATTCCTGCCGAGTAGACCATACTAACATTTCTGGAAGTGATAAACTCGTCCCAAAATAATTTTGTCAGACCGATTCCAGTTGGGAATAAATTTAACACTTTCGATAATGATTCCTATGCCGGTAACTTGGCTTTGTGCGGCTTCCCACTGTCAAAGAAATGTGGCAATGACGAGGATCCAAGGGCACCGACATCAAAGCTGGGGGAAGAGGAAGGTTTTGCCACAGCCTTTATCCGGGTTACATCGTTTTCAAGACTGGAAGACTGTGTTGGTTCGTGAGAATGGTTGAGAGAGATTGGCATAGGAGTTTTACAAGATGGATTCACAAGATCGGAATAAAAACAAACTAGCATTTGATCTCCTTTTTATTACAAGCGATTTCCTATGATTTGGCTTGAAGCCTATGTTTTGCATATATAAATAGAATGAATGCGTCATCTCTGCCATTTCATGCCAGTTATAGACAGGTAAAAAGTAGGAAGTTTCTTTTACCTTGCATTTATAGAAACAAGGAGCCAAGTTTCTTTATCAAATTAAGCCATTCCTTTGTCATTTACTAGCTTTACTCTACAATGAAATGAGGAATGGATTCTGTCAACAACATACATTTCATGGAACCTTAATTTATGGTCCTAAGGGAGGCAAACAAAGTTGCAGGCAGAGAAATCAAATTCAGAACAAAGATTGAACTATGTAAAATTTTCAATTAAGAAAACGGTTCAACACTGACAATTGACCCGAGTCTCCGTTCAACAAAAAGACTTCCAGAGGAACATAAGGAGAGTCTGATAATGATCCAAACCTGTACGTTGGCTGTAACAATCTGCAACCTTTAGCACAGGGGAGGGCTAGTAGGCGTGGTCCGGTCCTCATCTGCCAGACCTGCGGTCAAGTAAAAACCATTCATATGCTCGATCACTTCATACAAGAAATAGATGCATATAACTTCAGTACCAAGTACATAACAGTAATTATATATGGAGCTCTAAGAATTGCATATAGAAAGAAACCATCTGAAACTACTCTAGCTTTCAATGCCCAACACAACTCAATTCATGCAAAGCCAAATATCTGTAATATTAGTAACATTGGATCCGCTCATGAAAAGATAAATTAAGATGTTTCTTTTAAGAAAAAGATAAATTCATCAACCCATTCACACATTTATATTTACTTGAATTATGTAAAAACTCAATCACAAGTCACAACCATCTAAGGGAGAGAGTCCACCTTGGCTTTTGCGTGTAGCCCCGATGTACCCTACACTTGTGGATGATTAGATGATATAAAACCACTGGTAAATACTAATGCACCATATGACGATAAAAGTTGCAAGACTATTGCTGTTCTCACCTTAATGGTTGTTATATGAAAAAAGGTTCTCATGGTCCTAAAACAAAAAGCACAATGACTCTCTATCTAAGGTTTCTTGATCTTAGATTTGTAAGCCATCAAACATTTAAACTAGAATCTGGAAATTACAAATAAAGAAACAACAAGAACCAAATAAAAATAATAATAAAAAGACCTCAATAATTCCTTTTCGGGGCGCATGAATGGCTAAACAGAGGCAATAGTCACTCTTTCCTGGTGCATGGTGAGAGGAATTAGGAGGTTTATCATCTCTATTGACTAACATTTCCATGAAAAAGCAGTTTGCATCGCGATATCCCTAAAAGAGTGCATGAAAAACAATGCTAAGACAAGGAAAAAGGGCTGTTGATTTCCAAGAAATGCAGAATTGTTAAAGCAAAAGAAACCTTCCATAGTCGCACTACTACAAGGGCTTGAGTATCTAAGAGCAATATTCGGCCGAGTGAATCTGTGATAGCGGCCAAAGTGCGACTGGGTGATAAAGTGAGCTTTTCACCCTTTCTAGGGTAGTCCTTCAAACATGTCAATGGGGAAGCTGGCATAAATCATGACATCAGTGGCTTATACAATAGGTTTTGAAAAAACATTAATAAGGATAACTAAAAGAAGGGTTAAGATTTGTATGCTAAGTTAGCCTGCTAATATTCAGACCACAACATAAAGACACAATAAACTTGCAAATTCATTATCTAAGAATATGATAGAAACATATTAATTTTATCTTAAATACTCTCTATCTACTAAAATATTTAACTGCACATCAGAACACACTAAGATGAACCTATGGTTAAGAATAAGCACATAGATGAACAGCATAAATAAGCAGGTGCAACAGTGAGAAGGAAAATTATGAAATTAAGAGACTAAAGATGAGCTTGGTAAATACAATGAGATGAGAAAGATGCAAGCAGCTAAGCAGCATTTCCATGTTTAAACATAAGATTGCCAAAAAATACTTGTGAAATGTGATTGAACCAAAGCGATAATTAGAACTAAAGATCAGTAAAATGAAAGTAAATCAACTTCAATCACTAAAATTTGATTCCGAGAAAATACTTCTTGAAGGATAATTAGAAGACAAAATGGATTTTGGGCAAGCACACACTTTCAGAGATTCAACCTAATTAATATCAAAGTACCATGGACAAGACACTACCCAAACCAAATAATGAATCACACGAAAAAAAATAGCAAACTTCACCTTGAGCAAATGATTGAAGCTTTTCTTCTGGTTTCCTGTTTGGTGTTGGTTCACTCCGCCATACCATCTTTGAAAAGGAAGCAATAGTGGAAAATGTGGCAGGCATAACTTTTGACAAAATAGTTCCTACCAAGGAACGTTTCCTATCTACTGAAAGTCTTCAGCAAGGTTAGAAGAAATTAATCAGTAAAACAAAAGAAAAAGGAAGAAAAGAATCCATCTTTTTGTGTAAGGTAAATCATATCTCGAATGCAGAGAAACTAACCTGAAAGCTGAGATCACAGCATCATCTCCAATGGTGAGTGCACAGTAGTAATGTTGACTTGACTGCCCAACAATAAAAGCAGCTGAATTCATATAACAGAATAACTTCAGAGGACTTCCATAATTCATTGGAGAAGAAACCAAAAGCATAGATAAAAATGTACTACAAGGAACAAGAAATGAAGAGGGAACCAGCAAAAGCAGTTTTTCACATGCGCATTCGAAGATCAAATAGCCAGTAATTAAGAATATGAAAATTGGTAATTGCACATTTTCAATCTTATCAAGAGCTTATAAGATCAAGCAACATAAGAAAGAACACCTGGAATTCCATGAGTGGAGGAGGCATTATGCCAGTGATTGATGCATCAACACATGACCCATACTTACTAACATTCCATAACTGGTAAGGCAATCTGCCATGAGAGTTTCCATCGTCCTCTAGATCTTCCTTCGGTTTCGCATCAAAAAAATGAGAATGTGTATCTTGAAACCACCTTTGAAGCATACTCTACAATACCAGAGGTAAATCAGAGTTAGTCAAACATGTCCCACTTATACACATTGCTACACTTTGCTTCTGCATAAAATAAACATGAAAGATTCATGCCATTTTCAGAATAACTATCACACTTTCAGGCAGCTAATAGCTCACCTGAATATCAGACCCATCAAAACGAGCGATTACACCAGGCATGACAACACATACATCCTCTGAGGATATGTCTCGCATCAGGTCTTTCTTAGTCCCACGAACTCTTAACTTGATGATTTGTCTGTGATATACCATCTATAAAATTAAACATTAAATACGAGTTACATTTCCAACAACAATTTACATCAAACTTATCTACATCTAACAACAATAGATACAAGTACAACTGATTTAAACATAAGATCTCACCTGGCTCATTATTTTATGAAATACATAAGTCTATGAAGTTTACGCTTTGCTAAAAAAAATTAACACCAATGATGCTAATTTCACTTTGCATAATTTTTTTCTTTTATACTACAAGAAGCTCATTTTCCACCATGGGGCATGCAAGACCATTGAGCTATTCCATTCTAACACACCAAGCTTAGCATGCAACAAAACATTAAGCATCAATAAACCCAATGGAAACAGTATCTTAATGACGTTGGAAAAGCATAAAATTAAAAAAAACAGCATTGAATAAATTAGAAATCATCTCACTACAGTTTTATAGATGCTTCTATTACTTGTTTCCAAAAGCATAACATGAAAATAATTTTGAAGAATTAACAATAAAAATGGAATTTTTAAGATAACAAATGCATCATTCTACTTTTACATTAAATAACTATCTCTATAGTTAACATTTTCTTTCAGTCATTGTTCATTTAATCAAATTACATAATTTTTCTCTCGAGTCTAAACCAACCTCTCAAGAAAATATCAAATTACAAACAAAGCAAACTAAAAAAAAAGAAGAAGAAGAAGAAGAAAATAAAATAAATAGAAATATCACCTGTCTATGAATCAAATCACCGCGCAAAGAGTAAATCAGCAGGAATCCTCTGGAGGTGCCGACTGCAATCACTTTAATATCATCGAAAACCAGCCACTCGATGGCCGTGATGCGCTCTGCCTCGATAGGTGATAGTTCGGGTCGGATCTTAACTCTCTGTTCATCCCGGTCGGACCATCCGAGGATGAGAACAAGAGATCGGTTAGCGATTGCGAGAGAATGGGCGTCTAGAGCGCAGAGGACGGTGGTGCCGGCATCAGGAGCTAGCCAACCTTCCTTTCCGGCACCGAATTCCGTCAAATCATAGAAGGCGATGCAGCCGAGCTCCATCAAGTGGTGGCTCCGCTTAGACATTGGCTTTAGATTTCGGTTTTTTCTTCTTCCTCTTTCGCGGCTGAGTTTATGGAAGGAAATAATTTTTGTATTAGGGAGGGAAAGCACATGACCTTCTCGGATTCAGTGTCTTAGCAGTTAATATGGTTAAATATGCTCCAAGTTCCTCTACTCTCCATAAACTTATAATTTAGTCCTTAAACTTATATTTAGTTTATTCACTTTTAACTTCTATCCAATAGTCTGACGTGGCAAGATCATAAGAGTCAATTGAACTTACAATATCCTAAAGTCAAACACTCGATTTCTTTTGGTTAAAAAAACATCAAAGTTTCATGCAATTAAAAAGAAACTAATATGATCTTTGTATTATTTTTTCTTTTAACGTGATTTTTAATTCAGAAAATAAATTAATTCAGAAAATAAATTTAGTGTGATTCTTTAACCAACGTTTTTCATCGTTGACTGTTATAATATTGGTTTTTAAGTTCATGGTAGTGACTAGGGATGGCAACGGGCCGGGTTCGGGCCGGGTATTGGTCCTTCCGTCCCCGTCCCCGTTTAAAAAACCGGTACCCGTCCCCGTTTAAAAAACCGCAGGGATTTAAACGGGGATCCCCATTGGGTAATCGGGGAAACCCGCGGGGAAACGGGTATCCCGTTTAACATAAACGGTTATTTAAACGGGTATTGGGCCAGGTATTGGGTCAGGTATTGGGCCGAGAATCGGGCCGGGTATATATATATATTTAAATTAAATATATAATATATATTTTTTTATTTAAATTAAATTTATTAATTATATATATATAAAATAATTATTTTTAATTTTTATCGGGGCGGGTAATCGGGTAATCGGGGCGGGGATTACCAAACCCGTCCCCGTCCCCATTTAAAATAAATGGATTTTCCCCGTCCCAGTCCCCGTCCCCGTTTATCATCCCCGAATCCGACCCGTTTAATTCGGTTTTCGGTTTTTCCCGTCGGGTTCGGGTTTTTTGCCATCCCTAGTAGTGACGTGACGGTATACGGTGTTGATGTGACAATCTATGTTTCATGTTTGAGCTACTAATTTAATCAATCTGTCATGTTATTATATCATCTTGAATTGTCATATCAACACTATGAACTGTCATGTCAGCACCGTAAATTGTCACATTAATATCATAACAGTCAACAACTAAAAAACGTTGGTCAAAATGTCACAGGGTTTATTTTCTAAGTTGGAGGGCTAAATTGAGAGAAAAAATAATACTAGAGTCACATTGATTTTTATTAAAAGTATAGGGACCTTTGTTGTATTTTCCCCATTTCTTTTCAAAGATAAGAACAATGTAAACTTCCACCATAGTCCTAAAACCTGCGTCGCAAATTCTCCTCGTAAACAGAAAAGGAAAACAAAATGAGCTGCTTTTCACTAACAAGGTCAAAATCCCATTTCAATTATATATAAATTTCAACTTTTTTAATCTTTTTTTTCTGATTTTCTTCTTCTTCTTCAATTTTTCAAGCAGTGCTTGCAGTTCCTTGGGAGTTAAATCCTCTAGCTTGACAGTGCAGTTGGGGTTTCAATCTAATGAAACTAATAATCCCCTGGAGCTTTTGTTTCTTCTCCTAAAAGAACAAAAACTAAGAAGTTTTCTGTAGCTTGCTCTTCTTCTGCTACTGGTGAAGTTCATTCCATAGCTTTGCTTTTCTTTTTATTCTAGTTTTCTGGGTTTCTTATGGTTGAGTTAATTCGAAATGCGTTTTCGTTTTTCTTTTTCCTTGATTGGGCTGGTTGGTAGTTTTGTTTATAAATTATGGGTGTTTGGTGAATATGATCAAAGGTTGTAATTTAGGAGAATTTTGTTTAGAACTGAATGCATTTTGTCACAAGCTACTGTTTGTTCTGAAAATAAGACCAGGCCATAGTTGAAATGGATTAGATTCTCTTATAGCTATGTTTATAGTAGTGTAATGATTGGAGCATGGATGGGAATCGATATGCCTTGGTTTAGGATGTAAAACCACTTCAATATTCAATGGTATTATGACGATTTTTTTTAATAGATGATAATATGATTAATGGTATAGTTATAAAAGCTGTGAACTTCCATGGTATTCAGTTCGAGATCCTTCTCTGTAACCTGTACGAATTTGACTAATTATTCCACCTTGCTAGTGGAAAAGTCATTTTTTAGTGTTGTTGTTGGTATATCCAGAATGGCAAGAACATTCTTGTCTTTGGACTTTAAAGATGTTATCATCTTATGCTCCGTCTCCATTCATCTGGTTTTTAGATCCATTGTTGGTTAAAGCTGCAAGAGGGGATCCTGTAAGTCGACCTCCTGCATGGATGATGCGCCAGGCAGGAAGGTATATGGCTGTTTACAGAAAGCTTGCAGAGAAACATCCATCCTTCAGAGAGAGGTCCGAGACAACTGATCTCATTGTGGAAATTTCTTTGCAGCCTTGGGAAGCTTTCCGCCCTGATGGAGTGATAATTTTCTCTGATATACTCACTCCACTGCCTGCATTTGGTGTCCCGTTTGACATTGAAGAAGTTAGGGGTCCCGTCATTCAGTCACCGATTCACTCCGAGGATTGCTTGAAGGCATTGCATCCTATTGACTTGGAGAAACTACATTTTGTTGGGGGTCCCTTAAGATTTTGCGCCAGGAGGTTATTTTCCGTTTTAATAGTATGCATTATATAAAATGTCTTGTTAATTTTCTAAAAATTTCTTTTTCTTTTCCTTATATAAGTTCTTTTTTGTGTAGGTTGGAGATCACGCAGCGGTGCTGGGCTTTGTCGGAGCTCCTTGGACAATTGCCACATATATAGTAGAGGGAGGTACAACCCGCACTTACACAAACATAAAGAGTATGTGCCACACAGCACCAAATTTACTGAGGGCCCTTCTTTCTCATTTAACAAAGGCGATAGCTGAATACATTATTTACCAAGTGGAGTCTGGAGCACACTGCATACAAATATTCGATTCATGGGGTGGCCAGCTACCACCTGATATGTGGGAGAAATGGTCAAAGACTTACATAACAGAGGTAATTTGGAACTTAGTTGATTGGAGAAAGCATCATTGTATTGCCTTACTGAATAATTCTCGCCTCGTTTCTTAGAAATTCCCCAGCTATTTTTTTGTCTTAAAGCTAATTAAGCCACGCATGATACTTGAGGCTCTATTTGATTGCTGTCTTTCTACTTCCTGAAGAATTGGTATAAGGTGACGGCAAACTATAAGAAACAAAATCATATTTCATTAATATGAGTGAATGGCTAAAATGTAAAACTAATCAAGTATATTATTCGATATAAAACCGGAAGGCTGAATGTCGTCTTCATCGAAAGTTTAAATTGTAAGTCTTTTACTTCTTCAAGAGATTGTTTGGTTTGAACCTGAACATTTATTTGGCTAAAAGCAGCCATCTAGCAAGCCATATAAGGTTATGAATTTGAAAATTCATTTATTTTAAGGAAGAGCTCCGCTTTTTATAAATATATAGAAAAAGTAGACAGAAACATTAGGCGAGCCTCTTCTATTACCAGTTACTACCTGCAATCGACTCCTATTAAGTGGCTTGAGAGTATTTTCCTGGGATTACATGTTTCTATACCTTCTAATGTCTCTCTTTTGGGTTCTTGAAATTTGCAGATTGTGAGCATAGTACGGAAAAGATGCCCTAAAACACCCCTTGTTCTCTACATTAATGGAAACGGTGGCCTCCTTGAGCGCATGAAAGGAACTGGGGTTGATGTGATTGGACTCGACTGGACAGTGGATATGGCTGACGGAAGGAAGCGGTTGGGTAGTGATATCGGTGTGCAGGGAAATGTCGACCCTGCTTACCTGTTTGCCCCACTTCCTGCAGTGACACAGGAAATTCAAAGGTTTGCTGTATCATTCGAACTTTGTGTTTGAATTTTAGTTTATCTATATTCGAATGTGGATTCTTGTTTCATAGGTTGCTAATATTGTTATGGACACACACACACACACAAAGGTCACTTGATTAATATAAGATGGTGTATTCAAAGGCATTAGAAAGGCAATGTTAGAATATCAGTCACAATGATAAAGATGCATAAGCTTTTCGATCTCGAAGTTCCGTTTCTGTGTTATACATAACTTAAACCATGCTTCTAACCGGTGCATTCTATTTTCCAGGGTCGTTAAGTGCGCAGGACCACACAGGCACATCCTTAATTTGGGTCACGGCGTTCTTGTCGGGACTCCCGAAGAAGCCGTGGCACATTTCTTCGATGTCACGAAAAGCTTGAAGTACGACAGTTCTTCGCAAAATCAAGCCATGGAGGAATCTAAATTGTTAGTTTGAGAACATTATGGTTTGGCGGAATCCTGAGATTTTTTTTCCTATAAACTGTCCTTTGATGCTTTAATTCAATTCTTATTCCTGCATCACAACCTCATAATGTGCATTATTTTAGAGGGTTTAATTAAAATTTTCAATTACTCGACTTTCTTCACACTTATTTTGATCACTAAAGTTTAAAAGTTTTCAATTACTCACAGAATTTTCGAGGCGACGTTATGATTGGACATTCTCCTTTTAAAATTTGCGAAAATTTTTCTTTATTTTTATGGAAATATTTTAGTTTTGAATTTTCGTTAATTTTTCGAAGATGAAACATTTCCCATCTGTGGTGACTCAATCCATAATTTAGGGTAAATTATACATTTAATATTTAAACTATCAATTTTGATTCGTTTTAGTACTTAAATTTTTAATTTTTTCAAAATCGTATCTAAAGTTTAATTTTTGTTTCATTTTATTATCATTGTAAAAAACTTTAGTTTTTGTTTCATTTTAGTATTTCTGTTCAAAATTTAACGTTAATTTTAGAAAGATTGAAAGTTTAGGTACTAGAACGATCAAAACTGATAGTTTAGGTACTAAACGTGTTAAGTTTTAACTGCATGATACTAAAATGAATAAAACTAAATGTTAGGTATGATTTTAAAAAATTAGAAATATAGATAGTAAAACGTACAAAAACTGATAGTTTAGCCACTAAATGCATAGTTTACCCAATAATTTAATTACAGTCTTCTAAATCGAAAAAAAGACTTCGCCTTTAGAGCCATTTTCTAAAAGTTAAATTGTGATCACTCCTATGAAGGATTGGTGGATCGAGCTGGTACCACAATTGTGTACTGTAATCATGTCGGTCGCTTGGTCGATCGGCAAACCTCGGGTTGATACCGGCTCCGTTGCGGTGGCAGAAGCCTCAGCTATATCCGAGAAGCTTTGCTTTCTTACCTAAAAACGATGTTGAAATAAGTAAAAACAGACGTACAATTTTTTTTTATATTAGAGACGAGTTTATACGACATGACAATCATTTTTCTTCATGGAATCAGCTATCTAATCCCTTGTCCATCACAGTGATTGGATTATTATTTGAAAACCTGCTACAACTTTAAGAACCCTTGAAACAACACCTGCCATGCGGGTCTTTAAGAGAGAGAAAAAGAGTGGCAATTGCATTTATACCCTCTTCGTTTAAGGTTACATACAAATGGTTTTAGGGTCTTTCAACTTGCTTCCACAACAAGACAATGCTAAAGGCTGAAATGCATCCTTTCATCTTTAAACACTACTGCCTATGCATAATCATTTTAGGTGTGAATTCCGTTTTATCGTGCTATTGAAATAAACAAAAATCGAAAAGATGATTCGACAAGATCTTTTATAAATCTTTTAATGATTATATTATAAAATAAATATCTTTTGAATAGACATTATTTGAAAAAGTGGATCGTTAAAATAAAAAGAATTTTTACTGGTCAAATCATATCTTTCTTGTCTGTTGTATCTTAAAGAGAATCTAAAGGTGATATCGAAATAATACAAACTTCTTAATAATAATAATTTCAAATCCAAATCTAACTGTTCAAATAATCCAATCTAAACTAATTGAAAAGAATTTTAGGAATCATGTACCTCTATCAATGCATATTTTCTTGCTCTCAAACTATAATTAACCTATATGATGATTGCCCATTAGCCTCCAATAATTCCATATACATATTTGCATTTATCTAAAACTTAAATGATGCAAATTATCTGCTTCATGCCATTGAAACATGTATGCATACAAGCAAAATGCAAACAGAAAAGAGAAAACTCCTCATTTTGATGTAGGCTAATATTAAAAGAATCAAATGTGCCTCCTCCATCTGATATATATAATGTTTCATTTGTCATCTCCCTAGTACAATCTGATAGACATCCAATGTTAGTGCTGTTATACTATCTAGGGAAGGAATGGCTAAAAAGGATATCATTTCAAAGTCTAGAAGACTGATTAGGTATACATCAGAAGAGATGATATCGAACATATTCGAGATTCGAATCTTGAAGTCTATGAAAGAGAAGATAAGTAATGGGACAACTCTATGTAGCTATACTTTCAATACTCTCAAACTTTGAGATTTTGGCCCCTCAAAGCATATCAGCCTCTCCTGGTTCAAGCGTTCAGTCTGAACTTTTCTCAACAATTTCCAGATACCTTATCAACCTTTATTGGCTTGAATCTTTACTTTGCTTATATGTTCCTACTTTGATAATTGTACAGTATATTCTCAATGCCCCACCTTTTCATTTCAAGTTTGCTTCTAAAGGGGATCATGATGTTTGCTATAATTAATTCCAAACCAAGTATTTTTTTTTGAATTTTGGAATTATTCTTATATATGAATTTCCTCTTATTCAATCTATCCATATATTCAATCTCTTAAAGAGTAGGACAAGCATTACAAAAACTACTTGAACTAAGCTTGATTAGGGATAAGGTTATTGTGTTCAAAATATCAGAAAATTTGGCCATTTTTCACTAGAAGTTAACAAGAATTGCAGATATACTAGCTGGTTAGAGGACTTGGAAATAGTGGGAATTAGGAGAAATTTTATCCTTGAGTGGAAGAAGGAAAGTTAATGACAGTAATTACTAGCTCATGTAAATTTTTTTATTAACCCTGAAGAGGATCCAATGACGTTACTGTACAAATCAAAAGAACATTATGAAGATGTGGGACAAGATAAATTTAAGTGGGAATGAAAATATATATATGAAATAGGAAAATATATAAAAAGGGGGTTTCCTTATATTATTACGACTGTCATTACGCCTAAAATCCTAATATTCAAATATCTGTAATTGTATTATAATATATGACATAACTAGAGATATACAAACAGACAAAGATGATAATATGATATACAAAGGTCCTAGAGAGCCAACTAATTTACATGTAATAATTTTGATGTACTATCTTCCTAGTCCTAGATGTTGAAGAAGATCCCATATATTAGTTTACAAATTATAAAAAAAATAGAACAGTTGAAGTATGAAATTATCAAAGTCGTTTTTATAATCAATATACTATACATATACCTGGAGAATAACAGTTCATGAAGCATGCTTAATTGCATTTGACAAAATACTAATTAACTAACTTGAAATATAAAATAAAAAGAAGAAGAAACACAAAGCAACTTACCCTCTTCAAATCCAGTTTATATCCATATATATTTTACCAGTTTATATCCTATTATTTTTATATATTGTCCCATTTCCCGCTTTGATTCTCATTTAAAACAATAAACACAGTGCTGATATCTAGCCATCTACCTGTATCTTGATCCAAGGAGGAATGATTTCTGAATTCCCAGTAAGAATGTGGAACTTTAGCAAGATGGTGTAGAACTAGTAAGCAAACTGATTCAGCTCTTGCAATTCTATTTTAGGACCTGAAATATGATTTAATCATGTGATCAGTGAACTTGAAATCTGGGGTTCTTGATGAGATGATTCTAAAGGATACGGTGTGTGAAATTTGTTAATGATTTTGGCATAATTATGATGTTTTTTGCATGATCATGTTGCTTGGACACTAATATTAGCTGCAAAGCATTTGTGGGTTATATAAAATAGGGGTAAACAATTACACTTTTCTGATATAGACAAAGAAGATCTGATTCTCTTGCCTTGATTGCAAATAGAATTATAACCCAAAAAAGGACATTCATTTAATGGCAGTTAAATCAAATCATTAAAAAAGTTATTATTTTTATTATTGTATTATTATAAATCTAATGAAATCCGGTATATCTTAATCTATTATATGTAGGATATCTTAGTAGATAGGTTATGTTATCTGCAGCAAAAGAACAAAGACAATGAACAAGTTTTTTGGGTTTATCTACTGTCCTGGTGATGATCTTGAAGTTCAATCATGATATTTTCTTAAAATTATAAAGGGACATATATATATATTAAAGTGTTATGGCCATTAACGGCGAGCACAATGAGTGCAGAATCCTGAAAGAGCAAGGACTCACTAAGAGATTACTGAGATTTTGCATGTGAGAGAGAGAAAATGAACGGGAAGAGCAAGAAGAAGAGCTTTGTATGTGTTCATAGAAAATTCATGTTTGTTATTGATATTAAGGTACTGTTATTCTGTTTTGTCTTTCTTGAAGTTAACAAAGTTACAAATTAGGGTTTGAAGCTCTAGGGTTTTTCATCCATGGGAGAAATGTTTTGGCATAAATGTATAAGTTCTAAACAGGGCTTCGGGTATTAAGAAATTGTTCTTTCTTTTCAGTAATTTTCTTCATACAGGTAATTTTCTTAAAGTAATCAACCGACAGTTAAGGCTTACTTAATCTATAATCATAGTAAAATTCAATTATTTTCTTGTATTTTGGATAGCAGATCTTATACTATTAGCTAGGACTATTAATGAAGGAAAATAATAAATTAATTACCATAAGAGAATCAAGGTTGCTGAATTGGGAAGCTTGACTAACTCATTAGCCTTCAATGGATTCCTCTTCTTCTTTTTCTTCTTATAAGGAATTCCCCGAGCTTTAGCCTGGGAATCCCTCACTTCACGAAGGTAAATCCTTATAGCACCGCTGCAAAAGGGTTGGTCTCGAGCAACCGCCATTCTCCTCGTACGCGGCCCGGAGCCGACCAATGAGAGTCGAGTACCCCAAGCTTGTCTAAGCGGGCATGTGCACGGCCCGGGCGGTTCCGGTTGCCCAAAGAACACACCTTGTAAGTGCACCTTAGTCTTGCCGAACTGATCGAGTAATGAAGGAATTCGAGGACATGGTTAGCGTTACACTGCGAAAGCGCAACCATGGCCTTTGGTTCCTTAAGTAGTGACCGAAAGTGTTCCAATCCCTTCGCTTCTGCGACTCGTATCGGCTCAACGGAGGCGGATTCTGCTGATCACCAACACCAGCCACCAACAGCAGTACCAGCAACAGCAGCTGGTATTGAAGAGCCTTCAGCTACTTCCTTCCCTTTGTTGATTGACATCATTGTGTTTGCCTAATCAAAGAAGAACAAATTTGCAGAGATGATAGAGGAAGATGAAGATCACATCAACGGGGAGCTAAATCGAGGGGGACAAGCAATGGGGCCTATGAAGTGCTTTAGTTCTTCTCTTTCTAGCTATCACATTATTCTCTTTAATCGTAATTAGCATCAACTATACTTTTTTTCTATTATTTATAATTATGCTTCCATCATCCAAGCAATCATTATAGCTACATTAGTCTAATACCACTAAGTTTTACCATTTCTCACCTGGTTTTCTTTTTTACTGTCAATTAAAAGCTAGTTTGAGTGACTTGATATACTGCTGCAGAGTGCAGATCAGTCGGATACCTTGTGCTGCAAGGTCATGGTCATATCATGTGTTTTAATATTTAAAAAATGATACAATATTTAATTTAAAAAAAACTATTTAACTCTATTTTAGATGATAAATAAAATTATTTTAATAAACTTTTTTCTTAATTAATGTTACCTTATTAACTATATAAATACTCTGTTTAGGTATCTATAAATTAATAAATAAACTAATGCTCTTTAATCCATGTTGAATTTGAGGAATATTGGCAGCCCTTATTAACTATAGGGTTAAGTCCTTATCAATTCATTTAAGATAACTTTAATTATTAGAATTTTGACAACCATTGTTCCATTTATTTTCTTATCTTTTATCAACTTTTCTTTAAAATAAATCGTTAAATTTATGTAATAAAATAAATTGAACTGAAAGAATCGTATTTATAAAAAAAATCTCAATACATTTGATGTAGATTAATCCAACCAGATATTAAACGGACGAATATGAATAATTGATAAATACAAGATTGAAAAACTCAAAAATTTTCACCTCCTTGTTTCCAACACTTTGGTTTTGACTCTGGTTGATGGGATAGGCACAAAATTACAGTATATCTTGTGGACGAGCTGGTTGACCCTTGAGATGATTTTCCCATATATTATAATGAGCAGTGATGGAGATACAAATCCAATACAAAACGCCATGAACGCCCATGAGAGGGCTGAGCCTTCGCCACGTTTCGGAGCTTCAATGGAGGAATTCATGGTGTTCCGAGAATTGAGCTGTTACTGCAACAATTTCTCTTTGAACATGGAAGTCACTAGCCATCATTATATGGCCATTGCACCACCATCAACACTTCCCACCGCTGTTAATGCATTATATATATATATATTTACGTAAGTGGCATATTTGTTGAATCACTGTTGTTAATTTTTCAACGAATTCAATTCTTATATAATATACATTGAAATATTATTAGATCTATTGAGAATTATTCCTCTACAACTGAAAATTCATTACAGCAAATTCTCTTGCATGTTTTCAAATAGTTAACAAATTTATAGTAACAAATTCTTTCAAAATTCAACAGCCCGAATCATAACTCATGCTACTATTTGTTAGGAATTTGGGGGTAAAAAATACATAAAATAAGATATATACAAGAACAAGATTTAATGTGGTTTAACTTTGCCTATTTCTACGGACGAGATAAACAATAATCTATATAAACGTAGAGAACGCGAAGAGCACAAATAAATGATATTACATGTATCACAAAACACTCTTCCAACATTCTTACAAAACTATATTTACAACATAAACCTCAAAAATTACACGGATCCCAAAACAAATTACATCTCGCTATTTATATAATCTAATACTTGTCACTAAGAATTCTTATTCTATAAGAATTCTTGCTTAAAATAAATATTTACTTTATTAAATAAACCTAATTACCAAGTAATCTTTAACCAATAAAATTATAATAAAATCTAACTTAATTAAATTATAATTTAGGTCAAAATATAACAATTATGCTAAGATGCAAATTTAGATTCATGTGACGTTTGTAACACCCTAATTAGATCCGACCCGAAATTCAGATTATTAGAATGTCACACGGAACCATCCAAGTGGATAATATTTTTAAAGCATTTGACCAAATTAATATTCGATATAATATAAATACTAAAATAATATACGTTTACAAAATAAGTAATTAAAATATAGGGAACTTCCAACATCAGTCTCCAAAATACACGAGTACAAATAGAGTTTAACACTTAAATAAATATCTAGGGCCTATGACAGTATACTCTAATAAAAGATCGAGTCTGGAATTCCTAGAATCCGACGATGAGCTACTCGACTGACATTGAAGAACCTGCGCACGGAAATGCATTTTATACGCTGAGCTCACAAGCTCAGTGCCACACAAATAACCCTACTTTACTACAGCATCCAACATATAAAGCATGCTACAAGTATTGTTATGACCATTTGCATACACTATCACGACAATAAAAGTAGCATCAGGGTGTAGCTTGGGGTCACTTAGCATCACAGAACTCACGCCCTTCTTTCCTTACTAAAGAACCTTAGGTGAGACCTAGGTCACAAAACATTAGTGTCTCCTTATTCTTTAAGTTAGGTACAAATCACATAGCATCAAAACCTCGCCTGGCTAGTCTACTCCTCTAGAGTACTTGGGATACTGGTCACTTAGCATCAACACACACCCAACTAGCATTTAAGTGCACCAGCACTGGATTGGATATATCCAGATAATCCCTTACTCAACTATCAATGTCGTACACAAGTAACCTGGATGTCCTTAGTGTTTCCCGACTGTCAAACAAGGCATAAGTCTTATGGAGTCTTACATCTTTAAGATCTTATGTTATCACACAATTCATTAAGATTTCCACTTGTAAGCTTATTAAAAGGTTTCACCCCACCAAACCCCTTGATTTCGTCCTTATCCAAGCTAGACTTACAGCCTAACATTTCACAATGGTACCAATACTCCTAATTGGGTATTGGTACTCCCCTCCTATGGCATCGATACCTCCCCGAATATCGGTACTAAAATTGTATTCGATATTTTGGAAATTACCTTGGTATCGATACCCCTATTAGGAGTATCGATACTCTACCTTGATATCAATACTCCTATAAGTACTGATACCAAAATAGCTTACTGGAATCTTATCAAGCTCACGAGTACTGATACTTTTCCCTTAGTACCAATACCTACTGAGTAGTATCGATACTTCTTGGGGTATCGATACTCACCTCACAAAACTCTTTGAATATTTTCATTTTACGACGGGCAGTATCAATACTATTCTTCTATTACCGATACCCTAAGCCAAAAAGACTCTATTCTTATCTAAACCTTTCCAAAACCCTTTTAAAGTCCCAAGACCCCCCAAATGGTGTTTAAAGCCCCAAATGCATCCAAATCCTTCATAGACTCATAGAGGCACCAAAACTACACATGCTAGTCTACAAGCAGTAAGGAAAGGTTAGAAGTTTGTTACCTTACACCTAGGAGCAGAAGAATCAACCCAAGTCTCACCCAAGCACCTCTTTCTCTTTTCCCTTCACCTTAGAGCTTTCACTCACTTCTCTCACTAGGATAATCAATGGAAATGAGTTGTTGACTCAAATAAGAGCTTAAGAAGGTAAGAATGTGCTTTCTAAACATTAAACGAACTAGAATCACTCCAAGGCTTTCAAAACCCAAAACCCCACTAAACCTCTTCCATGGCTTTTATAACCATTGTAGAGATGGAGGGCTTAAAATGAAGCTCTAAGAGAAGAGATTACTCCACTTACCTTCTTCGATTCAGCAAGGAAATCTTTTCCTACAAAGTTATCATCTTGGCTTGAGATGGAAAAGATAATAGAATGAGTTTGAAAAGAGAAAGAAGACAAGTATAAAGGGGACATGGTCCCAATGTGGTGACATAGTCTCATTTAATGGGTTTCGTCCTTTATAAAATTGGTGGGGAAAATAACAACTTTAGTCCTCCCTAAACAAACCCAAATCAAAATGCTTCTTTTTTGTTCCATAATGGGCTCAACCCAAGTCCAACCCAATCCATAATTGGACAAGTGCATCTCACAAGCTTATTGGGTTTATATAGTCCTCTCTCGGGTTAACCCGAAACTCCTAACCTGAAAATTGGGACATTACAATGTTTAAATCTCTTATATTTTTAATATTATAATGAATTATTTTCATATGTTCGTGGCTTTTCCCTTTTAAATTTATTATCGTAAATCTTAATATTTTTATTTTCCAATCATGGTTGGTTTGTTCGTTGTTTGTCTTCTTAATTATTATAACGATAATAATGGAGTAAAAGAGTATGGTTTTATGTCAGATGCGTGAATTATTAAGAAGTTATATGAGGAATGTAGAGGATATAAAATTATAAAATTTCATACATGTAAAATTAAATCATTAATAAAAAATATATAAAGAAAACACTTAAAATATATGAAAATTGAAGATTTACATGGATGCAACCCCCGCCCCGAACACCAACTCAATCCATCTCGTATAAACATACAGAATAAGAGTAAATAAAACGAAAAAAATGGAGAAATGAATACTTCTAATAAAGAGATACAATTGAATTGGGAATTTTTTTGTCAATTAGTAAATCTAAATTCAATTATTCATAATGCATCAAACAATTATGCAAAGAAGATATATATATAGCATTTCACAACACACACAAAATGTTTAAATCGACAAAATCACAAAAACAAAATGTAATATTTCTTCACCAAAAAGTTTCCTAGAGGTTGAAATCAACCTTGACCTAATTTGGAAAGGTAATACAAATTTACAAATATAAAATGCAGGCCCGTGCCGTTGTCGTTTTAAGGTTTTTTTTTTTACTATTGCTCTTCTAGTTTTAAGGTTTTGTCTTGTTTAATTTGAACCGACCTGTATCGTAAACTTGGTTTTGGTGGACAATTCTCTCAGTAGAATTTTTTTGCATATATAAAAACTTGAACTTGAAACCTTACTCAAGTGATACTAAACTACTTATCAATTGAACCAACTTCTATTGATAATTGTTGATTAAGTTAATTTCACTACATTCACATGTTTGAAAAAATGCACACTTCTTAAAATGTAAAACGCGTTGATTTTTAGACTTATTAAAGATGGCTTTCAATAAACTATTCATCTCCATGGGAAACTCGTTTTCTCATATTTAAATGTGATCAGATAAATCCAATTTTAAATTTTCGGTGATAAGAATCAAAATGAGGGGAAAATTAGAGAAAATGGTTAAAAGAATTTAGGAAAATATGAATCTTAAGAAATTATTTATAGGATTTTAACCCATCTTAAGAATATAAAATAAAGGTAAAACGGTAACTTTTGCTTCTGTAATATACCTAATTTATTATTTTCGTCTCTATCATATTTTCGCATCAATTTGTCTTTCGAAGTTGCTCGATTGCATCAATGTTTAAAATATTTACTATTATTTAAGGTTTTAAGCTAGGGTTTAGGGTTTAGAGCTTATACTTTAGAGGTTATAGGGTTATAGTTTAGCGTTTAGAATTTATGATTTTAAGTTAGGGATAAAGTATAGAATGATGCAACTAAATTACTTTGAGAGCTAAATTTATGTGAAAAATTCGATAGGGACGAAAATAATGAATTGAGTCTACTAGAGGGATAAAGATGACCCTTAAGCCTAAAATAAAAAAGGAAAATAACATGTAGGACACATGGATTAAATCACAAGAATAAACATGTTATAAATCAGATAAAAAACAATACTTCAAGAATATGAGAAAAGAAAGAAACCAAAACAAGATGATGGCTATCTAGATTTAAATCAAAAGAAAATTAAATGAAAAGATAAGAATAAGAGAGACACGAACTTAGAACTAGTTTGACATTACTTTTGAAAAGCGACTTTTAAAAGCTTTATAGAAACAAACTTTTAAAAGTTTTATTCATAAGTTTAACTATTTGAGATTGTTGTTAAGAAGTTATTAAATATACATTATAGATACTAAGTTGTAAATTAAAAATATAACATTTAAATTATATTTACACTTATATATGAATTATATAAACTATAATAAATTCAAAAAAATATTTTATATACGAATTATATCAATATAAACTATAATAAAATATAAAAGATACAAATAAAAAATATAATTATAATGAAACTATATTTTATATAACTCACTATTAATATTTTTAATATATAAATCATGAATTTTATTTATTTTTAAATAATTAAAATAAATTATTAAAAGTAATAAATTATTTTTTAAGGATGTTTGTATTTAGGAGTGTTCAAAATTCGGTTTTAACCGAATTAACCGACCGAACCAAATTAGTTCGGTTAATTCGGTCGGCCCGAATTAATTCGGTCGGGGAACGGTTAAGGATTTTTTTGGAATTCGGTTAACGGTTAATTCGGTTCGAAATCGGTTAATTAACCGAATTAACCTTTAAATATAATTATATTAAGAGGCCCAATCCATTTAAAATCCATTTAAAACCCAAATCAATATTAATTAATTAAAATAATATCAAAACTAAATACAAAATGTTTGAATCAAATTAATTAGATATTATTTATAATTAGATATTATTTAAATTAATTATAAATTGTTTTTTTAATTAAAAAAATATTAAATTCTAAAATTCTAAAAAAATTCGGTTAATTCGAAAATTAACCGAATTAACCAAAATTTATTCAGTTTGGTTAATATTTTCGAAAAAAAGTTCGGTTCGGTTAACGGTTAAAGAAAAAAAAAGTTCGGTTAATTCGAAAATAGTAGTTCGGTCGGTTCGGCCACCGAATTAACCGAATGAACACCCCTATTTGTATTAAGTTATTAAAATAAAATGAAAATATATAATTGAGTAGAACACATGCAATGGTAAGGGTAAAAATTATAAATTTGATTCTAAACATAAAGGTAGAATGAAAAAACTATGAAGCCTAATTTTTACGGTTGGTTTAAAACCACCGTTTCTACCATATTTTTTTCAGTTTTCATCCATTTAACGTTAGTTTTACGGTTAAAACGAACTTTTTGAACTAAAAGTACTCAAATGTAAAATCTAAAAGTCTCGTACTTGTAGTAGGTCAAACTCAAAAGTACCCATATTCAAATTTAGTCGAATCCAACACCTCCTCACGTATTGGTATTCCTCCAGAGAGAAGCCAATTAATTACATTTTAAATCGATTATTAGCCCTACTTGAGGGGTATTAAAAGCCATAATGATCAAGGATTAGCATCTTTGGCTTTTGTTCAAGACTGGGAATGAAGAAGCACGTGATGTGTCTCGTTGGCTTCTTGCTTGAGGATTGTGACAGTTGCGAGTTCAATCTTTAATTTGAATCTTAATTTGAATAATTAATTTTTCTCTTAGCTTTATATTTGATTTGAAATTTTCAATTCCTATTATTTTATTTACTTAAAATAGTACATCAATATTTAATCAGCTTCATGGTTTAGCTTACACCTCGAAGAATGTGATATATATATATATATATGGTTAGAATATACATAAAATACTTAGTTTTACATTTTTTTAAGATCGTTGGATGAGGAAAAATAAAATGTTACGATTAAATCTTTATTTTTTTCCAATCAATATCTTCTCATTTTCTACTATTAATCTCATACTTTGATTTTCTCTCATTCAATGATACTAAAAGGGTGTAAAACTAAAAAGTTTTACATGTAATTAGATCATAGTCCATATATATATAAATCAGTAAATATTAAAGGGTAAACTACACTAATGATCACTAATGTTTGAGTAAAAAAAAAGTCTCCACTAAAGTTTCAAAAATAACAAATCGGTCATTAAAGTTATTGATTTGTAACAAAATGGTCACTCCACCGTCATCTCCGTTAAATTGATGATGTGACAAGGTTAAAAAAATGTTAATATTTCACTTTGCCCCTAAACTACTGCTAAAATATCAAATAGGTCATTGAACAATGATTTTATATCTAATTTATCCCCAAAAGTTTTCTAATTTCCATTTTTTTTCCAAACACCCTATTACCTTCACTATATTTGAACCATGTTTCTTACAAAATGAAAAACACACAATTAGGAGTACATTCCTTGGTAAAGAAATACTAAGGAAAGTGCTCCTAATTGTTTAGGTGTGTTTTTCATTTTGTAAGGAACCTGGTTCGAATATAATGAAGGTGGTGAATTGTTTGAAAAAAAATTATAAAAATTGGAAAGCTTTTTGGGGTAAACTAAATATAAATCCATTGTTCAATGACCTATTTGATGTTTTAGTAGTAATTTGGGGGTAAAATAAAATATTAACATTTTTGTTAATGTTGCCACATCATCATTTAATGGGATGGTGGTAGAGTGATCATTTTTGTTACAAATCGATAACATTAGTGATCATTTTGTTACAAATCAATAATATTAGTGACCGATTTATTACTTTTAAAATTTTAGTGAAAAAATAAAAAATTAGTCAAATATTAGTGACCATTGATTTAGTTTACCCAATATTAAATTACATTTTTATGTTTAATTCTGATTACACTCTAATTGTAAATTAAACATCAAAACTTATAGATAATCAACCCTTATTCGTAATTCAATTTGTTCCCTTCACAAACATCATGATTTCGAATTCATAATTTTGTTTAAATAATATAATATCATCTCGGTTGATCAACTAATTGTTAATATATTTATAATTAAAATTTGATACTAAATATATAATTTTTTTTAAATATTTAGCTTCGCACGATACACTAGTTCATGTAATGAATCGCTCATAGAAATTTTTTGAATAACCGTGATGAGCAACTTGAAAGAAAATCCGATTTTGGACAAGAAAATAATTGAGAAGCATTCTCTTTGTCAAACATATATAAATACATCCATATATTATATATTTGTTTATTTACACATTGAGGTCCATAATTTTTTTATTAAGATAAGGTAATTACAAGTAGTATCTGTTCTATATACTATCAACCATTTGAGAATGAATATTCAATCACCCTGCTATGGTTGCTGCTACTCAAACTCTTGACCTCTTCAAACAACAACCGTTTAGTGCGATAATGTACCAGATTCTTTAAGTAAGATTAGATATTTGAATCTTGAGATTGTGAGTATAGGAAACCAGATTAAAAGGATCACCCTATATAAAACTTTATAATATTGAATCCAAATTAGTTGGTAATTTTAAATAATTCAATTTTGTTGAAGAAACACAAAATTTTAATCAACTCAATTAGATTAGCATCTTAACCAAATTTACCCAAGAAAACTTTTAACAAATTCTATTGGAATAAACTCAAATCTTCTAGCCCATTGAAATATTAAATAGCCCAAATAATATAATCATGTATTGGGCTAACCGGTGAAGATTCCATTGGCCCAATTAGTGAAAATCTAAAATATAAGCCTAATATGTGTCCCTATCTTTTTCTCTTATATATATGATTAGGGACGGCAATGGATCGGGTTTTTGGTCAATCCGACTCGACCTAAAAATTGTATATCCTACACTCAATCTGATCTAACCCGAATATATATATATATATATATATATATATATATTATCCAACTCTGACTCGACCTGATTTTTTAAAGTATAAAATTTTTAAGGAAATTACATTATTATCATCGGGTCGGGTCGATTCAGAGTTTTTTCACACTCCACCCGAATCTGACCCAACCCGACTTCATCTTTTAAAAAATACGATCCAATCTGAACCTAATTTTTTTAAAAAAAATTCAACACGATGTAATAAAATCAAGTTAGAACCCGTCGGATGTGGATGAAATTACCATCCTATATATGATCAACAAATGATCAGTGATAAGATATTTGTATATGCATTTATTAATTTTGTGTTTGAATTATAAGTATTTATTTTATTTAAAAATTATATAAAATCATAAAGAAAAATACACTTATTAGACATAAATCACCCAATATATAATCAAACCCAAATCTTATTTTCAACAAACTTAAATACAAAACTCCCAGGAGAAAAAAATTAAATTACTTGGAGTACTTGATATATCCCACAGATGTAGCATTAACATCTTTTATCAATGTCCCAAGAACAGGGGCTGTCAAACACTTTGATGTATCCTCCTTGTAAATGAACCCCACACATTTGCGGTCTTTGGTACATTTGTCCCGGCATTGCTCGACTCTCATCGGACCTTCACCGTCGTGGGTTCAAAAAATGTTCCGCCCCTACATCTTTGTAGTAATTGACCTTAGCTCCGCTCCGGCAAGGCACGAGATTCGGCGGTTTACAGATTTCGCTCCACCCCAACAGTTGGACAAGCGACGTACATTCTCTTGTCACATAATCCGAAAGCGCCGCATTTCGACGGCAAAGCGCATTCCCTCTCAAAGTGACTTGAGAAGAAAGCAAAGCTCTCATCCCATTTTAGGTAACTCACTTGGTCGTAATAAGTGAACGCCTTGAGGTTTCCGTCGGATTCGAGTCGTAAGAAAGAGATCGTGGCGTTGTAGTTGAGTTTATTAAGGTTGACTAGGTTGCCTCCGCGGGTTGGACGAACTTGGAGAAGTCGTCGGCCGTTTCCCGTCGTAGAAGTAGTGCTCTGATTAGCTTGTTCATGTACCAATACTAACTCGTAAGCTGTTGCATTTTCGTTTTCAGGCTGCGCATCAAATGTCACGATGTCTCCAAAGTTTTCTTCTCGCCAACCCCCGTAAATAAGTTGCTGACCGGAGTTATTCAGGTACATAATGAACCCTTTACGGTCTAGTACAATACTATACGGTCCATTGGAACCGTCCACGTCAGATGTTCGGCTAACGAGCTTGTTCCGACCGTTGATTCTAACGGATTGACCCACCAACAGTATCCGTCGGGTGATCAAAACTTTGCCAAACGAATTTCCCATTTTTATCATGCAATACCAAGTTACCATTAGCCAGTAACGTAATCCCCGTGACACCTTTGTTAGCCGTGTTGGTTTGCCAATTTTATCTTCAATTTGCTGTCTTCGGCTGAGAAATTTAATACAGTGTCAATCAATAAAGAGATTATACTATGCACTGAACCCAGATTTAGTCTTACCGCCAAATAGATATTTAATTTTTAACAACTGTATAACATGAAAATATCTAGAAATCTAATTAATTTTAAGGTAAAGTACAAAAATGGTCCCCTAACTTTATTGTTTTATTAAGTCTCTTGCCTATTAAAAGTTACAAAATGATCATTCGATTATTGAATATTACTTTGCTATGTCCATCGACTATTAAAAGTTACAAAATGGTCGCCGAAATATTTATTATGTTCCAAACTGGTCCTTTACCGTTAAAAATTGGCGGTTGTCTAAGCTGGATGTTAATATGATGACTGAGATATGATAGTCTTTGATATTTTAGGATAAGATTTTATCATAGCACAGTCAGCAAGTTAACGTTTAACTTAGAATATTGTCAAATTTTTAATTAAAAAAACGTGTTTGGAACATAATGAATAGTTGGGTGACCATTTTATAATTTTTAATAGTCAAGGGACTCAACAAAACATCATTCTATAATTGGAGGACCATTTTGTAGCAATTAATAATTGAAGGACTTAATAAAACAATATCCTTAATTCTATAGAACCAATTATTCATTAAATCGGTTTCACCTTACATTTAATTTGATAGATATGGATACGAAGGTGAAGGATTTTAGCCTAAGTTTTATAGAGTATGGTATTTTTTTATAAAATCAATATTAGATTTATAGAAGGTCAATCAAATTAAATTGAAAATTTTAAGGTTCAACGGTTATTGATAACGATGATCGATTATGATAAGTGATGATCGATTATGATAAGTGATAATCGAGAATAATATATTTTGGTTAGATTTTGGGTTGAGAAATTTTTTATTACCACAAAGTTTATATTTATTTTTTTTCTATTTGTTATCCCACAATTAGGGATGGCAACAGGTCGGGTTCGGGTCGGGTATTGGTCCCCCCGTCCCCGTTTAAAAAACCCATACCTGTCTCCGTTTAAAAAATCACGGGGAAACGTGTATCTCTATTTAGCATAAACGGTTATTTAAACGGGTATCAGGCCGAGTATATATATATTTAAATTAAATATATAAATATTATATATATTTTTAATTTAAATTAAATTTATTAATATTATATATATAATAATTATTATTTTTAATATTTATCGGGACAGATATCGGGGCGGGTAATCGGGGCGGAGATTACCAAACCCGTCTCCGTCTCCGTTTTAGCATAAACGGTTTTTTCCCGTCCCCGTTTAGCATAAACGATTTTTCCCCATCCCCGTTTAATTCGATTTTCGATTTTCCCCATCAGATTCAAGTTTTTTTTTGTCATCCCTATCCACAATCGGTCACTTGTTCTTATTCGTAATAAAATCTAACTAAATTTATAATACAAACTTACTCTAACGGCTTTATCTCACATTTGTTTTATTTTAGTTTTTAAAAACTGCCCGTTGCCACTTGCCAGGCTGATTGCCAATTTGCTTAACATAAGGGGAAGAAGAAAGCGACCTCGGCAATTTGCGATAATGCTTCCAACTCAGATCAGGATCACGTGTCAATACGTTCACATCTTTCTTTTTCTTTTAGTTACCTTTTCAGTTTTCAATTTTTTTTAATTAATTTAGATCTATCTGAATTATACGTCTAATTATAATGAGTGAATATTTAAACAAAAATTTATATATATATATAATAATTAAAACTTAAAACTTACTTAAATGATATAATTTATTACTTCAACAAACTTTGTTGATTTTTCTTATATATTAATATTAATCGTTTTACAATCTATTTATACTACTCAAGATCACTTTACCTTTTATTAAACAGATGAGGAGTATGGTCAAATTGTGTTGACCGGACATGAATCAAATAGTAAAAGATCCATGTTAAGTTCTTAGTTAACATTAATCTCTACTATCGTTTTTAATGGTGTTTAACGAGTTGAGCAGTACGTAATTTATTTAATTCAATTCGATTGATATTTAATTCAAGTTAACGTACTTCAAGAGTTTAACGAGTTCAATCAAATAAAGTTCAATTTAAAAATTCGGAAATGGTTCATTAATATTTTATATTTCTTTAATAATTACCTTTAAAATATTTTATTTAAAAAAAAGAAAATTTAATTAATAATTATTAATTTGTTAATAGATGATAATAAAGATGTTAAATTAATAATTATTAGTTTACTATATATTACATAGAATTAAAAAAACTGGGTTGTGAATGGAGCAAATTAGGTTGGAGGATCGCCCTCGCCTCTGTAGTACCTGATCTGGATTAGTCGGTCAATAAATCGAATACAAGTGATTAATTAAAAAAAAACTAAAATGAAAATTTTTATAAGCTTAACAGACAACAAAATCGAGTCGAACAACAAGGTTTTTTTAAGGAGCCTGATTCGAGCCATCATTTAATCTTTTCTTTAAGAAAAACAAAAGTGAAACTTGTTTGGGAGTAACACAAACAGGCGAGGGTCCCGTAGGGATGCGCAGGCAGTGGTGGTCGTCGCTTATCTTTCCAACGGCCCACCACCATTACAATGTTAGTTGCACCACAGCTAAGCATAATGCCTTATGCCTTGGACTTTCAAAGCCATCGGAAAAAGACTCAACCATCGTATTTATCCATTGTCCTTGAAAAACTTCTGTAAATTGTAATGAGTTCTTGATTTATTTCTTTAAATTTTTAAAATTTACGTTAATAATTCATTTAGTAAGATAAATAAATAAATAAATATAAACACGTGATTATATGATATCTTTGATTGTTAATAGAACTTGGGTGCAGTCGTGCAAGAAAGTCCGTCTCTTTGTTTTCTCCATTAATGGAAGCTTGTACATAATCCCAACCCTAGATGGGACAATTCAATTATTTATTTAATCATATATAATTAAATAAAGGCTTAATTATAAAATAAATGCCCAAACTATACAATTTTTCACAAATAGATGCCCAAACTTTTTTTTTTTGAATGATTCAAGTGTCAAATGTTACAAACGTTATCACTTTAGGTGTTTGGGTCATAACTACCGCTATTTTTCTTCGTTAAGTGGCACGTGTCATATTCTGGTAATTTTGGGGAAAAATAAAAATATTATTAGATTTATAAAAAACCTAATTTCTCTTAAATTACAAAAGGACCCCAAATCCCTAAAAATCCTAAATCCCTAAACGTAACCCACCGCCGTCGCCCTTGCCGGCCATGACCACCACCGCTGATGTAGTTCCTGCCATCTTCCTAGTTATACGCAGCCATAGTTGTTACCAATTATCCGTCAGGATCACGTGAAAATTTTCAACCTAGAGTTTGTGGGTTACAAAACATCAGTTGAAGCTTTGTCAACAGAAAAGGGCGGTGGGTGGTGTAGGTTTAAGGGTTGAAATGAGGATTTTCAAAGTTTTAGGGTTAGTTTAACTTTTTGTGTATTTTTTAATATATATTTTTAATTTTTATTTAAAAAAATAAAATTATCAAAATATGAAATGTTTTACTTAATAGTAGATTTTAACAACAGTTACGGTTCAGACACCTAAAGTGTAACGTTTTTTTGTTTGTTTGGCAAGATGAATTTTATTAATTAAATAAATCTACATTAAGAGCCTCGTTAAAAACCCACCTAAACTTAGTTGGAGGAAAAGAATACTCTTAACAAGGTACAAAGTACAAGTCCACTTATGCTTACAAAACGAAAACATCAAAGCGGGCACTGGCCCCTCCATGACAATCCCAAGAGCTAATTTCACAACATATCCTAACATAGATCAAGACTAAGCAGGCACTAAAAATAGCGTACTAATAACAACTATGTGTGAAGATAAACCATCTGATGACAATGAAATAATCGAGCAGCATCCAAAAATCACAAAACAAGAAATCATCCGAACTAGCCTAAATGAAGGCAAACATCGCTATATTACAGAACAAAAACAAATAACATCTTGAGTGATGGATCAACTGTGTAGAACTCTCAAACCTTGTTATTGACCATCCCACTCGGACAAAATTAACAAAGCACCATATAGTATTATTAAGACTATAGACTGTTATACAGTTGATGATAGTTGAAGTTGTTGGTGGATGTGTTGTTAAAGCTATTAAGAGCAGTTAAGAATTGTTAAGAAGTTGTTACGTTAGTTAAGGTAGTTTGTGAGAGTATATGAGCTATTGTAGAAAACTATATAAGCATAGCTTACTATTGTTGTAAAGTGAGTTCAAGAAATACATGACTCTTTTGCACAGTCTTCTTTACATGGTATCATTTGCCATTCGTTATGGAGGAGGAATTGTTGCTGTGTAATTGAATAGAGGCCTCTGCTTGAAGTTCTTGTTCCGCTGGCTGAAGGTTCCCTCAAGAATTAGTGAAGATGTTCACCAATAAAAGAGTGAATGTAGTTCTTGATGAGTCAAACTTTCTACTATGGAAACAACAGATACTTCTTACTGTGAGGAGTCATCGTTTAAAGGGATTGCTCACTGGTACGATGCAGTCTCCACCTGCAATAGTTCTTGATGATAATGGTGAGCTGACTGCTAACGAGGCATATGGAGATTTTGTTGCTCAGGACAGTGATGTGGCTTCCTGGCTTTTATCCACCATCAGCAGTCACCTCTTGCCGCAGTTCGTTGGTGCTGAAACGGCTGGTGCTGTGTGGAAAACAGTCTTGCAATTTTTTGCAAACCGATCCACAACGTCGGTTATGAATCTACACTATAAACTGCAGTCACTCAGAAAGGGAGATGACAGTATGAGAGTGTTCCTTACTAAGGTTAAGGAGGTATGTGATGCGTTGGCATCTTGCGGCAGTCTGGTTCCTGCTGTAGAGCACATTGCTAGCATTCTTAAAGGACTCCCAAGGGACTACCAATCGTTCATGGCTGTTATAACATCCAGTGGTGAGTCTCTTCCCTTAGATAGGATCTATACTATGCTAGTTGATGCTGAGACACAACTAGCTGGGTTTGCTGCCCAATAAGAACATGCTGTGGCAAGTGCGCATGTTGCTCATGGATTAACAAGTAATGCTGCTGATGGTAATCGTAGTTCAGCATATCGATATCACTCTGGTGGACGTTCCACAGGGCGTGGTCGAGGGAGGCCATGCGTTCAATGCCAACTCTGTGGAGAGCGCCAACTGTGAATGCTGGTGCTAATGGTCTTGATGATGAGGTTGGGTAGTCTCGTCCTAAGCAAGGATCAGCTGGTGCTAATTTTGTCACTGTGGAGAGCGCCAACTGTGAATGCTGTCATGTTAAGAAGCATGGGATAACTCTAGAGACTTCCTCGGCTCATGCTGAATTAGCAACTAGCTCGAATCAATGGGTGGTTGATTCAGGTGCTACACATCATGTTACACCTGAATCCAAGAATATTACTCACCAGACTGAACACTTTGGCCTAGGTAATCTTGTTGTGGGTAATGGCATGTCACTAGCAGTTAACATGGTTGGTAATGTTATTTTACCCTCGTTATCTCGACAGTTGTTTCTGAATGATCTTTTGTTTATACCTGGTGTAACAAATAACCTCCTTTCGGTTTTAAAGTGTGCTAGGGACAATAAGGTGTACTTTGAATTTCATGCGCATGGCTGTTATGTTAGAGATAGCTCCACAGGTGAAGTATTGCTTTCGGGGAAGGTCAAGAATGGCATGTATATGTTCTCTGAGTCTGGCTCATCGACTGTTTGTGAAAAAGCCCAAGTTAGTCTTGCTGGTGTTAATAATTCTAATCTGTATGCTCTTTGGCATAGGAGGTTAGGACATGCCTCTTATAATACTATTGTGAAAGCGTGTAGGGACGTTGATGTATCATTCTCTTCGAATATGAATGAAAAATGTGATGCTTGTTGCATTGGCAAGAGTCATAAGCTGTCATTTCCTGATTCCACTATTGTTTATTGTGCCTCATTCGAATTAGTGTTCACTGACCTTTGGGGACCGGCTCATGTTGCCTCCAAAGGATTTAAATATTATTTGACGTTTGTTAATGCCTATTCAAGGCACACATGGATTTATTTTCTGCATAATAAGGCTCAAGCTATAGTGGTGTTTCGGTTGTTTCAAAAACTAGTGTTGAATCAGTTTGGTGTGTCGATAAAAGCGATTCAAAGCGATTGGGGTGGCGAGTACAGGAGCTTGTCTCGTGTTCTACTGCAAGATGGCATCAATCATAGGCTTTCGTGCCCTCACACCTCCGAGCAGAATGGAGTTGTGGAGAGGAAGCACATACATATCATTGAGCTGGCTCTAGTTCTGTTAGCTCAAGCATCCATGCCTACACAATACTGGTTTTATGCTGCCATGACTGCAGTTTACACCATTAATAGGCTTCCGACCAAGGTGTTGAGTGACATGTCCCCATATGAGAAGTTATTTAGAAAAAAACCTGATTACACTTCGTTGAGGGTCTTCGGGTGTAAGTGCTTCCCACACCTCAGGTTGTTTCAGGCTCATAAACTTGAGTTCAGATCTCAAGCGTGCACCTTCCTGGGTTATAGTTCACAACACAAAGGCTACTTATGCCTTGCATTGAGTGGAAGGGTCTATGTTTTGCGTCATGTTGTATTTGATGAGTCAGTTTTCTGACCACCAAGGCTCCTACAAATGACAGTGTAGTAGAGTCGGCTGACTTGGAGGTTGTAACTAACATTCAACAGTTACGAGCGATAACAGGTGTTGTGGGAACTACTGATGCAGTACATGGACCAGTACAAAGTACTTCAGAGAGTCTACAGTGTGCTTCAGAAAATGCGCAAGATACTTCGACTAATGAGATACTTGAAGGTGATGGTGGACATGTTCCTACAGTAAACTCTAATGATGGTCAAACTGGTGAGAACGTTAATGGTGCTGTTGTGCAAGAACCTGTGGTTTCGAATGTTGATGATGAAGCTGTGCAAGAACTCTTAATACCAAACATACCTACTGTAAATGCTCACCCTATGATGACAAGAAGTAAGTGTGGTGTTTTTCGACCTAAGCTGTTCATGATGTCTTCAGAGACAGTGGAGCCAAGCAATATATATGATGCGTTGAAGTCCCCTAACTGGAAAGCAACATTTTATGCTGAGCTCGATGCATTGCAACGTAATGGGACGTGGACTGTTGTGAAGCTGCCACGTAGAAGGTCGGTTGTTGGCTGCACATGATTGTTCAAACTTAAGACTAACCCAGATGGGTCTGTTCAAAGATACAAGGCTCGTTTGGTCGCTAAGGGGTACTCGCAAGTACCAGGGCAGGACTTCACCGAAACCTTCAGTCCAGTAGTCAAATTTTCCACAATCCATGTGGTTTTGTCCTTGGCTGTAACAAGACAATGGCAGCTACGCCAGATTGACGTTAACAACGCGTTTCTAAATGGTGAATTACATGAGGACGTATATATGCAGCAGCCATCAGGCTTTGAGCAGTATGCTAAAGATGGCAGCCATCTTGTGTGTAAGTTGAACAAGGCCCTGTATGGACTTCGACAGGCGCCTAGGAACTGGCAAGCTCGGTTAAAGCAGTGTTTATTTCAGCTGGGGTTCGTTGAATCTAGGGCTGATACGTCATTGTTCATACGTAATAACAATGGTGTGTACACTTACATGCTAGTCTATGTCGACGATATTATAGTCACTGGGAGTTCGAACACAGAAATTGATGATATGGTTCAACAGCTGGATCTTGCGTTTTCGTTAAAAGACCTGGGAAAGCTCGGTTATTTTCTTGGGATAGAAATTGAAAGGTGTGGAGGATCGTTGGTATTAAGCCAACGAAAATTTGTTCTTGAACTGCTGACTAGAACAGGCATGGACAAAGCTGGTCCAGTAGTAACACATATGGTGTTAAGCAAGTTACAATCAGAGGCTGGTGACTTACTAATTGATGCAAAGGAGTATCGCAGTGTTGTTGGGGAACTACTATATGCGTGTCATACTCGTCCTGACATAACCTATAGTGTGAACCAAGTAGCTTAATACATGCATGCACCGCGTCAGAGCCACCTGGTTGCTGTTAAAAGGATACTTCGGTATCTTGCAGGCACGCTTAAGTATGGGTTAGTGATAGCCCCGTATGGAGTGAATATGAAGATAGTAGCCTTTGCAAACGTAGATTGGGGTGGAAACCTTGATGATAGGAAGTCCATATCAGGGCATTGTGTGCTTGTAGGGGATAACATTGTATCCTGGACTTCCAAGAAGCAAAAGACAGTGTCAAGATCCACCATGGAAGCAGAGTATCGCAATGTAGCTGATGCAGCAGCTGAAGTGGCTTGGGTCGGTGCTCTTTTGACAGATATGGGTGTTGTGAATCAAGGTATACCAGTCATCTGGTGTGATAATAGTGGTGCTGTGGCCATGAGCAGTAATCCGGTGTATCATGCAAAGGCTAAACATGTGGAACTCGACGTATATTTTGTGCGGGAGAAAGTGGCTGCTAAACAAGTTATGGTTAACTACGTCCCAGCGAGCCATCAAGTTGCGGATGAACTTACTAAGCCACTGTCCAGACCGTTGTTTGAGCAGTTTAGATCAAAAGTTCAAGTGTTTCCATTTGGCAGAGGAGAAAGAAAAGAGAGCAGGGAGAATATTAAGACTATAGACTGTTATACAGTTGAGGATAGTTGAAGTTGTTGGTGGATGTGTTGTTAAAGCTATTAAGAGCAGTTAAGAATTGTTACGAAGTTGTTACGTTAGTTAAGGTAGTTTGTGTGAGTATATGAGCTATTATAGAAAACTATATAAGCATAGCTTACTGTTGTTGTAAAGTGAGTTCAAGAAATACATGACTCTTTTGCATAGTCTTCTTTACAAGTATTAACACAACAACATTCCTGCAAAAAACAGTTAAAAAGCCACCCAAGGCACACCCAATGTAACATTGGTAACGTTAAACACTTGAATGATTAAAAAAAATTTAAACATTTATTTAAAAAAAATAATATAATTTGAGCAATTATTTAATAATTAAACCTTAAATAAATATAGAAAGAAACACACTACGTGTCCATGATTGCTTGTTATGAAAGTTGAAAAGATAGCAAATTACGGGATAACCTAACGCGACATGCACGTAAACCAGGGGCTTATCAAAGCTGTCTTTTCTTAACCAAAACTAGAAGAAACGTTTCTTGGCGTCTCACCTCCAAAATTGCCAAGTGTAAATAATCCAGACAGAATATGACAGCAGCGAGGCCCTCTATAATCCATTAATGACTTGGTCAAACAAAACATTTTCTAATTAATTTCTCTGCCAAACCTATTAATTCCTTAATTAATCACTCTACGTGAAAGAATTTACATGAACATTTCTCAGTCGGTGGTGCACTAATTAACTTTATTATTGTAGCAGCCTCTGCTTAATATGGCTGAAGAATTCCCCAGAATTTGCAATGTCAACATCGACTGCAGTTTAGAATATAACTAATAAGGTCAAATCATTGAGGATCAGACGGTATCCAATGTACCCTTTATTGAGTCATTATAAATATAGACCATGCCTGGCTGCTTCATCCTCATATCTTCCATGTCTATTTCCCCTTCTTTCAATATGTCTTTGCTGTCTTTCTGCTTGTTGTTTCTGTTAGCTTTTAGTGCCGGAGCTGTTGTTCCTCCGTCGGAGACGTTTCGGTTCGTCAACGATGGAGAGTTCGGGCCGTTTATCGTTGAGTACGGTGGAGATTACCGTGTGATAAGTATAGGAACTGCCCCCTTCCAGCTTGCGTTTTATAACACCACCCCTAATGCCTTCACCCTTGCGTTGCGCATGGCTACCACGCGTTCCGAATCGTTGTTCCGGTGGGTTTGGGAGGCGAACCGGGGGAACCCTGTTCGCGAGAACGCCACATTCTCTCTCGGGACCGACGGGAACCTTGTCTTGGCCGATGCCGATGGTCGGGTAGCTTGGCAGAGTAACACTGCCAACAAAGGTGTTGTAGGGTTCAAATTGTTGCCTAATGGTAACATGGTGCTGCATGATGCCAGTGGCAAGTTCATTTGGCAAAGCTTTGATCATCCAACTGATACACTCTTGGTGGGTCAGTCGCTCCGGGTAGGTGGGGCGACGAAGCTTGTGAGCCGGGCCTCGGCTCGAAACAATGTCGATGGAGCCTATAGCTTGGTGATGGAACCCAAAGAGCTGGTTTTGCAATACAAGGGACCAAACACTCCCAAACCACTTGTCTACTTCAGATCATCCGTTTGGCCTAATACACAAGATGGCACCTTACAGACCGTGACACTGAATGTCGAGGAAACAAACGATGGTTTTGCTTATGACGTTCTGCTCGACTACACCGTGGCTAATTCCTCCATCGGGACCGGAAATCTCATTCTAACGAGGCCGAAATACAACAGCACGTTGTCGTTTCTTCGGCTCGGGATCGATGGGAACCTGAGGGTTTTCACCTACTATGACAAGGTCGATTCACAAGCTTGGGAAGAGACATTTACTCTCTTTTTCCAGGGACTCCATATGGGGCACAGAATGTGAATTGCCGGAGAGATGTGGGAACTTCGGGGTGTGCGAGGACAACCAATGCGTCGCTTGCCCATCACCAAACGGATTACTCGGTTGGAGCCGGAACTGTCAAGCGCAGAAGGTGAGTTGTAGTCCAAATACTTTCAGCTACTACAAGGTTGATGGAGTTAACCATTTCATGAGCCAGTACAATGAAGGACAAGGGATCAAGGAGAGTGATTGTGGGAGGAAATGCACCACTGATTGCAAGTGTTTGGGGTACTTTTACCACAGGGAAACATCAAAATGTTGGATTGCTAATGAGTTGAAAACACTTGCTAAAACCGAAAACACTTCCCATGTTGGTTACATAAAGGCACCCAACAAGTGAAGATCAGTCTAATAATGGTTAAAGTAAATTGCTGAAGCTTGTGTTTGTATTTGTTTTGTAGCTCTACTTTTCCCTCTGTATTTTCTAGTTTTGTCTGCTAATAAATATTTGTAAGTTTAAATCACATATTACAAGTAATAAAATTGTATTCACAATTATCCATCTAGTGCATTTGTAATTGGATTTAGTGACAGAAGGAACTCTGTAATGTTCCAAGTAGAGGCAAAACTCAATCTGGAATTAGTACTAATGAAAGTAAGATAACAAAGTTTATTGTCATGAAAGTATAAAACATAAAGCATCCTCAGTAATCTTGTGACTTCCTTTTACAATATGAAATGATTTGGGAAGCTACTGTTCAGAGCTGCCAAAGCCTAGAAAACGATCAACAATTTTGGCGACAGAGTCGGCCAAGCTGTCGGCAGCTTCTTGGGTGGAAGCTTCTGCATAAACTCGAATTACATCCTCTGTGCCTGATGGTCGTATGAAACACCGGCCTTTAGGATACTTCACTGCATTTCGTATAAAACAAGATTAATAAAAATGAGGCCCTGAAAAAAGATCTAAGAGAAAGATATGCCCCAAAACAATACGATCAGCATCCAAACTAGCTGTTGTACTACTCAATGAAGGATAAAGTGCTTGATTAGTGATCATTTCGTGAAGCATTGCTAATTTGTCTCATGTTTAGTTGTTATCTTATTTTCCATATGCACTGGCCAGAATGAGTTGAAACGAAAATGAACCCTTTCACCTTGAAAAAAAAATTCAGTGAGATGAAAGAACAATCAGCTTGTAACTAGTTGATAACTGTATTTTACTGCCAAATATGAAAAGATAACGCACCTTATTCCAACATCATCGGAACCAAATCCACGTGGTACAACCTTCTCTTTTTGTACGTAATAGGCACCAATGCCATCACTCAGTAGACCTCCACCTTTACCAGTATTACGAACCTCAATAGCTAAACCAGTCAACATATTTTTCAAAACTTCAAGTTTCTCTCCGCCAACACCATCAGCCCCATCAACCACCACTGTGTTATCCATCTTGTTGCTTTGGGTTTCATTTGGGATCAAGTCTAGCAGGCACCTAAACAATAATGTAAATTGTAAGTAGTTTATTTCAAGTTAAATAAATGGCTACAGAAAACACTCCAGCTTCAATTAACCTGAAAGAGCTTGAAATCTATTCAAAATACGCAGATTCTGTCGCTGCAATGCCTTTATTTCTAGCACGAACCATCCAATGCAGCCGCGGGGTTGTTAAAATTCCCAAATCAAGCGCAATGGCTCCAAAAATTGAATATATTCCCTAAAAAATGGATGGATATCAGCAAACAATAGATATATATGACTCACAAAGAAATTTATCAAATAAATTATAGCGTGTTCCCTATAATGCCATACTTATTCAGTTTTCTTCATGGATGGGTGGTGATCGTGATGGTACATTCCTACTTGAATAACTGAATATATAATGATTGTACCTTGCAGTGCTAAAGTTCTTTTCGTTAACTATATAAAATGACTGAATATTTCCTTGATTCATAATGCAGGCAATCCAAGGGTAACTCCTGAGGGATGTTTGCTTGTTGGCTAGAATGATGGCTGCCAATTTGTACTATTCCCAAATCGAGGATCTGATGTTTGAGGTATTTAGTTTGTATATCATCTAACACATTCTGAGGAGCCTCATTTAAAGGAACCATTTTAGGCCAATCCTTTTTCATGTCTCTTCTCAATTGTCCATGTGGCTATGCAGTGATGAGTTTCATGTTCGTGCAGAAGAACTTCATAGATCCTCTAGGAGAGATGCTAAACACTACATAGGTATACTTCAGAAATTTTAAAGAATGATCAGAGAATGTATTTAGACTTGGGAAACAAAAACTAAATATGCTTCTCTAACTAGATTTCAAATGCCATGTGATGATCTATGTGACTAGGAAATGATGGTTTATCATTGTATTGGTTCTCATCGATGCTACTTATTATGCAGAGCTCTGGAAAAATGATCCTCCAAATGAACCCTACCGTGTTATTCTTGGTGATGTTAGGGATAAGCTGTATCATACACGTGAAAGGTCTCGCCAAATGTTATCTCTGACATTCCTGAGGAAGAAACTTTCACCAAACGGATTTACTATTAGATTGTTGTTAAAAAATAGTCAACAGCCATAAAATCTGATTTTGTTGTTCTGCACTTTTTTTTGCTTTATGGAGCGGGATAATGATGTCTTGAAAACTATTTTCATTTCACTTTCTCTGCCCTCATTGTGATGTCTGACGTAATTAACTATTAACTCTCTTTTTTTTTTTTTTTTGCAGTTTCTGGAACCTCTTGAGCTATGTTATAGATCACTTTGCTCTTGTGGTGATCGGCCAATTGCTGATGGAAGTCTTCTTGATTTCTTGAGGCAAGTGTCAACTTTCGGCCTCTCACTTGTCAGACTTGACATTCGTCAAGAGTCTGACCGCCACACACAGATGTCTTGGATGCCATTACCCAACTCTTGGAAATCGGTTCCTACCGTGAGTGGTCTGAAGAACAAAAGCAGGAATGGCTTACTATCTGAACTAAGTGGAAAGCGTCTGCTGTTTGGTCCTGATCTTCCTAAAAGAGGAAAAATTGCTGATGTTTTGGATACATTCAGTGTCCTGGCAGAGCCCCCCGGTAGACAACTTTGGAGCATACATCATTTTAATGGCAACTGCCCCATTTGATGTTCTTGCTGTTGAGCTCCTGCAGCGTGAATGCCATGTGAAGCAACCATTAAGAGTTGTTCCACTGTTTGAGAAGCTAGTAGATCTGGAGGCAGCATCTGCTGCTTTAGCATCTGCTGCTTTGGCTCGGCTCTTCTCAGTTGATTGGTACAGGAACTGGATCAATGGCAAGCAAGAAGTTATGATTTGGTATTCAGATTCGGGTAAAGACGCTGGGCAATTTGGTGTGAAGCTAACGATGTTCCACGGTCGTGGAGGAACTGTTGGAAGAGGAGGTGGTCCCACCCATCTTGCTATATTAACTCAGCCTCCAGAAACTATCCATGGGTCACTTCTGGTTACAGTCCAAGGTGAAGTTATTGAGCAACCATTTGGAGAGGAACACTTGTGCTTTAGAACACTCCAGTGTTTTACTGCAACCACACTTGAGCATGGTATGCACCCACCAGTTTCACCAAAACCGGAATGGCGTGCACTGCTGGATGAAATGGCTGTTGTTGTTACGGAGGAGTACCGTTCCATCGTCTTCAAAGAACCTCGATTTGTTGAATATTTCCGCCTTGTAAGTGAACTTGCATTCTCATGTTCTTAACACCATCTGTTCTAAGTTAGTTAAAGCAGATTTGGATTGAACATTCTATACCTTTTCTTTTGGCTTTAGGCCACCAGAGCTGGAGTATGGTAGAATGATTATTGGTAGCCGACCATCAAAGCGAAAGCCAAGTGGGGGTATCGAATCTCTCCGTGCAATCCCATGGATCTTTGCCTGGACACAGACAAGATTTCATCTCCCTGTTTGGCTCGGCTTTGGAGCGGCATTTAAGCATGTCATTCAGAAGGACATTAAGAATCTCCTTATGCTGCAGGAGATGTGCAACGCATGGCCTTTCTTCAGGGTGACAATTGATTTGGTTGAAATGGTCTTCGCAAAAGGAGATCCCGGCATAGCAGCCTTATACGACAAGCTCCTTGTTTCTGAAGAACTCTGGTCCTTCGGAGAGCGGTTGAGAACCAACTATGAAGACACTAAAAGCCCTCTCCTCCAGGTAAACTCCATGAGCCTTGAGCACATATCCTGTGCCTCCAGTGAACAAAAACTCGAGCAACTTAACTCTTTCTTTTCCTTTTTGATATTCAGATTGCTGAGCACAAGGATCTTCTTGAAGGGGACCCCTACCTGAAGCAAAGACTCCGGCTACGTGATTCATACATCACAACACTAAATGTCTGCCAGGCCTATTCACTCAAACGAATTCGTGATCCGAACTACAGTGTCAAGTTGCGTCCACATATCTCCAAAGAGATTATGGAATCAAGCAAACCCACCGATTAACTTGTGAAACTGAACCCAACAAGCGAATATGCCCCTGGTTTGGAGGATACCTTCATCCTGACCATAAAGGGTATTGCAGCCGGCCTGCAAAACACCGGTTAAACTTACTTTGCAACTGCATGCTTATTGTTCTAAGTCAAGAGGAGATAGATGAATTATTCATCGGAGAAGTACGTCACTTCGGCATAAACCTTCCTGAGGTATATATAGTGGCAAGTGTCTATTACTGCCACAAAATGGATTGGAGTTGAACTCCATTGAAACTGATTAATAATTTATGCTTTTAATACAAGTAATGCCCTTGAGGCTGCTTCCGGTTTTTGTTTACATGAACTGATGGATATAATCCACAGCTTCTTTATGCAATGCATGCATGTATGTCTTGTTTCTTTTACATTTCCTTTTATGCTTCTATTTTTTCAGACATAATATACGATTTAGCTTTCGGACTTTTTATTGTTCTAATATGGTACAACCAATGAAATTGTGACATGTCGAATTGGACGGTCAAGTCTTAGTTTCAAACAAAAAACCATGCTCATGTTCAGTTGCAAACTAAAATTCTTTATCCTTGTTCTTTCAGTTCGGACCTACACTGTTTAGACTACCTGTAACTTTAAGGCTGATAAGCCTTGGCTTTGGACAGATCATTCAGTTTTCTTCAATTTGTAACCTCGAGTCCTCGACAACCTCTGCTTCACCGTCGCCATCTCACGAGTACCAGAACTTGAGTCTGGCGCCTTAGACCACTCGGCCATCTCATGTCAATGTCTCTCGTTTTACTAATATAATATTTATTACATAGACCCAATTGTCCAGAGTAATCGCTACAACAAACGTTAAATTCATTAAAAATATGTTTGAGATAAGATGACAAACTCGAGCTTCGACTACTTAGTTAAGAAACATATTTGATTCTTTTAATATTTTTTATGTATTTATTCAGAATTTTTATTAGTCGTTAATTAAAACGGCAGCGTTTCGTAGTCAAATGAATCAAAGCACAACGGCATTGCCATAAAAGGTTAAAAAATCAATCATATAACATACAGAAAAATTCACCGTACGCCGTACAAACGGTAAATTCTACGCTGCTTTTTACGTACTTTTTGGATCCTTTCGGTCTTTGAATGAAAAGACAGGCTTTTACTTCAACACGTGCTACCCCACCTCTCACACGTGCCAACATCATCATCATCATAAAAAAAAAATGGTTGTTTCTTGTTCCCATATGTAATGGGATAAGGGGAGGTAAGATTAGTAGGTTGCCCCCAACATTAGGTTGAGAGCAGCTTCCGTAGGAGACCTCCAAATTATGAAATGTTCTTTATTTTTAATTAACTCGACATTATTATCACATCAAATTAATTTTGATAGGTTTGTTCTTTTGTTCAAATAAAGATTTTCCCATAATTGCCCAATTGACATTGTTGGCCTAATTGACAAGTAAACTGTTGGTTTTAGACCACACAAAGGTATTAATATGGACAGTCATATCATAATCATATAAAATCTCAAACTTTTATACAATTATTATCATTATTATTATTTCTTATATTCCTTTAAGTAAAATGACATTTTTATGACGACATGATTGAATACTATCAAAATTTGGTTTAACATGCTCAATATCTTTTTTATTGGCTTAATATCTTATTATGCCCCAAGTCCCTTACCCTTTCAATTTTTGAAATTTAATCCTCTACTTATTTGATTTTGAAGATTGAAATCTAACTTGAATGTGTTGTCAAGTTATAAAATCCATCTTTGAATAGTAGAATATCAAATATTCACCTCATAGAAAAACGTATTAAAACTTATAAAAAAAGACCTATTAATAATATTTTCGATCAAATTTTGTATTTCAAAAGAAACAAATAAGGGGAATGAAATCTTGAAATGAGATGAGATACTAAATTTGTTAAATAATGTCTAGGTTCAAATTATCGATATTATAAATGAAACAAAGTAGATTAAAATGATACATAATAGATTTATATAATATTAGGTCTAGATAAACCGGTCCATGAATCAAATATTATTGATTTTGAAAAGCTCATGATGGTGATGATGTTAGGATGATGGGGATGGCTTCAATAATTGCTCATGTAAATAGGAAAATACAATATATGGTAGAACCATAGAAACCAAACCCATCATACATTTCAAAGGTTTCTGGATTGGGGAATCTTTAAACAATCTTTTTTATACACCCAAAAAATTAATTAAAAACTTTATTTTTCTTATTTATTGTGTTTTAGTCAATCAAAAACCAATATTTTCCACTTTGTTTCTCCCCAAAAGCATTCATTGGCACAGCACAAACCCCCCCCCCCAAAAAAAAAAATGGCTGTGATGGTCTTGTTTGAGCACCCACCACTTGCACTTTTGGACCCCCTCCCTTTGTTTAGGTGTTTAAAACTTAACACAAACAACACTTAAATGCCCACTTGTGAAGGCTCCCCACAACAAATTAAAAAAAGAAAGATGAAGCATTTCTACTCCCTCACATGACAATGCCATACAACAACTTCACTTGCAAACTAATTCAAAACATAAAATCAAATCACACCCTATAATGTAATTAGCTATAACATGCATTAATGACTTAAGAAACAGATAATGGTGGCCTTGGGGGGCATGTTTTTGTTCTGAGGCCAATCTCTATCCTATAGGGCAGAATTTCATGTGTACATAGCAATAAATGGTGTCAACTACCCCCCCCCAAAAACACACACTATTTAATAAGGGAAAACCAACCATGACCAAGTCTAAGAAATTCATGGTAAACCAGACAATTAAGTAAAACTAATAATGGAGTTGCAGAGAGGAAAAGATGAAAAAAATGGGAATTTTTTTATTTATGAAATGGTTGAGAGAGAAAGAAACAACAATATTAATGACAACATATTTCATCCTTCTTACACTAACCCATAAACTAAGTACCCAAGAGAGAGAAAGAAACAACAATATTAATGACAACATATTCCATCCTTCTTACACTAACCCAGTAAACTAAGTACAAACCAGACATCCATCCAATCTCCCTCCTGGCTTCAGATGATTTTTTATATATCATCACATATATACATGTACAGATTCTCCTTTGCTACCTGTCTGTCTGCCAGTCCTCTCACTGTATCTCTCTAAAATTTAACTATCCGCTAGTAATTAAATTATACACATATTTCTCAATCCTTTTTTCCCACTGAATGAAAGAAGTGATACAAAAGAACCAGGCTGGCCTACTTCAAAATGGAAATTTAAGGAAATGGGTGAAGGGAGGAAGGAACAGGGAACCCTAGAGCAATGGGGAATGAATTAAAAAATAAAAGCTGCAAAAGGGAAACTAAAAGCTAATTTTATCTGGGGTTCCTCGGGCATTGGCTGTTCTAATGGGATGATTATTATGTAGCTCTCCGGTTTTATGTCACAGGTACCTGGTAATCCTTATGTGGTGGGGAAGAAAGATTGGAAGGGTAGTGGAAGAGTTCCCAACAAAATGGATATTTGGGTAGCAAGAAGTGAATGCAAAAAAGGGTGGACTGGGAGTACAGTACAGTCATTAGTTCTAAAAGCTGTAATGCCTCACCGAGTGCTCCAGCATTTCCCGACTAGGGCACACGAGTTCCTTCACCCGGCTACCGTTTTTGTATATCTTGAATGTTGGTACGATCCTCACATTTTCAGCATTTGTAATCACTGGACTCTCCTTGATGTCCACCTTTACTCCAAAGAAACGACAAAAAAGTAGAAACAAACTGTTATTCTTGCTGCAAATACAAATACAAATAAATAGTGGAGAAAGAAAAATGGATCATTTACCTTGAGAAAAATTATGGAGGGGTAACGACCACAGAGAGCATCAACGAATGGAAACATCTGTTTGCATTGCAGGTTGGAAGCCATCTTAAAATGGACAACAGAGATTCCTGTGGATCAATATTAAATCTCGAGAGGATTGCAAGATGGTAAAATTGGGAGAGAAAGCAATTGAAGTACTGAAGACAGTTTAAAATGTAAAGTCAACACCTACCTGGCAGAGATATTGCAGCTCTGAACTGCTCGAGACTGGATACTTCTTTTACTTCACCGCCGAACTTCATGTTATAAACCTCTTCACCGCAAGATTTCTTCAATGCAACTTGTGCATGAAAAAGAGATTCAGCAACGTCATTGTCATATGGAAGTTCCCTTCTCAAAACTTCATAATCTCGGACAGCCTCAGCCCATCTTTCTAGCTGTAGTTCACATTGATTGATGGTTAGTATGAAGCACCAAATTTGGGTATACCTATACACAAAGATGTTTATCTGTATGATGAATGAAAACTTCAACTGAATTGTTTACCTTGCTATTAGATGTTGCCCTTCGAAGAAGGGCTTTTATGTAGTTCGGTTGGATACTTAAAGCTTGGTCGCAGTCTTCAACAGAAGACTCCCACTGTTCAAGCTTAAACCAACATGCTGCTCTGTTACAATAAAGAACAGAATTAGATGGATCAAGCCTGAGCCCATCCCCATATGCTGAGCAGGCCTCAGTAAATCTCTCAGATTTGAAAAGATCATTCCCACGTGCTCATGCTCTAGCAACCAACCTCACATTGCTGAGCAGTATAGAAACTTCAACATTTCGAGCATCAACCTCCCCAGCCTTCTCAGCAGCTGTAATTGCACTGTCAAACCTGCAATACATCCATCATTAAATTTCTAACTCCAGTCCCAAAGCCTTTGTTATCATATCCGGTGAAGCTTAACAATGTTTTTAAACTAACCTCCCAAGTGCCATCTCCATTTGTGCTTGGACAAAAAATAGATAAGCTTCAGCAAGCATCCCAAAGAACTTAATCTGTGAGGAGTTGATGCATTGTTCTAATTTAGGAACAACTGAAAGGCTCGATTCAGCATCATCAAGTTGATGCAGTTTTAAAAGGGCTTCCACTCTACACATAAAAAGCTGTAAATTCAAAGTGAACCAGTTCAGCCATTTTCAATGTCTGTTTGCTGCACAAGTTCTTCAAAATTTAAAGATGTAGAGTTTTAGACAAGATATTTACCTGAGGGGAAAAGTCTGCACCTGCAGCAATAGCAGCATCAGCTTCCCGTAGTGCACTTCTCCAATCCCTAATTTTCCAGGCATCTGTACACTTGCTAAGATGCCTTTCCACTGCCTGAAACTTCTGCAACTCTGTCGGATCTTGCGGTTGCCCAAGAAAACATAAGTGTTTCCTAGCATTCTCAACATGACCTACCCTGAAATTGAATGGAGTTAAATTAGAGCAACCGAAATATTATTCGCACATCTGATTCAAATTGGGGTAACTTAAAATGTATACATTTGACTAATAGTGGGAAACAAGAAGTGATTTCGAAATGCTTACAATCATGAAATGAGACAAGGCCGACATCATCAAAAGTAAACAATGAAACACATGGATATCAAATTTTCATAGAAGATAGAAACATAGAAGATAAGTTCATCAGCTGCCTAATACCCTTTGCCAATGGATCCTACTGCAAAAAATTAAACGAAGTTGATCATTTGGAGCAAACTATGGACAACATTTCACTGGATTTCTCCGAGGATACCCGACATCTAAAATCAACAAAGAACTAAAGAGAGATTCAAAAGCAGATGAGTAATTCTAGCCAAGCTAATCTAACAAAAACAATCAACCACTAAAATGAGATATTAAGAAGCTCGGATCATAAGAATTGTGAATATATAGCAAACAAGAGAATAAATGCATCTAACAATCATTCACCAAAAATGTTTCCACCGACTCTATTTCCATCACTAATGTAATCATAGCTCTTTTCACCTTAACAATAATGAAGCTAGTCTCTGATGAGCCGTCCCATAATTAGGATTCAATCTAACAGCTTCTTCACATTCCTTCACTGCCTCTCCTACTCTCCCTAAAGCTGTCAATGCGGCCGCTCTGTTACTCCGGTTAGCCGCGTTCGTCGGTGACAAAGCTATAGCCTTATCATACAAACTCAAAGCCTCTAAAAACTGTCCTCTTTTGTACATCTTATTAGCAACTCTCTTAACATCCTCAGGTTCTGAGTTCCCCATTGCTTTCCTCATTAAATCACTCGAGTTCCCCCGGTTTCCGATAGTGTTACTGGGTTCAAAGGCACCGCCTTTGGAGGCGGTAACGGGTCCAGTAACCACTCCCCCGCCCCGCATTATGCTGCCATGGTCGTAATTACCCGACCCAGAGCCCAAAACGTCGGTTCTGGAGCTCCGGTTCACCGCCATGCCGGTTTTAATGATTTTCCCCGAAGGACATATGTTTCCCGTCGGAAGAACGTTGACTGGCGGTGAGTTGACGGCGCTTTGACCTGAACAGATCAACGGGTAGGTCGCGGCATAGTTGGATTTGGATCTAGTCTGACCCGGTTTTATATTTCCGGTCGAATCAGTCGGACTCGTTTCACTCGAGCCGGAAAGCTCAACCGAATGATTATTCCGACCCGATTCAGATCTCCTAGCAGTCGCGTTGGACGAGTTCCGACCTGAAACGGATTTGGAAAAACTGGAACTCGTCGTCGTAGCGGTGGTGGTCATTATCGTGAGACCCTGTTGCCCGGTTCGGAGGGGGGACACGGGTGAACCCAGATCGAGTTCACGGAAATCGGGCTTGTTATCATCGTAACTCAACGAGTCACGGAGTTGATCGGCGAGTTTATCAAAATCCCGACCTAACTCCGACACCGTCTTTCCACAAGGATGCGACATTTCACTTTAAAAAAAATGGGGTCAGTCCAATTCTCTTCTCTCTTCTCTCTTCTCTCTTCTCTCTTCTGGGTGGGTTTTAAGGGTAATGCGAGTGTAACAAAAAAGTATGAGCTCGTTGAAGTGAATGTGGGAAAGGACAGCTATAGCAGAAGAAAAGAAGAGAGATATGAGAGAGAAAGAGAAGGAAAAGAAAGAGATGGGGATCACGTGATATTAAAAGTAAGAAGCAAAGAATGGATGTGAATTTTCTTTGGGAGCGAGAAAGAAAGGGTTTTACAGAGAGAAAGAGATTTGGAAGGCAAAGAAAGAAAGGAAAGAAAGAAAGTAATGGAAGACAAAGAGGATTCATTTATTCACTTATTTTCTGCTTAATTAATAATATAATTTTACCTGCTGCTTCACGAGACATCCTTTTCATTGTTGGGTTAATTACAAATCACAGAATCCGACGAATGGACCCATACGAATTATTGGTTACCATCACATAACAAAAGTATTTCTTAGATAGGAATTATTTTTACTTCAAATCAAACAATAGGGTAAATTATGCATTTAATATTTAAACTATCAGTTTTTATTCATTTTAGTATCTAAATTTTTATTTTTTTTTAAATTATACTTAACGTTTAATTTTTGTTTCATTTTAGTACTCCGTTGTTAAAAAAATTAATGCATTTAATACATAAATTATCAATTTTGATCAATTTTAATACTTAAACTTAAATTTTAAAATTTAAATATTAAAACAAATCAAAATTAGTAGTTTAGATACTATATGCAAAATTTACCCAAAACTATAATTCCTCCCCCCTATCGCTCAAGTGAATACATATTATTTTCTATTAGAAGCAGCTAGTTTTATACTTTTATTAAAATAGTATAAATATTTAGAATTATAATAAAAGTTTATAATATAATTATAAATCAAATATGTAATTAAGACATTTTTATAATAATTAATAAAAAATAAGCCGTTTAACATCATATGATGATTATATAGAAAAAAATTAATCAAAAAATATGAATAAGATATAAATACAAATAAATTTCACCGTATAAAATATAATAACTCATCTAATGTTTCTTCCGTTATAATTTTAGAAGTCTATCGTAAAAAATAACTTATTACATGTGTCACGTTCAAAATTAAAAAATATATATATATATATATAATATTTCATTTGTAAAATAAAAAATATATAAACTATGACATGAATCATTCAACGAAAATAATTATATCTTTAATTAAAAAATTTGATAACACCAGTGTCGAAATTCTGGAGACGGTATGCATATGAATTACGTCAAGCTTGGGGGATAGGCATTGTCATGTCATGTAGAAATAAATCGGCACGTGGAAAGCACGTGGCAGTTGCTGTATATTTACTATTTAGGTCATTTCTTTTTTTATTTGGAATTTTAGCTGTTTCGTCCCAAGTTTATTAATTGTAACGGCTATCCGGTAATTTCCCCTTTTTATATTTATTTTTATGTCCCCCTATTTGCTTACCTTTTTTAATATACGTTCAACTAATTAGACCATTAATTTTCTAGTTCAATCAATTTGGTCGATCTCATTTTAAAAACCATGATAAAAGAAACAATATCAACTCCATAAAGTCTTCTAAATAATATAAATAAATTAATCATTAATGCAACTCTCTGGTATAGCATGGACTTTGATATGAAAGCACGTGATAATAATTAATTGAAAGCAATTAACCTCCCAATACTAGAAGAAATTACAAAGGTTTTTATTCTCTCTCTAGGGATTGATACTATAAATGCTTCCAAACCATGTTCGGTGGATCCTGTATATATAACGTGCCTATATTGCTTATTTAAAGGAGCTTCATGGTCACTATATATATTTATATTATTTCCCCTTGCTTACTTGTGGTTTACATTTGGTAGCATTTAAATTACATATTGTTTCTTTTCGGATAATATTTTTTATATGCATGCAATGTTCAAGCTTGTTTCATGGTGATCGACGTCATGGTTCTCGTTGGTTCAAGTGATAAATAGTTTAATATTGTTTAAATTTTAAGTTCGAATTATTGTGTATACAAAAAATTCCCACTGAGAGACTCATCCACCAAAATTAAGTGTGCGACTCTTATCAGTTCAATCTAGTCAAGACGAAAATCTCTTTTATATCAATTTTACATATGTACTTAAATTTTTATTATTATTCTTACATGTTTTGAGTTCTAGTAATTGTGTCTATAGAGTGCGCACATTGTTAATAGGTTAAGAAAATTTTGAACATATATTACTTTATAATCAATCTAAAACTATTTAAAAATTGATATTTTTTAAGCTTAAAAATTTGATGAATTAAATAAAAAATTACCGACCAAAATGACAATTAACGCTATTTGTATTGAGCCAACTTTTGCCTTGACTAAATTATTATGGGCCAAAATTTCCTTTAACCTATTGGGATTAGGTGCCCTTAGGGTCCCTCTTAAAACGTGTTAGAGGCATATATACATACACTTGTTGAATTTGAGGTGACTTTTTGAGTGGAAATTTGAAAAAGTATTGTTTTTTAGCTCTTTGGTACGGGAGCTTCACTAGCCCACCAAATTAAGTGGAATAGTTTAACTTTGTTTGTTGACACCAAATGCTTTTTTTTACACGCAATTGAAATGAATGAAAAAAGGCATATCGCCCGAGATCTCTGGCAACAACTAGCTTTATAAATGAGGGATATGGTTGTGTTCAACCGAACAGTTTCGTTTTCTTTCATCCATGGCTTGCTTCGAGAAATACCTGACCGAGGTCGATGTTAAGCAGCAGTTGGCGATTCCGACTGACTTCGTCAAGCATCTACCCCATGTCGAAGAGGGATATAAAATGACTTTCCCGGTCCGTGATGTTTCCGGTAACATTTGGGAGAATTTCGAGTACTATATCAGAAGAAAAGGGGACGATTATGATAAGCCGGTTTTTCAAAAAGATTGGCGTAAATACGTTCAAGACAAAAGTCTCAGCCCCGGTGACAAAATTATTTTCCGAGTCGTACGGAATGGTGTCGACGGTGCTCCGATGTACACGCTTGCAGCACAAAAGAAGATCGAACTTTTCGGCTCGACCGTTGGTTGGACCGAAGAGTTTTAGTCGTTTTATGTGCGTAGATTAGGTTCGATAAGCTTTTGTTGCTGTTGCTGCTGCTGCTGCTGATGTTTATTATGATCATGTATTTTGATCTTTGATGTTGTATTCTATTTGGTTACGTTAAATTTCATTAGTATCACTATTTGTAGCAGAGTACATTTTACAATAGGCAATAGAACCATGTGAATTGGCTTCTCGTTTTTCACCTTTAAAAATGGTAAAAAGAATGGTACTATAAAAACATATCGGCGACATACATAGTCGGTAGAAAGAAGATTTGTATGTTACTGAAAACATTTCTAGAAGACAAAACTGGATTGGTATGATTGGAGGAGGGAAGTTAAGATGTGTACCATGGCAGCAAGATCAACTTGCAGAGTAAGCAGTTCTCTGAAACACCTCGTCCAGATCAGAAAAATTGGTGTGAAGTTAGAACGATAAAAGCTAATAATCGTCCGATGGCAACGTCAAACTATTTGAGCAGATTTCTTGCTGATGGGGTTCCAATAGCTTTGCCTCTGGATTACATAGCCCTACGAAACAAGAGTAATGTTAGAACACAACTTATATATAGATTCCGAAGCCATTGTCTATAATGCAACCATTTTTAGCTTAAAAGGATTCGAAAATTTTCCATTGATCAATGATCAAGTAGGTCTATATCACCTACAATGTCATATATCCGTGGATCACCTGGTGTACCGCCATATGACTGAGAGAAGAATACTACGAAAAATTGTGGAAAATATAAACCATTTATGCCACGAAAATCCTCAGGGATCGTGTATGTTACAGTTGGCCAGCCTAGAATGACTATTGGTTTACCAGTTTGTATGCTTAAATTGCCAATCTGAACATTTGGGGAGATCCCAGACAGCTATAGATGTCTGGGAACACGATGTCTCGCACAAATTCCAGTTATGCTCATGGTTGACATTCATCGCAAGCATCCAGGCACCAATTGTAACATCTTCATTACTAAACATCCGAAAATGTCGCCAGTTCTAATCACTCTACAATATACGAATATCTCTGCTAATATAAAGCCCATCCTTTTAGTGTTATACAATGCTAAATCATGTCTATAATGATGTACAAGTAAAATGCAGAGGAAAGATATAAACACGAAAGGTATGTTGCAACATTATGCACTACACAAGGCAATCTCATTAACTGAGGAGAAACACGTATCTGAAACATGAAGTAAAGAAACAGATGAAATAAGCAGATATCTAAATAGTATGTTAAAGCAGTAAATAAATAAGAAAAAGCCAAATATACCTGGCAACTATCCGTCCCGTTTACTGACCAACTGAAGGTTACTTTCATGCAAGAAGCGGCTCCGCCGGCCACCAAGGTGAACCAGGCGGTGGAAGGGGAAGGTAATGTAGAAAGAATAAACAAGAGATTCCGACCAACGGAAGGTGGTGACGCTTTTGAAGAGGAGATGCCAAAAAGATCATGGAAAGATGCAGTGATAAGCCCGACCCTTCTTCTCGAAAGTTTTCAATTCTCGACTGAAGTTGAAGATGTAGATTCAGACGAAGAAGAAACTTATGAAGGGGACGACATCCCGACAATCGAGATTCCTCAGGAATTGAAAGGAAAGTTGAGGAAACCATGGAGAAAGGCGATTATTATCAAGGTATTGGGTAAAACGGTGGTCTACAAAACCTTAATCAGTAGAATAACAAATCTGTGGAAACTAGAAGGTGAGTTTGAATGTATCGATCTTGGGTATGGATTTTATGCAATTAAATTTCAGAATATGTTGGATAGAGCTAAGGTTCTCATGGAAGGCCCTTGGAAGATCATGGACCATTATATTACGGTGCAGAGATGGCGTCCCAATTTCGTGGCAGCAAGCGCAAGTATTCCTTCCACGGCAGTTTGGATCCACATTCCAGGGCTCCCTATAGAGTATTTTGAGGAAAGTGTCTTGTGCAACATAGGAAAACTTGTTGGAAAACCTATCAAGATTGACTATCACACAGCTTGGTCAATAAGAGGGCGATTTGCCAGAATATGCGTGGAAATTGATCTAGGCTCTCCTCTGTTGTCTAAGGTTCGTATAGGGAAAAGGGTCTACAATATTGAATATGAGGGGCTGCACTCGATCTGTTTCAATTGTGGCATGGTGGGTCATAGAGTCACAGACTGCTTGGCCAATCAGAAAGTGACCCCTATAAGCAGAGAGGTGAACATAGAACCACAAGCTCAAGAACACCAAGAAAGACAGGAGGATGAACAGGAGAAATTTCAACATGAAGGGAAAGAACTGGATAAGGAAAGATACGGACCTTGGATGTTGGTTCAACGGAGATTACGAGGAACGAGGAATAACCAGAAGAATAAAAGTAGTAGAATTCATGAATCACGACAGCATAATAGATTTGATGGTTTGAATAATATTGTTGGAAATGAGATGAGTAAGGAAAAGGAGGATCACAGCCCGAACCAAGAGGTGTACAAGAACATTAATACGACTGGTAGGTCTGCAAAAGACATGAGATCGACCAGAAGTGAAGATGGTAGCAGCAGAGCTAAAACTCGTAACTTGACAGAAAGCTCAGGAGGTGAGTTTCATAGGAAAACAGACGAGTCTTTGCGGCCTCCAATATTCCTTGCGATGAGAGACGAACATGGTGGAATAAAAGGCAACAAATATACTGGTGGAAACAATCAAAAAGTTGGCATGGAACCAGAATTAGAGGTGAGAAAGAGAATGGAATATCACAAAAAACCATCTATGGAGGTTGAAAATGCTACTAGTATAGCTGAATTCCAGGCTGTTCGGGAGATGGAAACTGAACCAATTGAACCGGAACATGTTGATTACACTAAGGAGATGATGGCCTTTGAGACTTGCACGAATATTAATTCCACCCAATGAAGTTGATGTCTTGGAATTGTCGTGGAGTAGGAAATCAAAATTTCATCAGGAACTGTAGAGAGTTGATTCGGGAGGAGAATCCAACCATTATTTGTCTTCTCGAAACAAAAGCAAAGACATGTATTGGTCCTTTGCTCCAGAAAAAATTGAAGTTCGATAATCATTTTGAGGTCCCCTCTCAAGGTCTCTGGGGAGGTTTAATTCTTCTTTGGAATTCTAATTCGCATGAGGTGACCATTCGGCAACACACAGACCAGGTTATCCACTGTGAAATTATAGAAGACGATAAAAGATGGCTGCTTTCCACTGTCTATATCCAACCTCATTCGCTTAAAAAAGAAGAAGCCTGGGAGAATATCTACAATTACTCTACAACTATTAATCAGCCTTGGATGATAGTGGGTGACTTCAATGACTTTGCTACATTGGAAGAACGTTTAGGCAGTAACTCCAATTGCATGAGTCGCATCGTCAAGTTTCGCGATCACTGGAATAGATGCAACCTGATGGATGCTGGATATGTTGGTAACAAGTTTACTTGGACTAGACACCTCCATGGAAGAGTCACTCTTCAGGAAAGACTCGATAGGTTACTTCATAATATGGAGATGGTCGAGTACTTTCCGAACCTTCGAGTGGCTACATTAACAAGAGTGTACTCTGACCATAATCCAATTCTGATTAACCGAATTGGGATATTCCTGGAGAAAAAAAGAAACGACCTTTTAGATTTGAAGCAGCTTGGCTTACACACGAGGATTTCAACAAACTATTCAGTACAGCATGGGACAAAAAGAAATACTCTCTTGCGGAGGCAGTGGAAGAGACCAAACAAGCGATCATAGATTGGAAGGAGAGTACTTTCGGGAACATTTTCAAACGTAAGAAGACCCTGCTGAAACGAATCAAAGGAATCCAAAGATCTATAAATTACTTTCATTCGATACATCTTCAAGAATTGGAAAAGACCCTTGGCGCTGAGTATCAACAAGTGTTGGAGCAGGAGGAAATCCTTTGGCTTCAAAAATCTCGACTGGATTGGATTTTGAAAGGAGAAAGGAACACAAAGTTTTTTCATATCACGACCATGGTAAGGCGTAAATTTAATAAAATTGTCGGGCTGTACATTGGGAATGAATGGATCACAGATAAAAATACCCTTTGTCATCATGTCTGTAACTTTTATAAGGGGTTGTTCACTGCGAAAGTGCACGTCCAGTTGTCAAGGGATTACGATCGTTTCATGCCTAGATTAAACGAAGAAGAAATAACCGAGCTAATGAATCAAGCCACTATGGAGGAAGTAAAAGTAGCATTGTTCTCCATGAAGGGTTTGAAAGCTCCGAGTCCGGATGGCATTCAACCCATTTTCTATAAACGAAACTGGGACACTGTTAAAGACACCATACGAGAGTTCGTGAATAGAACCTTGAATTTGGGAAAAATGGAGACAAAAATCTTAAGAACCTTCCTGGTGCTAATTCCGAAAATCACTGCAGCTGACAACATTACTCAATTTCGGCCAATTAGCCTGTTGAATACGTCTTACAAGATCTTCTCAAAAATTATCGTTCGTCGCTTGTGTCCTATGTTACAAAGAATGATCGGTCCTTACCAAAACAGTTTCCTAAAAGGTAGAAGCACATCTGATATTATATTGATAGTTCAGGAGGCAGTACATTCCATGATGAACCTTAAAGGAAGAAAGGGTGCAGTGATCGCCAAAATTGATCTACAAAAAGCCTATGACAATGTCAGTTGGGAATTTCTCAAGAAAACTCTCCAAGACTTCAATTTTCCTGGAAGATTAATAGAGGTAATAATGTTTTGCATTACTTCCACTACTATTGAACCGTTATGGAATGGGGAAATCACCGAGAGCTTCAGTCCTGAGCAAGGTCTACGCCAAGGTGATCCGTTATCGCCTTACTTGTTCATATTGGTTATGGAAAGACTCTCTCACATCATCTTGGATAAAGTGGATAGGGGTATATGGAAACCGTTCAATAGCTCGAGGGGTGGAATTAAATTAAGCCATTTATTTTTTGCGGACGATCTCCTACTGTTTGTAGAAGCGAATTCCGATCAAATGCAATACATGAAAGGCTGCCTAGAGGAATTTAGCCGAGCAGCTGGAGTCGAGGTAAATCTCCTTAAATCAAAACTGTTTATTTCTCCAAATATTAACTCTTCCACAGCTCAACACCTAAGTGAATTGTGTGGCATCCCCCTTACGGATAATCTGGGAACTTACTTGGGAGTCCCTATAATCCATAAAGAGTTAATGCAGGAACCTATGATCCTCTCATTGAAAAAGTAATGAAAGATTGGCAGGCTGGAAAGGAAGAGTCCTATCCATGGCGGGTAGGAAAACGCTCATTCAAAGCGTTACAAATGCCATTCCAATACACACGATGCAAACTTCCGTACTTCCTGTTTCGGTCTGTAGAAAGCTGGACAGAATCAATTGTAATTTTTTGTGGGGAGGAGATATAGCGAATGCTCACAATCATCTGGTCAGCTGGGATAAAGTGTGTCAATCCAAAAAGACGGGAGGGTTAGGCATCCGTAAAGCAAGATTAATGAACATCGCTCTCATGGCAAAAAACAGCTGGAAACTTCTCACCAGACAAGAGAATCACTGGTGCAAAGTGTTTGAAGGAAAATATCTAAAGAATAAAGATTTCTTGGAGGCAGATTCAAGAGGAAATAACTCTTCAACATGGAGGGGACTGCTACGAACTCGCAATTTATTAAAGCATGGGCGTAAATGACAGATTAAGTCAGGTGTTCAAGCTAAGTTCTGGCAAGACTGGTGGGTAGGTAAAGAACCGTTGAAAAACTTATATCCCCTAATGGACCACTTGAGCAGAATTGAAGAGGTGGCTAGATACATTGACGATGATAGATCTTGGAATATCCGAGGAATACAGCACATGATCGCAGAGGAAACAAAACTGGAAATTCAAAAAGTTCCGATCCCGCAATTAACTGATCCTAACGAACATGATGTTAAGACTTGGGGCTTCTCAAAGGATGGGAAATTTACGGTTACTTCAGCCTATCAAACCATGTCTAACATGGATGTCGGTGGTCATACTGGGGACAATCTAATGTGGGTATGGAGAACTAAAACCACTGAAAGAATCAGATTTTTTATTTGGTTGTCTTACCTTGACAAGCTTAATACGAATGAAGTTAGATGCAGGAAGAATATGACTCAGAATGCGAACTGCAAAGATTGCCGAGATGTTACAGAGTCCATTGACCATATATTCCGGACGTGTCGAGCAGCAAATTCCGTTTGGGAAGAACTACAAGCGAAGGAGCAGGACAGCCAATTTACTTCGTTGGAGTTTAGGAGTTGGCTGAAACGAAATTGTCTATCAAAGAAGGTCGGGTTTGATGGATTAGAATGGGGTCCTTTGTTTATGGCTATAATTTGGGGACTGTGGAAGAGCAGGAATGAAAGGATCTTCAAAGAAACGAAATTTGATCCCTTTAAAGTTATAAATTATGCTAAACAGCTTGCAAGGGATATGGAGAAGTCTCTGTCAAATGCGCATAGAAGGATGGTTCATGATCCGTTCTTGATTAAATGGAAAAAACCTCCTGAGGGAGTATGGATTCTTAATACTGATGGTGTGTATAAATTGAATTCAGGCTTGGCTGCTGCAGGTGGTTTAATCCGGGACAGTAACGGTGATTGGATTGTGGGGTTCATGTTGAGATTAGGGAGGGTTAATAGTTCGATTGCGGAAATCTGGGGGGCTCGTCAGGGTCTTAATTTAGCTAAAAGTCTTGGTTCAAGAAATCTGGTCCTTGAAATGGATGCTAAATGGATTGTGGATCTATTCAATGGAGACATGAAGGAAGATTTTCCGGAATTTGAGTTGGTTACTGACTGTTTAGATATTATAAAGGAAGGATGGGTGACTGAAGTTCGGCACATCTGGCGAGAAGGAAACAAATGCACCGATAAACTGGCGAATCTGGCGCTCATTCAAGAAGACCATTCCTCCATTTTGCATTCGCCTCCAGCGGAAATCCAAGCGATGTTGGCAGCTGACAAGAACGAAGCGAGCGAGTTGAGAATTTAATTTTCTGTTTTCTCCTAATGTACAAAAAAAAAAAAAACAGTAAATACTCGAAAATACTAGCCATTTCAGGTTAGGATTGGTAAATACTGGACCCTTTTTCATGCATCCAATGTAAGTCTGGGGGTGAGAACGTTCTTGCGCTATTAGAAGTGATAGTCGATCTGCACATCGATAACAGGCCATTGTCAATTAACCACATAAACAGGTTATATGAAGGTAAAGAATATCAATGCAACACATGCATAAAAGAGTCAACTAATCAAGTTACCAGAGGCCTTAGAACCGATGATGTGCCAAAAATCAGAGACCTTAGAACCGATGATGTGCCAAAAATTTTTGATAAAAAATTGCTCCGAGACCATACTCACCAGAGGCCTTCAAAGGATTTATCGAACAGATAGCAGTCCAAACCTCTTCCTGCGAGAAATTACCACATAAGGATTCATTAAGAGAGGCTGAGATGCATCTTGGAATGCCTTGTAAAATTTCCGTCGGATCGTTAGACCCCATAGTAGTGAACAGATTAGAAAAATAATCCATCACAACCCTTCTAATACTTTGATCATCCTCTTCAAATTGACCGTCACTAGAGAGCAGTCCATTGATATGGTTTATCCTCCTTTGACTAGCAAAAGAGTGAAAAAAAGGGTGTTCCGATCCCTATTTTTTCACCAATTCGCGCGTGCCCTCTGTTCCCAATACAGCTCCTCTTTGTCTAATTCAAGATTAAGAGCAATCTTTGCATCTATGAGGTCTCCAAGAGTTTCATCAATGACTGCTTGTTCATTTAAATTAGCAATTCTCTTCTTCATATCAGAAACAATAATCTTCTTCTCCCTCCTTATTCTTTGAAACCATCTTTCCAGTCCTAAACCTATGAAATGTAAGTTTTTTGGCACACTGGCAGCAGCAGCGTTCCACAACTTCTTCACTTCCTCTTCACAAGACGATTCAAGGAGCCAAGCTGCTTCGAATGTGAAATGCCACATCCTCCTTGAGCGAGAGGTGCCAGTAAATGTATCAAGCAGTAATGGGCAGTGATTAGATGATTCAATTAATAGTCTGAAAAAGGTCTCCCCAAGCCGAATTAGCCACACCACAGTCAAGTCGTTCTCGAATATTATTTGACTGTGTGCGGCCACGTTCCCAAGTAAACCAATTGCTCTTGTATCCAAGATCATAGAGGTTGCAGTCCGAAAGGGCTTCCCTGAAATTTGACATTTGCCACTCGCTACGATTGAGTCCACCTTGTTTCTCTGAAGAGACCAAAATTTCGTTAAAATCCCCTATAACACACCGGGGAATAGAGGAATTATCATTAAGGTCACGTAGGCGCTGCCAAGACTCCCAGCGATGCTGAATTTCCGGTGCCCCATAGAAACCTGTGAGCCTCCACGCAAAACCATTAACATCTTTGTCAATCATAACATCAATATATCTTTCCGAAAAGGAACGAAGAGAAATCTGAATATCATTTTCCAGCCTATAGATAATCCCCCACTGCTTCCAGAAGAATTAACATCTATACCATTTAGAAAACCACAAGATTTGTGAATTCTTTCCATTTTCGAAGAATGTAGCTTTGTTTCGATTAGGAAAAGAATTGAGGGGTCTATGTCTCTCAACATCTGACGAAGGTGAACATGCCGGGACAACCCCAAACCCCAGATGTTCCAGCAGAAGGTTTTCATTGTGACCGGCTGGCCTGCTGAGCAGGACCTGCCGATACATTATTTTTGCCACCATTCGAATCCAGGTTTCCAGAAACAACAGGTGGATTTTCCACAGATCGCGGACGTTTGGGACCTTCATTAATTTTGACTGAATTGTCTTTATCATCAATGTCCATCATAGAGTCCACGTAATTAATCATGAAATCACCAAAATTACTCCTCTGACTTATTTGTTCATTTCCTATGGTTGGGGAGCTGGAAGTCCCCATAAATGCTTGGATGTCACCCCCATTTTTAAGATCCCTGTTCCTTGCATTTTGGGATGATTGAGCAGTAATCAAGGCAGGCTCCCTAATATCCATTTTGTGATTGGCATTGATCGTGGGTGGGATGGATGTAACATTGGAAACTTTTTCCCCATACCCCACCAGATTTGGTTGCCATGAGTGAAAGTCAACAGCCCCTTCCTCAACCATCTGCTTTGCGGTTGCGCCGCCCTTCTTGGAGGAGCTCGTAGTGACGCATCCCACTCGAGATTAATGTTTTGGTTGCTGTTGCTAAGTCGTTGAGGGCAATAACTCTCCCCATGGACTAATTTTCCACAGAGAAAACAAAGACAGTGAGCTTTTCATATTCAAAACGAACAATATGTTGATTACCATTGCCAAGGATTAGCTTTTTTTCGTTGTCTGAGAGGTAGTCTAGTGTCCAGCCGAGCTCTTATTCTCATAATTCGTCTATAACCCAAGGACGATGCTGTTGAGTCATAGTCAATAAAAACACCCAGAAAATTACCTAAAGCTCTTGCCACTTCTTCGGACATAAAACCAATAGGGACATCATGGACTAGCACCCAGTAATCCACAAAAACCAATGGGATTGCCAAGGGATCATCACCAGTGGCAAACCTGTGTAAAATTAACAAATGAGAGTTAAAATTCCAAGGGCCTCCTCTTTCTAACCGATCAGCATCAATGGCATTATACAAGCGAAAGAGGAATCTCCTTTCTCCAAGATCAGAGATGGATATTCCTCCAATAGGATGCCATACATTCGCCAAGGTAGTACTCGTCGATTGAAAGTTGATCACACTAGCCGTAAGAAAACAACCGACGAAACAGTGTTCATAAGATTCGTGTGTGTCATCCAAGCCAATCTCAATCTGTAAACCTTCCTCTTCACTTGTACTAATCGACAGGCCAGCGAGATCTTATTCTACATTCGACATATTGCAAGAAATCGTGCTACAAGAGCAGAAAGAAGCGTGCTACGGGAGTAGAAAAAACGTGCTATAAGAACAGAGAAAAATGCTTCACGTTTGTAAAGTTACTTTGAGACATATTCTTAACATGTAAAGTTGGCTATTCAAATGATAAATTTTATATTTTACTCCACGATACCATTATATTATCATTGTATATCATATACTTAAAATAGTTGAGCGATGAATGAGAAATTGATGCTAAAAATAAGTTACTTGTGAATTAAGTTTAGAAAAATAAAAATCATATATCGCACGTTAGTGTGATACCAAATGTGTGAGATGTTTATATACATAAATCAACTTGAGTGTAATAGAACGTACAAGACAAGACTTTGCCTTGTGTAAGGAGTGTAAATTGGTATGAACCTGAACTTACGGCGTTAGGGGCACCCCCATGATGCAGACTATGCGAAATGTATGCACCGATTGAGCCCTTTGAGGGCCACATATATTTTAGTCTAAATCCGAAATATTTATTTCTGAAATAAGATCATTATCTTATAAACTACGAAAATTAAAAAGGATAAAATTCAATTGAAATTATTGGCTCTTATTAGACATTATTTTAAATAAATGTTATTGTATTTTTTGGGTAATACAGAGCATCAAGAGAAAAAGAAAACTAATTCATAGATGTTTTCTGGTAGGGACGAAGCCAGAATTAAATATTGGTAGGGTTAAAATATTAGACTATTTAAAAAATATATACATACTTATTAGATATTTAAACTCGAAATTCAGCAAGAACCAATCGACCTTAGTGATTAAGGGATTGTTATTATCCTTGAGGTTCCGAGTTTAAGCACGTAGAGTTCATTGTCAAATAGTTGAAAGTCTTTGTACAAATATTATCTTGTATTCACCCTAAATTAAAAAAAAAAAAAAACTCAAAAGACAACTTTTAATTTTTCTAATATTTAATCTTACATGACTTAAATTGTAATTAGACCAAAAATTTGAGAACACAGACTTATCATTTTTTAATTCGATCTTTACTTGATTAAATATTTAACAGTTTTTTATATTTTTAAATTTAAATATTTATTTATGCATGAATCACAATACAATTAAACTAAAATTATATTAAATATATAAATTTAACATGGCCTAAGGGAGCTCCGTCCCTGTCCCGGGCAATTAGCATCGGTTGTTGAGCACTAATACAGTAGTTGACATCATATAAAACCACTTGTAGAATTATTTTTCCTAAATAGAATATCAAATAATAATTCATAAACACAATGCTTGTAATTATTTCAAGACAACATGTAAAATTATTTTTTCTACTAGCAATATATCAGATAATAATCTCAAATAATATTATAAAATAAAATAAAGTTTTAATGTTAAAGCATTTATAATCTATCTAAAATAATTAAAAGAGATAAAACTCATTCATATTATTAAAAAAACCCATAATATTACATATATCACCAAAAGTGAAGTGCAAAAGTTTGTCTTAAATATAGGATAATTAGATTTTTTTATTATTTTCCTTTTATAAATAATTATTATAAATGTGATAGAGATAGCTAAACTAACAAATTTATAAATGAAGTTTAAATTAAAACCATTACTAAATTTATCAACAACTGTGAAGTGCAAAGTAATTTATATGTTTACCCTATTTTTATTAAGCAATATAAATATGTTTAAATATTTTATTTATAATATAGGTATAATTTTAATAGTTTTTTTTTAAAGTTGATAGTAGTTCACTTATAATTAGGCAATTCTAGTACTTTGATACCTAAGAACTTATAAATAGGTGATCGAGCATCGAGCATCGAGCATCGAGCATCGAGCATCGAGGAGCATCGAGCATCGACATCTCCGAATGTTTAACAGTGGTATTCTGATATGGCCCAGGGCAAGAAGGCCACGGCTTTTCCTGCGAGGTGCAACAAGCTGTCGGATCAGAGTTTGATTGACAACAGAGTTTTGGTGGATGGAAACATCATTACAAGCAGGGGGCCTGGAACTTCCATGGAGTTTGCACTCAGAATCGTGAAGTTTTTCGGACGCCCTAAAGCCTTAGAGCTAGCCAAAGTAGTGCTTTTCGTATGCCAGTAGATCAGCCAGTACGGATGTTTGACCCTGTTCTGGATACCCTACAACATGCTATGAGATGATCTGAAAGGCGAGTTCGCGTCGGATCACCATGCGGTTTTATGTACAATATTTTGTTCATTGTTGATAAATAAATGAGTGTTGGAACAGCTGAGAGCAGCATGAACAACCCTGGTTCAAATGTGATGCTATTCTTACCAAATAATACTGGCTTTTACTCTAGAGTTGATAACAATTTTGATCTTCTAATTCAACTTTTTATTGTTGAAATGAAATGAGTTGTTAATGTTTTTATAATTCGAAATGAACGAACCTAATCAACCAGAACCTTGATCATTCTTTTTCCGGACATATTTGTTTAGAGTTCGATTCATCTAATATTTTATTGATATCATAATTAATGTCTTGAACACAAATACGCATAGGGCAAGTGCATCTTAGTACACGTACATATTGCAGAGGTAATTTAACAGTTCTTTTCTGAAACTTTAACATAGAAACCATCTGGGAATTCCAAAAGTGGTGAACGAATCACCTCCCCTCCCTTCATTTTTATCATCCTGTAAGTAGATATGTAAATAGACAGCCAGTAGAACCATCTTAGATTAAGCCTAGTTCGAAACATACCTGAATTTGGTGACCCAGACGTGTAAATAGACAGCCAGTAGAACCTTGCTGAACTCTGTGCCAGCACATGGTCTATTCCCTCCTCCACATGGTATGAAGTGCTTTGCCCTTGTATTGCTTCCAATGTTCTTTATCGTTTCAAACAATCAATTTAATCACTCTTTGAATAAGATAATGAGATATTAATTGAATGATTACCTTCCATCTTGAAGGGTTGAAGGTAAGAGGATCTTCATATGTATCAGAGTTAAGATGTTGAGCTAAGGAGTTAACCAAGAGGATCCAACCTTTAGGTATTGTATATCCTGCAATTTTAGATATTATTATGAAAAAGGATGTATGTATGCATGCATGTATGTTTTTGCTATTAAGAGTTACCATTAACGTGAATGTCAGCTATGACTTTTCTCAGCATCCCTGGAAGGACATTTTCCAACCTAAGTGTTTCATTAATGACCTGAAAAATATAAAGAAAATTATCATAAACAAACATGGATCTCTGCGGTGTTCGATCCGGATTAATCGAACATAATCAACTCACATAATGAGTGAAAGTCATGGATTTGTATTCCTCCCATACAAGTCCAGAACTGGCATCTTCTCTCTTCTTAAGAATCTCCTCGTGCTCCTCCTACGGGATAGCAAATACACACACTTAAAGTACTGATTTAACGTAAAGCAGTAAGTAAGCAATAAGCATATGAACCAACAGTTAATTGCTGCAGAATGGAGGGGTTGTCGAGCAGATAGAGAGTGGCCAAAGCGATAGCGGGGGAGATGGTTTCAACAGTAGCAATGATTAACCCAAACAGAAGGAAGGGCACGAATTCTTTCGTCAGAAATGCTTCTTTTCCAATGTCTCCCACTATTTGGTCAAGAAAGTCTCCGTTTTTATTGTAACCTTCAGCATAGTTACTGCGATCATACCACTCCATCCTCTCTTCTACCAACCTGCTCGTCAGCTTTAATGCTTTTCTCTTCTTCTGCATATATAAAGACCGGTCTTCATTACTTCGGCAGTCAATAGGATATATAATTGGCTGTCTAAATCAACTAAGCTTGAACGAATAAGGCAGTATTCGTATTCATCTATTTATTTTTGAAGTTGTTCATGTTCGATTCATTTCGTTTAGATTTCTAATATGGTGTTATTGTTCGTTTATTTAAGGTGTTTGTATTGAATTCGTTTGGGGAGATGTTTGTTTAAAATCAATAAAAATGGTGAAATTAGTCACCAATTCTTAAACTCTTTTAACTTGACAGTTTGAACTCAAAGCTCAAACTGTATTTAGTTTAGTTCACACCTTCATCAATATTTAAAATGTAAAAAAGTAAGAGGAAGAAGAAGAAATGAGTTTATTCGTGAATATGAGCGAATCAAATAGGCAAAAACATCTCAATTTGTGTTAGTTCATTTATTGAAACAGATGTTATAGTTTAGAGATCTATGCAATGAAATTTAAAATTTCTATAAAAAATCATTTTTCAAAACTTTTTATCAACGGTTGGTTTTTACCTGTATACAGTTATAGAAAGTAGTCCCGGGAAAATACAAGGGAAACCTCATAACTCCTTGCAACATGTTGTTTAAATCTTCACCTAGATTTTCTTCTGGTCTATGACTCATCAGTATCTGTGAGGCCAAACCAAATAACATCTGCAAATACCCCAATCATGAATCAACATTATAATACATACATACATCTGATTATGCTAGAATTGCTTACAGGAACAGTGCGGCGTTTTACATCAACCTCCTGTTGTTTGGTCCACTCATGCAATTCATGGCTTATTAAATCCTCAAACTCAGACAACAGCTTACGTTTGAGAGGCTCAAGTCCGAAGTGTCTGAGAACGGAGCGCCTTAGGTACCTGTGAAAGGAGCCACCTAAATTATTCATGTTGTCTTGGTGAACCATCTGCGTGAAGGAATCCATGTAATAGAGCTCTATAAGCTTCCCCTCCTGTTGCAGCACGAAGTAGTTGAAATCGGCATCCGATGATACCACCACCGGTCGGCCGGCTAAACTCGTCTTGAACAGTGGACCGTACCTAAAACCATATGAAAATAGGGTACATAACTAGATTCATAATAGTTGAGTAAGGATAATTTAAGGGTTGTTTTGTCACCTTTTATGTCTTTCATCAAGGAAAGGATGGATATCGATGGATTTGGAAGTGACAAAAAGGCTAAGGGTCTCTCCTATAAGTGGGAATCCCATGGAACCAGGAGGGGGTATGCCCTTACATTTAGGGTTCCTCCACCTATGAATCCATTTGCCCACACTTACACCAATGAAGGAGATGACAAAAAGCCAAACATACCATATCTCCATTATTGCATGAATCATCAAAGGAGAAATTTGTACTTCGAATTTAACTCACTTTCTTTACTTCACTCAATTGTATTTATCGGCAAAACTGACTTGGTTAAATTTGTGGTGCAGTCCTTGAACTTATTGATTTTTTCTGATTTATTAATTCTTGAACTTTTTTAATCATGTAATGAACTTTTAGTCAAAGTTAATAGGCTTAACACAAAAATAAATGTATAAATTTTATCCCAATTTGATTTTTTGGTGCTTAAAGAATTTTTCGTTAAAAATATGTATCTAACGTTTTCTCCATTATCATTTTAGGTGTCCGGACGTTAACCGTCGTAAAAAAAAACTTTGTTAAGTGACACCTATCACGTTCTGATAAATTTTAAAAAATATTTTCATTTAAAAAAGCTCAAACCTAATTTCAGTCTTATAGCCATGTAGGCTGCCGCTTTTGTCGTCGTTCCCGTTGGCCGAGCCTACCCCCGAACGCGCTTCCACCCGAAGGTCATTTACCCCGAACAACAACCCAAAAAAACACCCCAACGTGAAATCAATGATAAATTCGACGAAACGAAGAACTCGATTAAACTCCTGTCGGTTTCGATTGTGGTGGCTATTAGCTTTATCGATCAACCGAATAAAGCCAAGAGGGGGAGTGAATTGGCCTTTTAAGGATTTTGGTGAAAGTAATCGGAAAATAAAATTTTGTACACAATGATTTAGAGTTGTTCGACTTACTAAACCAAAGTCTACATCTACTACCTTAGCTTCACACTAAGAATTTCTCAAATCCACTAGATTTGCTTACCTTTAAGGACAAGGTGTAACCTACAAACACTTCAAAGTTTATACCCAAAACCTTGAATACACACTCTCCCAAAGAGTAAATACAAATTTAGCAAACAAAAAAAAACCTCATAAAGGTAAATTAGTTTGCAACAATTAAGCACTCACCCAAATCACAGTTGAGCAAAATAAACAATAAAACTCAGGAGTGTGATTACAACAAAGAAGTTGACAAATTAAGCACAAAGCAAAATTTTGATGATGGTAGATTGATTTAATATGTTTCTTGATCACCTTAGGATGTTTTGACCTTCAATTTATATCTTCTCCATTAATTAGCTTGCTTTGTTTTAGCATAGTTTTCAGAACCGGACCGGTTAGCGAACTGGCCATGTTACCGGTTCACTGGTTCAATCGGTTGAACCGGTCCGATCGGTCGGAAGAACCGGACGACGTCATAATTATTTAAAAAAAATAAAAATACCAAAAATATTTAATAAAAAATAATTTTTTATATCACAAGTCATATTCAAAGCAAATCATAACATATATAAGTTAAAAATCATAAAATCAAGTGAAACAAAATTATTTAAATTAACTACAACATAATATTTAAGGTAAAACATATTAAATAATAAATATAATTATATAACTATAATTAAAAAATAAATATTCGGCTAAAAAATTATAACAAAATGATATTGTTTGGTTTAATTTTTTTTTTAAAAACAATCCCACATGGCTAAGAAACATAGAAGAGCATCCCAACTAATTTCTATAAATAATAGAGGTAATTTGACATTCAAAATCATGGAGCATTTTGGTGAGCATTGAGTGAACTATTCTTTCACTTCAATCAAGCTCGAATTTTAGGCTTCAATCGAGCTTCTAAATTTTTTTAGTTCAAGCCTTTTCGAGTTCAAGTTTCAATATTACATTTCGAGTTCGAGTTGAACTTGATAATTTTTAGCTCGTGAGTTTGAGTCGAGTTGAGCTTACTTTTAAAGTTTTCAAGTTCGAGTCGAGCTCAGCAATACTAGAGTTCAACTTGGCTCGTTTAACAAACGATATCATTTGGTTTAATTTTTTTTAAATAAAATAAAATTGGCGGGTTTTTTTCGGTTTTTAGCCGGTCCGATTCGAACGGTTCAACGGTTCCGACCGGTTCACTAATAACGGTTCAACCAATATAAATTGAATCGAACTAGACAACGATTCCCAGTTGAACCGGCCAATCTAATCCGATTTTCAAAACAATGTGTTTTAGATAAGTGCTGCCACATGTAAATATCACATGTAATTGTTTTGCCACCTTTGACTTTTCAACTTTCATGTTTAATTTCCATGCTGCCAACTATTCGCCATAAAAAAACATTGCTTGCGGTGGTGAAATTCTTTGATTGGTACCGTCATTGTTTATGGTTTATATTTTGTCACCTAATTTGTCATATGCATATTTTCCAACATTCTATAAATCAAGTTTGATTTCTAGCAATCAAGTCCAAAATCAATTTTAAAAATTATTGTCATATTAAAATCTTAATTCAACAATGGCTCTTTGTTGGGAAAATGATCATCTGATGGAGACGCGACCGGGTGAAGGTTCGGTCGACGATAACGACGACAAGTACGGCGGCCGACATGGGCATATGGATTAGATTTAGTTTTTTTTAGATTTTCAAAAATTTTAGGTTCTTTTAAAATATAATTTTGAGTTTTTTTAAATTCAAAATTACCATAACATAACGCGTTCAATATGGTTACGACCTGGACACCAAAATTGTAACGGAGAAAACATTAGACACCTATTTTCAACGAAATATCTTTAGGCACCAAAAATTAATTTATAGTATAATTTAGACACTTATTTTTATATTAAGCCGAATTAATAATATCATATTAATAATAAGCAATTGTGATACTATAATTTTAAATTCAGAAAATAATGTCTGCAACAAGTATTAAAGGAAATGGAGGGTGGTATATGAGATTTATAGACAACGCCAGAATCCGCGTGTGCCAGATGATCGCTTGCCTGCACCACCGGTCCACCACACAATGTTTGTATGTTCTTTTGATCAAACCCCCAATAAATTTCTCTTGCTTTATCTGTGGGGACATGCATAATATAATAAAGCAATTAACTTAGTTACTATTGAATATACGACCGTAGCCTGCCAGCAAGTTGAAAATTTTACAAAATTTAATTGGATGAGCCTGAGTCGTACGGTACTAAATCAGATCAACTTGCTTCCATATTTATGGAGGCATGGACGCTTAAAAAACGGTTAAAAAATAGTGTGATAGATTAAAGAAGTGATCGGTTAAAATTTAGATCGATTATGTTATATCATTTAATCGGAAATATTATCAAGTACAATAACATATTAGGTAGCGCTTATATAATGTAATAGGTAGCGCTTATATAATAAAATAGGCATTTAACTGGTATATTTATACCGGTAGCATTACAAATTTACCTATTACATTATAATTATTGGTTTCGTTGATTTTTGGATCGATACAATTTTAAATGTATCGACACTTTATGCTTGCACCTCGTTGAACATTCCTAATTCATTCTGGAAAAAAGTATCGACACAAACTATAAAGGTATCGATACATTATCTAGACCTATTTTCTCATAAAACTGGTATATTTATACCGGGTACAATGTAAATTTACCTATAACATTGTAATTTTCGTTTCGATGTTTTTGGGATCGATATAATTTTAAATGTATCGACACGTTATTCTTGCACCTCGTTGTGTATTCATTATGGACAAAATGTATCGACACAAATTACACAAGTGTCGATACTTTATTCTGACATATTTTCTCATAAAACCAGTAAATTTAAACCGGTTACATTACAAATTTACCTATTGCATTACAAATTTAAATGTATAGACACAAACTATAAAGGTGTTTATATATTATTTATACATATTTTCTCATAAAACTGATATATTTATACCGGGTACATTGTAAATTTACCTATAACATTGTAATTTTCGTTTCGATGGATCGATACAATTTTAAATGTATCGACACATTATTCTTGCACCTCGTTGGGCATTCATTATGGACAAAATGTATCGACACAAATTACACAAGTGTCGATACTTTATTCTGACCTATTTTCTCACAAAACCGGTAAATTTAAACTGGTTACATTGCAAATTTACCTATTACATTACAAATTTAAATGTATCGACACAAACTATAAAGGTGTCGATATATTATTTAGACCTATTTTCTCATAAAACCAGTATATTTATACCGGGCATATTGTAAATTTACCTATAACATTGTAATTTTCGTTTCAATGTTTTTGGGATCGATACAATTTTAAATGTATCGACACGTTATTCTTGCACCTCGTTGGGCATTCATTATGGACAAAATGTATCGACACAAAATACACAAGTGTCGATACTTTATTTTGACATATTTTCTCATAAAACCGGTAAATTTAAACAGGTTACATTGCAAATTTACCTATTGCATTGCAAATTTAAATGTATCGACACAAACTATAAAAGTGTCGATACATTATTTAGATCTATTTTCTCATAAAATCGGTATATTTATACCGGATATATTGTAAATTTACCTATAACATTGTAATTTTCGTTTCGATATTTTTGAGATCGATATAATTTTAAATGTATCGACACTTTATGTGTGAACCTGTTTGTGCTTTATTTTGGAAAAAAGTATCGACACAAACTTAAAAAGTGTCGATACTTTATGTTGACATGTTTTATAATTAACCGGTAGATGTATACTGGTTACATTGTTAATTTAAATATTACATTATAATTATTTGTTTTGATGATTTTTGGGTCGATACTTTTGGAAAATGTATCGACACATATTCTTATATATGCATCGAAACAAATCTTTGTATTTACTAATTTTGTCATTAAAAATTTATATTTTTACCACATACATTGTAAATTTACCTATTACTTTAAAGTTATTGAATGTTGTAGTTATTGTATATACATGAATATGTCTTGCAAATTTAATGTTGTACCCACCCTCCAACTACCACTACCAATACCACATCCTACTGAAAGCACCACTGAAAACATGTTGTTCAATGAACCTTTACTTACATCGCCATCAACTCCTGTTGGGACCACTAAAATTGCACAACAAAATTTTTGCCATAGATCATACTGATGCAGATAATGTTAAGCCAACCGATGAATGCCATAAAGTACATAATGTTGATGAATATGACATATTGGTTGGTAAGCTCTTCTCTTCATGTGATCAAGCTTGGTACTTTTACAAGGGATTCGCACAAGAACATGGATTTAGTGCACGTCGGAGAACAACACGGCTTGACATGGAAGGGAATGTGAAGACACAATAATTTTGTTGTTCGAAAGAAGAGTTTCGAGAATCAAAAGTCAATACCGTTTATCATCAACGTGCTCATACGCCAATCACAAGAACATGATGCAAGGCTAGAGTCATAGTTACAACAACAAATACAAACGATCAGTGGGTTATAAGTAAGTCTTATCAGAAACATAATCATGCATTGTGCACACCTACTATGACACCATTTATACGTTCTAATAGAGCTGTAAGTAAGGCTGATATCGATGAGGCAACAACATTGAAAGAGGTTGGTGTTGGCAAGTCACAAGTAATGAACTATTTAACGCAGTAGGCAGGGGGCTATCATAATGTTGGATTTACACATAAAGACCTCTACAATGCACTTCAAAGAGGTAAAGCAAAAGAAATCATCGATGGGGATGTGAATGCGCTTATTACTTACTTTGATTATAAGAAACATGATGATCCCGGGTTTTTTGTGACATACTCGGTAGACGAATCAGGGGCGTTGCATAATCTTATTTGGTCGGATTCTACATCGAGATCAGATTACATATGCTTCGGTGATGTAATTGCGTTCGACACAACGTACAAAGATAATTGTTTGACATCAAATTGCTCCATCAAGGATCAAGACAATTCCCTCCGAATTGGTCGATCCCCTACTCCTATCAACGATCCAAACCCCATTTCCCTCATCACATTCAACTGATCCTTCTCTTTAAGGTGTTCAATTAATGAATTCACCCTTTTTATACTGCACCTTGTCGACACTTCCTACATTTTTTAACAATATATAATGTTATTGTTCTTATATATCTTGTATCAACGTATTTACAAGTTTAATGAATACCTTCTTTTCATGTGCTTTCATCCGTTCTTTATATTCTTTATTATCATTCCTTGACTGTGTGATGTAAGGTTCATTTTCGGCATCACTCATCGAATTCCATTTCGACCTCACATCTTTTGTCACCTAATATTAAGCGTAAATGTTTCTTAATCAATACATTAACGCTAATTAATGTCAATTTCATTTTACATACCGAACCGCTGTGTGTATCATCTTTCCTTCATCATTTTTGCATTCGGCCATACTGTCAATATTTAAAATTTGTAATCAATTTAAAGTTTTAATCCAATTACCATTTAAACAATAATAACAAAAAGACTGATACTTACTAGAATTACATATATCAACCCTTTGGTTGCTTTTCTCTCATTGACTTCATTTTTCCTTCATATATCAGTTTGTGCAAATCAAATCAAATCAAATACTGCTTACATACACTTTATTCAATATACAAAAATCAATAACCACTCTTTGTGGTAAAACGGTTGGTCTTCAAAAGAATTTGAATGGTCACTAAAACAAGTGTCGGCACATTTATACAACCTAAAATATCATTTTCTACCTATAATATCATTTTTACCAATAAATATTAACTAAAAGTATCGATTCGGTCCCAAATGTTTCTTTACTTCGAAAACCCCCCAAACAACAACACATAAAAATCCTATTTCCCATTACTGTAATAATAAAAAACTAGGGTTTCAACAACGTACCTTTCGATTCGAATGCAGCAACAAACAAACAAAACTTCACGTAGAAACGCCTTTTGAAATGCAACAACAATTACGCTTTGATTTCAAAAACTCTATCTATTTTCAGAGGATAGCTATGCCTTTATATTTACACCGGATATGTTATTTATATTTAATCGATACAACTACATAAGTGTCGATACTTTTATGTCAAGTGTCGATACTTTCAATAGGATATTTACCTATTTCTTTGAAAGTATCGATAATTTATTACGCGTACTTATTAAAGTATCGACACTTTCAACATATCCGGTATCTATTTACCGATTTTATCATTTTGAGACCGGTGTTATCATATTTTTTACCTGTTATATTATTCTGGATCGATACATTTTCGTAAAGTGTCGACACTTTTTAGGCGCTATAACTTCTTCTCTTTTAAATTCATAAAGTGTCGATACTTATATTAAATTATCGACACTTTCAACATATCCGGCAACTTTTTCCGGTTTTGTCAATTTTGAGATCTGTTTTATCATATTTTTACATGTTATATTGTTATGGATCGATACATTTTCATAAAGTGTCGACATTTTTTAAGCGCAATAACTTTTTCTCTTTTAAATTCAGAAAGTGTCGATACTTATATTAAATTGTCGACATTTTTAACATATTTGGTAACTTTTTCCGGTTTTGTCATTTTTAGACCAATTTTATCATATTTTTACCTGTTATATGTTATGGATATATATATTTCCATAAAGTGTCGATACTTTTTAGTTTAATTTCAGAAAGTGTCGATACTTATATTAAATTATCGACACTTTCAACATATCCGATATTGTTTTACTGGTTTTGTCAATTTTGGGACATGTTTTATCATATTTTTACCTGTTATATTATTGTGTATCGATATATTTTTTTAAAGTATCGACACTTTATAGACGCTACAACTTCTTCTCTTTTAAATTCAGAAAGTTTCGATACTTATATTAAATTATCTACACTTTCAATATATCCGGTAGCATTTTACTGGTTTTGTCAATTTTGAGACATGTTTTATCATATTTTTACCTGTTATATTGTTATGGATCGATACATTTTCATAAAGTGTCGACACTTTTTAAGCGGAATAACTTTTTCTCTTTTAAATTCAAAAATGGTTGATACTTATATTAAATTATCGACACTTTTAACATATCCGGAAATTTTTTCATGTTTTATCATTTTTTAGACTTGTTTTATCATATTTTTACCTGTTATATTGGTAAAGATCGATACATTTTCATAAAGTGTCGACACTTTTTAAGCGCTATAATTTCTTCTCTTTTAAATTCAGAAAGTGTCGATACTAATATTAAATTATCGACACTTTCAATATATCCGGTAACTTTTTCCGGTTTTGTCATTTTTTAGACCAATTTTATCATATTTTTACCTGTTATATTGTTGTAGATCGATATATTTTTTTAAAGTATCGACACTTTATAGGCGCTATAACTTATTCTCTTTTAAATTCAGAAAGTTTCGATACTTATATTAAATTATTAACACTTTCAATATATCCGGTAGCGTTTTACTGGTTTTGTCAATTTTGAGACCTGATTTATCATATTTTTACCTGTTATATTTTTATGGATCGATACATTTTCATAAAGTGTCGACACTTTTTAAGCGCAATAACTTTTTCTCTTTTAAATTCAGAAAGTGTCGATACTTATATTAAATTATCGACACTTTTTGTCGAAACGATTTTTAATCTGCGTCATTTTTAATTATTTTCTTTACGATTGAATTTTAATTAAAAATAATACAATTTTAGAAAACCTCTCGTTTCGAAAAATTAGAAATTCCTTTACGATAAAAATATAAGGTTCGAGGAGTCGCCACCAATCTTTGATTAGGGTGTGATTGGGCACCCAAAAACGTTGTCATTTTAAATAAAAATTAATTTTAATTAAAACGACAAATTTACGGTCTACGTTACCAAAATCCAAGTTCGGGAGTCGGTTACGTGTGGGGAAGGATTAGCACCCCACAACGCCCTAAATCGGTACCTAGTCGTTATTAATTTCTTTGCGACGAATTTCACAAGTTCAAATTTAATTTGATTAATGATCCCTTAAACAACAAAAATGCAAATTTGAAATATTGAAAAGCACCAAAACAGATTTAATTAAAATTACCAAGTCATTAGAAAGATAAAGGATATTCGATTATTTAAAAATATCGAGACCAGATCTTTAGGTAAGTTCTAACGATCTTTTCTCGAATACTTTAAATAGTCGAATATTTCTTTTTCTTTCATTCCCAGATTTTAAAGTGAAGAAATCGAATTTTTGATGTCACTGATGGGATACACTTGTAATTTAAAATCGTCAAGAATAACTTTCCTGTAAGTTAAGAAAAGCCATTCTGACGGTTTTAAATTAAAAGGGTATTACCCTTAATCCGATTATGTAATTAGGTCAGTTGTATATGAGGACAACATGCATAATTATACAAAGTGATGTTAATGCAAAAAATAATTAAATATGCGATCAAAGTGAATGAATTCAAACATGCTCATAAAAATAAATTACACCTACGTGCGTATGAACAACATGCTTGAAATATATACATGCATATATTTAAATAATCTAAATTAACTTAACAATCATGCATAAAATATTAAAAGGACTAAAACATAAAAAATAAATAACAACAACCTTTTTCATAACATTTTCATTTCTGGGTACTGCAAACATAATATAACCAAAATATTGCATAGGATCAAATTGGAAGCTTCTCAAATTACATATCCAATGCATAAACAACATCAAAATGGCCCTAACATGGTTCTGGACTAAGATGAAACACACCAAAAGTTAGGAGGTAAAATTGAAACCCAAGAAAGCTCGATTTAGGGACCAAATGAGACAGATCAAACCTAATGGACCTTACGCGCGGTTTACCCCAAACATCCCAAAACACGGATTCCCCTCAGCTATCAAGACGCTGCCGTTTTGGCCCTATTTTAAACGACGCCGTTCTGGTCATTGAATACATATGATACTTAGGATAATTTTTTACCTAATCATTTATCCTCTCAACCTTACCAGACACTCGCCGCTTCTCTCTGGTTTTCTCTCCCCCTCTCATTCTTAAACCTCGACGAAACCCAGAGCCTCCATGGCTCCGCCGTTCTACGCTCCGATGAGGAGCTCGTAAGCCCCAACGACAACCCCAGCCGAACTCTTCCTAAAATAAACACGACCCTAACCCGTGACTCAAACCAAACCCTCGAATCCCCTCTGTTTCACTCTCCAGTAGACCTACAAAAACCACGGCCACCGCGACCTTTTTCCTTCCCCAAAAGACTCCGATGAAAGCCACCATCCAACTATCCGGCCAACATATGACCAAATCTACACCGAACCCTTCAAATCCCTAAAGCTCGAGACCTAAAACTGACATGCACGACTCAAAATGATCGGGAAGCGAAAGGTTTTACCTTATCGCAGACGGGGTGTGGATTCCTAGTGACGAAAGCTACTGGATCGGAAGGGTAAGTCTCTTTTGCTTTCGTTTTGTTCTCTGGTTGTTGATGAATGATCTTCTGGGTATTTCCTTTTTTGTGTTCTTTTGGGTTGTATTCTGTTTTTTATGATTGAGAAATTTTCGTTTTTTTTTTGGTTCTTCTCTGTTGCCCATGACCGAGAGCTCCCCCTTACCCCCTTCCTTTCCTTTATATTTCTAGTTGATAGATTTCTTTCCAGTTTTCTTCTTTTCTGTTTCTGTTCTCGTTTGGTGTGTTTGCAGGGCTCTGGAGCGAGCAAGTCACGGGCGCGAGCAGCCTGGGCACAGGCGATGGGGAACAGTCCCGAGGGACTTCATGTGGGTAGCACCCGGTTGGTTCGTGCTGTCTTGGAGTTCTGAGTGCGTTAGGAGCCATTGGATCACCTCCGATCTAACGGTGGAGGCTTCTGGGAGGATTGAGAGTCGTTGGATCATGAAGCCAGATCCAACGGTGGAGGCTCAGCTGCGCATGGAGATGGTGACAGAAAACCATAACGGGTCTAGGGTATCCTCAAATGGGCTGCTACTTTGGGCTTGAGCCTGTTGTATTTTAATGTAGGCCTGTAAAAATCAATTACTTAGTAAATCCATTTATCATAACATACTTATATGCATATATATATATATATATATATATATATACATGACTACAAGCCTAACAACTCATATAATTAAATGAACGGTCAATACGTAATTAAACACACATGCCAATAATAAACTAATAATAATAGATATGCAAGACTTGGTAATATAAATAATAGTAATAATATAAAATGGAGTAAAAATTTGAAAGAGAGTCCCGGACAAAACGAGTATCTACAGCTGCCCCTCTTTGCTCATTGTCGTGCATCGAGAATAGGGCAAAGACCAAGAGATGATCAAGTTTGTCCGACCATAAGAACTTTGATAGACTCATCCGCTCCACTCTTCCTCTAGGGTGAGTGAGAGTTGAAAAAATCTTTTGAAAACGGGTTCGCTCCCTCTTTCTCCCGGAGAATAGAACTGAGGCATCTTCAAAAACCGCGTCAGCACCCCAGTCCTTCAGAGAGTATAGAACTCGAACATCTTCTTCTTACGGGTTCGTTCCCTCTTTATCTAGGGAGTATGGAACTCGAACGTCTTTAAACGGGTTCACTCCTTCTTTTTTCAGGGAGAATAGAACTCGAATATCTTCAACAATCGTGTCTGCTCCCTATTTCTTCAGAGAGTATGAGACTCGAACAATCTTCAACAATCGTGTCTGCTCCCTATTTCTTCAGAGAGTATAAGACCCACATCTTCATCAATCGCGTCTGCCCCCTATTTCTTCAGAGAGTATAAGACTCGAACGATCTTCAACGATTGTGTCTGCCCCTTATATCTTCAGAGAGTATAAGACCCACATCTTCATCAATTGCGTCTGCCCCCTATTTCTTCAGAGAGTAAGACCCACAATCTTCATCAATTGCGTTTGCTCCCTATTTCTTCAGAGAGTATAAGACTCGAACGATCTTCAACGATTGTGTCTGCCCCCTATATCTTCAGAGAGTATAAGACCCACAATCTTCATCAATTGCGTCTGCCCCCTATTCTTCAGAGAGTATAAGACCCACAATCTTCATCAATTGCGTTTGCTCCCTATTTCTTCAGAGAGTATGAGACTCGACAATCTTCAATAATTGTTGGGAAATCTGCAAACATTTAAATAATCATGCAATGTCATGATCCTATTCATGCCTACGATGTATGCAATTATGAAATTGAATGCACTTCCTTCTTCGAAAGAATACTATCCCCTTTAATTTCAATGGAACTCGGTTTCGCTTTGGGCATAGAGCATTTCACCCGTTCACCCCAGTTGATACTCTCAATACTATAACTTTTGGCTTGACAAGACTTTGACTTCTTTCTTTCTTGAGGCCTGCCAGTACCCCTGACCAATCTTCTTGATAATGACAACATCCTTGGGTCATCCATTAATGGCTAATATTGTCTATGAATTCCAAGTTTTAGCTTTTCGCAACCCTACAAGCTTATGGGTAAAACCATTACTAGCTTCAGAATACCTGCATTTCCAAAACCTTTTGCATAATAATACAAAATTATCTCATGTACCACAAGTTAAGCTATACGTTTTAACTTTTTCAAATTAGATGCTTGTAAAAGGGAAATTAAGAAGGGAAATATCTCTTTATTTATATAAATACGAAGAATTTTTAGGCAACTACATGACAAACTTTTAATCGGAAAAGAACCAAAGGATAGGTGTCTTCAAATATCAATAACACAAATGCTTTTGAACTGGCAGTCAGAATGACTCGAGTGTAGCTTCTGTGAAAAGGATCTCCAAAATTGTGATGACACCTAAGAGTACGAAGCTCTTTCTGAACCCCAAAATCTCCCATTAATCTTTGGTCTCAATCCCAACTGCCATTGTCGTTACCCATGTCAGGAGCTCTTCCTACTTCCAAAAACAATTCAGATTATCCACCATGCACGAACTCTGAATTTAAAACTCAAGTCGCCCTTTACGGGTTTCGACTCGAGATCTCCTTGGTTCAAGACGCCCTTTTCGAGTTTTCATCTTGAACCCTTCTTCTTTTTTTTCCATTTTTTCATTTTTTATTTTTTTTATTTTTTTTTATTTTTTCATTTTCACTCATTTTTTCTTCTTCTTTTTTCTTCAAGCAAAATATTTCTAACTGCGTCAAATTCACTGGATGAGGTAATTCAGACCCATCCATCTCAGTTAAGACCAGAGCTCCCCCAGAGAAAACTTTCTTGACGACATAGGGTCCTTCCCACTTGGGCCCCATTTCCCTCGGAAATCTTTTTGAATGGGCAATATCCTCCTGAGAGCCAAATCTCCTTCATGGATTTCTCGAGGGCGAACTTTCTTATCATGTGCTCGTATCATCCGCTTCTGGTATATCTGACCGTGACAAATAGCCTTCAATCTCTTTTCTTCAATCAGATTCAATTGGTCATATCTGGCCTGTACCCATTCTGCCTCATTTAGCTTCACCTCTGATAAAACCCGGAGCGAGGGAATTTCCACTTCAATAGGGAGGACAGCTTCCATCCCATAAACTAGAGAAAACGGAGTTGCCCCAGTAGACGTCCTACAGAAGTCCGATAGGCAAACAGAGCAAATGGCAACTTCTCATGCTAATCTTATAAGTTTCAGTCATCTTCTCTATAAGCCTCTAATGTTCTTATTAGCCGCCTCCACTGCCCATTCATCTTTGGGCGATAAACCGTGGAATTATGATGCTTTATTTTGAATTGCTCACATACAGATTTCATCATCTTGTTGTTTAAGTTCAACGCATTGTCAGAGATAATTCTCTCTGGTAAGCCATATCGCAGATGATTTCTTTCTTCAAGAACCTACATATCGTTGACTGGGTAACACTTGCATAGGAAGCTGCTTCTACCCACTTGGTGAAGTAATCTATTGCTACCAAATGAAGCGATGACCATTTGACGCTTTTGGAAAAATTTGCCCAAACATCCATGCCCCACATAGAAAACGGCCACGGAGCTTCATCACATGCAACGGATGAGGAGGGGTGTGCATTCTATCCCCATAATCTGACACTTGTGACACTTTCGGGCATAATTGATGCAATCAATTTCCATAGTTGACCAATAATACCCAAATCTCATAATCTGTCTGGCCATTACATGCCCATTAGCATGGGTGCCACATATTCCTTCATGTACTTCTTCAAGAATCATTTCGCTTCTTTAGTGTCACACACCTTAATAAGACCTGATCCATGCTTTTCTTATATAAGATCTCACCATTAAGCACATACCCTGCTGCCATTCTTCTAATGGTCCTTTTGTCATTCTCAGTTGCCTGTTCGGGGTAACTTGATATCTTATATACTGGAGGATATCATAGTACCAAGGTCCTTCATCATCTTCTTCTTCAATGTTAAAGCAGTGGGCTGGATACTCATAAGCCTTCATCTCAATAGGCATCATATTTGAACTCGTTCATCTTAAAGGCCGCCGCCAAAGTAGCCAAGGCGTCCGCCATTTGATTTCTTCTCTGGGGAGGTAATTGAAAGTCACTTCTTCAAATTCTTCAATAAGTCCCAGAACTAATTTACGATATTCCACAAGTTTGGGATCTTTAGTTTCCCATTCTCCTCTGAGTTGGTAATTACCAAAGCTGAATCCCCATATACCCTCAGCATTTTTGCTTTGAGTTCAATAGCTGCTCTAAGACCCATAACACAAGCCTCATATTCAGCCATATTGTTTGTACAATCAAAATTGAGCCGACTGGTAAAAGGATAATGCTCTTCACTTGGTGAACCAAGATTGCCCCAATCCCATGCCCCAAAGCGTTTGAAGCACCATCAAAGTTCATTCCAGTATTTACCGGCAAGAGAAATTGTTTCTTCCTCCGAGATAGCCATTAAATCCTCATCCGGGAAATCGAAATTCAACTGTTCATTCTTCTGAAGCCCTACTCGCAATGAATTCTGCTATGGCGCTCCCTTTAACTGCCTTCTGGCTTACATACTGGATATCAAATTCGGACAACAGGATTTGCCAACGGGCTAACCTTCCAGACAATGCAGGTACACCCATTAGATACTTTAAAGGGTCCAGCTTAGATATGAGCCAGGTAGTATGATACAACATATACTGTCTAAGTCTTCTGGTAGCCCACACTAAGCGCAACACATTTTTCAATTGGTGAGTATCTGGCCTCACACTCAGGAACTTCTACTGAGATAGTAGATACCCTCTCCCTCTTCTCAGTTTGATCATGTTGCCCCAACCACATCCCATGAATTGTCATAAACGGACAAGTAAAGAATTAAGGCTTTCCTGGGATGGTGGCGCTAGGATCGGAGTATTCGAAAGATATCGCTTTACTGCCTCAAAAGCCTCTCGGCAATCTTCACTCCATTCTCCTGAATCATTCTTACGAAGAAGGCGGAATATGGGATCACATCTTTCGGTCAGCTGCGAGATAAACCGAGCGATGTAATTTAATCTCCCCAAAAATCCTCGAACCTCTTTCGTGGTTCTAGGGGCTGGCAAATCTTGAATGGCTTTTACTTTATCGGGATCTATTTCGATTCCCTTTCGGCTCACTACGAATCCCAACAGTTTTCCCGATGTCACCCCAAAAGTACACTTATTTGGGTTAAGTTTTAGTTGGCACTTCTTTAATCTTTGAAAGAGCTTCCTCAAATTCTCGACATGTTCCTCCTCCGTCTGGCTTTGACAATCATATCATCGACATAGACTTCAATTTCTTTATGCATCATGTCATGAAACAACGTCACCATGGCCCTCTGATAGGTTGCCCTGCATTCTTTAATCCAAACGGCATGACTTTATAGCAAAACGTCCCCCACATAGTGATAAACGTTGTTTTCTCCATATCTTCAGGGTACATTTTAATTTGATTATAGCCGGAGAAACCATCCATAAATGAGAATAAGGAATTTCCAGCAGTATTGTCCACTAACGTATCTATATGTGGCAAAGGAAAATTCCTTTTGGACTAGCTCTATTCAGATCTCTATAGTCGACACACATTCGTACTTTCCCATCCTTCTTTGGTACTGGACAATATTTGCTACCCACTCAGGATATTTGGCCACTGTGAGAAACCCAGCATCAAATTGTTTCTTCACTTCTTCTTTAATCTTGAGCAGCATCTCGGGTCTCATTCTTCTCAGTTTCTGTTGTACGGGCTTGCAATCAGGCTTTATTGGTAATTTATGGACAACCAATTCTGTATCCAGCCCTGGCATGTCCTCGTATGACCAAGCAAATACATCCTTGAACTCTTGAAGTAATTCTATCAAGCTTTGCCTCCCTTCAGTAGACAGGTGGTACAATCTTTATTCCTTTCTATCCTCACTGTACCCAGGTTCAAGATCTCTGTAAGCTCTTCGTGCGGCAGGATCTGCTCATCTTCCTGTTCCACCATCTTTAGTATTCTGAGGGTGGTTCACTCCCTCATCATCACAACCTTCGATTTCCCCTTGACATATGGGCATCTCGAAATCAATCTCCGGGTCAGAGTCATTAGCATTCGTATTATTGATATCTGAGTTCCTGAAAGGATAACGAAAAAGAAGATATACATATACATAATACATATGGGAGAATCTTTCCCCATATAAACAAATAGAAAGAAATATATGTGTATTCAAACAAAAATGCATGAGGAAATGTTTGCCATTTGGGAATTAACAAAACACATCTTTTTGAAAGCAAGTAAAGACACACAACTTAACCCTTTACATCAAATCACCTACTGTCCCAGGGTATGAACAATAGGGAAGAGTTCTAGTGTATTACTCTGCAAAAGATTTGTAAACTACAGGCAATTCCTCCGCAGTCCAGTTGTTTCAACACAAAGCCCAGTGGCGCAGGTAGATGCCCATAGCTCTCATTTCTTTGAACTCCTCATCGGTTATGACATTAATGCCAAGTCCTCCAAGGCATTCTCAACTATCCCTTTACTGCTTTCCAAAGTCCCTTGAAACATATCCCCTGATACGAAAATGCTGCTCAATGGCGGAATGTCATGGGCTCCCAGCTTGGGTCCTCACAGTCAATCTTGCCTTTCTCAATTCCTGAATCTTCTTGATGCTTCTCATTTTTCTTTAAAGTTGGTTGATACCCTAAACCGAACCTGTCTCTTTTAGTTACGGGTAGATTGGGCCCACCAGTCCTTGCAACCGACGTCCAAACCCTTTGCCAGTTTTTGCTCCTCTTCCAAGAGTCAGCTTAAGCCCCATTTGGTGCAGTTTGACAATCTAGGCTTCGGGATCTTCTTTCCTTCTGCCACAAACATGGCATTGACGTATTCCAACGATCTGAAAGAACATTCAACAGCTTGCTCTTCCACTTCAACGTATGGCAGTAGTAGAAACCGAAGCAATAATGTCTTCCTCAGCATGAATGCATATAACCTCCCTCCTCCATTGCAAATTTTATCCTTTGGTGCAACGTTGACGGAACCGCACCGGCCTGATGAATCCAGGGCTTCCCCATAAAGTTGTATGTAGGCATGATGTCCATCACAAGAAACTCCACTTCGTATATCGCCGGGCCAATAGTCAAAGGGATATCAATCTTGCCTAACTTCTCTCTTCGTTTCATCAAAAGCTCGAACCACACTTTGACAGCTTCTCATCAGGGTGCTGTCCACTGGCAATTTTTTCAGGGTCACCAAGGGCATCACATTTAACGCCGAACCGTTATCTATCAGTACTCTGGATAAACATGCCCTTTGCACCTAACTGTGATGTGTAGGGCCTTATGATTGCCAATCATCCCAGAAGGGATCTCGTCCTCAGAAAAAGATAAAAAATTATCGGCCTGGATGTTGGCAACTAGTCGGTCCAGCTTTTGTGGGTATCTCCTTCGGGACAAATGTTTGGTTTAAAACTTTTAACAGGGCGTTGCGATGAGCCTCTGAACTCAGAAGAAGTGATAGGACAGAAATACGGGCAGGCAGCTTGTGCAATTGCTCAACAATACTGTATTCACTATGTTCAGAAATTTTAAAAATTCCATCGCTTCATTCTCCGTTACTGCTCATTGACGATGGGTTCATCTTCTCTTATCTGCACATCGATACTTTTTCCTTTCTCGACAGCAATCTTTTTCTCAGGTTCTTTGTGATAATCTACCACTCCTGGTCATGTGTCCCACTTCATCTACCTCTTCCTGTTGCTTTGTCACCTCTCCTATTTGACAAGTATCTCCAGGGTACCTGTTTATTGTCTTTGTACAGGAACGGAGAGGGAGGTGTAATAATCACCTTTGGAGCTACCTTCTCAGCCACTCGATTCTTGGGAGTAATGACGAGGGACAACTAGCACTATAGACCTCTTTGGATGATCCCTCAGAGGCGTAAACTTCCGCTTCTTCTTCTCTCAGCCCCTTCTTTGAAGAACTCGATTTCCTTACTATCCATCATCTCTTGTACCAGCCCTAAGAAATCAGAACACTGTTGTATACTGTGTTTTGTGCAGTTATGATAGTGGCACATCTCTTCATTATTGAAATGTTCACGTGGCAGATAGTCTTTAATAGTCCTACCTTGACCATTTGGCACCACACCCAGACATGGGTGACATCACCTCCCTAACATTTTTACAGTCGTTTTTCCTTTCTCTTCAGCGACTGCATTAATCCGGCTCCTGCATGGTTTGGCAATGGATTCTGGGCTATGTTTGGCTGTTCACTGTCACCAAATTGATGACGTTTCTTTCTCAGAGCTTGGACGACCTTTTTGAAAGCGGGACAATTTTCAATAGAATGTCCGAAACCCCTGCATGGTATTCGCACTTAGCACTAGCATCATACCACTTGGGATACGGGGGTTGTATAGGGTCCACATGATAAGGTGAGACTACATGTCGATCATATAATTCGTGGAATAACTCCTTATAAGTCATGGGAATCGGATCAAATTGAGGCTTCTCTCTCCTTGGATCTCTTGCCCCTTGCTATTGTCAATTGGGTGATGCTACCGTTCCCTGTGGTCGGGACCTGTGATATTATGGGAATCATACTGCCTTATTTGTTGACTTCGTTCCTTCTTCCTCATCGGTTGTTTCTTGCTGGAATCTCCTCCCTCAAGCTTCCCGCTTTTGATCGCCATTTCAATCATTTCTCCCGCCGTAACTATAAGCAAAACTTCGAGAAGGATTACCAACAAAATGTGAGAAAATTGAGCCTTCAAGGTATTAACAAAAAGTAGGTTCGTTTCTTCCTCTACCAACGGTGGGTGGACTTGTACTGCTACCTCTCTCCACCTCTGAGCATATTGTCTGAAACTTCACTAGGCTTCTTCTCCATTGCTTGCAGCATCATTCTGTTAGGCCTGACGTCCTTCACATGCTTATACTGGTCGAGAAAAGATTTGGCCAGGTTTTCCATGTCCTGACATCAACTCTCCTTAGTTGATTATACCATCGCAATGCTGAGCCTACTAAGCTTTCCTGGAAACAGTGGATCAACAGCTGGTCGTCCCCTACGTAACCAGTCATTTTCCTGCAGAACATTGTGATATGGGCAGAAGGGCATTGGTACCGTCGTATTTCTCGAAGTCAGGGGTTTTGAACTTGGAGGTAGGACCAGATCAGGAACTAAACTCAGTTCCTTAGCGTCGAGACCATACAAGCTGGTATCTCTTTCATAGCTTGTACTTCATTTGCTAGCTGCTTATATTGCTCCTGCAACACTTTTTTTCCGCTCTTCTTTGCTTCTTCATCAAGGTCCGGGACCTGGTGATATGGGCTTTCTTCGGGATGCGAACAAGATCCAGGTTGCCG